>NC_142645.1:30020000-30653958 GCF_053813885.1 Theobroma cacao
AATTCAATAATGGGATTATAAAGGCATTTAAACCGAGTAATAAGGCTTTTCTAGGCATGAGTGGCTATAAATGATCTTTTCTTGACAATGGATGGCTTTCGCTCCATGTTTCCCGAGGCAAATAATCAATTACAATCTGTTTTAATCAAAAAATGTAAAAACAATTCAAAATAAATTCAATAATGGGATTATAAAGGCATTTAAACCGAGTAATAAGGCTTTGCTAGGCATAAGTGACTATAAATGAACTTTTCTTGACTATGGATGGCTTTCGCTCCATGTTTCCCGAGGCAAACAATCAATTACAATCTGTTTTATAAAAAAAATGTAAAAAAAATTCAAAATAAATTCAATAATGGGATTATAAAAGCATTTAAACCGACTGATAAGGCTTTTCTAGGCATGAGTGACTATAAATGATCTATTCTTGACAATGGATGGGTTTTGCTCCATGTTTCCCGAGGCAAACAATCAATTACAATATGTTTTAATCAAAAAATGTAAAAAAAATTCAAAATAAATTCAATAATGGGATTATAAAGACATTTAAACCGAGTAATAAGGCTTTGCTAGGCATAAGTGACTGTAAATGAACTTTTCTTGACTATGGATGGCTTTCGCTCCATGTTTCCCAAGGTAAACAATCAATTACAATCTGTTTTAATCAAAAAATGTAAAAAAAATTCAACATAAATTCAAAAATGGGATTATAAAGGCATTTAAACCGAGTAATAAGGCTTTTCTAGGCATGAGTGACTATAAATGATCTTTTCTTGACAATGGATGGTTTTCGCTCCATGTTTCCCGAGGCAAACAATCAATTACAATCTGTTTTAATCAAAAAATGTAAAAACAATTCAAAATAAATTCAATAACGGGATTATAAAGGCATTTAAACCGAGTAATAAGGCTTTTCTAGGCATGAGTGGCGATAAATGATCTTTTCTTGACAATGGATGGCTTTCGCTCCATGTTTCCCGAGGCAAACAATCAATTACAATCTGTTTTAATCAAAAAATGTAAAAACAATTCAAAATAAATTCAATAATGGGATTATAAAGGCATTTAAACCGAGTAATAAGGCTTTGCTAGGCATAAGTGACTATAAATGAACTTTTCTTGACTATGGATGGCTTTCGCTCCATGTTTCCCACGGCAAACAATCAATTACAGTCTGTTTTAATCAAAAAATATAAAAACAATTCAAAATAACTTCAATAATGGGATTATAAAGGCATTTAAACCGAGTAATAAGGCTTTTCTAGGCATGAGTGGCTATAAATGAACTTTTCTTGACAATGGATGGCTTTCGCTCCATGTTTCCCACGGCAAACAATCAATTACAATCTGTTTTAATCTAAAAATATAAAAACAATTCAAAATAACTTCAATAATGGGATTATAAAGGCATTTAAACCGAGTAATAAGGCTTTTCTAGGCATGAGTGACTATAAATGAACTTTTCTTGACAATGGATGGCTTTCGCTCCATGTTTCCCACCGCAAACAATCAATTACAATCTGTTTTAATCAAAAAATATAAAAACAATTCAAAATAAATTCAATAATGGGATTGTAAAGGCATTTAAACCGAGTAATAAGGCTTTGCTAGGCATAAGTGACTGTAAAATGAACTTTTCTTGACTATGGATGGCTTTCGCTCCATGTTTCCCGAGGTAAACAATCAATTACAATCTGTTTCAATCAAAAAATGTAAAAAAATTTCAAAATAAATTCAATAATGCGATTATAAAAGCATTTAAACCGAGTAATAAGGCTTTGCTAGGCATAAGTGACTGTAAATGAACTTTTCTTGACTATGGATGGCTTTCGCTCCATGTTTCCCGAGGTAAACAATCAATTACAATCTGTTTTAATCAAAAAATGTAAAAACAATTCAAAATAAATTCAATAATGGGATTATAAAGGCATTTAAACCGAGTAATAAGGCTTTTCTAGGCATGAGTGGCTATAAATGATCTTTTCTTGACAATGGATGGCTTTCGCTCCATGTTTCCCGAGGCAAACAATCAATTACAATCTGTTTTATTCAAAAATTGTAAAAACAATTCAAAATAAATTCAATAATGGGATTATAAAGGCATTTAAACCGAGTAATAAGGCTTTGCTAGGCATAAGTGACTATAAATGAACTTTTCTTGACTATGGATGGCTTTCGCTCCATGTTTCCCACGGCAAACAATCAATTACAATCTGTTTTAATCAAAAAATATAAAAACAATTCAAAATAACTTCAATAATGGGATTATAAAGGCATTTAAACCGAGTAATAAGGCTTTTCTAGGCATGAGTGGCTATAAATGAACTTTTCTTGACAATGGATGGCTTTCGCTCCATGTTTCCCACGGCAAACAATCAATTACAATCTGTTTTAATCTAAAAATATAAAAACAATTCAAAATAACTTCAATAATGGGATTATAAAGGCATTTAAACCGAGTAATAAGGCTTTTCTAGGCATGAGTGACTATAAATGAACTTTTCTTGACAATGGATGGCTTTCGCTCCATGTTTCCCACCGCAAACAATCAATTACAATCTGTTTTAATCAAAAAATATAAAAACAATTCAAAATAAATTCAATAATGGGATTATAAAGGCATTTAAACCGAGTAATAAGGCTTTGCTAGGCATAAGTGACTATAAATGAACTTTTCTTGACTATGGATGGCTTTCGCTCCATGTTTCCCGAGGCAAACAATCAATTACAATCTGTTTTATTAAAAAAATGTAAAAAATATTCAAAATAAATTCAATAATGGGATTATAAAAGCATTTAAACCGAGTGATAAGGCTTTTCTAGGCATGAGTGACTATAAATGATCTATTCTTGACAATGGATGGGTTTTGCTCCATGTTTCCCGAGGCAAACAATCAATTACAATATGTTTTAATCAAAAAATGTAAAAAAAATTCAAAATAAATTCAATAATGGGATTATAAAGGCATTTAAACCGAGTAATAAGGCTTTGCTAGGCATAAGTGACTATAAATGAACTTTTCTTGACTATGGATGGCTTTCGCTCCATGTTTCCCACGGCAAACAATCAATTACAATCTGTTTTAATCAAAAAATATAAAAACAATTCAAAATAACTTCAATAATGAGATTATAAAGGCATTTAAACCGAGTAATAAGGCTTTTCTAGGCATGAGTGGCTATAAATGAACTTTTCTTGACAATGGATGGCTTTCGCTCCATGTTTCCCACGGCAAACAATCAATTACAATCTGTTTTAATCTAAAAATATAAAAACAATTCAAAATAACTTCAATAATGGGATTATAAAGGCATTTAAACCGAGTAATAAGGCTTTTCTAGGCATGAGTGACTATAAATGAACTTTTCTTGACAATGGATGGCTTTCGCTCCATGTTTCCCACCGCAAACAATCAATTACAATCTGTTTTAATCAAAAAATATAAAAACAATTCAAAATAAATTCAATAATGGGATTATAAAGGCATTTAAACCGAGTAATAAGGCTTTGCTAGGCATAACTGACTATAAATGAACTTTTCTTGACTATGGATGGCTTTCGCTCCATGTTTCCCGAGGCAAACAATCAATTACAATCTGTTTTATTAAAAAAATGTAAAAAATATTCAAAATAAATTCAATAATGGGATTATAAAAGCATTTAAACCGAGTGATAAGGCTTTTCTAGGCATGAGTGACTATAAATGATCTATTCTTGACAATGGATGGGTTTTGCTCCATGTTTCCCGAGGCAAACAATCAATTACAATATGTTTTAATCAAAAAATGTAAAAAAAATTCAAAATAAATTCAATAATGGGATTATAAAGGCATTTAAACCGAGTAATAAGGCTTTGCTAGGCATAAGTGACTGTAAATGAACTTTTCTTGACTATGGATGGCTTTCGCTCCATGTTTCCCGAGGTAAACAATCAATTACAATCTGTTTTAATCAAAAAATGTAAAAAAAATTCAAAATAAATTCAATAATGGGATTATAAAGGCATTTAAACCGAGTAATAAGGCTTTTCTAGGCATGAGTGATTATAAATGATCTTTTCTTGACAATGGATGGTTTTCGCTCCATGTGTCCAGAGGCAAACAATCAATTACAATCTGTTTTAATCAAAAAATGTAAAAACAATTCAAAATAAATTCAATAATGGGATTATAAAGGCATTTAAACCGAGTAATAAGGCTTTTCTAGGCATGAGTGGCTATAAATGATCTTTTCTTGACAATGGATGGCTTTCGCTCCATGTTTCCCGAGGCAAATAATCAATTACAATCTGTTTTAATCAAAAAATGTAAAAACAATTCAAAATAAATTCAATAATGGGATTATAAAGGCATTTAAACCGAGTAATAAGGCTTTGCTAGGCATAAGTGACTATAAATGAACTTTTCTTGACTATGGATGGCTTTCGCTCCATGTTTCCCGAGGCAAACAATCAATTACAATCTGTTTTATTAAAAAAATGTAAAAAAAATTCAAAATAAATTCAATAATGGGATTATAAAGGCATTTAAACCGAGTAATAAGGCTTTGCTAGGCATAAGTGACTATAAATGAACTTTTCTTGACTATGGATGGCTTTCGCTCCATGTTTCCCACGGCAAACAATCAATTACAATCTGTTTTAATCAAAAAATATAAAAACAATTCAAAATAACTTCAATAATGGGATTATAAAGGCATTTAAACCGAGTAATAAGGCTTTTCTAGGCATGAGTGGCTATAAATGAACTTTTCTTGACAATGGATGGCTTTCGCTCCATGTTTCCCACGGCAAACAATCAATTACAATCTGTTTTAATCTAAAAATATAAAAACAATTCAAAATAACTTCAATAATGGGATTATAAAGGCATTTAAACCGAGTAATAAGGCTTTTCTAGGCATGAGTGACTATAAATGAACTTTTCTTGACAATGGATGGCTTTCGCTCCATGTTTCCCACCGCAAACAATCAATTACAATCTGTTTTAATCAAAAAATATAAAAACAATTCAAAATAAATTCAATAATGGGATTATAAAGGCATTTAAACCGAGTAATAAGGCTTTGCTAGGCATAAGTGACTATAAATGAACTTTTCTTGACTATGGATGGCTTTCGCTCCATGTTTCCCGAGGCAAACAATCAATTACAATCTGTTTTATTAAAAAAATGTAAAAAATATTCAAAATAAATTCAATAATGGGATTATAAAAGCATTTAAACCGAGTGATAAGGCTTTTCTAGGCATGAGTGACTATAAATGATCTATTCTTGACAATGGATGGGTTTTGCTCCATGTTTCCCGAGGCAAACAATCAATTACAATATGTTTTAATCAAAAAATGTAAAAAAAATTCAAAATAAATTCAATAATGGGATTATAAAGGCATTTAAACCGAGTAATAAGGCTTTGCTAGGCATAAGTGACTGTAAATGAACTTTTCTTGACTATGGATGGCTGTCGCTCCATGTTTCCCGAGGTAAACAATCAATTACAATCTGTTTTAATCAAAAAATGTAAAAAAAATTCAAAATAAATTCAATAATGGGATTATAAAGGCATTTAAACCGAGTAATAAGGCTTTTCTAGGCATGAGTGATTATAAATGATCTTTTCTTGACAATGGATGGTTTTCGCTCCATGTGTCCAGAGGCAAACAATCAATTACAATCTGTTTTAATCAAAAAATGCAAAAACAATTCAAAATAAATTCAATAATGGGATTATAAAGGCATTTAAACCGAGTAATAAGGCTTTTCTAGGCATGAGTGGCTATAAATGATCTTTTCTTGACAATGGATGGCTTTCGCTCCATGTTTCCCGAGGCAAATAATCAATTACAATCTGTTTTAATCAAAAAATGTAAAAACAATTCAAAATAAATTCAATAATGGGATTATAAAGGCATTTAAACCGAGTAATAAGGCTTTGCTAGGCATAAGTGACTATAAATGAACTTTTCTTGACTATGGATGGCTTTCGCTCCATGTTTCCCGAGGCAAACAATCAATTACAATCTGTTTTATAAAAAAAATGTAAAAAAAATTCAAAATAAATTCAATAATGGGATTATAAAAGCATTTAAACCGACTGATAAGGCTTTTCTAGGCATGAGTGACTATAAATGATCTATTCTTGACAATGGATGGGTTTTGCTCCATGTTTCCCGAGGCAAACAATCAATTACAATATGTTTTAATCAAAAAATGTAAAAAAAATTCAAAATAAATTCAATAATGGGATTATAAAGACATTTAAACCGAGTAATAAGGCTTTGCTAGGCATAAGTGACTGTAAATGAACTTTTCTTGACTATGGATGGCTTTCGCTCCATGTTTCCCGAGGTAAACAATCAATTACAATCTGTTTTAATCAAAAAATGTAAAAAAAATTCAACATAAATTCAAAAATGGGATTATAAAGGCATTTAAACCGAGTAATAAGGCTTTTCTAGGCATGAGTGACTATAAATGATCTTTTCTTGACAATGGATGGTTTTCGCTCCATGTTTCCCGAGGCAAACAATCAATTACAATCTGTTTTAATCAAAAAATGTAAAAACAATTCAAAATAAATTCAATAACGGGATTATAAAGGCATTTAAACCGAGTAATAAGGCTTTTCTAGGCATGAGTGGCGATAAATGATCTTTTCTTGACAATGGATGGCTTTCGCTCCATGTTTCCCGAGGCAAACAATCAATTACAATCTGTTTTAATCAAAAAATGTAAAAACAATTCAAAATAAATTCAATAATGGGATTATAAAGGCATTTAAACCGAGTAATAAGGCTTTGCTAGGCATAAGTGACTATAAATGAACTTTTCTTGACTATGGATGGCTTTCGCTCCATGTTTCCCACGGCAAACAATCAATTACAGTCTGTTTTAATCAAAAAATATAAAAACAATTCAAAATAACTTCAATAATGGGATTATAAAGGCATTTAAACCGAGTAATAAGGCTTTTCTAGGCATGAGTGGCTATAAATGAACTTTTCTTGACAATGGATGGCTTTCGCTCCATGTTTCCCACGGCAAACAATCAATTACAATCTGTTTTAATCTAAAAATATAAAAACAATTCAAAATAACTTCAATAATGGGATTATAAAGGCATTTAAACCGAGTAATAAGGCTTTTCTAGGCATGAGTGACTATAAATGAACTTTTCTTGACAATGGATGGCTTTCGCTCCATGTTTCCCACCGCAAACAATCAATTACAATCTGTTTTAATCAAAAAATATAAAAACAATTCAAAATAAATTCAATAATGGGATTGTAAAGGCATTTAAACCGAGTAATAAGGCTTTGCTAGGCATAAGTGACTGTAAAATGAACTTTTCTTGACTATGGATGGCTTTCGCTCCATGTTTCCCGAGGTAAACAATCAATTACAATCTGTTTCAATCAAAAAATGTAAAAAAATTTCAAAATAAATTCAATAATGCGATTATAAAAGCATTTAAACCGAGTAATAAGGCTTTGCTAGGCATAAGTGACTGTAAATGAACTTTTCTTGACTATGGATGGCTTTCGCTCCATGTTTCCCGAGGTAAACAATCAATTACAATCTGTTTTAATCAAAAAATGTAAAAACAATTCAAAATAAATTCAATAATGGGATTATAAAGGCATTTAAACCGAGTAATAAGGCTTTTCTAGGCATGAGTGGCTATAAATGATCTTTTCTTGACAATGGATGGCTTTCGCTCCATGTTTCCCGAGGCAAACAATCAATTACAATCTGTTTTATTCAAAAATTGTAAAAACAATTCAAAATAAATTCAATAATGGGATTATAAAGGCATTTAAACCGAGTAATAAGGCTTTGCTAGGCATAAGTGACTATAAATGAACTTTTCTTGACTATGGATGGCTTTCGCTCCATGTTTCCCGAGGCAAACAATCAATTACAATCTGTTTTAATAAAAAAATGTAAAAAAAATTCAAAATAAATTCAATAATGCGATTATAAAGGAATTTAAACCGAGTAATAAGGCTTTTCTAGGCATGAGTGACTCTAAATGATCTTTTCTTGACAATGGATGGCTTTCACTGCACGTTTCCCGAGGCAAACAATCAATTAGAATCTGTTTTAATTAAAAAATATAAAAACAATTCAAAATAACTTCAATAATGGGATTATAAAGGCATTTAAACCGAGTAATAAGGCTTTTCTAGGCATGAGTGACTATAAATGATCTTTTCTTGACAATGGATGGCTTTCACTCCACGTTTCCCGAGGCAAACAATCAATTAGAATCTGTTTTAATCAAAAAATATAAAAACAATTCAAAATAACTTCAATAATGGGATTATAAAGGCATTTAAAACGAGTATTAAGGCTTTTGTAGGCAAGAGTGACTATAAATGAACTTTTCTTGACAATGGATGGCTTTCGCTCCATGTTTCCCACGGCAAACAATCAATTACAATCTGTTTTAATCAAGAAATATAAAAACAATTCAAAATAAATTCAATAATGGGATTATAAAGCCATTTAAACCGAGTAATAAGGCTTTGCTAGGCATAAGTGTCTATAAATGAACTTTTCTTGACTATGGATGGCTTTCGCTCCATGTTTCCCGAGGTAAACAATCAATTACAATCTGTTTTAATCAAAAAATGTAAAAAAAATTCAAGATAAATTCAATAATGGGATTATAAAGGCATTTAAACCATGTAATAAGGCTTTTCTAGGCATGAGTGACTATAAATGATCTTTTCTTGGCAATGGATGGTTTTCGCTCCATGTTTCCAGAGGCAAACAATCAATTACAATCTGTTTTAATCAAAAAATGTAAAAACAATTCAAAAGAAATTCAATAATGAGATTATAAAGGCATTTAAACCGAGTAATACGGCTTTTCTAGGCATGAGTGGCTATAAATGATCTTTTCTTGACAATGGATGGCTTTCGCTCCATGTTTCCCGAGGCAAACAATCAATTACAATCTGTTTTAATCAAAAAATGTAAAAACAATTCAAAATAAATTCAATAATGGGATTATAAAGGCATTTAAACCGAGTAATAACGCTTTGCTAGGCATAAGTGACTATAAATGAACTTTTCTTGACTATGGATGGCTTTCGCTCCATGTTTCCCACGGCAAACAATCAATTACAATCTGTTTTAATCAAAAAATATAAAAACAATTCAAAATAACTTCAATAATGGGATTATAAAGGCATTTAAACCGAGTAATAAGGCTTTTCTAGGCATGAGTGGCTATAAATGAACTTTTCTTGACAATGGATGGCTTTCGCTCCATGTTTCCCACGGCAAACAATCAATTACAATCTGTTTTAATCTAAAAATATAAAAACAATTCAAAATAACTTCAATAATGGGATTATAAAGGCATTTAAACCGAGTAATAAGGCTTTTCTAGGCATGAGTGACTATAAATGAACTTTTCTTGACAATGGATGGCTTTCGCTCCATGTTTCCCACGGCAAACAATCAATTACAATCTGTTTTAATCAAAAAATATAAAAACAATTCAAAATAAATTCAATAATGGGATTATAAAGGCATTTAAACCGAGTAATAAGGCTTTGCTAGGCATAAGTGACTATAAATGAACTTTTCTTGACTATGGATGGCTTTCGCTCCATGTTTCCCGAGGCAAACAATCAATTACAATCTGTTTTATTAAAAAAATGTAAAAAATATTCAAAATAAATTCAATAATGGGATTATAAAAGCATTTAAACCGAGTGATAAGGCTTTTCTAGGCATGAGTGACTATAAATGATCTATTCTTGACAATGGATGGGTTTTGCTCCATGTTTCCCGAGGCAAACAATCAATTACAATATGTTTTAATCAAAAAATGTAAAAAAAATTCAAAATAAATTCAATAATGGGATTATAAAGGCATTTAAACCGAGTAATAAGGCTTTGCTAGGCATAAGTGACTGTAAATGAACTTTTCTTGACTATGGATGGCTTTCGCTCCATGTTTCCCGAGGTAAACAATCAATTACAATCTGTTTTAATCAAAAAATGTAAAAAAAATTCAAAATAAATTCAATAATGGGATTATAAAGGCATTTAAACCGAGTAATAAGGCTTTTCTAGGCATGAGTGACTATAAATGATCTTTTCTTGACAATGGATGGTTTTCGCTCCATGTTTCCCGAGGCAAACAATCAATTACAATCTGTTTTAATCAAAAAATGTAAAAACAATTCAAAATAAATTCAATAACGGGATTATAAAGGCATTTAAACCGAGTAATAAGGCTTTTCTAGGCATGAGTGGCTATAAATGATCTTTTCTTGACAATGGATGGCTTTCGCTCCATGTTTCCCGAGGCAAACAGTCAATTACAATCTGTTTTAATCAAAAAATATAAAAACAATTCAAAATAAATTCAATAATGGGATTATAAAGGCATTTAAACCGAGTAATAAGGCTTTGCTAGGCATAAGTGACTATAAATGAACTCTTCTTGACTATGGATGGCTTTCGCTCCATGTTTCCCGAGGCAAACAATCAATTACAATCTGTTTCAATCAAAAAATGTAAAAAAATTTCAAAATAAATTCAATAATGCGATTATAAAGGTATTTAAACCGAGTAATAAGGCTTTTCTAGGCATGAGTGACTATAAATGATCTTTTCTTGACAATGGATGGCTTTCACTCCACGTTTCCCGAGGCAAACAATCAATTAGAATCTGTTTTAATCAAAAAATGTAAAAAGATTCAACTTAAATTCAATTATGGGATTATAAAAGCATTTAAAACGAGTATTAAGGCTTTTGTAGGCATGAGTGACTATAAATGAACTTTTCTTGACGATGGATGGCTTTCGCTCCATGTTTCCCAAGGCAAACAATCAATTACAATCTGTTCTAATCAAAAAATATAACAACAATTCAAAATAACTTCAATAATGGGATTATAAAGGCATTTAAACCGAGTAATAAGGCTTTTCTAGGCATGAGTGACTATAAATGATCTTTTCTTGACAATGGATGGCTTTCGGTCCATGTTTCCCACGGCAAACAGTTAATTACAATCTGTTTTAATCAAAAAATATAAAAACAATTCAAAATAAATTCAATAATGGGATTATAAAGGCATTTAAACCGAGTAATAAGGCTTTGCTAGGCATAAGTGACTATAAATGAACTTTTCTTGACTATGGATGGCTTTCGCTCCATGTTTCCCGAGGTAAACAATCAATTACAATCTGTTTTAATCAAAAAATCTAAAAAAAATTCAAAATAAATTCAATAATGGGATTATAAAGGCATTTAAACCGAGTAATAAGGCTTTTCTAGGCATGAGTGACTATAAATGAGCTTTTCTTGACAATGGATGGTTTTCGCTCCATGTTTCCCGAGGCAACCAATCAATTACAATCTGTTTTAATTAAAAAAATGTAAAAACAATTCAAAATAAATTCAATAATGGGATTATAAAGGCATTTAAACAGAGTAATAAGGCTTTTCTAGGCATGAGTGGCTATAAATGAACTTTTCTTGACAATGGATGGCTTTCGCTCCATGTTTCCCGAGGCAAACAATCAATTACAATCTGTTTTAATCAAAAAATGTAAAAACAATTCAAAATAAATTCAATAATGGGATTATAAAAGCATTTAAACCGAGTAATAAGGCTTTTCTAGGCATGAGTGACTATAAATAATCTATTCTTGACAATGGATGGGTTTTGCTCCATGTTTCCCGAGGCAAACAATCAATTACAATATGTTTTAATCAAAAAATGTAAAAAAAATTCAAAATAAATTCAATAATGGGATTATAAAGGCATTTAAACCGAGTAATAAGGCTTTGCTAGGCATAAGTGACTGTAAATGAACTTTTCTTGACAATGGATGGCTTTCGCTCCATGTTTCCCGAGGTAAACAATCAATTACAATCTGTTTTAATCAAAAAATGTAAAAACAATTCAAAATAAATTCAATAATGGGATTATAAAGGCATTTAAACCGAGTAATAAGGCTTTTCTAGGCATGAGTGGCTATAAATGATCTTTTCTTGACAATGGATGGCTTTCGCTCCATGTTTCCCGAGGCAAACAATCAATTACAATCTGTTTTAATCAAAAAATGTAAAAACAATTCAAAATAAATTCAATAATGGGATTATAAAGGCATTTAAACCGAGTAATAAGGCTTTGCTAGGCATAAGTGACTATAAATGAACTTTCCTTGACTATGGATGGCTTTCGCTCCATGTTTCCCGAGGCAAACAATCAATTACAATCTGTTTTAATCAAAAAATGCAAAAAAAATTCAAAATAAATTCAATAATGCGATTATAAAGGAATTTAAACTGAGTAATAAGGCTTTTCTAGGCATGAGTGACTATAAATGATCTTTTCTTGACAATGGATGGCTTTCACTCCACGTTTCCCGAGGCAAACAATCAATTAGAATCTGTTTTAATCAAAAAATATAAAAACAATTCAAAATAACTTCAATAATGGGATTATAAAGGCATTTAAACCGAGTAATAAGGCTTTTCTAGGCATGAGTGACTATAAATGATCTTTTCTTGACAATGGATGGCTTTCACTCCACGTTTCCCGAGGCAAACAATCAATTAGAATCTGTTTTAATCAAAAAATATAAAAACAATTCAAAATAACTTCAATAATGGGATTATAAAGGCATTTAAACCGAGTAATAAGGCTTTTCTAGGTATGAGTGACTATAAATGAACTTTTCTTGACAATGGATGGCTTTCGCTCCATGTTTCCCACGGCAAACAATCAATTACAATCTGTTTTAATCAAAAAATATAAAAACAATTCAAAATAACTTCAATAATGGGATTATAAAGGCATTTAAACCGAGTAATAAGGCTTTTCTAGGCATGAGTGACTATAAATGATCTTTTCTTGACAATGGATGGCTTTCACTCCACGTTTCCCGAGGCAAACAATCAATTAGAATCTGTTTTAATCAAAAAATATAAAAACAATTCAAAATAACTTCAATAATGGGATTATAAAGGCATTTAAACCGAGTAATAAGGCTTTTCTAGGTATGAGTGACTATAAATGAACTTTTCTTGACAATGGATGGCTTTCGCTCCATGTTTCCCACGGCAAACAATCAATTACAATCTGTTTTAATCAAAAAATATAAAAACAATTCAAAATAACTTCAATAATGGGATTATAAAGGCATTTAAACCGAGTAATAAGGCTTTTCTAGGCATGAGTGACTATAAATGAACTTTTCTTGACAATGGATGGCTTTCTCTCCATGTTTCCCACGGCAAACAATCAATTACAATCTGTTTTAATCAAAAAATATAAAAACAATTCAAAATAAATTCAATAATGGGATTATAAAGGCATTTAAACCGAGTAATAAGGCTTTGCTAGGCATAAGTGACTATAAATGATCTTTTCTTGACAATGGATGGCTTTCACTCCACGTTTCCCGAGGCAAACAATCAATTAGAATCTGTTTTAATCAAAAAATGTAAAAAGATTCAACTTAAATTCAATTATGGGATTATAAAAGCATTTAAAACGAGTATTAAGGCTTTTGTAGGCATGAGTGACTATAAATGAACTTTTCTTGACGATGGATGGCTTTCGCTCCATGTTTCCCAAGGCAAACAATCAATTACAATCTGTTTTAATCAAAAAATATAACAACAATTCAAAATAACTTCAATAATGGGATTATAAAGGCATTTAAACCTAGTAATAAGGCTTTTCTAGGCATGAGTGACTATAAATGATCTTTTCTTGACAATGGATGGCTTTCGGTCCATGTTTCCCATGGCAAACAGTCAATTACAATCTGTTTTAATCAAAAAATATAAAAACAATTCAAAATAATTTCAATAATGGGATTATAAAGGCATTTAAACCGAGTAATAAGGCTTTGCTAGGCATAAGTGACTATAAATGAACTTTTCTTGACTATGGATGGCTTTCGCTCCATGTTTCCCGAGGTAAACAATCAATTACAATCTGTTTTAATCAAAAAATCTAAAAAATATTCAAAATAAATTCAATAATGGGATTATAAAGGCATTTAAACCGAGTAATAAGGCTTTTCTAGGCATGAGTGACTATAAATGATCTTTTCTTGACAATGGATGGTTTTCGCTCCATGTTTCCCGAGGCAACCAATCAATTACAATCTGTTTTAATTAAAAAAATGTAAAAACAATTCAAAATAAATTCAATAATGGGATTATAAAGGCATTTAAACAGAGTAATAAGGCTTTTCTAGGCATGAGTGGCTATAAATGAACTTTTCTTGACAATGGATGGCTTTCGCTCCATGTTTCCCGAGGCAAACAATCAATTACAATCTGTTTTAATCAAAAAATGTAAAAACAATTCAAAATAAATTCAATAATGGGATTATAAAAGCATTTAAACCGAGTAATAAGGCTTTTCTAGGCATGAGTGACTATAAATAATCTATTCTGGACAATGGATGGGTTTTGCTCCATGTTTCCCGAGGCAAACAATCAATTACAATATGTTTTAATCAAAAAATGTAAAAAAAATTCAAAATAAATTCAATAATGGGATTATAAAGGCATTTAAACCGAGTAATAAGGCTTTGCTAGGCATAAGTGACTGTAAATGAACTTTTCTTGACTATGGATGGCTTTCGCTCCATGTTTCCCGAGGTAAACAATCAATTACAATCTGTTTTAATCAAAAAATCTAAAAACAATTCAAAATAAATTCAATAATGGGATTATAAAGGCATTTAAACCGAGTAATAAGGCTTTTCTAGGCATGAGTGGCTATAAATGATCTTTTCTTGACAATGGATGGCTTTCGCTCCATGTTTCCCGAGGCAAACAATCAATTACAATCTGTTTTAATCAAAAAATGTAAAAACAATTCAAAATAAATTCAATAATGGGATTATAAAGGCATTTAAACCGAGTAATAAGGCTTTGCTAGGCATAAGTGACTATAAATGAACTTTTCTTGACTATGGATGACTTTCGCTCCATGTTTCCCGAGGCAAACAATCAATTACAATCTGTTTTAATCAAAAAATGCAAAAAAAATTCAAAATAAATTCAATAATGCGATTATAAAGGAATTTAAACTGAGTAATAAGGCTTTTCTAGGCATGAGTGACTATAAATGATCTTTTCTTGACAATGGATGGCTTTCACTCCACGTTTCCCGAGCCAAACAATCAATTAGAATCTGTTTTAATCAAAAAATATAAAAACAATTCAAAATAACTTCAATAATGGGATTATAAAGGCATTTAAACCGATTAATAAGGCTTTTCTAGGCATGAGTGACTATAAATGATCTTTTCTTGACAATGGATGGCTTTCACTCCACGTTTCCCGAGGCAAACAATCAATTAGAATCTGTTTTAATCAAAAAATATAAAAACAATTCAAAATAACTTCAATAATGGGATTATAAAGGCATTTAAACCGAGTAATAAGGCTTTTCTAGGTATGAGTGACTATAAATGAACTTTTCTTGACAATGGATGGCTTTCGCTCCATGTTTCCCACGGCAAACAATCAATTACAATCTGTTTTAATCAAAAAATATAAAAACAATTCAAAATAACTTCAATAATGGGATTATAAAGGCATTTAAACCGAGTAATAAGGCTTTTCTAGGCATGAGTGACTATAAATGATCTTTTCTTGACAATGGATGGCTTTCACTCCACGTTTCCCGAGGCAAACAATCAATTACAATCTGTTTTAATCAAAAAATATAAAAACAATTCAATATAACTTCAATAATGGGATTATCAAGGCATTTAAACCGAGTAATAAGGCTTTTCTAGGCATGAGTGACTATAAATGAACTTTTCTTGACAATGGATGGCTTTCGCTCCATGTTTCCCACGGCAAACAATCAATTACAATCTGTTTTAATCAAAAAATATAAAAACAATTCAAAATAACTTCAATAATGGGATTATAAAGGCATTTAAACCGAGTAATAAGGCTTTTCTAGGCATGAGTGACTATAAATGAACTTTTCTTGACAATGGATGGCTTTCGCTCCATGTTTCCCACGGCAAACAATCAATTACAATCTGTTTTAATGAAAAAATATAAAAACAATTCAAAATAAATTCAATAATGGGATTATAAAGGCATTTAAACCGAGTAATAAGGCTTTGCTAGGCATAAGTGACTATAAATGAACTTTTCTTGACTATGGATGGCTTTCGCTCCATGTTTCCCACGACAAACAATCAATTACAATCTGTTTTAATCAAAAAATATAAAAACAATTCAAAATAACTTCAATAATGGGATTATAAAGGCATTTAAACCGAGTAATAAGGCTTTTCTAGGTATGAGTGACTATAAATGAACTTTTCTTGACAATGGATGGCTTTCACTCCACGTTTCCCGAGGCAAACAATCAATTAGAATCTGTTTTAATCAAAAAATATAAAAACAATTCAAAATAACTTCAATAATGGGATTATAAAGGCATTTAAACCGAGTAATAAGGCTTTTCTAGGTATGAGTGACTATAAATGAACTTTTCTTGACAATGGATGGCTTTCGCTCCATGTTTCCCACGGCAAACAATCAATTACAATCTGTTTTAATCAAAAAATATAAAAACAATTCAAAATAACTTCAATAATGGGATTATAAAGGCATTTAAACCGAGTAATAAGGCTTTTCTAGGCATGAGTGACTATAAATGATCTTTTCTTGACAATGGATGGCTTTCACTCCACGTTTCCCGAGGCAAACAATCAATTACAATCTGTTTTAATCAAAAAATATAAAAACAATTCAAAATAACTTCAATAATGGGATTATCAAGGCATTTAAACCGAGTAATAAGGCTTTTCTAGGCATGAGTGACTATAAATGAACTTTTCTTGACAATGGATGGCTTTCGCTCCATGTTTCCCACGGCAAACAATCAATTACAATCTGTTTTAATCAAAAAATATTAAAACAATTCAAAATAACTTCAATAATGGGATTATAAAGGCATTTAAACCGAGTAATAAGGCTTTTCTAGGTATGAGTGACTATAAATGAACTTTTCTTGACAATGGATGGCTTTCGCTCCATGTTTCCCACGGCAAACAATCAATTACAATCTGTTTGAATCAAAAAATATAAAAACAATTCAAAATAAATTCAATAATGGGATTATAAAGGCATTTAAACCGAGTAATAAGGCTTTGCTAGGCATAAGTGACTATAAATGAACTTTTCTTGACTATGGATGGTTTCGCTCCATGTTTCCCGAGGTAAACAATCAATTACAATCTGTTTTAATCAAAAAATGTAAAAAAAATTCAAGATAAATTCAATAATGGGATTATAAAGGCATTTAAACCGTGTAATAAGGCTTTTCTAGGCATGAGTGACTATAAATGATCTTTTCTTGACAATGGATGGTTTTCGCTCCATGTTTCCAGAGGCAAACAATCAATTACAATCTGTTTTAATCAAAAAATGTAAAAACAATTCAAAATAAATTCAATAATGAGATTATAAAGGCATTTAAACCGAGTAATAAGGCTTTTCTAGGCATGAGTGGCTATAAATGATCTTTTCTTGACAATGGATGGCTTTCGCTCCATGTTTCCCGAGGCAAACAATCAATTACAATCTGTTTTAATCAAAAAATGTAAAAACAATTCAAAATAAATTCAATAATGGGATTATAAAGGCATTTAAACCGAGTAATAAGGCTTTGCTAGGCATAAGTGACTATAAATGAACTTTTCTTAACTATGGATGGCTTTCGCTCCATGTTTCCCGAGGTAAACAACCAATTACAATCTGTTTTAATCAAAAAATGTAAAAAAAATTCAAGATAAATTCAATAATGGGATTATAAAGGCATTTAAACCGTGTAATAAGGCTTTTCTAGGCATGAGTGACTATAAATGATCTTTTCTTGACAATGGATGGTTTTCGCTCCATGTGTCCAGAGGCAAACAATCAATTACAATCTGTTTTAATCGAAAAATGTAAAAACAATTCAAAATAAATTCAATAATGGGATTATAAAGGCATTTAAACCGAGTAATAAGGCTTTTCTAGGCATGAGTGGCTATAAATGATCTTTTCTTGACAATGGATGGCTTTCGCTCCATGTTTCCCGAGGCAAACAATCAATTACAATCTGTTTTAATCAAAAAATGTAAAAACAATTCAAAATAAATTCAATAATGGGATTATAAAGGCATTTAAACCGAGTAATAACGCTTTGCTAGGCATAAGTGACTCTAAATGAACTTTTCTTGACTATGGATGGCTTTCGCTCCATGTTTCCCGAGGCAAACAATCAATTACAATCTGTTTTATTAAAAAAATGTAAAAAAAATTCAAAATAAATTCAATAATGGGATTATAAAAGCATTTAAACCGAGTGATAAGGCTTTTCTAGGCATGAGTGACTATAAATGATCTATTCTTGACAATGGATGGGTTTTGCTCCATGTTTCCCGAGGCAAATTATCAATTACAATATGTTTTAATCAAAAAATGTAAAAAAAATTCAAAATAAATTCAATAATGGGATTATAAAGACATTTAAACCGAGTAATAAGGCTTTGCTAGGCATAAGTGACTGTAAATGAACTTTTCTTGACTATGGATGGCTTTCGCTCCATGTTTCCCGAGGTAAACAATCAATTACAATCTGTTTTAATCAAAAAATGTAAAAAAAATTCAAAATAAATTCAAAAATGGGATTATAAAGGCATTTAAACCGAGTAATAAGGCTTTTCTAGGCATGAGTGACTATAAATGATCTTTTCTTGACAATGGATGGTTTTCGCTCCATGTTTCCCGAGGCAAACAATCAATTACAATCTGTTTTAATCAAAAAATGTAAAAACAATTCAAAATAAATTCAATAACGGGATTATAAAGGCATTTAAACCGAGTAATAAGGCTTTTCTAGGCATGAGTGGCGATAAATGATCTTTTCTTGACAATGGATGGCTTTCGCTCCATGTTTCCCGAGGCAAACAGTCAATTACAATCTGTTTTAATCAAAAAATATAAAAACAATTCAAAATAAATTCAATAATGGGATTATAAAGGCATTTAAACCGAGTAATAAGGCTTTGCTAGGCATAAGTGACTATAAATGAACTTTTCTTGACTATGGATGGCTTTCGCTCCATGTTTCCCGAGGCAAACAATCAATTACAATCTGTTTCAATCAAAAAATGTAAAAAAATTTCAAAATAAATTCAATAATGGGATTATAAAGGCATTTAAACCGAGTAATAAGGCTTTTCTAGGCATGAGTGGGTATAAATGATATTTTCTTGACAATGGATGGCTTTCGCTCCATGTTTCCCGAGGCAAACAATCAATTACAATCTGTTTTATTCAAAAATTGTAAAAACAATTCAAAATAAATTCAATAATGGAATTATAAAGGCATTTAAACCGAGTAATAATGCTTTGCTAGGCATAAGTGACTATAAATGAACTTTTCTTGACTATGGATGGCTTTCGCTCCATGTTTCCCGAGGCAAACAATCAATTACAATCTGTTTTAATCAAAAAATGTAAAAAAAATTCAAAATAAATTCAATAATGCGATTATAAAGGAATTTAAACCGAGTAATAAGGCTTTTCTAGGCATGAGTGACTATAAATGATCTTTTCTTGACAATGGATGGCTTTCACTCCACGTTTCCCGAGGCAAACAATCAATTACAATCTGTTTTAATCAAAAAATATAAAAACAATTCAAAATAATTTCAATAATGGGATTATAAAGGCATTTAAACCGAGTAATAAGGCTTTTCTAGACATGAGTGACTATAAATGATCTTTTCTTGACAATGGATGGCTTTCACTCCATGTTTCCCGAGGCAAACAATCAATTAGAATCTGTTTTAATCAAAAAATATAAAAACAATTCAAAATAACTTCAATATTGGGATTATAAAGGCATTTAAAACGAGTATTAAGGCTTTTGTAGGCATTAGTGACTATAAATGAACTTTTCTTGACGATGGATGGCTTTCGCTCCATGTTTCCCAAGGCAAACAATCAATTACAATCTGTTTTAATCAAAAAATATAAAAACAATTCAAAATAACTTCAATAATGGGATTATAAAGGCATTTAAACCGAGTAATAAGGCTTTTCTAGGCATGAGTGACTATAAATGAACTTTTCTTGACAATGGATGGCTTTCGCTCCATGTTTCCCGAGGCAAACAGTCAATTACAATCTGTTTTAATCAAAAAATATAAAAACAATTCAAAATAAATTCAATAATGGGATTATAAAGGCATTTAAACCGAGTAATAAGGCTTTGCTAGGCATAAGTGACTATAAATGAACTTTTCTTGACTATGGATGGCTTTCGCTCCATGTTTCCCGAGGCAAACAATCAATTACAATCTATTTCAATCAAAAAATGTAAAAAAATTTCAAAATAAATTCAATAATGGGATTATAAAGGCATTTAAACCGAGTAATAAGGCTTTTCTAGGCATGAGTGGGTATAAATGATCTTTTCTTGACAATGGATGGCTTTCGCTCCATGTTTCCCGAGGCAAACAATCAATTACAATCTGTTTTATTCAAAAATTGTAAAAACAATTCAAAATAAATTCAATAATGGAATTATAAAGGCATTTAAACCGAGTAATAATGCTTTGCTAGGCATAAGTGACTATAAATGAACTTTTCTTGACTATGGATGGCTTTCGCTCCATGTTTCCCGAGGCAAACAATCAATTACAATCTGTTTTAATCAAAAAATGTAAAAAAAATTCAAAATAAATTCAATAATGCGATTATAAAGGAATTTAAACCGAGTAATAAGGCTTTTCTAGGCATGAGTGACTATAAATGATCTTTTCTTGACAATGGATGGCTTTCACTCCACGTTTCCCGAGGCAAACAATCAATTACAATCTGTTTTAATCAAAAAATATAAAAACAATTCAAAATAATTTCAATAATGGGATTATAAAGGCATTTAAACCGAGTAATAAGGCTTTTCTAGACATGAGTGACTATAAATGATCTTTTCTTGACAATGGATGGCTTTCACTCCACGTTTCCCGAGGCAAACAATCAATTAGAATCTGTTTTAATCAAAAAATATAAAAACAATTCAAAATAACTTCAATAATGGGATTATAAAGGCATTTAAAACGAGTATTAAGGCTTTTGTAGGCATTAGTGACTATAAATGAACTTTTCTTGACGATGGATGGCTTTCGCTCCATGTTTCCCAAGGCAAACAATCAATTACAATCTGTTTTAATCAAAAAATATAAAAACAATTCAAAATAACTTCAATAATGGGATTATAAAGGCATTTAAACCGAGTAATAAGGCTTTTCTAGGCATGAGTGACTATAAATGAACTTTTCTTGACAATGGATGGCTTTCGCTCCATGTTTCCCACGGCAAACAATCAATTACAATCTATTTTAATCAAAAAATATAAAAACAATTCAAAATAAATTCAATAATGGGATTATAAAGGCATTTAAACCGAGTAATAAGGCTTTTGCAGGCATGAGTGACTATAAATGATCTTTTCTTGACAAAGGATGGCTTTCGCTCCATATTTCCTGAGCCAAACAATCAATTACAATCTGTTTTAATCAAAAATGTAAAAACAATTGAAAATAAATTCAATAATGGGATTATAAAGGCATTTAAACTAAGTAATAAGGCTTTTCTAGGCATGAGTGACTATAAATGATCTTTTCTTGACAATGGATGGCTTTCGCTCCATGTTTCCCGAGCCAAACAATCAATTACAATCTGTTTTAATCAAAAAATGTAAAAAAAATTCAAGATAAATTCAATAATGGGATTATAAAGGCATTTAAAACGTGTAATAAGGCTTTTCTAGGCATGAGTGACTATAAATGATCTTTTCTTGACAATGGATGGTTTTCTCTCCATGTTTCCAGAGGCAAACAATCAATTACAATCTGTTTTAATCAAAAAATGTAAAAACAATTCAAAATAAATTCAATAATGAGATTATAAAGGCATTTAAACCGAGTAATAAGGCTTTTCTAGGCATGAGTGGCTATAAATGATCTTTTCTTGACAATGGATGGCTTTCCCTCCATGTTTCCCGAGGCAAACAATCAATTACAATCTGTTTTAATCAAAAAATGTAAAAACAATTCAAAATAAATTCAATAATGGGATTATAAAGGCATTTAAACCGAGTAATAAGGCTTTGCTAGGCATAAGTGACTATAAATGAACTTTTCTTGACTATGGATGGCTTTCGCTCCATGTTTCCCATGGCAAACAATCAATTACAATCTGTTTTAATCAAAAAATATAAAAACAATTCAAAATAACTTCAATAATGGGATTATAAAGGCATTTAAACCGAGTAATAAGGCTTTTCTAGGCATGAGTGACTATAAATGAACTTTTCTTGACAATGGATGGATTTCGCTGCATGTTTCCCACGGCAAACAATCAATTACAATCTGTTTTAATCAAAAAATATAAAAACAATTCAAAATAACTTCAATAATGGGATTATAAAGGCATTTAAACCGAGTAATAAGGCTTTTCTAGGAATGAGTGACTATAAATGAACTTTTCTTGACAATGGATGGCTTTCGCTCCATGTTTCCCACGGCAAACAATCAATTACAATCTGTTTTAATCAAAAAATATAAAAACAATTCAAAATAAATTCAATAATGGGATTATAAAGGCATTTAAACCGAGTAATAAGGCTTTTCTAGGCATGAGTGACTATAAATGATCTTTTCTTGACAATGGATGGCTTTCACTCCACGTTTCCCGAGGCAAACAATCAATTAGAATCTGTTTTAATCAAAAAATGTAAAAAGATTCAACTTAAATTCAATTATGGGATTATAAAAGCATTTAAAACGAGTATTAAGGCTTTTGTAGGCATGAGTGACTATAAATGAACTTTTCTTGACGATGGATGGCTTTCGCTCCATGTTTCCCAAGGCAAACAATCAATTACAATCTGTTTTAATCAAAAAATATAAAAACAATTCAAAATAACTTCAATAATGGGATTATAAAGGCATTTAAACCGAGTAATAAGGCTTTTCTAGGCATGAGTGACTATAAATGAACTTTTCTTGACAATGGATGGCTTTCGCTCCATGTTTCCCACGACAAACAATCAATTACAATCTGTTTTAATCAAAAAATATAAAAACAATTCAAAATAAATTCAATAATGGGATTATAAAGGCATTTAAACCGAGTAATAAGGCTTTTCTAGGCATGAGTGACTATAAATGATCTTTTCTTGACAATGGATGGCTTTCACTCCACGTTTCCCGAGGCAAACAATCAATTAGAATCTGTTTTAATCAAAAAATGTAAAAAGATTCAACTTAAATTCAATTATGGGATTATAAAAGCATTTAAAACGAGTATTAAGGCTTTTGTAGGCATGAGTGACTATAAATGAACTTTTCTTGACGATGGATGGCTTTCGCTCCATGTTTCCCAAGGCAAACAATCAATTACAATCTGTTTTAATCAAAAAATATAACAACAATTCAAAATAACTTCAATAATGGGATTATAAAGGCATTTAAACCGAGTAATAAGGCTTTTCTAGGCATGAGTGACTATAAATGATCTTTTCTTGACAATGGATGGCTTTCGGTCCATGTTTCCCACGGCAAACAGTCAATTACAATCTGTTTTAATCAAAAAATATAAAAACAATTCAAAATAAATTCAATAATGGGATTATAAAGGCATTTAAACCGAGTAATAAGGCTTTGCTAGGCATAAGTGACTATAAATGAACTTTTCTTGACTATGGATGGCTTTCGCTCCATGTTTCCCGAGGTAAACAATCAATTACAATCTGTTTTAATTAAAAAATCTAAAAAAAATTCAAAATAAATTCAATAATGGGATTATAAAGGCATTTAAACCGAGTAATAAGGCTTTTCTAGGCATGAGTGACTATAAATGATCTTTTCTTGACAATGGATGGTTTTCGCTCCATGTTTCCCGAGGCAAACAATCAATTACAATCTGTTTTAATTAAAAAAATGTAAAAACAATTCAAAATAAATTCAATAATGGGATTATAAAGGCATTTAAACAGAGTAATAAGGCTTTTCTAGGCATGAGTGGCTATAAATGATCTTTTCTTGACAATGGATGGCTTTCGCTCCATGTTTCCCGAGGCAAACAATCAATTACAATCTGTTTTAATCAAAAAATGTAAAAACAATTCAAAAGAAATTCAATAATGAGATTATAAAGGCATTTAAACCGAGTAATAAGGCTTTTCTAGGCATGAGTGGCTATAAATGATCTTTTCTTGACAATGGATGGCTTTCGCTCCATGTTTCCCGAGGCAAACAATCAATTACAATCTGTTTTAATCAAAAAATGTAAAAACAATTCAAAATAAATTCAATAATGGGATTATAAAGGCATTTAAACCGAGTAATAAGGCTTTGCTAGGCATAAGTGACTATAAATGAACTTTTCTTGACTATGGATGGCTTTCGCTCCATGTTTCCCACGGCAAACAATCAATTACAATCTGTTTTAATCAAAAAATATAAAAACAATTCAAAATAACTTCAATAATGGGATTATAAAGGCATTTAAACCGAGTAATAAGGCTTTTCTAGGCATGAGTGGCTATAAATGAACTTTTCTTGAAAATGGTGTGCTTTCGCTCCATGTTTCCCACGGCAAACAATCAATTACAATCTGTTTTAATCTAAAAATATAAAAACAATTCAAAATAACTTCAATAACGGGATTATAAAGGCATTTAAACCGAGTAATAAGGCTTTTCTAGGCATGAGTGACTATAAATGAACCTTTCTTGACAATGGATGGCTTTCGCTCCATGTTTCCCACGGCAAACAATCAATTACAATCTGTTTTAATCAAAAAATATAAAAACAATTCAAAATAAATTCAATAATGGGATTATAAAGGCATTTAAACCGAGTAATAAGGCTTTGCTAGGCATAAGTGACTATAAATGAACTTTTCTTGACTATGGATGGCTTTCGCTCCATGTTTCCCGAGGAAAACAATCAATTACAATATGTTTTATTAAAAAAATGTAAAAAAAATTCAAAATAAATTCAATAATGGGATTATAAAAGCATTTAAACCGAGTGATAAGGCTTTTCTAGGCATGAGTGACTATAAATGATCTATTCTTGACAATGGATGGGTTTTGCTCCATGTTTCCTGAGGCAAACAATCAATTACAATATGTTTTAATCAAAAAATGTAAAAAAAATTCAAAATAAATTCAATAATGGGATTATAAAGGCATTTAAACCGAGTAATAAGGCTTTGCTAGGCATAAGTGACTGTAAATGAACTTTTCTTGACTATGGATGGCTTTCGCTCCATGTTTGCCGAGGTAAACAATCAATTACAATCTGTTTTAATCAAAAAATGTAAAAAAAATTCAAAATAAATTCAATAATGGGATTATAAAGGCATTTAAACCGAGTAATAAGGCTTTTCTAGGCATGAGTGACTATAAATGATCTTTTCTTGACAATGGATGGTTTTCGCTCCATGTTTCCCGAGGCAAACAATCAATTACAATATGTTTTAATCAAAAAATGTAAAAACAATTCAAAATAAATTCAATAACGGGATTATAAAGGCATTTAAACCGAGTAATAAGGCTTTTCTTGGCATGAGTGGCTATAAATGATCTTTTCTTGACAATGGATGGCTTTCGCTCCATGTTTCCCGAGGCAAACAGTCAATTACAATCTGTTTTAATCAAAAAATATAAAAACAATTCAAAATAACTTCAATAATGGGATTATAAAGGCATTTAAACCGAGTAATAAGGCTTTTCTTGGCATGAGTGGCTATAAATGATCTTTTCATGACAATGGATGGCTTTCGCTCCATGTTTCCCGAGGCAAACAATCAATTACAATCTGTTTTATTCAAAAATTGTAAAAACAATTCAAAATAAATTCAATAATGGGATTATAAAGGCATTTAAACCGAGTAATAAGGCTTTGCTAGGCATAAGTGACTATAAATGAACTTTTCTTGACTATGGATGGCTTTCGCTCCATGTTTCCCGAGGCAAACAATCAATTACAATCTGTTTTAATTAAAAAATGTAAAAAAAATTCAAAATAAATTCAATAATGCGATTATAAAGGAATTTAAACCGAGTAATAAGGCTTTTCTAGGCATGAGTGACTATAAATGATCTTTTCTTGACAATGGATGGCTTTCACTCCACGTTTCCCGAGGCAAACAATCAATTAGAATCTGTTTTAATCAAAAAATATAAAAACAATTCAAAATAACTTCAATAATGGGATTATAAAGGCATTTAAACCGAGTAATAAGGCTTTTCTAGGCATGAGTGACTATAAATGATCTTTTCTTGACAATGGATGGCTTTCACTCCACGTTTCCCGAGGCAAACAATCAATTAGAATCTGTTTTAATCAAAAAATATAAAAACAATTCAAAATAACTTCAATAATGGGATTATAAAGGCATTTAAAACGAGTATTAAGGCTTTTGCAGGCATTAGTGACTATAAATGAACTTTTCTTGACGATGGATGGCTTTCGCTCCATGTTTCCCAAGGCAAACAATCAATTACAATCTGTTTTAATCAAAAAATATAAAAACAATTGAAAATAACTTCAATAATGGGATTATAAAGGCATTTAAACCGAGTAATAAGGCTTTTCTAGGCATGAGTGACTATAAATGATCTTTTCTTGACAATGGATGGCTTTCGCTCCATGTTTCCCACGGCAAACAGTCAATTACAATCTGTTTTAATCAAAAAATATAAAAACAATTCAAAATAAATTCAATAATGGGATTATAAAGGCATTTAAACCGAGTAATAAGGCTTTGCTAGGCATAAGTGACTATAAATGAACTTTTCTTGACAATGGATGGCTTTCGCTCCATGTTTCCCGAGGCAAACAATCAATTACAATCTGTTTTAATCAAAAAATGTAAAAACAATTCAAAATAAATTCAATAATGGGATTATAAAAGCATTTAAACCGAGTAATAAGGCTTTTCTAGGCATGAGTGACTATAAATAATCTATTCTTGACAATGGATGGGTTTTGCCCCATGTTTCCCGAGGCAAACAATCAATTACAATATGTTTTAATCAAAAAATGTAAAAAAAATTCAAAATAAATTCAATAATGGGATTATAAAGGCATTTAAACCGAGTAATAAGGCTTTGCTTGGCATAAGTGACTGTAAATGAACTTTTCTTGACTATGGATGGCTTTCACTCCACGTTTCCCGAGGCAACCAATCAATTAGAATCTGTTTTAATCAAAAAATGTAAAAAGATTCAAATTAAATTCAATTATGGGATTATAAAAGCATTTAAAACGAGTATTAAGGCTTTTCTAAGCATGAGTGACTATAAATGAACTTTTCTTGACGATGGATGGCTTTCGCTCCATGTTTCCCAAGGCAAACCATCAATTACAATATGTTTTAATCAAAAAATATAAAAAAATTTCAAAATAACTTCAATAATGGGATTATAAAGGCATTTAAACCGAGTAATAAGGCTTTTCTAGGCATGAGTGACTATAAATGATCTTTTCTTGACAATGGATGGCTTTCACTCCACGTTTCCCGAGGCAACCAATCAATTAGAATCTGTTTTAATCAAAAAATGTAAAAAGATTCAAATTAAATTCAATTATGGGATTATAAAAGCATTTAAAACGAGTATTAAGGCTTTTCTAGGCATGAGTGACTATAAATGAACTTTTCTTGACGATGGATGGCTTTCGCTCCATGTTTCCCAAGGCAAACCATCAATTACAATCTGTTTTAATCAAAAAATATAAAAACAATTCAAAATAACTTCAATAATGGGATTATAAAGGCATTTAAACCGAGTAATAAGGCTTTTCTAGGCATGAGTGACTATAAATGAACTTTTCTTGACAATGGATGGCTTTCGCTCCATGTTTCCCGAGGCAACCAATCAATTACAATCTGTTTTAATCAAAAAATGTAAAAACAATTCAAAATAAATTCAATAATGGGATTATAAAAGCATTTAAACCGAGTAATAAGGCTTTTCTAGGCATGAGTGACTATAAATAATCTATTCTTGACAATGGATGGGTTTTGCTCCATGTTTCCCGAGGCAAACAATCAATTACAATATGTTTTAATCAGAAAATGTAAAAAAAATTCAAAATAAATTCAATAATGGGATTATAAAGGCATTTAAACCGAGTAATAAGGCTTTGCTAGGCATAAGTGACTATAAATGAACTTTTCTTGACTATGGATGGCTTTCGCTCCATGTTTCCCGAGGCAAACAATCAATTACAATCTGTTTTAATCGAAAAATGCAAAAAAAATTCAAAATAAATTCAATAATGCGATTATAAAGGAATTTAAACCGAGTAATAAGGCTTTTCTAGGCATGAGTGACTATAAATGATCTTTTCTTGACAATGGATGGCTTTCACTCCACGTTTCCCGAGGCAAACAATCAATTAGAATCTGTTTTAATCAAAAAATATAAAAACAATTCAAAATAACTCCAATAATGGGATTATAAAGGCATTTAAACCGAGTAATAAGGCTTTTCTAGGCATGAGTGACTATAAATGATCTTTTCTTGACAATGGATGGCTTTCACTCCACGTTTTCCGAGGCAAACAATCAATTAGAATCTGTTTTAATCAAAAAATATAAAAACAATTCAAAATAACTTCAATAATGGGATTATAAAGGCATTTAAACCGAGTAATAAGGCTTTTCTAGGTATGAGTGACTATAAATGAACTTTTCTTGACAATGGATGGCTTTCGCTCCATGTTTCCCACGGCAAACAATCAATTACAATCTGTTTTAATCAAAAAATATTAAAACAATTCAAAATAACTTCAATAATGGGATTATAAAGGCATTTAAACCGAGTAATAAGGCTTTTCTAGGTATGAGTGACTATAAATGAACTTTTCTTGACAATGGATGGCTTTCGCTCCATGTTTCCCACGGCAAACAATCAATTACAATCTGTTTTAATCAAAAAATATAAAAACAATTCAAAATAAATTCAATAATGGGATTATAAAGGCATTTAAACCGAGTAATAAGGCTTTGCTAGGCATAAGTGACTATAAATGAACTTTTCTTGACTATGGATGGTTTCGCTCCATGTTTCCCGAGGTAAACAATCAATTACAATCTGTTTTAATCAAAAAATGTAAAAAAAATTCAAGATAAATTCAATAATGGGATTATAAAGGCATTTAAACCGTGTAATAAGGCTTTTCTAGGCATGAGTGACTATAAATGATCTTTTCTTGACAATGGATGGTTTTCGCTCCATGTTTCCAGAGGCAAACAATCAATTACAATATGTTTTAATCAAAAAATGTAAAAACAATTCAAAATAAATTCAATAATGAGATTATAAAGGCATTTAAACCGAGTAATAAGGCTTTTCTAGGCATGAGTGGCTATAAATGATCTTTTCTTGACAATGGATGGCTTTCGCTCCATGTTTCCCGAGGCAAACAATCAATTACAATCTGTTTTAATCAAAAAATGTAAAAACAATTCAAAATAAATTCAATAATGGGATTATAAAGGCATTTAAACCGAGTAATAAGGCTTTGCTAGGCATAAGTGACTATAAATGAACTTTTCTTAACTATGGATGGCTTTCGCTCCATGTTTCCCATGGCAAACAATCAATTACAATCTGTTTTAATCAAAAAATATAAAAACAATTCAAAATAACTTCAATAATGGGATTATAAAGGCATTTAAACCGAGTAATAAGGCTTTTCTAGGCATGAGTGACTATAAATGAACTTTTCTTGACAATGGATGGCTTTCGCTCCATGTTTCCCACGGCAAACAATCAATTACAATCTGTTTTAATCAAAAAATATAAAAACAATTCAAAATAACTTCTATAATGGGATTATAAAGGCATTTAAACCGAGTAATAAGGCTTTTCTAGGCATGAGTGACTATAAATGAACTTTTCTTGACAATGGATGGCTTTCGCTCCATGTTTCCCACGGCAAACAATCAATTACAATCTGTTTTAATCAAAAAATATAAAAACAATTCAAAATAAATTCAATAATGGGATTATAAAGGCATTTAAACCGAGTAATAAGGCTTTGCTAGGCATAAGTGACTATAAATGAACTTTTCTTGACTATGGATGGCTTTCGCTCCATGTTTCCCGAGGTAAACAATCAATTACAATCTGTTTTAATCAAAAAATGTAAAAAAAATTCAAGATAAATTCAATAATGGGATTATAAAGGCATTTAAACCGTGTAATAAGGCTTTTCTAGGCTTGAGTGACTATAAATGATCTTTTCTTGACAATGGATGGTTTTCGCTCCATGTGTCCAGAGGCAAACAATCAATTACAATCTGTTTTAATCGAAAAATGTAAAAACAATTCAAAATAAATTCAATAATGGGATTATAAAGGCATTTAAACCGAGTAATAAGGCTTTTCTAGGCATGAGTGGCTATAAATGATCTTTTCTTGACAATGGATGGCTTTCACTCCATGTTTCCCGAGGCAAACAATCAATTACAATCTGTTTTAATCAAAAAATGTAAAAACAATTCAAAATAAATTCAATAATGGGATTATAAAGGCATTTAAACCGAGTAATAAGGCTTTTCTTGGCATGAGTGACTGTAAATGAACTTTTCTTGACAATGGATGGCTTTCGCTCCATGTTTCCCGAGGCAACCAATCAATTACAATCTGTTTTAATCAAAAAATGTAAAAACAATTCAAAATAAATTCAATAATGGGATTATAAAAGCATTTAAACCGAGTAATAAGGCTTTTCTAGGCATGAGTGACTGTAAATGAACTTTTCTTGACAATGGATGGCTTTCGCTCCATGTTTCCCGAGGCAACCAATCAATTACAATCTGTTTTAATCAAAAAATGTAAAAACAATTCAAAATAAATTCAATAATGGGATTATAAAAGCATTTAAACCGAGTAATAAGGCTTTTCTAGGCATGAGTGACTATAAATAATCTATTCTTGACAATGGATGGGTTTTGCTCCATGTTTCCCGAGGCAAACAATCAATTACAATATGTTTTAATCAAAAAATGTAAAAAAAATTCAAAATAAATTCAATAATGGGATTATAAAGGCATTTAATCCGAGTAATAAGGCTTTGCTAGGCATAAGTGACTGTAAATGAACTTTTCTTGACTATGGATGGCTTTCGCTCCATGTTTCCCGTGGTAAACAATCAATTACAATCTGTTTTAATCAAAAAATGTAAAAACATTTCAAAATAAATTCAATAATGGGATTATAAAGGCATTTAAACCGAGTAATAAGGCTTTTCTAGGCATGAGTGGCTATAAATGATCTTTTCTTGACAATGGATGGCTTTCGCTCCATGTTTCCCGAGGCAAACAATCAATTACAATCTGTTTTAATCAAAAAATGTAAAAACAATTCAAAATATATTCAATAATGGGATTATAAAGGCATTTAAACCGAGTAATAAGGCTTTGCTAGGCATAAGTGACTATAAATGAACTTTTCTTGACTATGGATGGCTTTCGCTCCATGTTTCCCGAGGCAAACAATCAATTACAATCTGTTTTAATTGAAAAATGCAAAAAAAATTCAAAATAAATTCAATAATGCGATTATAAAGGAATTTAAACCGAGTAATAAGGCTTTTCTAGGCATGAGTGACTATAAATGATCTTTTCTTGACAATGGATGGCTTTCACTCCACGTTTCCCGAGGCAAACAATCAATTAGAATCTGTTTTAATCAAAAAATATAAAAACAATTCAAAATAACTTCAATAATGGGATTATAAAGGCATTTAAACCGAGTAATAAGGCTTTTCTAGGCATGAGTGACTATAAATGATCTTTTCTTGACAATGGATGGCTTTCACTCCACGTTTTCCGAGGCAAACAATCAATTAGAATCTGTTTTAATCAAAAAATATAAAAACAATTCAAAATAACTTCAATAATGGGATTATAAAGGCATTTAAACCGAGTAATAAGGCTTTTCTAGGTATGAGTGACTATAAATGAACTTTTCTTGACAATGGATGGCTTTCGCTCCATGTTTCCCACGGCAAACAATCAATTACAATCTGTTTTAATCAAAAAATATTAAAACAATTCAAAATAACTTCAATAATGGGATTATAAAGGCATTTAAACCGAGTAATAAGGCTTTTCTAGGTATGAGTGACTATAAATGAACTTTTCTTGACAATGGATGGCTTTCGCTCCATGTTTCCCACGGCAAACAATCAATTACAATCTGTTTTAATCAAAAAATATAAAAACAATTCAAAATAAATTCAATAATGGGATTATAAAGGCATTTAAACCGAGTAATAAGGCTTTGCTAGGCATAAGTGACTATAAATGAACTTTTCTTGACTATGGATGGTTTCGCTCCATGTTTCCCGAGGTAAACAATCAATTACAATCTGTTTTAATCAAAAAATGTAAAAAAAATTCAAGATAAATTCAATAATGGGATTATAAAGGCATTTAAACCGTGTAATAAGGCTTTTCTAGGCATGAGTGACTATAAATGATCTTTTCTTGACAATGGATGGTTTTCGCTCCATGTTTCCAGAGGCAAACAATCAATTACAATATGTTTTAATCAAAAAATGTAAAAACAATTCAAAATAAATTCAATAATGAGATTATAAAGCCATTTAAACCGAGTAATAAGGCTTTTCTAGGCATGAGTGGCTATAAATGATCTTTTCTTGACAATGGATGGCTTTCGCTCCATGTTTCCCGAGGCAAACAATCAATTACAATCTGTTTTAATCAAAAAATGTAAAAACAATTCAAAATAAATTCAATAATGGGATTATAAAGGCATTTAAACCGAGTAATAAGGCTTTGCTAGGCATAAGTGACTATAAATGAACTTTTCTTAACTATGGATGGCTTTCGCTCCATGTTTCCCACGGCAAACAATCAATTACAATCTGTTTTAATCAAAAAATATAAAAACAATTCAAAATAACTTCAATAATGGGATTATAAAGGCATTTAAACCGAGTAATAAGGCTTTTCTAGGCATGAGTGACTATAAATGAACTTTTCTTGACAATGGATGGCTTTCGCTCCATGTTTCCCACGGCAAACAATCAATTACAATCTGTTTTAATCAAAAAATATAAAAACAATTCAAAATAACTTCTATAATGGGATTATAAAGGCATTTAAACCGAGTAATAAGGCTTTTCTAGGCATGAGTGACTATAAATGAACTTTTCTTGACAATGGATGGCTTTCGCTCCATGTTTCCCACGGCAAACAATCAATTACAATCTGTTTTAATCAAAAAATATAAAAACAATTCAAAATAAATTCAATAATGGGATTATAAAGGCATTTAAACCGAGTAATAAGGCTTTGCTAGGCATAAGTGACTATAAATGAACTTTTCTTGACTATGGATGGCTTTCGCTCCATGTTTCCCGAGGTAAACAATCAATTACAATCTGTTTTAATCAAAAAATGTAAAAAAAATTCAAGATAAATTCAATAATGGGATTATAAAGGCATTTAAACCGTGTAATAAGGCTTTTCTAGGCTTGAGTGACTATAAATGATCTTTTCTTGACAATGGATGGTTTTCGCTCCATGTGTCCAGAGGCAAACAATCAATTACAATCTGTTTTAATCGAAAAATGTAAAAACAATTCAAAATAAATTCAATAATGGGATTATAAAGGCATTTAAACCGAGTAATAAGGCTTTTCTAGGCATGAGTGGCTATAAATGATCTTTTCTTGACAATGGATGGCTTTCACTCCATGTTTCCCGAGGCAAACAATCAATTACAATCTGTTTTAATCAAAAAATGTAAAAACAATTCAAAATAAATTCAATAATGGGATTATAAAGGCATTTAAACCGAGTAATAAGGCTTTGCTAGGCATAAGTGACTATAAATGAACTTTTCTTGACTATGGATGGCTTTCGCTCCATGTTTCCCGAGGCAAACAATCAATTACAATCTGTTTTATTAAAAAAATGTAAAAAAAATTCAAAATAAATTCAATAATGGGATTATAAAAGCATTTAAACCGAGTAATAAGGCTTTTCTAGGCATGAGTGGCTATAAATGATCTTTTCTTGACAATGGATGGCTTTCGCTCCATGTTTCCCGAGGCAAACAATCAATTACAATCTGTTTTAATCAAAAAATGTAAAAACAATTCAAAATATATTCAATAATGGGATTATAAAGGCATTTAAACCGAGTAATAAGGCTTTGCTAGGCATAAGTGACTATAAATGAACTTTTCTTGACTATGGATGGCTTTCGCTCCATGTTTCCCGAGGCAAACAATCAATTACAATCTGTTTTAATCGAAAAATGCAAAAAAAATTCAAAATAAATTCAATAATGCGATTATAAAGGAATTTAAACCGAGTAATAAGGCTTTTCTAGGCATGAGTGACTATAAATGATCTTTTCTTGACAATGGATGGCTTTCACTCCACGTTTCCCGAGGCAAACAATCAATTAGAATCTGTTTTAATCAAAAAATATAAAAACAATTCAAAATAACTTCAATAATGGGATTATAAAAGCATTTAAACCGAGTAATAAGGCTTTTCTAGGCATGAGTGACTATAAATAATCTATTCTTGACAATGGATGGGTTTTGCTCCATGTTTCCCGAGGCAAACAATCAATTACAATATGTTTTAATCAAAAAATGTAAAAAAAATTCAAAATAAATTCAATAATGGGATTATAAAGGCATTTAATCCGAGTAATAAGGCTTTGCTAGGCATAAGTGACTGTAAATGAACTTTTCTTGACTATGGATGGCTTTCGCTCCATGTTTCCCGAGGTAAACAATCAATTACAATCTGTTTTAATCAAAAAATGTAAAAACAATTCAAAATAAATTCAATAATGGGATTATAAAGGCATTTAAACCGAGTAATAAGGCTTTTCTAGGCATGAGTGGCTATAAATGATCTTTTCTTGACAATGGATGGCTTTCGCTCCATGTTTCCCGAGGCAAACAATCAATTACAATCTGTTTTAATCAAAAAATGTAAAAACAATTCAAAATATATTCAATAATGGGATTATAAAGGCATTTAAACCGAGTAATAAGGCTTTGCTAGGCATAAGTGACTATAAATGAACTTTTCTTGACTATGGATGGCTTTCGCTCCATGTTTCCCGAGGCAAACAATCAATTACAATCTGTTTTAATTGAAAAATGCAAAAAAAATTCAAAATAAATTCAATAATGCGATTATAAAGGAATTTAAACCGAGTAATAAGGCTTTTCTAGGCATGAGTGACTATAAATGATCTTTTCTTGACAATGGATGGCTTTCACTCCACGTTTCCCGAGGCAAACAATCAATTAGAATCTGTTTTAATCAAAAAATATAAAAACAATTCAAAATAACTTCAATAATGGGATTATAAAGGCATTTAAACCGAGTAATAAGGCTTTTCTAGGCATGAGTGACTATAAATGATCTTTTCTTGACAATGGATGGCTTTCACTCCACGTTTTCCGAGGCAAACAATCAATTAGAATCTGTTTTAATCAAAAAATATAAAAACAATTCAAAATAACTTCAATAATGGGATTATAAAGGCATTTAAACCGAGTAATAAGGCTTTTCTAGGTATGAGTGACTATAAATGAACTTTTCTTGACAATGGATGGCTTTCGCTCCATGTTTCCCACGGCAAACAATCAATTACAATCTGTTTTAATCAAAAAATATTAAAACAATTCAAAATAACTTCAATAATGGGATTATAAAGGCATTTAAACCGAGTAATAAGGCTTTTCTAGGTATGAGTGACTATAAATGAACTTTTCTTGACAATGGATGGCTTTCGCTCCATGTTTCCCACGGCAAACAATCAATTACAATCTGTTTTAATCAAAAAATATAAAAACAATTCAAAATAAATTCAATAATGGGATTATAAAGGCATTTAAACCGAGTAATAAGGCTTTGCTAGGCATAAGTGACTATAAATGAACTTTTCTTGACTATGGATGGTTTCGCTCCATGTTTCCCGAGGTAAACAATCAATTACAATCTGTTTTAATCAAAAAATGTAAAAAAAATTCAAGATAAATTCAATAATGGGATTATAAAGGCATTTAAACCGTGTAATAAGGCTTTTCTAGGCATGAGTGACTATAAATGATCTTTTCTTGACAATGGATGGTTTTCGCTCCATGTTTCCAGAGGCAAACAATCAATTACAATATGTTTTAATCAAAAAATGTAAAAACAATTCAAAATAAATTCAATAATGAGATTATAAAGCCATTTAAACCGAGTAATAAGGCTTTTCTAGGCATGAGTGGCTATAAATGATCTTTTCTTGACAATGGATGGCTTTCGCTCCATGTTTCCCGAGGCAAACAATCAATTACAATCTGTTTTAATCAAAAAATGTAAAAACAATTCAAAATAAATTCAATAATGGGATTATAAAGGCATTTAAACCGAGTAATAAGGCTTTGCTAGGCATAAGTGACTATAAATGAACTTTTCTTAACTATGGATGGCTTTCGCTCCATGTTTCCCATGGCAAACAATCAATTACAATCTGTTTTAATCAAAAAATATAAAAACAATTCAAAATAACTTCAATAATGGGATTATAAAGGCATTTAAACCGAGTAATAAGGCTTTTCTAGGCATGAGTGACTATAAATGAACTTTTCTTGACAATGGATGGCTTTCGCTCCATGTTTCCCACGGCAAACAATCAATTACAATCTGTTTTAATCAAAAAATATAAAAACAATTCAAAATAACTTCTATAATGGGATTATAAAGGCATTTAAACCGAGTAATAAGGCTTTTCTAGGCATGAGTGACTATAAATGAACTTTTCTTGACAATGGATGGCTTTCGCTCCATGTTTCCCACGGCAAACAATCAATTACAATCTGTTTTAATCAAAAAATATAAAAACAATTCAAAATAAATTCAATAATGGGATTATAAAGGCATTTAAACCGAGTAATAAGGCTTTGCTAGGCATAAGTGACTATAAATGAACTTTTCTTGACTATGGATGGCTTTCGCTCCATGTTTCCCGAGGTAAACAATCAATTACAATCTGTTTTAATCAAAAAATGTAAAAAAAATTCAAGATAAATTCAATAATGGGATTATAAAGGCATTTAAACCGTGTAATAAGGCTTTTCTAGGCTTGAGTGACTATAAATGATCTTTTCTTGACAATGGATGGTTTTCGCTCCATGTGTCCAGAGGCAAACAATCAATTACAATCTGTTTTAATCGAAAAATGTAAAAACAATTCAAAATAAATTCAATAATGGGATTATAAAGGCATTTAAACCGAGTAATAAGGCTTTTCTAGGCATGAGTGGCTATAAATGATCTTTTCTTGACAATGGATGGCTTTCACTCCATGTTTCCCGAGGCAAACAATCAATTACAATCTGTTTTAATCAAAAAATGTAAAAACAATTCAAAATAAATTCAATAATGGGATTATAAAGGCATTTAAACCGAGTAATAAGGCTTTGCTAGGCATAAGTGACTATAAATGAACTTTTCTTGACGATGGATGGCTTTCGCTCCATGTTTCCCAAGGCAAACCATCAATTACAATCTGTTTTAATCAAAAAATATAAAAACAATTCAAAATAACTTCAATAATGGGATTATAAAGGCATTTAAACCGAGTAATAAGGCTTTTCTAGGCATGAGTGACTGTAAATGAACTTTTCTTGACAATGGATGGCTTTCGCTCCATGTTTCCCGAGGCAACCAATCAATTACAATCTGTTTTAATCAAAAAATGTAAAAACAATTCAAAATAAATTCAATAATGGGATTATAAAAGCATTTAAACCGAGTAATAAGGCTTTTCTAGGCATGAGTGACTATAAATAATCTATTCTTGACAATGGATGGGTTTTGCTCCATGTTTCCCGAGGCAAACAATCAATTACAATATGTTTTAATCAAAAAATGTAAAAAAAATTCAAAATAAATTCAATAATGGGAATATAAAGGCATTTAATCCGAGTAATAAGGCTTTGCTAGGCATAAGTGACTGTAAATGAACTTTTCTTGACTATGGATGGCTTTCGCTCCATGTTTCCCGAGGTAAACAATCAATTACAATCTGTTTTAATCAAAAAATGTAAAAACAATTCAAAATAAATTCAATAATGGGATTATAAAGGCATTTAAACCGAGTAGTAAGGCTTTTCTAGGCATGAGTGGCTATAAATGATCTTTTCTTGACAATGGATGGCTTTCGCTCCATGTTTCCCGAGGCAAACAATCAATTACAATCTGTTTTAATCAAAAAATGTAAAAACAATTCAAAATATATTCAATAATGGGATTATAAAGGCATTTAAACCGAGTAATAAGGCTTTGCTAGGGATAAGTGACTATAAATGAACTTTTCTTGACTATGGATGGCTTTCGCTCCATGTTTCCCGAGGCAAACAATCAATTACAATCTGTTTTAATCGAAAAATGAAAAAAAAATTCAAAATAAATTCAATAATGCGATTATAAAGGAATTTAAACCGAGTAATAAGGCTTTTCTAGGCATGAGTGACTATAAATGATCTTTTCTTGACAATGGATGGCTTTCACTCCACGTTTCCCGAGGCAAACAATCAATTAGAATCTGTTTTAATCAAAAAATATAAAAACAATTCAAAATAACTTCAATAATGGGATTATAAAGGCATTTAAACCGAGTAATAAGGCTTTTCTAGGCATGAGTGACTATAAATGATCTTTTCTTGACAATGGATGGCTTTCACTCCACGTTTTCCGAGGCAAACAATCAATTAGAATCTGTTTTAATCAAAAAATATAAAAACAATTCAAAATAACTTCAATAATGGGATTATAAAGGCATTTAAACCGAGTAATAAGGCTTTTCTAGGTATGAGTGACTATAAATGAACTTTTCTTGACAATGGATGGCTTTCGCTCCATGTTTCCCACGGCAAACAATCAATTACAATCTGTTTTAATCAAAAAATATTAAAACAATTCAAAATAACTTCAATAATGGGATTATAAAGGCATTTAAACCGAGTAATAAGGCTTTTCTAGGTATGAGTGACTATAAATGAACTTTTCTTGACAATGGATGGCTTTCGCTCCATGTTTCCCACGGCAAACAATCAATTACAATCTGTTTTAATCAAAAAATATAAAAACAATTCAAAATAAATTCAATAATGGGATTATAAAGGCATTTAAACCGAGTAATAAGGCTTTGCTAGGCATAAGTGACTATAAATGAACTTTTCTTGACTATGGATGGTTTCGCTCCATGTTTCCCGAGGTAAACAATCAATTACAATCTGTTTTAATCAAAAAATGTAAAAAAAATTCAAGATAAATTCAATAATGAGATTATAAAGGCATTTAAACCGTGTAATAAGGCTTTTCTAGGCATGAGTGACTATAAATGATCTTTTCTTGACAATGGATGGTTTTCGCTCCATGTTTCCAGAGGCAAACAATCAATTACAATATGTTTTAATCAAAAAATGTAAAAACAATTCAAAATAAATTCAATAATGAGATTATAAAGCCATTTAAACCGAGTAATAAGGCTTTTCTAGGCATGAGTGGCTATAAATGATCTTTTCTTGACAATGGATGGCTTTCGCTCCATGTTTCCCGAGGCAAACAATCAATTACAATCTGTTTTAATCAAAAAATGTAAAAACAATTCAAAATAAATTCAATAATGGGATTATAAAGGCATTTAAACCGAGTAATAAGGCTTTGCTAGGCATAAGTGACTATAAATGAACTTTTCTTAACTATGGATGGCTTTCGCTCCATGTTTCCCACGGCAAACAATCAATTACAATCTGTTTTAATCAAAAAATATAAAAACAATTCAAAATAACTTCAATAATGGGATTATAAAGGCATTTAAACCGAGTAATAAGGCTTTTCTAGGCATGAGTGACTATAAATGAACTTTTCTTGACAATGGATGGCTTTCGCTCCATGTTTCCCACGGCAAACAATCAATTACAATCTGTTTTAATCAAAAAATATAAAAACAATTCAAAATAACTTCTATAATGGGATTATAAAGGCATTTAAACCGAGTAATAAGGCTTTTCTAGGCATGAGTGACTATAAATGAACTTTTCTTGACAATGGATGGCTTTCGCTCCATGTTTCCCACGGCAAACAATCAATTACAATCTGTTTTAATCAAAAAATATAAAAACAATTCAAAATAAATTCAATAATGGGATTATAAAGGCATTTAAACCGAGTAATAAGGCTTTGCTAGGCATAAGTGACTATAAATGAACTTTTCTTGACTATGGATGGCTTTCGCTCCATGTTTCCCGAGGTAAACAATCAATTACAATCTGTTTTAATCAAAAAATGTAAAAAAAATTCAAGATAAATTCAATAATGGGATTATAAAGGCATTTAAACCGTGTAATAAGGCTTTTCTAGGCTTGAGTGACTATAAATGATCTTTTCTTGACAATGGATGGTTTTCGCTCCATGTGTCCAGAGGCAAACAATCAATTACAATCTGTTTTAATCGAAAAATGTAAAAACAATTCAAAATAAATTCAATAATGGGATTATAAAGGCATTTAAACCGAGTAATAAGGCTTTTCTAGGCATGAGTGGCTATAAATGATCTTTTCTTGACAATGGATGGCTTTCACTCCATGTTTCCCGAGGCAAACAATCAATTACAATCTGTTTTAATCAAAAAATGTAAAAACAATTCAAAATAAATTCAATAATGGGATTATAAAGGCATTTAAACCGAGTAATAAGGCTTTGCTAGGCATAAGTGACTATAAATGAACTTTTCTTGACTATGGATGGCTTTCGCTCCATGTTTCCCGAGGCAAACAATCAATTACAATCTGTTTTATTAAAAAAATGTAAAAAAAATTCAAAATAAATTCAATAATGGGATTATAAAAGCATTTAAACCGAGTGATAAGGCTTTTCTAGGCAAGAGTGACTATAAATGATCTATTCTTGACAATGGATGGGTTTTGCTCCATGTTTCCCGAGGCAAATTATCAATTACAATATGTTTTAATCAAAAAATGTAAAAAAAATTCAAAATAAATTCAATAATGGGATTATAAAGACATTTAAACCGAGTAATAAGGCTTTGCTAGGCATAAGTGACTGTAAATGAACTTTTCTTGACTATGGATGGCTTTCGCTCCATGTTTCCCGAGGTAAACAATCAATTACAATCTGTTTTAATCAAAAAATGTAAAAAAAATTCAAGATAAATTCAATAATGGGATTATAAAGGCATTTAAACCGTGTAATAAGGCTTTTCTAGGCATGAGTGACTATAAATGATCTTTTCTTGACAATGGATGGTTTTCTCTCCATGTTTCCAGAGGCAAACAATCAATTACAATCTGTTTTAATCAAAAAATGTAAAAACAATTCAAAATAAATTCAATAATGAGATTATAAAGGCATTTAAACCGAGTAATAAGGCTTTTCTAGGCATGAGTGGCTATAAATGATCTTTTCTTGACAATGGATGGCTTTCGCTCCATGTTTCCCGAGGCAAACAATCAATTACAATCTGTTTTAATCAAAAAATGTAAAAACAATTCAAAATAAATTCAATAATGGGATTATAAAGGCATTTAAACCGAGTAATAAGGCTTTGCTAGGCATAAGTGACTATAAATGAACTTTTCTTGACTATGGATGGCTTTCGCTCCATGTTTCCCACTGCAAACAATCAATTACAATCTGTTTTAATCAAAAAATATAAAAACAATTGAAAATAACTTCAATAATGGGATTATAAAGGCATTTAAACCGAGTAATAAGGCTTTTCTAGGCATGAGTGACTATAAATGAACTTTTCTTGACAATGGATGGATTTCGCTCCATGTTTCCCACGGCAAACAATCAATTACAATCTGTTTTAATCAAAAAATATAAAAACAATTCAAAATAACTTCAATAATGGGATTATAAAGACATTTAAACCGAGTAATAAGGCTTTGCTAGGCATAAGTGACTGTAAATGAACTTTTCTTGACTATGGATGGCTTTCGCTCCATGTTTCCCGAGGTAAACAATCAATTACAATCTGTTTTAATCAAAAAATGTAAAAAAAATTCAAAATAAATTCAAAAATGGGATTATAAAGGCATTTAAACCGAGTAATAAGGCTTTTCTAGGCATGAGTGACTATAAATGATCTTTTCTTGACAATGGATGGTTTTCGCTCCATGTTTCCCGAGGCAAACAATCAATTACAATCTGTTTTAATCAAAAAATGTAAAAACAATTCAAAATAAATTCAATAACGGGATTATAAAGGCATTTAAACCGAGTAATAAGGCTTTTCTAGGCATGAGTGGCGATAAATGATCTTTTCTTGACAATGGATGGCTTTCGCTCCATGTTTCCCGAGGCAAACAGTCAATTACAATCTGTTTTAATCAAAAAATATAAAAACAATTCAAAATAAATTCAATAATGGGATTATAAAGGCATTTAAACCGAGTAATAAGGCTTTCCTAGGCATAAGTGACTGTAAATGAAGTCTTCTTGACTATGGATGGCTTTCGCTCCATGTTTCCCGAGGCAAACAATCAATTACAATCTGTTTCAATCAAAAAATGTAAAAAAATTTCAAAATAAATTCAATAATGCGATTATAAAAGCATTTAAACCGAGTAATAAGGCTTTGCTAGGCATAAGTGACTGTAAATGAACTTTTCTTGACTATGGATGGCTTTCGCTCCATGTTTCCCGAGGTAAACAATCAATTACAATATGTTTTAATCAAAAAATGTAAAAACAATTCAAAATAAATTCAATAATGGGATTATAAAGGCATTTAAACCGAGTAATAAGGCTTTTCTAGGCCTGAGTGGCTATAAATGATCTTTTCTTGACAATGGATGGCTTTCGCTCCATGTTTCCCGAGGCAAACAATCAATTACAATCTGTTTTATTCAAAAATTGTAAAAACAATTCAAAATAAATTCAATAATGGGATTATAAAGGCATTTAAACCGAGTAATAAGGCTTTGCTAGGCATAAGTGACTATAAATGAACTTTTCTTGACTATGGATGGCTTTCGCTCCATGTTTCCCGAGGCAAACAATCAATTACAATATGTTTTAATCAAAAAATGTAAAAAAAATTCAAAATAAATTCAATAATGCGATTATAAAGGAATTTAAACCGAGTAATAAGGCTTTTCTAGGCATGAGTGACTATAAATGATCTTTTCTTGACAATGGATGGCTTTCACTCCACGTTTCCCGAGGCAAACAATCAATTAGAATCTGTTTTAATCAAAAAATATAAAAATAATTCAAAATAACTTCAATAATGGGATTATAAAGGCATTTAAACCGAGTAATAAGGCTTTTCTAGGCATGAGTGACTATAAATGATCTTTTCTTCACAATGGATGGCTTTCACTCCACGTTTCCCGAGGCAAACAATCAATTAGAATCTGTTTTAATCAAAAAATATAAAAACAATTCAAAATAACTTCAATAATGGGATTATAAAGGCATTTAAAACGAGTATTAAGGCTTTTGTAGGCATTAGTGACTATAAATGAACTTTTCTTGACGATGGATGGCTTTCGCTCCATGTTTCCCAAGGCAAACAATCAATTACAATCTGTTTTAATCAAAAAATATAAAAACAATTCAAAATAACTTCAATAATGGGTTTATAAAGGCATTTAAACCGAGTAATAAGGCTTTTCTAGGCATGAGTGACTATAAATGAACTTTTCTTGACAATGGATGGCTTTCGCTCCATGTTTCCCACGGCAAACAATCAATTACAATCTGTTTTAATCAAAAAATATAAAAACAATTCAAAATAAATTCAATAATGGGATTATAAAGGCATTTAAACCCAGTAATAAGGCTTTGCTAGGCATAAGTGACTATAAATGAACTTTTCTTGACTATGGATGGCTTTCGCTCCATGTTTCCCGAGGTAAACAATCAATTACAATCTGTTTTAATCAAAAAATGTAAAAAAAATTCAAGATAAATTCAATAATGGGATTATAAAGGCATTTAAACCGTGTAATAAGGCTTTTCTAGGCATGAGTGACTATAAATGATCTTTTCTTCACAATGGATGGTTTTCTCTCCATGTTTCCAGAGGCAAACAATCAATTACAATCTGTTTTAATCAAAAAATGTAAAAACAATTCAAAATAAATTCAATAATGAGATTATAAAGGCATTTAAACCGAGTAATAAGGCTTTTCTAGGCATGAGTGGCTATAAATGATCTTTTCTTGACAATGGATGGCTTTCGCTCCATGTTTCCCGAGGCAAACAATCAATTACAATCTGTTTTAATCAAAAAATGTAAAAACAATTCAAAATAAATTCAATAATGGGATTATAAAGGCATTTAAACCGAGTAATAAGGCTTTGCTAGGCATAAGTGACTATAAATGAACTTTTCTTGACTATGGATGGCTTTCGCTCCATGTTTCCCACGGCAAACAATCAATTACAATCTGTTTTAATCAAAAAATATAAAAACAATTCAAAATAACTTCAATAATGGGATTATAAAGGCATTTAAACCGAGTAATAAGGCTTTTCTAGGCATGAGTGACTATAAATGAACTTTTCTTGACAATGGATGGATTTCGCTCCATGTTTCCCACGGCAAACAATCAATTACAATCTGTTTTAATCAAAAAATATAAAAACAATTCAAAATAACTTCAATAATGGGATTATAAAGGCATTTAAACCGAGTAATAAGGCTTTTCTAGGCATGAGTGACTATAAATGAACTTTTCTTGACAATGGATGGCTTTCGCTCCATGTTTCCCACGGCAAACAATCAATTACAATCTGTTTTAATCAAAAAATATAAAAACAATTCAAAATAAATTCAATAATGGGATTATAAAGGCATTTAAACCGAGTAATAAGGCTTTTCTAGGCATGAGTGACTATAAATGATCTTTTCTTGACAATGGATGGCTTTCACTCCACGTTTCCCGAGGCAAACAATCAATTAGAATCTGTTTTAATCAAAAAATGTAAAAAGATTCAACTTAAATTCAATTATGGGATTATAAAAGCATTTAAAACGAGTATTAAGGCTTTTGTAGGCATGAGTGACTATAAATGAACTTTTCTTGACGATGGATGGCTTTCGCTCCATGTTTCCCAAGGCAAACAATCAATTACAATCTGTTTTAATCAAAAAATATAACAACAATTCAAAATAACTTCAATAATGGGATTATAAAGGCATTTAAACCGAGTAATAAGGCTTTTCTAGGCATGAGTAACTATAAATGATCTTTTCTTGACAATGGATGGCTTTCGGTCCATGTTTCCCACGGCAAACAGTCAATTACAATCTGTTTTAATCAAAAAATATAAAAACAATTCAAAATAAATTCAATAATGGGATTATAAAGGCATTTAAACCGAGTAATAAGGCTTTGCTAGGCATAAGTGACTATAAATGAAATTTTCTTGACTATGGATGGCTTTCGCTCCATGTTTCCCGAGGTAAACAATCAATTACAATCTGTTTTAATCAAAAAATCTAAAAAAAATTCAAAATAAATTCAATAATGGGATTATAAAGGCATTTAAACCGAGTAATAAGGCTTTTCTAGGCATGAGTGACTATAAATGATCTTTTCTTGACAATGGATGGTTTTCGCTCCATGTTTCCCGAGGCAAACAATCAATTACAATCTGTTTTAATTAAAAAAATGTAAAAACAATTCAAAATAAATTCAATAATGGGATTATAAAGGCATTTAAACAGAGTAATAAGGCTTTTCTAGGCATGAGTGGCTATAAATGATCTTTTCTTGACAATGGATGGCTTTCGCTCCATGTTTCCCGAGGCAAACAATCAATTACAATCTGTTTTAATCAAAAAATGTAAAAAAAATTCAAGATAAATTCAATAATGGGATTATAAAGGCATTTAAACCGTGTAATAAGGCTTTTCTAGGCATGAGTGACTATAAATGATCTTTTCTTGACAATGGATGGTTTTCTCTCCATGTTTCCAGAGGCAAACAATCAATTACAATCTGTTTTAATCAAAAAATGTAAAAACAATTCAAAATAAATTCAATAATGAGATTATAAAGGCATTTAAACCGAGTAATAAGGCTTTTCTAGGCATGAGTGGCTATAAATGATCTTTTCTTGACAATGGATGGCTTTCGCTCCATGTTTCCCGAGGCAAACAATCAATTACAATCTGTTTTAATCAAAAAATGTAAAAACAATTCAAAATAAATTCAATAATGGGATTATAAAGGCATTTAAACCGAGTAATAAGGCTTTGCTAGGCATAAGTGACTATAAATGAACTTTTCTTGACTATGGATGGCTTTCGCTCCATGTTTCCCACGGCAAACAATCAATTACAATCTGTTTTAATCAAAAAATATAAAAACAATTCAAAATAACTTCAATAATGGGATTATAAAGGCATTTAAACCGAGTAATAAGGCTTTTCTAGGCATGAGTGACTATAAATGAACTTTTCTTGACAATGGATGGATTTCGCTCCATGTTTCCCACGGCAAACAATCAATTACAATCTGTTTTAATCAAAAAATATAAAAACAATTCAAAATAACTTCAATAATGGGAATATAAAGACATTTAAATCGAGTAATAAGGCTTTGCTAGGCATAAGTGACTGTAAATGAACTTTTCTTGACTATGGATGGCTTTCGCTCCATGTTTCCCGAGGTAAACAATCAATTACAATCTGTTTTAATCAAAAAATGTAAAAAAAATTCAAAATAAATTCAAAAATGGGATTATAAAGGCATTTAAACCGAGTAATAAGGCTTTTCTAGGCATGAGTGACTATAAATGATCTTTTCTTGACAATGGATGGTTTTCGCTCCATGTTTCCCGAGGCAAACAATCAATTACAATCTGTTTTAATCAAAAAATGTAAAAACAATTCAAAATAAATTCAATAACGGGATTATAAAGGCATTTAAACCGAGTAATAAGGCTTTTCTAGGCATGAGTGGCGATAAATGATCTTTTCTTGACAATGGATGGCTTTCGCTCCATGTTTCCCGAGGCAAACAGTCAATTACAATCTGTTTTAATCAAAAAATATAAAAACAATTCAAAATAAATTCAATAATGGGATTATAAAGGCATTTAAACCGAGTAATAAGGCTTTGCTAGGCATAAGTGACTGTAAATGAAGTCTTCTTGACTATGGATGGCTTTCGCTCCATGTTTCCCGAGGCAAACAATCAATTACAATCTGTTTCAATCAAAAAATGTAAAAAAATTTCAAAATAAATTCAATAATGCGATTATAAAAGCATTTAAACCGAGTAATAAGGCTTTGCTAGGCATAAGTGACTGTAAATGAACTTTTCTTGACTATGGATGGCTTTCGCTCCATGTTTCCCGAGGTAAACAATCAATTACAATCTGTTTTAATCAAAAAATGTAAAAACAATTGAAAATAAATTCAATAATGGGATTATAAAGGCATTTAAACCGAGTAATAAGGCTTTTCTAGGCATGAGTGGCTATAAATGATCTTTTCTTGACAATGGATGGCTTTCGCTCCATGTTTCCCGAGGCAAACAATCAATTACAATCTGTTTTATTCAAAAATTGTAAAAACAATTCAAAATAAATTCAATAATGGGATTATAAAGGCATTTAAACCGAGTAATAAGGCTTTGCTAAGCATAAGTGACTATAAATGAACTTTTCTTGACTATGGATGGCTTTCGCTCCATGTTTCCCGAGGCAAACAATCAATTACAATATGTTTTAATCAAAAAATGTAAAAAAAATTCAAAATAAATTCAATAATGCGATTATAAAGGAATTTAAACCGAGTAATAAGGCTTTTCTAGGCATGAGTGACTATAAATGATCTTTTCTTGACAATGGATGGCTTTCACTCCACGTTTCCCGAGGCAAACAATCAATTAGAATCTGTTTTAATCAAAAAATATAAAAACAATTCAAAATAACTTCAATAATGGGATTATAAAGGCATTTAAACCGAGTAATAAGGCTTTTCTAGGCATGAGTGACTATAAATGATCTTTTCTTCACAATGGATGGCTTTCACTCCACGTTTCCCGAGGCAAACAATCAATTAGAATCTGTTTTAATCAAAAAATATAAAAACAATTCAAAATAACTTCAATAATGGGATTATAAAGGCATTTAAAACTAGTATTAAGGCTTTTGTAGGCATTAGTGACTATAAATGAACTTTTCTTGACGATGGATGGCTTTCGCTCCATGTTTCCCAAGGCAAACAATCAATTACAATCTGTTTTAATCAAAAAATATAAAAACAATTCAAAATAACTTCAATAATGGGATTAGAAAGGCATTTAAACCGAGTAATAAGGCTTTTCTAGGCATGAGTGACTATAAATGAACTTTTCTTGACAATGGATGGCTTTCGCTCCATGTTTCCCACGGCAAACAATCAATTACAATCTGTTTTAATCAAAAAATATAAAAACAATTCAAAATAAATTCAATAATGGGATTATAAAGGCATTTAAACCGAGTAATAAGGCTTTGCTAGGCATAAGTGACTATAAATGAACTTTTCTTGACTATGGATGGCTTTCGCTCCATGTTTCCCGAGGTAAACAATCAATTACAATCTGTTTTAATCAAAAAATGTAAAAAAAATTCAAGATAAATTCAATAATGGGATTATAAAGGCATTTAAACCGTGTAATAAGGCTTTTCTAGGCATGAGTGACTATAAATGATCTTTTCTTGACAATGGATGGTTTTCTCTCCATGTTTCCAGAGGCAAACAATCAATTACAATCTGTTTTAATCAAAAAATGTAAAAACAATTCAAAATAAATTCAATAATGAGATTATAAAGGCATTTAAACCGAGTAATAAGGCTTTTCTAGGCATGAGTGGCTATAAATGATCTTTTCTTGACAATGGATGGCTTTCGCTCCATGTTTCCCGAGGCAAACAATCAATTACAATCTGTTTTAATCAAAAAATGTAAAAACAATTCAAAATAAATTCAATAATGGGATTATAAAGGCATTTAAACCGAGTAATAAGGCTTTGCTAGGCATAAGTGACTATAAATGAACTTTTCTTGACTATGGATGGCTTTCGCTCCATGTTTCCCACGGCAAACAATCAATTACAATCTGTTTTAATCAAAAAATATAAAAACAATTCAAAATAACTTCAAGAATGGGATTATAAAGGCATTTAAACCGAGTAATAAGGCTTTTCTAGGCATGAGTGACTATAAATGAACTTTTCTTGACAATGGATGGATTTCGCTCCATGTTTCCCACGGCAAACAATCAATTACAATCTGTTTTAATCAAAAAATATAAAAACAATTCAAAATAACTTCAATAATGGGATTATAAAGGCATTTAAACCGAGTAATAAGGCTTTTCTAGGCATGAGTGACTATAAATGAACTTTTCTTGACAATGGATGGCTTTCGCTCCATGTTTCCCACGGCAAACAATCAATTACAATCTGTTTTAATCAAAAAATATAAAAACAATTCAAAATAAATTCAATAATGGGATTATAAAGGCATTTAAACCGAGTAATAAGGCTTTTCTAGGCATGAGTGACTATAAATGATCTTTTCTTGACAATGGATGGCTTTCCCTCCACGTTTCCCGAGGCAAACAATCAATTAGAATCTGTTTTAATCAAAAAATGTAAAAAGATTCAACTTAAATTCAATTATGGGATTATAAAAGCATTTAAAACGAGTATTAAGGCTTTTGTAGGCATGAGTGACTATAAATGAACTTTTCTTGACGATGGATGGCTTTCGCTCCATGTTTCCCAAGGCAAACAATCAATTACAATCTGTTTTAATCAAAAAATATAACAACAATTCAAAATAACTTCAATAATGGGATTATAAAGGCATTTAAACCGAGTAATAAGGCTTTTCTAGGCATGAGTGACTATAAATGAACTTTTCTTGACAATGGATGGCTTTCGCTCCATGTTTCCCGAGGTAAACAATCAATTACAATCTGTTTTAATCAAAAAATATAAAAACAATTCAAAATAAATTCAATAATGGGATTATAAAGGCATTTAAACCGAGTAATAAGGCTTTGCTAGGCATAAGTGACTATAAATGAAATTTTCTTGACTATGGATGGCTTTCGCTCCATGTTTCCCGAGGTAAACAATCAATTACAATCTGTTTTAATCAAAAAATCTAAAAAAAATTCAAAATAAATTCAATAATGGGATTATAAAGGCATTTAAACCGAGTAATAAGGCTTTTCTAGGCATGAGTGACTATAAATGATCTTTTCTTGACAATGGATGGTTTTCGCTCCATGTTTCCCAAGGCAAACAATCAATTACAATCTGTTTTAATTAAAAAAATGTAAAAACAATTCAAAATAAATTCAATAATGGGATTATAAAGGCATTTAAACAGAGTAATAAGGCTTTTCTAGGAATGAGTGGCTATAAATGATCTTTTCTTGACAATGGATGGCTTTCGCTCCATGTTTCCCGAGGCAAACAATCAATTACAATCTGTTTTAATAAAAAACTGTAAAAACAATTCAAAAGAAATTCAATAATGAGATTATAAAGGCATTTAAACCGAGTAATAAGGCTTTTCTAGGCATGAGTGGCTATAAATGATCTTTTCTTGACAATGGATGGCTTTCGCTCCATGTTTCCCGAGGCAAACAATCAATTACAATCTGTTTTAATCAAAAAATGTAAAAACAATTCAAAATAAATTCAATAATGGGATTATAAAGGCATTTAAACCGAGTAATAAGGCTTTGCTAGGCATAAGTGACTATAAATGAACTTTTCTTGACTATGGATGGCTTTCGCTCCATGTTTCCCACGGCAAACAATCAATTACAATCTGTTTTAATCAAAAAATATAAAAACAATTCAAAATAACTTCAATAATGGGATTATAAAGGCATTTAAACCGAGTAATAAGGCTTTTCTAGGCATGAGTGGCTATAAATGAACTTTTCTTGAAAATGGATGGCTTTCGCTCCATGTTTCCCACGGCAAACAATCAATTACAATCTGTTTTAATCTAAAAATATAAAAACAATTCAAAATAACTTCAATAATGGGATTATAAAGGCATTTAAACCGAGTAATAAGGCTTTTCTAGGCATGAGTGACTATAAATGAACTTTTCTTGACAATGGATGGCTTTCGCTCCATGTTTCCCACGGCAAACAATCAATTACAATCTGTTTTAATCTAAAAATATAAAAACAATTCAAAATAACTTCAATAATGGGATTATAAAGGCATTTAAACCGAGTAATAAGGCTTTTCTAGGCATGAGTGACTATAAATGAACTTTTCTTGACAATGGATGGCTTTCGCTCCATGTTTCCCACGGCAAACAATCAATTACAATCTGTTTTAATCAAAAAATATAAAAACAATTCAAAATAAATTCAATAATGGGATTATAAAGGCATTTAAACCGAGTAATAAGGCTTTGCTAGGCATAAGTGACTATAAATGAACTTTTCTTGTCTATGGATGGCTTTCGCTCCATGTTTCCCGAGGCAAACAATCAATTACAATCTGTTTTATTAAAAAAATGTAAAAAAAATTCAAAATAAATTCAATAATGGGAATATAAAAGCATTTAAACCGAGTGATAAGGCTTTTCTAGGCATGAGTGACTATAAATGATCTATTCTTGACAATGGATGGGTTTTGCTCCATGTTTCCCGAGGCAAACAATCAATTACAATATGTTTTAATCAAAAAATGTAAAAAAAATTCAAAATAAATTCAATAATGGGATTATAAAGGCATTTAAACCGAGTAATAAGGCTTTGCTAGGCATAAGTGACTGTAAATGAACTTTTCTTGACTATGGATGGCTTTCGCTCCATGTTTCCCGAGGTAAACAATCAATTACAATCTGTTTTAATCAAAAAATGTAAAAAAAATTCAAAATAAATTCAATAATGGGATTATAAAGGCATTTAAACCGAGTAATAAGGCTTTTCTAGGCATGAGTGACTATAAATGATCTTTTCTTGACAATGGATGGTTTTCGCTCCATGTTTCCCGAGGCAAACAATCAATTACAATCTGTTTTAATCAAAAAATGTAAAAACAATTCAAAATAAATTCAATAACGGGATTATAAAGGCATTTAAACCGAGTAATAAGGCTTTTCTTGGCATGAGTGGCTATAAATGATCTTTTCTTGACAATGGATGGCTTTCGCTCCATGTTTCCCGAGGCAAACAGTCAATTACAATCTGTTTTAATCAAAAAATATAAAAAAAATTCAAAATAAATTCAATAATGGGATTATAAAGGCATTTAAACAGAGTAATAAGGCTTTTCTAGGAATGAGTGGCTATAAATGATCTTTTCTTGACAATGGATGGCTTTCGCTCCATGTTTCCCGAGGCAAACAATCAATTACAATCTGTTTTAATAAAAAACTGTAAAAACAATTCAAAAGAAATTCAATAATGAGATTAGAAAGGCATTTAAACCGAGTAATAAGGCTTTTCTAGGCATGAGTGGCTATAAATGATCTTTTCTTGACAATGGATGGCTTTCGCTCCATGTTTCCCGAGGCAAACAATCAATTACAATCTGTTTTAATCAAAAAATGTAAAAACAATTCAAAATAAATTCAATAATGGGATTATAAAGGCATTTAAACCGAGTAATAAGGCTTTGCTAGGCATAAGTGACTATAAATGAACTTTTCTTGACTATGGATGGCTTTCGCTCCATGTTTCCCACGGCAAACAATCAATTACAATCTGTTTTAATCAAAAAATATAAAAACAATTCAAAATAACTTCAATAATGGGATTATAAAGGCATTTAAACCGAGTAATAAGGCTTTTCTAGGCATGAGTGGCTATAAATGAACTTTTCTTGAAAATGGATGGCTTTCGCTCCATGTTTCCCACGGCAAACAATCAATTACAATCTGTTTTAATCTAAAAATATAAAAACAATTCAAAATAACTTCAATAATGGGATTATAAAGGCATTTAAACCGAGTAATAAGGCTTTTCTAGGCATGAGTGACTATAAATGAACTTTTCTTGACAATGGATGGCTTTCGCTCCATGTTTCCCACGGCAAACAATCAATTACAATCTGTTTTAATCTAAAAATATAAAAACAATTCAAAATAACTTCAATAATGGGATTATAAAGGCATTTAAACCGAGTAATAAGGCTTTTCTAGGCATGAGTGACTATAAATGAACTTTTCTTGACAATGGATGGCTTTCGCTCCATGTTTCCCACGGCAAACAATCAATTACAATCTGTTTTAATCAAAAAATATAAAAACAATTCAAAATAAATTCAATAATGGGATTATAAAGGCATTTAAACCGAGTAATAAGGCTTTGCTAGGCATAAGTGACTATAAATGAACTTTTCTTGTCTATGGATGGCTTTCGCTCCATGTTTCCCGAGGCAAACAATCAATTACAATCTGTTTTATTAAAAAAATGTAAAAAAAATTCAAAATAAATTCAATAATGGGAATATAAAAGCATTTAAACCGAGTGATAAGGCTTTTCTAGGCATGAGTGACTATAAATGATCTATTCTTGACAATGGATGGGTTTTGCTCCATGTTTCCCGAGGCAAACAATCAATTACAATATGTTTTAATCAAAAAATGTAAAAAAAATTCAAAATAAATTCAATAATGGGATTATAAAGGCATTTAAACCGAGTAATAAGGCTTTGCTAGGCATAAGTGACTGTAAATGAACTTTTCTTGACTATGGATGGCTTTCGCTCCATGTTTCCCGAGGTAAACAATCAATTACAATCTGTTTTAATCAAAAAATGTAAAAAAAATTCAAAATAAATTCAATAATGGGATTATAAAGGCATTTAAACCGAGTAATAAGGCTTTTCTAGGCATGAGTGACTATAAATGATCTTTTCTTGACAATGGATGGTTTTCGCTCCATGTTTCCCGAGGCAAACAATCAATTACAATCTGTTTTAATCAAAAAATGTAAAAACAATTCAAAATAAATTCAATAACGGGATTATAAAGGCATTTAAACCGAGTAATAAGGCTTTTCTTGGCATGAGTGGCTATAAATGATCTTTTCTTGACAATGGATGGCTTTCGCTCCATGTTTCCCGAGGCAAACAGTCAATTACAATCTGTTTTAATCAAAAAATATAAAAACAATTCAAAATAACTTCAATAATGGGATTATAAAGGCATTTAAACCGAGTAATAAGGCTTTTCTAGGCATGAGTGGCTATAAATGAACTTTTCTTGAAAATGGATGGCTTTCGCTCCATGTTTCCCACGGCAAACAATCAATTACAATCTGTTTTAATCTAAAAATATAAAAACAATTCAAAATAACTTCAATAATGGGATTATAAAGGCATTTAAACCGAGTAATAAGGCTTTTCTAGGCATGAGTGACTATAAATGAACTTTTCTTGACAATGGATGGCTTTCGCTCCATGTTTCCCATGGCAAACAATCAATTACAATCTGTTTTAGTCAAAAAATATAAAAACAATTCAAAATAAATTCAATAATGGGATTATAAAGGCATTTAAACCGAGTAATAAGGCTTTGCTAGGCATAAGTGACTATAAATGAACTTTTCTTGACTATGGATGGCTTTCGCTCCATGTTTCCCGAGGCAAACAATCAATTACAATCTGTTTTATTAAAAAAATGTAAAAAAAATTCAAAATAAATTCAATAATGGGATTATAAAAGCATTTAAACCGAGTGATAAGGCTTTTCTAGGCATGAGTGACTATAAATGATCTATTCTTGACAATGGATGGGTTTTGCTCCATGTTTCCCGAGGCAAACAATCAATTACAATATGTTTTAATCAAAAAATGTAAAAAAAAATTCAAAATAAATTCAATAATGGGATTATAAAGGCATTTAAACCGAGTAATAAGGCTTTGCTAGGCATAAGTGACTGTAAATGAACTTTTCTTGACTATGGATGGCTTTCGCTCCATGTTTCCCGAGGTAAACAATCAATTACAATCTGTTTTAATCAAAAAATGTAAAAAAAATTCAAAATAAATTCAATAATGGGATTATAAAGGCATTTAAACCGAGTAATAAGGCTTTTCTTGGCATGAGTGGCTATAAATGATCTTTTCTTGACAATGGATGGCTTTCGCTCCATGTTTCCCGAGGCAAACAATCAATTACAATCTGTTTTAATAAAAAACTGTAAAAACAATTCAAAAGAAATTCAATAATGAGATTATAAAGGCATTTAAACCGAGTAATAAGGCTTTTCTAGGCATGAGTGGCTATAAATGATCTTTTCTTGACAATGGATGGCTTTCGCTCCATGTTTCCCGAGGCAAACAATCAATTACAATCTGTTTTAATCAAAAAATGTAAAAACAATTCAAAATAAATTCAATAATGGGATTATAAAGGCATTTAAACCGAGTAATAAGGCTTTGCTAGGCATAAGTGACTATAAATGAACTTTTCTTGACTATGGATGGCTTTCGCTCCATGTTTCCCACGGCAAACAATCAATTACAATCTGTTTTAATCAAAAAATATAAAAACAATTCAAAATAACTTCAATAATGGGATTATAAAGGCATTTAAACCGAGTAATAAGGCTTTTCTAGGCATGAGTGGCTATAAATGAACTTTTCTTGAAAATGGATGGCTTTCGCTCCATGTTTCCCACGGCAAACAATCAATTACAATCTGTTTTAATCTAAAAATATAAAAACAATTCAAAATAACTTCAATAATGGGATTATAAAGGCATTTAAACCGAGTAATAAGGCTTTTCTAGGCATGAGTGACTATAAATGAACTTTTCTTGACAATGGATGGCTTTCGCTCCATGTTTCCCCCGGCAAACAATCAATTACAATCTGTTTTAATCAAAAAATATAAAAACAATTCAAAATAAATTCAATAATGGGATTATAAAGGCATTTAAACCGAGTAATAAGGCTTTGCTAGGCATAAGTGACTATAAATGAACTTTTCTTGACTATGGATGGATTTCGCTCCATGTTTCCCGAGGCAAACAATCAATTACAATCTGTTTTATTAAAAAAATGTAAAAAAAATTCAAAATAAATTCAATAATGGGATTATAAAAGCATTTAAACCGAGTGATAAGGCTTTTCTAGGCATGAGTGACTATAAATGATCTATTCTTGACAATGGATGGGTTTTGCTCCATGTTTCCCGAGGCAAACAATCAATTACAATATGTTTTAATCAAAAAATGTAAAAAAAATTCAAAATAAATTCAATAATGGGATTATAAAGGCATTTAAACCGAGTAATAAGGCTTTGCTTGGCATAAGTGACTGTAAATGAACTTTTCTTGACTATGGATGGCTTTCTCTCCATGTTTCCCGAGGTAAACAATCAATTACAATCTGTTTTAATCAAAAAATGTAAAAAAAATTCAAAATAAATTCAATAATGGGATTATAAAGGCATTTAAACCGAGTAATAAGGCTTTTCTAGGCATGAGTGACTATAAATGATCTTTTCTTGACAATGGATGGTTTTCGCTCCATGTTTCCCGAGGCAAACAATCAATTACAATCTGTTTTAATCAAAAAATGTAAAAACAATTCAAAATAAATTCAATAACGGGATTATAAAGGCATTTAAACCGAGTAATAAGGCTTTTCTTGGCATGAGTGGCTATAAATGATCTTTTCTTGACAATGGATGGCTTTCGCTCCATGTTTCCCGAGGCAAACAGTCAATTACAATCTGTTTTAATCAAAAAATATAAAAACAATTCAAAATAACTTCAATAATGGGATTATAAAGGCATTTAAACCGAGTAATAAGGCTTTTCTAGGCATGAGTGGCTATAAATGAACTTTTCTTGAAAATGGATGGCTTTCGCTCCATGTTTCCCACGGCAAACAATCAATTACAATCTGTTTTAATCTAAAAATATAAAAACAATTCAAAATAACTTCAATAATGGGATTATAAAGGCATTTAAACCGAGTAATAAGGCTTTTCTAGGCATGAGTGACTATAAATGATCTTTTCTTGACAATGGATGGTTTTCGCTCCATGTTTCCCGAGGTAAACAATCAATTACAATCTGTTTTAATCAAAAAATGTAAAAACAATTCAAAATAAATTCAATAACGGGATTATAAAGGCATTTAAACCGAGTAATAAGGCTTTTCTTGGCATGAGTGGCTATAAATGATCTTTTCTTGACAATGGATGGCTTTCGCTCCATGTTTCCCGAGGCAAACAGTCAATTACAATCTGTTTTAATCAAAAAATATAAAAACAATTCAAAATAAATTCAATAATAGGATTATAAAGGCATTTAAACCGAGTAATAAGGCTTTGCTAGGCATAAGTGACTGTAAATGAACTCTTCTTGACTATGGATGGCTTTCGCTCCATGTTTCCCGAGGCAAACAATCAATTACAATCTGTTTCAATCAAAAAATGTAAAAAAATTTCAAAATAAATTCAATAATGCGATTATAAAAGCATTTAAACCGAGTAATAAGGCTTTGCTAGGCATAAGTGACTGTAAATGAACTTTTCTTGACTATGGATGGCTTTCGCTCCATGTTTCCCGAGGTAAACAATCAATTACAATCTGTTTTAATCAAAAAATGTAAAAACAATTCAAAATAAATTCAATAATGGGATTATAAAGGCATTTAAACCGAGTAATAAGGCTTTTCTAGGCATGAGTGGCTATAAATGATCTTTTCTTGACAATGGATGGCTTTCGCTCCATGTTTCCCGAGGCAAACAATCAATTACAATCTGTTTTATTCAAAAATTGTAAAAACAATTCAAAATAAATTCAATAATGGGATTATAAAGGCATTTAAACCGAGTAATAAGGCTTTGCTAGGCATAAGTGACTATAAATGAACTTTTCTTGACTATGGATGGCTTTCGCTCCATGTTTCCCGAGCCAAACAATCAATTACAATCTGTTTTAATCAAAAAATGTAAAAAAAATTCAAAATAAATTCAATAATGCGATTATAAAGGAATTTAAACCGAGTAATAAGGCTTTTCTAGGCATGAGTGACTATAAATGATCTTTTCTTGACAATGGATGGCTTTCACTCCACGTTTCCCGAGGCAAACAATCAATTAGAATCTGTTTTAATCAAAAAATATAAAAACAATTCAAAATAACTTCAATAATGGGATTATAAAGGCATTTAAACCGAGTAATAAGGCTTTTCTAGGCATGAGTGACTATAAATGATCTTTTCTTGACAATGGATGGCTTTCACTCCACGTTTCCCGAGGCAAACAATCAATTAGAATCTGTTTTAATCAAAAAATATAAAAACAATTCAAAATAACTTCAATAATGGGATTATAAAGGCATTTAAAACGAGTATTAAGGCTTTTGTAGGCATTAGTGACTATAAATGAACTTTTCTTGACGATGGATGGCTTTCGCTCCATGTTTCCCAAGGCAAACAATCAATTACAATCTGTTTTAATCAAAAAATATAAAAACAATTCAAAATAACTTCAATAATGGGATTATAAAGGCATTTAAACCGAGTAATAAGGCTTTTCTAGGCATGAGTGACTATAAATGAACTTTTCTTGACAATGGATGGATTTCGCTCCATGTTTCCCACGGCAAACAATCAATTACAATCTGTTTTAATCAAAAAATATAAAAACAATTCAAAATAACTTCAATAATGGGATTATAAAGGCATTTAAACCGAGTAATAAGGCTTTTCTAGGCATGAGTGACTATAAATGAACTTTTCTTGACAATGGATGGCTTTCGCTCCATGTTTCCCACGGCAAACAATCAATTACAATCTGTTTTAATCAAAAAATATAAAAACAATTCAAAATAAATTCAATAATGGGATTATAAAGGCATTTAAACCGAGTAATAAGGCTTTGCTAGGCATGAGTGACTATAAATGAACTTTTCTTGACTATGGATGGCTTTCGCTCCATGTTTCTCGAGGTAAACAATCAATTACAATCTGTTTTAATCAAAAAATGTAAAAAAAATTCAAGATAAATTCAATAATGGGATTATAAAGGCATTTAAACCGTGTAATAAGGCTTTTCTAGGCATGAGTGACTATAAATGATCTTTTCTTGACAATGGATGGTTTTCTCTCCATGTTTCCAGAGGCAAACAATCAATTACAATCTGTTTTAATCAAAAAATGTAAAAACAATTCAAAATAAATTCAATAATGAGATTATAAAGGCATTTAAACCGAGTAATAAGGCTTTTCTAGGCATGAGTGGCTATAAATGATCTTTTCTTGACAATGGATGGCTTTCGCTCCATGTTTCTCGAGGCAAACAATCAATTACAATCTGTTTTAATCAAAAAATGTAAAAACAATTCAAAATAAATTCAATAATGGGATTATAAAGGCATTTAAACCGAGTAATAAGGCTTTGCTAGGCATAAGTGACTATAAATGAACTTTTCTTGACTATGGATGGCTTTCGCTCCATGTTTCCCACGGCAAACAATCAATTACAATCTGTTTTAATAAAAAAATATAAAAACAATTCAAAATAACTTCAATAATGGGATTATAAAGGCATTTAAACCGAGTAATAAGGCTTTTCTAGGCATGGGTGACTATAAATGAACTTTTCTTGACAATGGATGGCTTTCGCTCCATGTTTCCCACGGCAAACAATCAATTACAATCTGTTTTAATCAAAAAATATAAAAACAATTCAAAATAACTTCAATAATGGGATTATAAAGGCATTTAAACCGAGTAATAAGGCTTTTCTAGGCATGAGTGACTATAAATGAACTTTTCTTGACAATGGATGGCTTTCGCTCCATGTTTCCCACGGCAAACAGTCAATTACAATCTGTTTTAATCAAAAAATATAAAAACAATTCAAAATAAATTCAATAATGGGATTATAAAGGCATTTAAACCGAGTAATAAGGCTTTGCTAGGCATAAGTGACTATAAATGAACTTTTCTTGACTATGGATGGCTGTCGCTCCATGTTTCCCGAGGTAAACAATCAATTACAATCTGTTTTAATCAAAAAATCTAAAAAAAAATCAAAATAAATTCAATAATGGGATTATAAAGGCATTTAAACCGAGTAATAAGGCTTTTCTAGGCATGAGTGACTATAAATGATCTTTTCTTGACAATGGATGGTTTTCGCTCCATGTTTCCCGAGGCAAACAATCAATTACAATCTGTTTTAATCAAAAAATGTAAAAACAATTCAAAATAAATTCAATAACGGGATTATAAAGGCATTTAAACCGAGTAATAAGGCTTTTCTTGGCATGAGTGGCTATAAATGATCTTTTCTTGACAATGGATGGCTTTCGCTCCATTTTTCCCGAGGCAAACAGTCAATTACAATCTGTTTTAATCAAAAAATATAAAAACAATTCAAAATAAATTCAATAATGGGATTATAAAGGCATTTAAACCGAGTAATAAGGCTTTGCTAGGCATAAGTGACTGTAAATGAACTCTTCTTGACTATGGATGGCTTTCGCTCCATGTTTCCCGAGGCAAACAATCAATTACAATCTGTTTCAATCAAAAAATGTAAAAAAATTTCAAAATAAATTCAATAATGCGATTATAAAAGCATTTAAACCGAGTAATAAGGCTTTGCTAGGCATAAGTGACTGTAAATGAACTTTTCTTGACTATGGATGGCTTTCGCTCCATGTTTCCCGAGGTAAACAATCAATTACAATCTGTTTTAATCAAAAAATGTAAAAACAATTCAAAATAAATTCAATAATGGGATTATAAAGGCATTTAAACCGAGTAATAAGGCTTTTCTAGGCATGAGTGGCTATAAATGATCTTTTCTTGACAATGGATGGCTTTCGCTCCATGTTTCCCGAGGCAAACAATCAATTACAATCTGTTTTATTCAAAAATTGTAAAAACAATTCAAAATAAATTCAATAATGGGATTATAAAGGCATTTAAACCGAGTAATAAGGCTTTGCTAGGCATAAGTGACTATAAATGAACTTTTCTTGACTATGGATGGCTTTCGCTCCATGTTTCCCGAGCCAAACAATCAATTACAATCTGTTTTAATCAAAAAATGCAAAAAAAATTCAAAATAAATTCAATAATGCGATTATAAAGGAATTTAAACCGAGTAATAAGGCTTTTCTAGGCATGAGTGACTATAAATGATCTTTTCTTGACAATGGATGGCTTTCACTCCACGTTTCCCGAGGCAAACAATCAATTAGAATCTGTTTTAATCAAAAAATATAAAAACAATTCAAAATAACTTCAATAATGGGATTATAAAGGCATTTAAACCGAGTAATAAGGCTTTTCTAGGCATGAGTGACTATAAATGATCTTTTCTTGACAATGGATGGCTTTCACTCCACGTTTCCCGAGGCAAACAATCAATTAGAATCTGTTTTAATCAAAAAATATAAAAACAATTCAAAATAACTTCAATAATGGGATTATAAAGGCATTTAAAACGAGTATTAAGGCTTTTATAGGCATTAGTGACTATAAATGAACTTTTCTTGACGATGGATGGCTTTCGCTCCATGTTTCCCAAGGCAAACAATCAATTACAATCTGTTTTAATCAAAAAATATAAAAACAATTCAAAATAACTTCAATAATGGGATTATAAAGGCATTTAAACCGAGTAATAAGGCTTTTCTAGGCATGAGTGACTATAAATGAACTTTTCTTGACAATGGATGGCTTTCGCTCCATGTTTCCCACGGCAAACAATCAATTACAATCTGTTTTAATCAAAAAATATAAAAACAATTCAAAATAAATTCAATAATGGGATTATAAAGGCATTTAAACCGAGTAATAAGGCTTTGCTAGGCATGAGTGACTATAAATGAACTTTTCTTGACTATGGATGGCTTTCGCTCCATGTTTCTCGAGGTAAACAATCAATTACAATCTGTTTTAATCAAAAAATGTAAAAAAAATTCAAGATAAATTCAATAATGGGATTATAAAGGCATTTAAACCGTGTAATAAGGCTTTTCTAGGCATGAGTGACCATAAATGATCTTTTCTTGACAATGGATGGTTTTCTCTCCATGTTTCCAGAGGCAAACAATCAATTACAATCTGTTTTAATCAAAAAATGTAAAAACAATTCAAAATAAATTCAATAATGAGATTATAAAGGCATTTAAACCGAGTAATAAGGCTTTTCTAGGCATGAGTGGCTATAAATGATCTTTTCTTGACAATGGATGGCTTTCGCTCCATGTTTCTCGAGGCAAACAATCAATTACAATCTGTTTTAATCAAAAAATGTAAAAACAATTCAAAATAAATTCAATAATGGGATTATAAAGGCATTTAAACCCAGTAATAAGGCTTTGCTAGGCATAAGTGACTATAAATGAACTTTTCTTGACTATGGATGGCTTTCGCTCCATGTTTCCCACGGCAAACAATCAATTAGAATCTGTTTTAATCAAAGAATATAAAAACAATTCAAAATAACTTCAATAATGGGATTATAAAGGCATTTAAACCGAGTAATAAGGCTTTTCTAGGCATGAGTGACTATAAATGAACTTTTCTTGACAATGGATGGCTTTCGCTCCATGTTTCCCACGGCAAACAATCAATTACAATCTGTTTTAATCAAAAAATATAAAAAAAATTCAAAATAACTTCAATAATGGGATTATAAAGGCATTTAAACCGAGTAATAAGGCTTTTCTAGGCATGAGTGACTATAAATGAACTTTTCTTGACAATGGATGGCTTTCGCTCCATGTTTCCCACGGCAAACAATCAATTACAATCTGTTTTAATCAAAAAATATAAAAACAATTCAAAATAAATTCAATAATGGGATTATAAAGGCATTAAAACCGAGTAATAAGGCTTTTCTAGGCATGAGTGACTATAAATGATCTTTTCTTGACAATGGATGGCTTTCACTCCACGTTTCCCGAGGCAAACAATCAATTAGAATCTGTTTTAATCAAAAAATGTAAAAAGATTCAACTTAAATTCAATTATGGGATTATAAAAGCATTTAAAACGAGTATTAAGGCTTTTGTAGGCATGAGTGACTATAAATGAACTTTTCTTGACGATGGATGGCTTTCGCTCCATGTTTCCCAAGGCAAACAATCAATTACAATCTGTTTTAATCAAAAAATATAACAACAATTCAAAATAACTTCAATAATGGGATTATAAAGGCATTTAAACCGAGTAATAAGGCTTTTCTAGGCATGAGTGACTATAAATGATCTTTTCTTGACAATGGATGGCTTTCGGTCCATGTTTCCCACGGCAAACAGTCAATTACAATCTGTTTTAATCAAAAAATATAAAAACAATTCAAAATAAATTCAATAATGGGATTATAAAGGCATTTAAACCGAGTAATAAGGCTTTGCTAGGCATAAGTGACTATAAATGAACTTTTCTTGACTATGGATGGCTGTCGCTCCATGTTTCCCGAGGTAAACAATCAATTACAATCTGTTTTAATCAAAAAATCTAAAAAAAAATCAAAATAAATTCAATAATGGGATTATAAAGGCATTTAAACCGAGTAATAAGGCTTTTCTAGGCATGAGTGACTATAAATGATCTTTTCTTGACAATGGATGGTTTTCGCTCCATGTTTCCCGAGGCAAACAATCAATTACAATCTGTTTTAATTAAAAAAATGTAAAAACAATTCAAAATAAATTCAATAATGGGATTATAAAGGCATTTAAACAGAGTAATAAGGCTTTTCTAGGCATGAGTGGTTATAAATGATCTTTTCTTGACAATGGATGGCTTTCGCTCCATGTTTCCCGAGGCAAACAATCAATTACAATCTGTTTTAATCAAAAACTGTAAAAACAATTCAAAATAAATTCAATAATGGGATTATAAAGGCATTTAAACCGAGTAATAAGGCTTTGCTAGGCATAAGTGACTATAAATGAACTTTTCTTGACAACCAATCAATTAGAATCTGTTTTAATCAAAAAATATAAAAAGATTCAAATTAAATTCAATTATGGGATTATAAAAGCATTTAAAACGAGTATTAAGGCTTTTCTAGGCATGAGTGACTATAAATGAACTTTTCTTGACGATGGATGGCTTTCGCTCCATGTTTCCCAAGGCAAACCATCAATTACAATCTGTTTTAATCAAAAAATATAAAAACAATTCAAAATAACTTCAATAATGGGATTATAAAGGCATTTAAACCGAGTAATAAGGCTTTTCTAGGCATGAGTGACTATAAATGAACTTTTCTTGACAATGGTTGGCTTTCGCTCCATGTTTCCCTAGGCAAACAATCAATTACAATCTGTTTTAATCAAAAAATGTAAAAAAAATTCAAAATAAATTCAAAAACGGGATTATAAAGGCATTTAAACCGAGTAATAAGGCTTTTCTAGGCATGAGTGGCTATAAATGATCTTTTCTTGACAATGGATGGCTTTCGCTCCATGTTTTCCGAGGCAAACAGTCAATTACAATATGTTTTAATCAAAAAATGTAAAAAAAATTCAAAATAAATTCAATAATGGGATTATAAAGGCATTTAAACAGAGTAATAAGGCTTTGCTAGGCATAAGTGACTGTAAATGAACTTTTCTTGACTATGGATGGCTTTCGCTCCATGTTTCCCGAGGCAAACAATCAATTACAATCTGTTTTAATCAAAAAATGTAAAAAAAATTCAAAATAAATTCAATAATGCGATTATAAAGGCATTTAAACCGAGTAATAAGGCTTTTCTAGGCATGAGTGACTATAAATGATATTTTCTTGACTATGGATGGCTTTCACTCCACGTTTCCCGGGGCAAACAATCAATTAGAATCTGTTTTAATCAAAAAATGTAAAAAGATTCAACTTAAATTCAATTATGGGATTATAAAAGCATTTAAAACGAGTATTAAGGCTTTTGTAGGCATGAGTGACTATAAATGAACTTTTCTTGACGATGGATTGCCTTCGCTTCATGTTTCCCAAGGCAAACAATCAATTACAATCTGTTTTAATCAAAAAATATAAAAACAATTCAGAATAACTTCAATAATGGGATTATAAAGGCATTTAAACCAAGTAATAAGGCTTTTCTAGGCATGAGTGACTATAAATGATCTTTTCTTGACAATGGATGGCTTTCGCTCCATGTTTCCCACGGCAAACAATCAATTACAATATGTTTTAATCAAAAAATATAAAAACAATTCAAAATAAATTCAATAATGGGATTATAAAGGCATTTAAACCGAGTAATAAGGCTTTGCTAGGCATAAGTGACTATAAATGAACTTTTCTTGACTATGGATGGCTTTCGCTCCATGTTTCCCGAGGTAAACAATCAATTACAATCTGTTTTAATCAAAAAATGTAAAAAAAATTCAAGATAAATTCAATAATGGGATTATAAAGGCATTTAAACCGTGTAATAAGGCTTTTCTAGGCATGAGTGACTATAAATGATCTTTTCTTGACAATGGATGGTTTTCGCTCCATGTTTCCAGAGGCAAACAATCAATTACAATCTGTTTTAATCAAAAAATGTAAAAACAATTCAAAATAAATTCAATAATGAGATTATAAAGGCATTTAAACCGAGTAATAAGGCTTTTCTAGGCATGAGTGGCTATAAATGATCTTTTCTTGACAATGGATGGCTTTCGCTCCATGTTTCCCGAGGCAAACAATCAATTACAATCTGTTTTAATCAAAAAATGTAAAAACAATTCAAAATAAATTCAATAATGGGATTATAAAGGCATTTAAACCGAGTAATAAGGCTTTGCTAGGCATAAGTGACTATAAATGAACTTTTCTTGACTATGGATGGCTTTCGCTCCATGATTCCCACGGCAAACAATCAATTACAATCTGTTTTAATCAAAAAATATAAAAAAAATTCAAAATAACTTCAATAATGGGATTATAAAGGCATTTAAACCGAGTAATAAGGCTTTTCTAGGCATGAGTGACTATAAATGAACTTTTCTTGACAATGGATGGCTTTCGCTCCATGTTTCCCACGGCAAACAATCAATTACAATCTGTTTTAATCAAAAAATATAAAAACAATTCAAAATAACTTCAATAATGGGATTATAAAGGCATTTAAACCGAGTAATAAGGCTTTTCTAGGCATGAGTGACTATAAATGAACTTTTCTTGACAATGGATGGCTTTCGCTCCATGTTTCCCACGGCAAACAATCAATTACAATCTGTTTTAATCAAAAAATATAAAAAAAATTCAAAATAAATTCAATAATGCGATTATAAAGGCATTTAAACCGAGTAATAAGGCTTTGCTAGGCATAAGTGACAATAAATGAACTTTTCTTGACTATGGATGGCTTTCGCTCCATGTTTCCCGAGGTAAACAATCAATTACAATCTGTTTTAATCAAAAAATGTAAAAAAAATTCAAGATAAATTCAATAATTGGATTATAAAGGCATTTAAACCCTGTAATAAGGTTTTTCTAGGCATGAGTGACTATAAATGATCTTTTCTTGACAATGGATGGTTTTCGCTCCATGTTTCCAGAGGCAAACAATCAATTACAATCTGTTTTAATCAAAAAATGTAAAAACAATTCAAAATAAATTCAATAATGGGATTATAAAGGCATTTAAACGGAGTAATAAGGCTTTTCTAGGCATGAGTGGCTATAAATGATCTTTTCTTGACAATGGATGGCTTTCGCTCCATGTTTCCCGAGGCAAACAATCAATTACAATCTGTTTTAATCAAAAAATGTAAAAACAATTCAAAATAAATTCAATAATGGGATTATAAAGGCATTTAAACCGAGTAATAAGGCTTTGCTAGGCATAAGTGACTATAAATGAACTTTTCTTGACTATGGATGGCTTTCGCTCCATGTTTCCCGAGGCAAACAATCAATTACAATCTGTTTTATTAAAAAAATGTAAAAAAAATTCAAAATAAATTCAATAATGGAATTATAAAAGCATTTAAACCGAGTGATAAGGCTTTTCTAGGCATGAGTGACTATAAATGATCTATTCTTGACAATGGATGGGTTTTGCTCCATGTTTCCCGAGGCAAACAATCAATTACAATATGTTTTAATCAAAAAATGTAAAAAAAATTCAAAATAAATTCAATAATGGGATTATAAAGGCATTTAAACCGAGTAATAAGGCTTTGCTAGGCATAAGTGACTGTAAATGAACTTTTCTTGACTATGGATGGCTTTCGCTCCATGTTTCCCGAGGTAAACAATCAATTACAATCTGTTTTAATCAAAAAATGTAAAAAAAATTCAAAATAAATTCAATAATGGGATTATAAAGGCATTTAAACCGAGTAATAAGGCTTTTCTAGGCATGAGTGACTATAAATGAACTCTTCTTGACTATGGATGGCTTTCGCTCCATGTTTCCCGAGGCAAACAATCAATTACAATCTGTTTCAATAAAAAAATGTAAAAAAATTTCAAAATAAATTCAATAATGCGATTATAAAGGCATTTAAACCGAGTAATAAGGCTTTTCTAGGCATGAGTGACTATAAATGATCTTTTCTTGACAATGGATGGCTTTCACTCCACGTTTCCCGAGGCAAACAATCAATTAGAATCTGTTTTAATCAAAAAATGTAAAAAGATTCAACTTAAATTCAATTATGGGATTATAAAAGCATTTAAAACGAGTATTAAGGCTTTTGTAGGCATGAGTGACTATAAATGAACTTTTCTTGACGATGGATGGCTTTCGCTCCATGTTTCCCAAGGCAAACAATCAATTACAATCTGTTTTAATCAAAAAATATAACAACAATTCAAAATAACTTCAATAATGGGATTATAAAGGCATTTAAACCGAGTAATAAGGCTTTTCTAGGCATGAGTGACTATAAATGATCTTTTCTTGACAATGGATGGCTTTCGGTCCATGTTTCCCACGGCAAACAGTCAATTACAATCTGTTTTAATCAAAAAATATAAAAACAATTCAAAATAAATTCAATAATGGGATTATAAAGGCATTTAAACCGAGTAATAAGGCTTTGCTAGGCATAAGTGACTATAAATGAACTTTTCTTGACTATGGATGGCTTTCGCTCCATGTTTCCCGAGGTAAACAATCAATTACAATCTGTTTTAATCAAAAAATCTAAAAAAAATTCAAAATAAATTCAATAATGGGATTATAAAGGCATTTAAACCGAGTAATAAGGCTTTTCTAGGCATGAGTGACTATAAATGATCTTTTCTTGACAATGGATGGTTTTCGCTCCATGTTTCCCGAGGCAAACAATCAATTACAATCTGTTTTAATTAAAAAAATGTAAAAACAATTCAAAATAAATTCAATAATGGGATTATAAAGGCATTTAAACAGAGTAATAAGGCTTTTCTAGGCATGAGTGGCTATAAATGATCTTTTCTTGACAATGGATGGCTTTCGCTCCATGTTTCCCGAGGCAAACAATCAATTACAATCTGTTTTAATCAAAAAATGTAAAAAAAATTCAAAATAAATTCAATAATGGGATTATAAAGGCATTTAAACCGAGTACTAAGGCTTTTCTAGGCATGAGTGACTATAAATGATCTTTTCTTGACAATGGATGGCTTTCACTCCACGTTTCCCGAGGCAACGAATCAATTAGAATCTGTTTTAATCAAAAAATCTAAAAAAAATTCAAAATAAATTCAATAATGGGATTATAAAGGCATTTAAACCGAGTAATAAGGCTTTTCTAGGCATGAGTGACTATAAATGAACTTTTCTTGACAATGGTTGGCTTTCGCTCCATGTTTCCCTAGGCAAACAATCAATTACAATCTGTTTTAATCAAAAAATGTAAAAACAATTCAAAATAATTTCAATAATGGGATTATAAAAGCATTTAAACCGAGTAATAAGGCTTTTCTAGGCATGAGTGACTATAAATGATCTATTCTTGACAATGGATGGGTTTTGCTCCATGTTTCCCGAGGCAAACAATCAATTACAATATGTTTTAATCAAAAAATGTAAGAAAAATTCAAAATAAATTCAATAATGGTATTATAAAGGCATTTAAACAGAGTAATAAGGCTTTGCTAGGCATAAGTGACTGTAAATGAACTTTTCTTGACTATGGATGGCTTTCGCTCCAAGTTTCCCGAGGCAAACAATCAATTACAATCTGTTTTAATCAAAAAATGTAAAAAAAATTCAAAATAAATTCAATAATGCGATTATAAAGGCATTTAAACCGAGTAATAAGGCTTTTCTAGGCATGAGTGACTATAAATGATATTTTCTTGACAATGGATGGCTTTCACTCCACGTTTCCCGAGGCAACCAATCAATTAGAATCTGTTTTAATCAAAAAATGTAAAAAGATTCAAATTAAATTCAATTATGGGATTATAAAAGCATTTAAAACGAGTATTAAGGCTTTTCTAGGCATGAGTGACTATAAATGAACTTTTCTTGACGATGGATGGCTTTCGCTCCATGTTTCCCAAGGCAAACCATCAATTACAATCTGTTTTAATTAAAAAATATAAAAACAATTCAAAATAACTTCAATAATGGGATTATAAAGGCATTTAAACCGAGTAATAAGGCTTTTCTAGGCATGAGTGACTATAAATGAACTTTTCTTGACAATGGATGGCTTTCGCTCCATGTTTCCCGAGGCAAACAATCAATTACAATCTGTTTTAATCAAAAAATGTAAAAACAATTCAAAATAAATTCAATAATGGGATTATAAAAGCATTTAAACCGAGTAATAAGGCTTTTCTAGGCTTGAGTGACTATAAATGATCTATTCTTGACAATGGATGGGTTTTGCTCCATGTTTCCTGAGGCAAACAATCAATTACAATATGTTTTAATCAAAAAATGTAAAAAAAATTCAAAATAAATTCAATAATGGGATTATAAAGGCATTTAAACAGAGTAATAAGGCTTTGCTAGGCATAAGTGACTGTAAATGAACTTTTCTTGACTATGGATGGCTTTCGCTCCATGTTTCCCGAGGCAAACAATCAATTACAATCTGTTTTAATCAAAAAATGTAAAAAAAATTCAAAATAAATTCAATAATGGGATTATAAAGGCATTTAAACCGAGTAATAAGGCTTTTGTAGGCATGAGTGGCTATAAATGATCTTTTCTTGACAATGGATAGCTTTCGCTCCATGTTTCCCGAGGCAAACAATCAATTACAATCTGTTTTAATCAAAAAATGTAAAAACAATTCAAAATAAATTCAATAATGGGATTATAAAGGCATTTAAACAGAGTAATAAGGCTTTGCTAGGCATAAGTGACTGTAAATGAACTTTTCTTGACTATGGATGGCTTTCGCTCCATGTTTCCCGAGGCAAACAATCAATTACAATCTGTTTTAATCAAAAAATGTAAAAAAAATTCAAAATAAATTCAATAATGGGATTATAAAGGCATTTAAACCGAGTAATAAGGCTTTTGTAGGCATGAGTGGCTATAAATGATCTTTTCTTGACAATGGATAGCTTTCGCTCCATGTTTCCCGAGGCAAACAATCAATTACAATCTGTTTTAATCAAAAAATGTAAAAACAATTCAAAATAAATTCAATAATGGGATTATAAAGGTATTTAAACCGAGTAATAAGGCTTTGCTAGGCATAAGTGACTATAAATGAACTTTTCTTGACTATGGATGGCTTTCGCTCCATGTTTCCCGAGGCAAACAATCAATTACAATCTGTTTTATTAAAAAAATGTAAAAAAAATTCAAAATAAATTCAATAATGGGATTATAAAAGCATTTAAACCGAGTAATAAGGCTTTTCTAGGCATGAGTGACTATAAATGATCTATTCTTGACAATGGATGGGTTTTGCTCCATGTTTCCCGAGGCAAACAATCAATTACAATATGTTTTAATCAAAAAATGTAAAAAAAATTCAAAATAAATTCAATAATGGGATTATAAAGGCATTTAAACCGAGTAATAAGGCTTTGCTAGGCATAAGTGACTATAAATGAACTTTTCTTGACAATGGATGGCTTTCGCTCCATGTTTCCCGAGGTAAACAATCAATTACAATCTGTTTTAATCAAAAAAAGTAAAAAAAATTCAAAATAAATTCAATAATGGGATTATAAAAACATTTAAACCGAGTAATAAGGCTTTTCTAGGCATGAGTGACTATAAATGATCTTTTCTTGACAATGGATAGTTTTCGCTCCATGTTTTTCGAGGCAAACAATCAATTACAATCTGTTTTAATCAAAAAATGTAAAAACAATTCAAAATAAATTCAATAATGGGATTATAAAGGCATTTGAACCGAGTAATAAGGCTTTTCTAGGCATGAGTGGCTATAAATGATCTTTTCTTGACAATGGATGGATTTCGCTCCATGTTTCCCGAGGAAAACAATCAATTACAATCTGTTTTAATCAAAAAATGTAAAAACAATTCAAAATAAATTCAATAATGGGATTATAAAGGCATTTAAACCGAGTAATAAGGCTTTGCTAGGCATAAGTGACTATAAATGAACTTTTCTTGACAATGGATGGCTTTCGCTCCATGTTTCCCGAGGCAAACAATCAATTACAATCTGTTTTAATCAAAAAATGTAAAAACAATTCAAAATAAATTCAATAATGGGATTATAAAAGCATTTAATCCGAGTAATAAGGCTTTTCTAGGCATGAGTGACTATAAATGATCTTTTCTTGACAATGGATGGTTTTCGCTCCATGTTTCCCGAGGCAAACAATCAATTACAATCTGTTTTAATCAAAAAATGTAAAAACAATTCAAAATAAATTCAATAATGGGATTATAAAGGCATTTAAACCGAGTAATAAGGCTTTTCTAGGCATGAGTGGCTATAAATGATCTTTTCTTGACAATGGATGGCTTTCGCTCCATGTTTCCCGAGGCAAACAATCAATTACAATCTGTTTTAATCAAAAAATGTAAAAAAAAATCAAAATAAATTCAATAATGGGATTATAAAGGCATTTAAACCGAGTAATAAGGCTTTTCTAGGCATGAGTGACTATAAATGATCTTTTCTTGACAATGGATGGCTTTCACTCCACGTTTCCCGAGGCAAACAATCAATTAGAATCTGTTTTAATCAAAAAATGCAAAAAGATTCAAATTAAATTCAATTATGGGATTATAAAAGCATTTAAACCGAGTCATAAGGCTTTTCTAGGCATGAGTGACTATAAATGATCTATTCTTGACAATGGATGGGTTTTGCTCCATGTTTCCCGAGGCAAACAATCATTTACAATATGTTTTAATCAAAAAATGTAAAAAAAAATCAAAATAAATTCAATAATGGGATTATAAAGGCATTTAAACCGAGTAATAAGGCTTTTCTAGGCATGAGTGACTATAAATGATCTTTTCTTGACAATGGATGGCTTTCACTCCACGTTTCCCGAGGCAAACAATCAATTACAATCTGTTTTAATCAAAAAATGTAAAAACAATTCAAAATAAATTCAATAATGGGATTATAAAGGCATTTAAACCGAGTAATAAGGCTTTGCTAGGCATAAGTGACTGTAAATGAACTTTTCTTGACTATGGATGGCTTTCGCTCCATGTTTCCCGAGGTAAACAATCAATTACAACCTGTTTTAATCAAAAAATGTAAAAAAAATTCAAAATAAATTCAATAATGGGATTATAAAGGCATTTAAACCGAGTAATAAGGCTTTTCTAGGCATGAGTGACTATAAATGATCTTTTCTTGACAATGGATGGTTTTCGCTCCATGTTTCCCGAGGCAAACAATCAATTACAATCTGTTTTAATAAAAAAATGTAAAAACAATTCAAAATAAATTCAATAATGGGATTATAAAGGCATTTAAACCGAGTAATAAGGCTTTTCTAGGCATGAGTGGCTATTAATGATCTTTTCTTGACAATGGATGGCTTTCGCTCCATGTTTCCCGAGCCAAACAATCAATTACAATCTGTTTTAATCAAAAAATGCAAAAAAAATTCAAAATAAATTCAATAATGCGATTATAAAGGAATTTAAACCGAGTAATAAGGCTTTTCTAGGCATGAGTGACTATAAATGATCTTTTCTTGACAATGGATGGCTTTCGCTCCACGTTTCCCGAGGCAAACAATCAATTAGAATCTGTTTTAATCAAAAAATATAAAAACAATTCAAAATAACTTCAATAATGGGATTATAAAGGCATTTAAACCGAGTAATAAGGCTTTTCTAGGCATGAGTGACTATAAATGATCTTTTCTTGACAATGGATGGCTTTCACTCCACGTTTCCCGAGGCAAACAATCAATTAGAATATGTTTTAGTCAAAAAATGTAAAAAGATTCAACTGAAATTCAATTATGGGATTATAAAAGCATTTAAAACGAGTATTAAGGCTTTTGTAGGCATGAGTAACTATAAATGAACTTTTCTTGACGATGGATGGCTTTCGCTCCATGTTTCCCAAGGCAAACAATCAATTACAATCTGTTTTAATCAAAAAGTATAAAAACAATTCAAAATAACTTCAATAATGGGATTATAAAGGCATTTAAACCGAGTAATAAGGCTTTTCTAGGCATGAGTGACTATAAATGATCTTTTCTTGACAATGGATGGCTTTCGGTCCATGTTTCCCACGGCAAACAGTCAATTACAATCTGTTTTAATCAAAAAATATAAAAACAATTCAAAATAAATTCAATAATGGGATTATAAAGGCATTTAAACCGAGTAATAAGGCTTTGCTAGGCATAAGTGACTATAAATGAACTTTTCTTGACTATGGATGGCTTTCGCTCCATGTTTGCCGAGGCAAACAATCAATTACAATCTGTTTTAATCAAAAAATGTAAAAACAATTCAAAATAAATTCAATAATGGGATTATAAAGGCATTTAAACCGAGTAATAAGGCTTTGCTAGGCATAAGTGACTATAAATGAACTTTTCTTGACTATGGATGGCTTTCGCTCCATGTTTCCCGAGGTAAACAGTCAATTACAATCTGTTTTAATCAAAAAATGTAAAAAAAATTCAAGATAAATTCAATAATGGGATTATAAAGGCATTTAAACCGTGTAATAAGGCTTTTCTAGGCATGAGTGACTATAAATGATCTTTTCTTGACAATGGATGGTTTTCGCTCCATGTTTCCAGAGGCAAACAATCAATTACAATCTGTTTTAATCAAAAAATGTAAAAACAATTCAAAATAAATTCAATAATGGGATTATAAAGGCATTTAAACCGAGTAATAAGGCTTTTCTAGGCATGAGTGGCTATAAATGATCTTTTCTTGACAATGGATGGCTTTCGCTCCATGTTTCCCGAGGCAAACAATCAATTACAATCTGTTTTAATCAAAAAATGTAAAAACAATTCAAAATAAATTCAATAATGGGATTATAAAGGCATTTAAACCGAGTAATAAGGCTTTGCTAGGCATAAGTGACTATAAATGAACTTTTCTTGACTATGGATGGCTTTCGCTAAATGTTTCCCGAGGCAAACAATCAATTACAATCTGTTTTATTAAAAAAATGTAAAAAAAATTCAAAATAAATTCAATAATGGGATTATAAAAGCATTTAAACCGAGTGATAAGGCTTTTCTAGGCATGAGTGACTATAAATGATCTATTCTTGACAATGGATGGGTTTTGCTCCATGTTTCCCGAGGCAAACAATCAATTACAATATGTTTTAATCAAAAAATGTAAAAAAAATTCAAAATAAATTCAATAATGGGATTATAAAGGCATTTAAACCGAGTAATAAGGCTTTGCTAGGCATAAGTGACTGTAAATGAACTTTTCTTGACTATGGATGGCTTTCGCTCCATGTTTCCCGAGGTAAACAATCAATTACAATCTGTTTTAATCAAAAAATGTAAACAAAATTCAAAATAAATTCAATAATGGGATTATAAAGGCATTTAAACCGAGTAATAAGGCTTTTCTAGGCATGAGTGACTATAAATGATCTTTTCTTGACAATGGATGGTTTTCGCTCCATGTTTCCCGAGGCAAACAATCAATTACAATCTGTTTTAATAAAAAAATGTAAAAAAAATTCAAAATAAATTCAAAAACGGGATTATAAAGGCATTTAAACCGAGTAATAAGGCTTTTCTAGGCATGAGTGGCTATAAATGATCTTTTCTTGACAATGGATGGCTTTCGCTCCATGTTTTCCGAGGCAAACAGTCAATTACAATCTGTTTTAATCAAAAAATATAAAAACAATTCAAAATAAATTCAATAATGGGATTATAAAGGCATTTAAACCGAGTAATAAGGCTTTGCTAGGCATAAGTGACTATAAATGAACTCTTCTTGACTATGGATGGCTTTCGCTCCATGTTTCCCGAGGCAAACAATCAATTACAATCTGTTTCAGTCAAAAAATGTAAAAAAATTTCAAAATAAATTCAATAATGCGATTATAAGGGCATTTAAACCGAGTAATAAGGCTTTTCTAGGCATGAGTGACTATAAATGATATTTTCTTGACAATGGATGGCTTTCACTCCACGTTTCCCGGGGCAAACAATCAATTAGAATCTGTTTTAATCAAAAAATGTAAAAAGATTCAACTTAAATTCAATTATTGGATTATAAAAGCATTTAAAACGAGTATTAAGGCTTTTGTAGGCATGAGTGACTATAAATGAACTTTTCTTGACGATGGATGGCCTTCGCTCCATGTTTCCCAAGGCAAACAATCAATTACAATCTGTTTTAATCAAAAAATATAACAACAATTCAGAATAACTTCAATAATGGGATTATAAAGGCATTTAAACCAAGTAATAAGGCTTTTCTAGGCATGAGTGACTATAAATGATCTTTTCTTGACTATGGATGGCTTTCGCTCCATGTTTCCCACGGCAAACAGTCAATTACAATCTGTTTTAATCAAAAAATATAAAAACAATTCAAAATAAATTCAATAATGGGATTATAAAGGCATTTAAACCGAGTAATAAGGCTTTGCTAGGCATAAGTGACTATAAATGAACTTTTCTTGACTATGGATGGCTTTCGCTCCATGTTTCCTGAGGTAAACAATCAATTACAATCTGTTTTAATCAAAAAATGTAAAAAAAATTCAAAATAAATTCAATAATCGGATTATAAAGGCATTTAAACCAAGTAATAAGGCTTTTCTAGGCATGAGTGACTATAAATGATCTTTTCTTGACAATGGATGGTTTTCGCTCCATGTTTCCCGAGGCAAACAATCAATTACAATATGTTTTAATCAAAAAATGTAAAAACAATTCAAAATAAATTCAATAATGGGATTATAAAGGCATTTAAACAGAGTAATAAGGCTTTTCTAGGCATGAGTGGCTATAAATGATCTTTTCTTGACAATGGATGGCTTTCGCTCCATGTTTCCCGAGGCAAACAATCAATTACAATCTGTTTTAATCAAAAAATGTAAAAAAAAATCAAAATAAATTCAATAATGGGATTATAAAGGCATTTAAACCGAGTAATAAGGCTTTTCTAGGCATGAGTGACTATAAATGATCTTTTCTTGACAATGGATGGCTTTCACTCCACGTTTCCCGAGGCAAACAATCAATTAGAATCTGTTTTAATCAAAAAATGTAAAAAGATTCAAATTAAATTCAATTATGGGATTATAAAAGCATTTAAAACGAGTATTAAAGCTTTTCTAGGCATGAGTGACTATAAATGAACTTTTCTTGACGATGGATGGCTTTCGCTCCATGTTTCCCAAGGCAAACAATCAATTACAATCTGTTTTAATCAAAAAATATAAAAACAATTCAAAATAACTTCAATAATGGGATTATAAAGGCATTTAAACCGAGTAATAAGGCTTTTCTAGGCATGAGTGACTATAAATGAACTTTTCTTGACAATGGATGGCTTTCGCTCCATGTTTCCCGAGGGAAACAATCAATTACAATCTGTTTTAATCAAAAAATGTAAAAACAATTCAAAATAAATTCAATAATGGGATTATAAAAGCATTTAAACCGAGTAATAAGGCTTTTCTAGGCATGAGTGACTATAAATGATCTATTCTTGACAATGGATGGGTTTTGCTCCATGTTTCCCGAGGCAAACAATCATTTACAATATGTTTTAATCAAAAAATGTAAAAAAAATTCAAAATAAATTCAATAATGGGATTATAAAGGCATTTAAACCGAGTAATAAGGCTTTGCTAGGCATAAGTGACTGTAAATGAACTTCTCTTGACTATGGATGGCTTTCGCTCCATGTTTCCCGAGGTAAACAATCAATTACAATCTGTTTTAAGTAAAAAATGTAAAAAAAATTCGAAATAAATTCAATAATGGGATTATAAAGGCATTTAAACCGAGTAATAATGCTTTTCTAGGCATGAGTGACTATAAATGATCTTTTCTTGACAATGGATGGCTTTCACTCCACGTTTCCCGAGGCAAACAATCAATTAGAATCTGTTTTAATCAAAAAATGTAAAAAGATTCAAATTAAATTCAATTATGGGATTATAAAAGCATTTAAAACGAGTATTAAAGCTTTTCTAGGCATGAGTGACTATAAATGAACTTTTCTTGACGATGGATGGCTTTCGCTCCATGTCTCCCAAGGCAAACAATCAATTACAATCTGTTTTAATCAAAAAATATAAAAACAATTCAAAATAACTTCAATAATGGGATTATAAAGGCATTTAAACCGAGTAATAAGGCTTTTCTAGGCATGAGTGACTATAAATGAACTTTTCTTGACAATGGATGGCTTTCGCTCCATGTTTCCCGAGGGAAACAATCAATTACAATCTGTTTTAATCAAAAAATGTAAAAACAATTCAAAATAAATTCAATAATGGGATTATAAAAGCATTTAAACCGAGTAATAAGGCTTTTCTAGGCATGAGTGACTATAAATGATCTATTCTTGACAATGGATGGGTTTTGCTCCATGTTTCCCGAGGCAAACAATCATTTACAATATGTTTTAATCAAAAAATGTAAAAAAAATTCAAAATAAATTTAATAATGGGATTATAAAGGCATTTAAACCGAGTAATAAGGCTTTGCTAGGCATAAGTGACTGTAAATGAACTTTTCTTGACTATGGATGGCTTTCGCTCCATGTTTCCCGAGGTAAACAATCAATTACAATCTGTTTTAAGTAAAAAATGTAAAAAAAATTCGAAATAAATTCAATAATGGGATTATAAAGGCATTTAAACCGAGTAATAAGGCTTTGCTAGGCATAAGTGACTATAAATGAACTTTTCTTGACTATGGATGGCTTTCGCTCCATGTTTGCCGAGGCAAACAATCAATTACAATCTGTTTTAATCAAAAAATGTAAAAAAAATTCAAAATAAATTCAATAATGCGATTATAAAGGCATTTAAACCGAGTAATAAGGCTTTTCTAGGCATGAGTGACTATAAATGATCTTTTCTTGACAATGGATGGCTTTCACTCCACGTTTCCCGAGGCAAACAATCAATTAGAATCTGTTTTAATCAAAAAATGTAAAAAGATTCAACTGAAATTCAATTATGGGATTATAAAAGCATTTAAAACGAGTATTAAGGCTTTTGTAGGCATGAGTAACTATAAATGAACTTTTCTTGACGATGGATGGCTTTCGCTCCATGTTTCCCAAGGCAAACAATCAATTACAATCTGTTTTAATCAAAAACTATAAAAACAATTCAAAATAACTTCAATAATGGGATTATAAAGGCATTTAAACCGAGTAATAAGGCTTTTCTAGGCATGAGTGACTATACATGCACTTTTCTTGACAATGGATGGCTTTCGCTCCATGTTTCCCATGGCAAACAATCAATTACAATCTGTTTTAATCAAAAAATATAAAAACAATTCAAAATAACTTCAATAATGGGATTATAAAGGCATTTAAACAGAGTAATAAGGCTTTTCTAGGCATGAGTGGCTATAAATGATCTTTTCTTGACAATGGATGGCTTTCGCTCCATGTTTCCGGAGGCAAACAATCAATTACAATCTGTTTTAATCAAAAAATTAAAAAAAAAATCAAAATAAATTCAATATTGGGATTATAAAGGCATTTAAACCGAGTAATAAGGCTTTTCTAGGCATGAGTGACTATAAATGATCTTTTCTTGACAATGGATGGCTTTCACTCCACGTTTCCCGAGGCAAACAATCAATTAGAATCTGTTTTAATCAAAAAATGTAAAAAGATTCAAATTAAATTCAATTATGGGATTATAAAAGCATTTAAAACGAGTATTAAGGCTTTTCTAGGCATGAGTGACTATAAATGAACTTTTCTTGACGATGGATGGCTTTCGCTCCATGTTTCCCAAGGCAAACAATCAATTACAATCTGTTTTAATCAAAAAATATAAAAACAATTCAAAATAACTTCAATAATGGGATTATAAAGGCATTTAAACCGAGTAATAAGGCTTTTCTAGGCATGAGTGACTATAAATGAACTTTTCTTGACAATGGATGGCTTTCGCTCCATGTTTCCCGAGGCAAACAATCAATTACAATCTGTTTTAATCAAAAAATGTAAAAACAATTCAAAATAAATTCAATAATGGGATTATAAAAGCATTTAAACCGAGTCATAAGGCTTTTCTAGGCATGAGTGACTATAAATGATCTATTCTTGACAATGGATGGGTTTTGCTCCATGTTTCCCGAGGCAAACAATCATTTACAATATGTTTTAATCAAAAAATGTAAAAAAAATTCAAAATAAATTCAATAATGGGATTATAAAGGCATTTAAACCGAGTAATAAGGCTTTGCTAGGCATAAGTGACTGTAAATGAACTTTTCTTGACTATGGATGGCTTTCGCTCCATGTTTCCCGAGGTAAACAATCAATTACAATCTGTTTTAATCAAAAAATGTAAAAAAAATTCAAAATAAATTCAATAATGGGATTATAAAGGCATTTAAACCGAGTAATAAGGCTTTTCTAGGCATGAGTGACTATAAATGATCTTTTCTTGACAATGGATGGTTTTCGCTCCATGTTTCCCGAGGCAAACAATCAATTACAATCTGTTTTAATAAAAAAATGTAAAAACAATTCAAAATAAATTCAATAATGGGATTATAAAGGCATTTAAACCGAGTAATAAGGCTTTTCTAGGCATGAGTGGCTATTATTGATCTTTTCTTGACAATGGATGGCTTTCGCTCCATGTTTCCCGAGGCAAACAATCAATTACAATATGTTTTAATCAAAAAATGTAAAAACAATTCAAAATAAATTCAATAATGGGATTATAAAGGCATTTAAACCGAGTAATAAGGCTTTGCTAGGCATAAGTGACTATAAATGAACTTTTCTTGACTATGGATGGCTTTCGCTCCATGTTTGCCGAGGCAAACAATCAATTACAATCTGTTTTAATCAAAAAATGTAAAAAAAATTCAAAATAAATTCAATAATGCGATTATAAAGGCATTTAAACCGAGTAATAAGGCTTTGCTAGGCATAAGTGACTATAAATGAACTTTTCTTGACTATGGATGGCTTTCGCTCCATGTTTGCCGAGGCAAACAATCAATTACAATCTGTTTTAATCAAAAAATGTAAAAAAAATTCAAAATAAATTCAATAATGCGATTATAAAGGCATTTAAACCGAGTAATAAGGCTTTTCTAGGCATGAGTGACTATAAATGATCTTTTCTTGACAATGGATGGCTTTCACTCCACGTTTCCCGAGGCAAACAATCAATTAGAATCTGTTTTAGTCAAAAAATGTAAAAAGATTCAACTGAAATTCAATTATGGGATTATAAAAGCATTTAAAACGAGTATTAAGGCTTTTGTAGGCATGAGTAACTATAAATGAACTTTTCTTGACGATGGATGGCTTTCGCTCCATGTTTCCCAAGGCAAACAATCAATTACAATCTGTTTTAATCAAAAAGTATAAAAACAATTCAAAATAACTTCAATAATGGGATTATAAAGGCATTTAAACCGAGTAATAAGGCTTTTCTAGGCATGAGTGACTATAAATGATCTTTTCTTGACAATGGATGGCTTTCGGTCCATGTTTCCCACGGCAAACAGTCAATTACAATCTGTTTTAATCAAAAAATATAAAAACAATTCAAAATAAATTCAATAATGGGATTATAAAGGCATTTAAACCGAGTAATAAGGCTTTGCTAGGCATAAGTGACTATAAATGAACTTTTCTTGACTATGGATGGCTTTCGCTCCATGTTTGCCGAGGCAAACAATCAATTACAATCTGTTTTAATCAAAAAATGTAAAAAAAATTCAAAATAAATTCAATAATGGGATTATAAAGGCATTTAAACCGAGTAATAAGGCTTTGCTAGGCATAAGTGACTATAAATGAACTTTTCTTGACTATGGATGGCTTTCGCTCCACGTTTCCCGAGGTAAACAGTCAATTACAATCTGTTTTAATCAAAAAATGTAAAAAAAATTCAAGATAAATTCAATAATGGGATTATAAAGGCATTTAAACCGAGTAATAAGGCTTTTCTAGGCATGAGTGACTATAAATGATCTTTTCTTGACAATGGATGGTTTTCGCTCCATGTTTCCAGAGGCAAACAATCAATTACAATCTGTTTTAATCAAAAAATGTAAAAACAATTCAAAATAAATTCAATAATGGGATTATAAAGGCATTTAAACCGAGTAATAAGGCTTTTCTAGGCATGAGTGACTATAAATGAACTTTTCTTGACAATGGATGGCTTTCGCTCCATGTTTCCCGAGGCAAACAATCAATTACAATCTGTTTTAATCAAAAAATGTAAAAACAATTCAAAATAAATTCAATAATGGGATTATAAAAGCATTTAAACCGAGTCATAAGGCTTTTCTAGGCATGAGTGACTATAAATGATCTATTCTTGACAATGGATGGGTTTTGCTCCATGTTTCCCGAGGCAAACAATCATTTACAATATGTTTTAATCAAAAAATGTAAAAAAAATTCAAAATAAATTCAATAATGGGATTATAAAGGCATTTAAACCGAGTAATAAGGCTTTGCTAGGCATAAGTGACTGTAAATGAACTTTTCTTGACTATGGATGGCTTTCGCTCCATGTTTCCCGAGGTAAACAATCAATTACAATCTGTTTTAATCAAAAAATGTAAAAAAAATTCAAAATAAATTCAATAATGGGATTATAAAGGCATTTAAACCGAGTAATAAGGCTTTTCCAGGCATGAGTGACTATAAATGATCTTTTCTTGACAATGGATGGTTTTCGCTCCATGTTTCCCGAGGCAAACAATCAATTACAATCTGTTTTAATAAAAAAATGTAAAAACAATTCAAAATAAATTCAATAATGGGATTATAAAGGCATTTAAACCGAGTAATAAGGCTTTTCTAGGCATGAGTGGCTATTATTGATCTTTTCTTGACAATGGATGGCTTTCGCTCCATGTTTCCCGAGGCAAACAATCAATTACAATATGTTTTAATCAAAAAATGTAAAAACAATTCAAAATAAATTCAATAATGGGATTATAAAGGCATTTAAACCGAGTAATAAGGCTTTGCTAGGCATAAGTGACTATAAATGAACTTTTCTTGACTATGGATGGCTTTCGCTCCATGTTTGCCGAGGCAAACAATCAATTACAATCTGTTTTAATCAAAAAATGTAAAAAAAATTCAAAATAAATTCAATAATGCGATTATAAAGGCATTTAAACCGAGTAATAAGGCTTTGCTAGGCATAAGTGACTATAAATGAACTTTTCTTGACTATGGATGGCTTTCGCTCCATGTTTGCCGAGGCAAACAATCAATTACAATCTGTTTTAATCAAAAAATGTAAAAAAAATTCAAAATAAATTCAATAATGCGATTATAAAGGCATTTAAACCGAGTAATAAGGCTTTTCTAGGCATGAGTGACTATAAATGATCTTTTCTTGACAATGGATGGCTTTCACTCCACGTTTCCCGAGGCAAACAATCAATTAGAATCTGTTTTAGTCAAAAAATGTAAAAAGATTCAACTGAAATTCAATTATGGGATTATAAAAGCATTTAAAACGAGTATTAAGGCTTTTGTAGGCATGAGTAACTATAAATGAACTTTTCTTGACGATGGATGGCTTTCGCTCCATGTTTCCCAAGGCAAACAATCAATTACAATCTGTTTTAATCAAAAAGTATAAAAACAATTCAAAATAACTTCAATAATGGGATTATAAAGGCATTTAAACCGAGTAATAAGGCTTTTCTAGGCATGAGTGACTATAAATGATCTTTTCTTGACAATGGATGGCTTTCGGTCCATGTTTCCCACGGCAAACAGTCAATTACAATCTGTTTTAATCAAAAAATATAAAAACAATTCAAAATAAATTCAATAATGGGATTATAAAGGCATTTAAACCGAGTAATAAGGCTTTGCTAGGCATAAGTGACTATAAATGAACTTTTCTTGACTATGGATGGCTTTCGCTCCATGTTTGCCGAGGCAAACAATCAATTACAATCTGTTTTAATCAAAAAATGTAAAAAAAATTCAAAATAAATTCAATAATGGGATTATAAAGGCATTTAAACCGAGTAATAAGGCTTTGCTAGGCATAAGTGACTATAAATGAACTTTTCTTGACTATGGATGGCTTTCGCTCCATGTTTCCCGAGGTAAACAGTCAATTACAATCTGTTTTAATCAAAAAATGTAAAAAAAATTCAAGATAAATTCAATAATGGGATTATAAAGGCATTTAAACCGAGTAATAAGGCTTTTCTAGGCATGAGTGACTATAAATGATCTTTTCTTGACAATGGATGGTTTTCGCTCCATGTTTCCAGAGGCAAACAATCAATTACAATCTGTTTTAATCAAAAAATGTAAAAACAATTCAAAATAAATTCAATAATGGGATTATAAAGGCATTTAAACCGAGTAATAAGGCTTTTCTAGGCATGAGTGACTATAAATGAACTTTTCTTGACAATGGATGGCTTTCGCTCCATGTTTCCCGAGGCAAACAATCAATTACAATCTGTTTTAATCAAAAAATGTAAAAACAATTCAAAATAAATTCAATAATGGGATTATAAAAGCATTTAAACCGAGTCATAAGGCTTTTCTAGGCATGAGTGACTATAAATGATCTATTCTTGACAATGGATGGGTTTTGCTCCATGTTTCCCGAGGCAAACAATCATTTACAATATGTTTTAATCAAAAAATGTAAAAAAAATTCAAAATAAATTCAATAATGGGATTATAAAGGCATTTAAACCGAGTAATAAGGCTTTGCTAGGCATAAGTGACTGTAAATGAACTTTTCTTGACTATGGATGGCTTTCGCTCCATGTTTCCCGAGGTAAACAATCAATTACAATCTGTTTTAATCAAAAAATGTAAAAAAAATTCAAAATAAATTCAATAATGGGATTATAAAGGCATTTAAACCGAGTAATAAGGCTTTTCTAGGCATGAGTGACTATAAATGATCTTTTCTTGACAATGGATGGTTTTCGCTCCATGTTTCCCGAGGCAAACAATCAATTACAATCTGTTTTAATAAAAAAATGTAAAAACAATTCAAAATAAATTCAATAATGGGATTATAAAGGCATTTAAACCGAGTAATAAGGCTTTTCTAGGCATGAGTGGCTATTATTGATCTTTTCTTGACAATGGATGGCTTTCGCTCCATGTTTCCCGAGGCAAACAATCAATTACAATATGTTTTAATCAAAAAATGTAAAAACAATTCAAAATAAATTCAATAATGGGATTATAAAGGCATTTAAACCGAGTAATAAGGCTTTGCTAGGCATAAGTGACTATAAATGAACTTTTCTTGACTATGGATGGCTTTCGCTCCATGTTTGCCGAGGCAAACAATCAATTACAATCTGTTTTAATCAAAAAATGTAAAAAAAATTCAAAATAAATTCAATAATGCGATTATAAAGGCATTTAAACCGAGTAATAAGGCTTTGCTAGGCATAAGTGACTATAAATGAACTTTTCTTGACTATGGATGGCTTTCGCTCCATGTTTGCCGAGGCAAACAATCAATTACAATCTGTTTTAATCAAAAAATGTAAAAAAAATTCAAAATAAATTCAATAATGCGATTATAAAGGCATTTAAACCGAGTAATAAGGCTTTTCTAGGCATGAGTGACTATAAATGATCTTTTCTTGACAATGGATGGCTTTCACTCCACGTTTCCCGAGGCAAACAATCAATTAGAATCTGTTTTAGTCAAAAAATGTAAAAAGATTCAACTGAAATTCAATTATGGGATTATAAAAGCATTTAAAACGAGTATTAAGGCTTTTGTAGGCATGAGTAACTATAAATGAACTTTTCTTGACGATGGATGGCTTTCGCTCCATGTTTCCCAAGGCAAACAATCAATTACAATCTGTTTTAATCAAAAAGTATAAAAACAATTCAAAATAACTTCAATAATGGGATTATAAAGGCATTTAAACCGAGTAATAAGGCTTTTCTAGGCATGAGTGACTATAAATGATCTTTTCTTGACAATGGATGGCTTTCGGTCCATGTTTCCCACGGCAAACAGTCAATTACAATCTGTTTTAATCAAAAAATATAAAAACAATTCAAAATAAATTCAATAATGGGATTATAAAGGCATTTAAACCGAGTAATAAGGCTTTGCTAGGCATAAGTGACTATAAATGAACTTTTCTTGACTATGGATGGCTTTCGCTCCATGTTTGCCGAGGCAAACAATCAATTACAATCTGTTTTAATCAAAAAATGTAAAAAAAATTCAAAATAAATTCAATAATGGGATTATAAAGGCATTTAAACCGAGTAATAAGGCTTTGCTAGGCATAAGTGACTATAAATGAACTTTTCTTGACTATGGATGGCTTTCGCTCCATGTTTCCCGAGGTAAACAGTCAATTACAATCTGTTTTAATCAAAAAATGTAAAAAAAATTCAAGATAAATTCAATAATGGGATTATAAAGGCATTTAAACCGTGTAATAAGGCTTTTCTAGGCATGAGTGACTATAAATGATCTTTTCTTGACAATGGATGGTTTTCGCTCCATGTTTCCAGAGGCAAACAATCAATTACAATCTGTTTTAATCAAAAACTGTAAAAACAATTCAAAATAAATTCAATAATGGGATTATAAAGGCATTTAAACCGAGTAATAAGGCTTTTCTAGGCATGAGTGGCTATAAATGATCTTTTCTTGACAATGTATGGCTTTCGCTCCATGTTTCCCGAGGCAAACAATCAATTACAATGTGTTTTAATCAAAAAATGTAAAAACAATTCAAAATAAATTCAATAATGGGATTATAAAGGCATTTAAACCGAGTAATAAGGCTTTGCTAGGCATAAGTGACTATAAATGAACTTTTCTTGACTATGGATGGCTTTCGCTCCATGTTTCCCGAGGCAAACAATCAATTACAATCTGTTTTATTAAAAAAATGTAAAAAAAATTCAAAATAAATTCAATAATGGGATTATAAAAGCATTTAAACCGAGTGATAAGGCTTTTCTAGGCATGAGTGACTATAAATGATCTATTCTTGACAATGGATGGGTTTTGCTCCATGTTTCCCGAGGCAAACAATCAAATACAATATGTTTTAATCAAAAAATGTAAAAAAAATTCAAAATAAATTCAATAATGGGATTATAAAGGCATTTAAACCGAGTAATAAGGCTTCGCTAGGCATAAGTGACTGTAAATGAACTTTTCTTGACTATGGATGGCTTTCGCTCCATGTTTCCCGAGGTAAACAATCAATTACAATCTGTTTTAATCAAAAAATGTAAAAAAAATTCAAAATAAATTCAATAATGGGATTACAAAGGCATTTAAACCGAGTAATAAGGCTTTTCTAGGCATGAGTGACTATAAATGATCTTTTCTTGACAATGGATGGTTTTCGCTCCATATTTCCCGAGGCAAACAATCAATTACAATCTGTTTTAATAAAAAAATGTAAAAATAATTCAAAATAAATTCAAAAACGGGATTATAAAGGCATTTAAACCGAGTAATAAGGCTTTTCTAGGCATGAGTGGCTATAAATAATCTTTTCTTGACAATGGATGGCTTTCGCTCCATGTTTTCCGAGGCAAACAGTCAATTACAATCTGTTTTAATCAAAAAATATAAAAACAATTCAAAATAAATTCAATAATGGGATTATAAAGGCATTTAAACCGAGTAATAAGGCTTTGCTAGGCATAAGTGACTATAAATGAACTCTTCTTGACTATGGATGGCTTTCGCTCCATGTTTCCCGAGGCAAACAATCAATTACAATCTGTTTCAGTCAAAAAATGTAAAAAAATTTCAAAATAAATTCAATAATGCGATTATAAAGGCATTTAAACCGAGTAATAAGGCTTTTCTAGGCATGAGTGACTATAAATGATATTTTCTTGACAATGGATGGCTTTCACTCCACGTTTCCCGGGGCAAACAATCAATTAGAATCTGTTTTAATCAAAAATGTAAAAAGATTCAACTTAAATTCAATTATGGGATTATAAAAGCATTTAAAACGAGTATTAAGGCTTTTGTAGGCATGAGTGACTATAAATGAACTTTTCTTGACGATGGATGGCCTTCGCTCCATGTTTCCCAAGGCAAACAATCAATTACAATCTGTTTTAATCAAAAAATATAACAACAATTCAGAATAACTTCAATAATGGGATTATAAAGGCATTTAAACCAAGTAATAAGGCTTTTCTAGGCATGAGTGACTATAAATGATCTTTTCTTGACAATGGATGGCTTTCGCTCCATGTTTCCCACGGCAAACAGTCAATTACAATCTGTTTTAATCAAAAAATATAAAAACAATTCAAAATAAATTCAATAATGGGATTATAAAGGCATTTAAACCGAGTAATAAGGCTTTGCTAGGCATAAGTGACTATAAATGAACTTTTCTTGACTATGGATGGCTTTCGCTCCATGTTTCCCGAGGTAAACAATCAATTACAATCTGTTTTAATCAAAAAATGTAAAAAAAATTCAAAATAAATTCAATAATCGGATTATAAAGGCATTTAAACCAAGTAATAAGGCTTTTCTAGGCATGAGTGACTATAAATGATCTTTTCTTGACAATGGATGGTTTTCGCTCCATGTTTCCCGAGGCAAACAATCAATTACAATCTGTTTTAATCAAAAAATGTAAAAACAATTCAAAATAAATTCAATAATGGGATTATAAAGGCATTTAAACAGAGTAATAAGGCTTTTCTAGGCATGAGTGGCTATAAATGATCTTTTCTTGACAATGGATGGCTTTCGCTCCATGTTTCCCGAGGCAAACAATCAATTACAATCTGTTTTAATCAAAAAATGTAAAAAAAAATCAAAATAAATTCAATAATGGGATTATAAAGGCATTTAAACCGAGTAATAAGGCTTTTCTAGGCATGAGTGACTATAAATGATCTTTTCTTGACAATGGATGGTTTTCGCTCCATGTTTCCCGAGGCAAACAATCAATTACAATCTGTTTTAATAAAAAAATGTAAAAACAATTCAAAATAAATTCAATAATGGGATTATAAAGGCATTTAAACCGAGTAATAAGGCTTTTCTAGGCATGAGTGGCTATTAATGATCTTTTCTTGACAATGGATGGCTTTCGCTCCATGTTTCCCGAGGCAAACAATCAATTACAATCTGTTTTAATCAAAAAATGTAAAAACAATTCAAAATAAATTCAATAATGGGATTATAAAGGCATTTAAACCGAGTAATAAGGCTTTGCTAGGCATAAGTGACTATAAATGAACTTTTCTTGACTATGGATGGCTTTCGCTCCATGTTTACCGAGGCAAACAATCAATTACAATCTGTTTTAATCAAAAAATGTAAAAAAAATTCAAAATAAATTCAATAATGCGATTATAAAGGCATTTAAACCGAGTAATAAGGCTTTTCTAGGCATGAGTGACTATAAATGATCTTTTCTTGACAATGGATGGCTTTCACTCCACGTTTCCCGAGGCAAACAATCAATTAGAATCTGTTTTAATCAAAAAATGTAAAAAGATTCAACTGAAATTCAATTATGGGATTATAAAAGCATTTAAAACGAGTATTAAGGCTTTTGTAGGCATGAGTAACTATAAATGAACTTTTCTTGACGATGGATGGCTTTCGCTCCATGTTTCCCAAGGCAAACAATCAATTACAATCTGTTTTAATCAAAAAATATAAAAACAATTCAAAATAACTTCAATAATGGGATTATAAAGGCATTTAAACCGAGTAATAAGGCTTTTCTAGGCATGAGTGACTATAAATGCACTTTTCTTGACAATGGATGGCTTTCGCTCCATGTTTCCCATGGCAAACAATCAATTACAATCTGTTTTAATCAAAAAATATAAAAACAATTCAAAATAACTTCAATAATGGGATTATAAAGGCATTTAAACAGAGTAATAAGGCTTTTCTAGGAATGAGTGGCTATAAATGATCTTTTCTTGACAATGGATGGCTTTCGCTCCATGTTTCCGGAGGCAAACAATCAATTACAATCTGTTTTAATCAAAAAATTAAAAAAAAAATCAAAATAAATTCAATAATGGGATTATAAAGGCATTTAAACCGAGTAATAAGGCTTTTCTAGGCATGAGTGACTATAAATGATCTTTTCTTGACAATGGATGGCTTTCACTCCACGTTTCCCGAGGCAAACAATCAATTAGAATCTGTTTTAATCAAAAAATGTAAAAAGATTCAAATTAAATTCAATTATGGGATTATAAAAGCATTTAAAACGAGTATTAAGGCTTTTCTAGGCATGAGTGACTATAAATGAACTTTTCTTGACGATGGATGGCTTTCGCTCCATGTTTCCCAAGGCAAACAATCAATTACAATCTGTTTTAATCAAAAAATATAAAAACAATTCAAAATAACTTCAATAATGGGATTATAAAGGCATTTAAACCGAGTAATAAGGCTTTTCTAGGCATGAGTGACTATAAATGAACTTTTCCTGACAATGGATGGCTTTCGCTCCATGTTTCCCGAGGCAAACAATCAATTACAATCTATTTTAATCAAAAAATGTAAAAACAATTCAAAATAAATTCAATAATGGGATTATAAAAGCATTTAAACCGAGTCATAAGGCTTTTCTAGGCATGAGTGACTATAAATGATCTATTCTTGACAATGGATGGGTTTTGCTCCATGTTTCCCGAGGCAAACAATCATTTACAATATGTTTTAATCAAAAAATGTAAAAAAAATTCAAAATAAATTCAATAATGGGATTATAAAGGCATTTAAACCGAGTAATAAGGCTTTGCTAGGCATAAGTGACTGTAAATGAACTTTTCTTGACTATGGATGGCTTTCGCTCCATGTTTCCCGAGGTAAACAATCAATTACAATCTGTTTTAATCAAAAAATGTAAAAAAAATTCAAAATAAATTCAATAATGGGATTATAAAGGCATTTAAACCGAGTAATAAGGCTTTTCTAGGCATGAGTGACTATAAATGATCTTTTCTTGACAATGGATGGTTTTCGCTCCATGTTTCCCGAGGCAAACAATCAATTACAATCTGTTTTAATAAAAAAATGTAAAAACAATTCAAAATAAATTCAATAATGGGATTATAAAGGCATTTAAACCGAGTAATAAGGCTTTTCTAGGCATGAGTGGCTATTATTGATCTTTTCTTGACAATGGATGGCTTTCGCTCCATGTTTCCCGAGGCAAACAATCAATTACAATATGTTTTAATCAAAAAATGTAAAAACAATTCAAAATAAATTCAATAATGGGATTATAAAGGCATTTAAACCGAGTAATAAGGCTTTGCTAGGCATAAGTGACTATAAATGAACTTTTCTTGACTATGGATGGCTTTCGCTCCATGTTTGCCGAGGCAAACAATCAATTACAATCTGTTTTAATCAAAAAATGTAAAAAAAATTCAAAATAAATTCAATAATGCGATTATAAAGGCATTTAAACCGAGTAATAAGGCTTTTCTAGGCATGAGTGACTATAAATGATCTTTTCTTGACAATGGATGGCTTTCACTCCACGTTTCCCGAGGCAAACAATCAATTAGAATCTGTTTTAGTCAAAAAATGTAAAAAGATTCAACTGAAATTCAATTATGGGATTATAAAAGCATTTAAAACGAGTATTAAGGCTTTTGTAGGCATGAGTAACTATAAATGAACTTTTCTTGACGATGGATGGCTTTCGCTCCATGTTTCCCAAGGCAAACAATCAATTACAATCTGTTTTAATCAAAAAGTATAAAAACAATTCAAAATAACTTCAATAATGGGATTATAAAGGCATTTAAACCGAGTAATAAGGCTTTTCTAGGCATGAGTGACTATAAATGATCTTTTCTTGACAATGGATGGCTTTCGGTCCATGTTTCCCACGGCAAACAGTCAATTACAATCTGTTTTAATCAAAAAATATAAAAACAATTCAAAATAAATTCAATAATGGGATTATAAAGGCATTTAAACCGAGTAATAAGGCTTTGCTAGGCATAAGTGACTATAAATGAACTTTTCTTGACTATGGATGGCTTTCGCTCCATGTTTGCCGAGGCAAACAATCAATTACAATCTGTTTTAATCAAAAAATGTAAAAACAATTCAAAATAAATTCAATAATGGGATTATAAAGGCATTTAAACCGAGTAATAAGGCTTTGCTAGGCATAAGTGACTATAAATGAACTTTTCTTGACTATGGATGGCTTTCGCTCCATGTTTCCCGAGGTAAACAGTCAATTACAATCTGTTTTAATCAAAAAATGTAAAAAAAATTCAAGATAAATTCAATAATGGGATTATAAAGGCATTTAAACTGTGTAATAAGGCTTTTCTAGGCATGAGTGACTATAAATGATCTTTTCTTGACAATGGATGGTTTTCCCTCCATGTTTCCAGAGGCAAACAATCAATTACAATCTGTTTTAATCAAAAAATGTAAAAACAATTCAAAATAAATTCAATAATGGGATTATAAAGGCATTTAAACCGAGTAATAAGGCTTTTCTAGGCATGAGTGGCTATAAATGATCTTTTCTTGACAATGGATGGCTTTCGCTCCATGTTTCCCGAGGCAAACAATCAATTACAATATGTTTTAATCAAAAAATGTAAAAAAAAATCAAAATAAATTCAATAATGGGATTATAAAGGCATTTAAACCGAGTAATAAGGCTTCGCTAGGCATAAGTGACTGTAAATGAACTTTTCTTGACTATGGATGGCTTTCGCTCCATGTTTCCCGAGGTAAACAATCAATTACAATCTGTTTTAATCAAAAAATGTAAAAAAAATTCAAAATAAATTCAAGAATGGGATTACAAAGGCATTTAAACCGAGTAATAAGGCTTTTCTAGGCATGAGTGACTATAAATGATCTTTTCTTGACAATGGATGGTTTTCGCTCCATATTTCCCGAGGCAAACAATCAATTACAATCTGTTTTAATAAAAAAATGTAAAAACAATTCAAAATAAATTCAAAAACGGGATTATAAAGGCATTTAAACCGAGTAATAAGGCTTTTCTAGGCATGAGTGGCTATAAATAATCTTTTCTTGACAATGGATGGCTTTCGCTCCATGTTTTCCGAGGCAAACAGTCAATTACAATCTGTTTTAAACAAAAAATATAAAAACAATTCAAAATAAATTCAATAATGGGATTATAAAGGCATTTAAACCGAGTAATAAGGCTTTGCTAGGCATAAGTGACTATAAATGAACTCTTCTTGACTATGGATGGCTTTCGCTCCATGTTTCCCGAGGCAAACAATCAATTACAATCTGTTTCAGTCAAAAAATGTAAAAAAATTTCAAAATAAATTCAATAATGCGATTATAAAGGCATTTAAACCGAGTAATAAGGCTTTTCTAGGCATGAGTGACTATAAATGATATTTTCTTGACAATGGATGGCTTTCACTCCACGTTTCCCGGGGCAAACAATCAATTAGAATCTGTTTTAATCAAAAATGTAAAAAGATTCAACTTAAATTCAATTATGGGATTATAAAAGCATTTAAAACGAGTATTAAGGCTTTTGTAGGCATGAGTGACTATAAATGAACTTTTCTTGACGATGGATGGCCTTCGCTCCATGTTTCCCAAGGCAAACAATCAATTACAATCTGTTTTAATCAAAAAATATAACAACAATTCAGAATAACTTCAATAATGGGATTATAAAGGCATTTAAACCAAGTAATAAGGCTTTTCTAGGCATGAGTGACTATAAATGATCTTTTCTTGACAATGGATGGCTTTCGCTCCATGTTTCCCACGGCAAACAGTCAATTACAATCTGTTTTAATCAAAAAATATAAAAACAATTCAAAATAAATTCAATAATGGGATTATAAAGGCATTTAAACCGAGTAATAAGGCTTTGCTAGGCATAAGTGACTATAAATGAACTTTTCTTGACTATGGATGGCTTTCGCTCCATGTTTCCCGAGGTAAACAATCAATTACAATCTGTTTTAATCAAAAAATGTAAAAAAAATTCAAAATAAATTCAATAATCGGATTATAAAGGCATTTAAACCAAGTAATAAGGCTTTTCTAGGCATGAGTGACTATAAATGATCTTTTCTTGACAATGGATGGTTTTCGCTCCATGTTTCCCGAGGCAAACAATCAATTACAATCTGTTTTAATCAAAAAATGTAAAAACAATTCAAAATAAATTCAATAATGGGATTATAAAGGCATTTAAACAGAGTAATAAGGCTTTTCTAGGCATGAGTGGCTATAAATGATCTTTTCTTGACAATGGATGGCTTTCGCTCCATGTTTCCCGAGGCAAACAATCAATTACAATCTGTTTTAATCAAAAAATGTAAAAAAAAATCAAAATAAATTCAATAATGGGATTATAAAGGCATTTAAACCGAGTAATAAGGCTTTTCTAGGCATGAGTGACTATAAATGATCTTTTCTTGACAATGGATGGTTTTCGCTCCATGTTTCCCGAGGCAAACAATCAATTACAATCTGTTTTAATAAAAAAATGTAAAAACAATTCAAAATAAATTCAATAATGGGATTATAAAGGCATTTAAACCGAGTAATAAGGCTTTTCTAGGCATGAGTGGCTATTAATGATCTTTTCTTGACAATGGATGGCTTTCGCTCCATGTTTCCCGAGGCAAACAATCAATTACAATCTGTTTTAATCAAAAAATGTAAAAACAATTCAAAATAAATTCAATAATGGGATTATAAAGGCATTTAAACCGAGTAATAAGGCTTTGCTAGGCATAAGTGACTATAAATGAACTTTTCTTGACTATGGATGGCTTTCGCTCCATGTTTACCGAGGCAAACAATCAATTACAATCTGTTTTAATCAAAAAATGTAAAAAAAATTCAAAATAAATTCAATAATGCGATTATAAAGGCATTTAAACCGAGTAATAAGGCTTTTCTAGGCATGAGTGACTATAAATGATCTTTTCTTGACAATGGATGGCTTTCACTCCACGTTTCCCGAGGCAAACAATCAATTAGAATCTGTTTTAATCAAAAAATGTAAAAAGATTCAACTGAAATTCAATTATGGGATTATAAAAGCATTTAAAACGAGTATTAAGGCTTTTGTAGGCATGAGTAACTATAAATGAACTTTTCTTGACGATGGATGGCTTTCGCTCCATGTTTCCCAAGGCAAACAATCAATTACAATCTGTTTTAATCAAAAAATATAAAAACAATTCAAAATAACTTCAATAATGGGATTATAAAGGCATTTAAACCGAGTAATAAGGCTTTTCTAGGCATGAGTGACTATAAATGCACTTTTCTTGACAATGGATGGCTTTCGCTCCATGTTTCCCATGGCAAACAATCAATTACAATCTGTTTTAATCAAAAAATATAAAAACAATTCAAAATAACTTCAATAATGGGATTATAAAGGCATTTAAACAGAGTAATAAGGCTTTTCTAGGAATGAGTGGCTATAAATGATCTTTTCTTGACAATGGATGGCTTTCGCTCCATGTTTCCGGAGGCAAACAATCAATTACAATCTGTTTTAATCAAAAAATTAAAAAAAAAATCAAAATAAATTCAATAATGGGATTATAAAGGCATTTAAACCGAGTAATAAGGCTTTTCTAGGCATGAGTGACTATAAATGATCTTTTCTTGACAATGGATGGCTTTCACTCCACGTTTCCCGAGGCAAACAATCAATTAGAATCTGTTTTAATCAAAAAATGTAAAAAGATTCAAATTAAATTCAATTATGGGATTATAAAAGCATTTAAAACGAGTATTAAGGCTTTTCTAGGCATGAGTGACTATAAATGAACTTTTCTTGACGATGGATGGCTTTCGCTCCATGTTTCCCAAGGCAAACAATCAATTACAATCTGTTTTAATCAAAAAATATAAAAACAATTCAAAATAACTTCAATAATGGGATTATAAAGGCATTTAAACCGAGTAATAAGGCTTTTCTAGGCATGAGTGACTATAAATGAACTTTTCTTGACAATGGATGGCTTTCGCTCCATGTTTCCCGAGGCAAACAATCAATTACAATCTGTTTTAATCAAAAAATGTAAAAACAATTCAAAATAAATTCAATAATGGGATTATAAAAGCATTTAAACCGAGTCATAAGGCTTTTCTAGGCATGAGTGACTATAAATGATCTATTCTTGACAATGGATGGGTTTTGCTCCATGTTTCCCGAGGCAAACAATCATTTACAATATGTTTTAATCAAAAAATGTAAAAAAAATTCAAAATAAATTCAATAATGGGATTATAAAGGCATTTAAACCGAGTAATAAGGCTTTGCTAGGCATAAGTGACTGTAAATGAACTTTTCTTGACTATGGATGGCTTTCGCTCCATGTTTCCCGAGGTAAACAATCAATTACAATCTGTTTTAATCAAAAAATGTAAAAAAAATTCAAAATAAATTCAATAATGGGATTATAAAGGCATTTAAACCGAGTAATAAGGCTTTTCTAGGCATGAGTGACTATAAATGATCTTTTCTTGACAATGGATGGTTTTCGCTCCATGTTTCCCGAGGCAAACAATCAATTACAATCTGTTTTAATAAAAAAATGTAAAAACAATTCAAAATAAATTCAATAATGGGATTATAAAGGCATTTAAACCGAGTAATAAGGCTTTTCTAGGCATGAGTGGCTATTATTGATCTTTTCTTGACAATGGATGGCTTTCGCTCCATGTTTCCCGAGGCAAACAATCAATTACAATATGTTTTAATCAAAAAATGTAAAAACAATTCAAAATAAATTCAATAATGGGATTATAAAGGCATTTAAACCGAGTAATAAGGCTTTGCTAGGCATAAGTGACTATAAATGAACTTTTCTTGACTATGGATGGCTTTCGCTCCATGTTTGCCGAGGCAAACAATCAATTACAATCTGTTTTAATCAAAAAATGTAAAAAAAATTCAAAATAAATTCAATAATGCGATTATAAAGGCATTTAAACCGAGTAATAAGGCTTTTCTAGGCATGAGTGACTATAAATGATCTTTTCTTGACAATGGATGGCTTTCACTCCACGTTTCCCGAGGCAAACAATCAATTAAAATCTGTTTTAGTCAAAAAATGTAAAAAGATTCAACTGAAATTCAATTATGGGATTATAAAAGCATTTAAAACGAGTATTAAGGCTTTTGTAGGCATGAGTAACTATAAATGAACTTTTCTTGACGATGGATGGCTTTCGCTCCATGTTTCCCAAGGCAAACAATCAATTACAATCTGTTTTAATCAAAAAGTATAAAAACAATTCAAAATAACTTCAATAATGGGATTATAAAGGCATTTAAACCGAGTAATAAGGCTTTTCTAGGCATGAGTGACTATAAATGATCTTTTCTTGACAATGGATGGCTTTCGGTCCATGTTTCCCACGGCAAACAGTCAATTACAATCTGTTTTAATCAAAAAATATAAAAACAATTCAAAATAAATTCAATAATGGGATTATAAAGGCATTTAAACCGAGTAATAAGGCTTTGCTAGGCATAAGTGACTATAAATGAACTTTTCTTGACTATGGATGGCTTTCGCTCCATGTTTGCCGAGGCAAACAATCAATTACAATCTGTTTTAATCAAAAAATGTAAAAACAATTCAAAATAAATTCAATAATGGGATTATAAAGGCATTTAAACCGAGTAATAAGGCTTTGCTAGGCATAAGTGACTATAAATGAACTTTTCTTGACTATGGATGGCTTTCGCTCCATGTTTCCCGAGGTAAACAGTCAATTACAATCTGTTTTAATCAAAAAATGTAAAAAAAATTCAAGATAAATTCAATAATGGGATTATAAAGGCATTTAAACCGTGTAATAAGGCTTTTCTAGGCATGAGTGACTATAAATGATCTTTTCTTGACAATGGATGGTTTTCCCTCCATGTTTCCAGAGGCAAACAATCAATTACAATCTGTTTTAATCAAAAAATGTAAAAACAATTCAAAATAAATTCAATAATGGGATTATAAAGGCATTTAAACCGAGTAATAAGGCTTTTCTAGGCATGAGTGGCTATAAATGATCTTTTCTTGACAATGGATGGCTTTCGCTCCATGTTTCCCGAGGCAAACAATCAATTACAATCTGTTTTAATCAAAAAATGTAAAAACAATTCAAAATAAATTCAATAATGGGATTATAAAGGCATTTAAACCGAGTAATAAGGCTTTGCTAGGCATAAGTGACTATAAATGAACTTTTCTTGACTATGGATGGCTTTCGCTCCATGTTTCCCGAGGCAAACAATCAATTACAATCTGTTTTATTAAAAAAATGTAAAAAAAATTCAAAATAAATTCAATAATGGGATTATAAAAGCATTTAAACCGAGTGATAAGGCTTTTCTAGGCATGAGTGACTATAAATGATCTATTCTTGACAATGGATGGGTTTTGCTCCATGTTTCCTGAGGCAAACAATCAATTACAATATGTTTTAATCAAAAAATGTAAAAAAAATTCAAAATAAATTCAATAATGGGATTATAAAGGCATTTAAACCGAGTAATAAGGCTTTGCTAGGCATAAGTGACTGTAAATGAACTTTTCTTGACTATGGATGGCTTTCGCTCCATGTTTCCCGAGGTAAACAATCAATTACAATCTGTTTTAATCAAAAAAGGTAAAAAAAATTCAAAATAAATTCAATAATGGGATTATAAAGGCATTTAAACCGAGTAATAAGGCTTTTCTAGGCATGAGTGACTATAAATGATCTTTTCTTGACAATGGATGGTTTTCGCTCCATGTTTCCCGAGGCAAACAATCAATTACAATCTGTTTTAATAAAAAAATATAAAAACAATTCAAAATAAATTCAAAAACGGGATTATAAAGGCATTTAAACCGAGTAATAAGGCTTTTCTAGGCATGAGTGGCTATAAATGATCTTTTCTTGACAATGGATGGCTTTCGCTCCATGTTTTTCGAGGCAAACAGTCAATTACAATATGTTTTAATCAAAAAATATAAAAACAATTCAAAATAAATTCAATAATGGGATTATAAAGGCATTTAAACCGAGTAATAAGGCTTTGCTAGGCATAAGTGACTATAAATGAACTCTTCTTGACTATGGATGGCTTTCGCTCCATGTTTCCCGAGGCAAACAATCAATTACAATCTGTTTCAGTCAAAAAATGTAAAAAAATTTCAAAATAAATTCAATAATGCGATTATAAAGGCATTTAAACCGAGTAATAAGGCTTTTCTAGGCATGAGTGACTATAAATGATATTTTCTTGACAATGGATGGCTTTCACTCCACGTTTCCCGGGGCAAACAATCAATTAGAATCTGTTTTAATCAAAAAATGTAAAAAGATTCAACTTAAATTCAATTATGGGATTATAAAAGCATTTAAAACGAGTATTAAGGCTTTTGTAGGCATGAGTGACTATAAATGAACTTTTCTTGAAGATGGATGGCCTTCGCTCCATGTTTCCCAAGGCAAACAATCAATTACAATCTGTTTTAATCAAAAAATATAACAACAATTCAGAATAACTTCAATAATGGGATTATAAAGGCATTTAAACCAAGTAATAAGGCTTTTCTAGGCATGAGTGACTATAAATGATCTTTTCTTGACAATGGATGGCTTTCGCTCCATGTTTCCCACGGCAAACAGTCAATTACAATCTGTTTTAATCAAAAAATATAAAAACAATTCAAAATAAATTCAATAATGGGATTATAAAGGCATTTAAACCGAGTAATAAGGCTTTGCTAGGCATAAGTGACTATAAATGAACTTTTCTTGACTATGGATGGCTTTCGCTCCATGTTTCCCGAGGTAAACAATCAATTACAATCTGTTTTAATCAAAAAATGTAAAAAAAATTCAAAATAAATTCAATAATCGGATTATAAAGGCATTTAAACCAAGTAATAAGGCTTTTCTAGGCATGAGTGACTATAAATGATCTTTTCTTGACAATGGATGGTTTTCGCTCCATGTTTCCCGAGGCAAACAATCAATTACAATCTGTTTTAATCAAAAAATGTAAAAACAATTCAAAATAAATTCAATAATGGGATTATAAAGGCATTTAAACAGAGTAATAAGGCTTTTCTAGGCATGAGTGGCTATAAATGATCTTTTCTTGACAATGGATGGCTTTCGCTCCATGTTTCCCGAGGCAAACAATCAATTACAATCTGTTTTAATCAAAAAATGTAAAAAAAAATCAAAATAAATTCAATAATGGGATTATAAAGGCATTTAAACCGAGTAATAAGGCTTTTCTAGGCATGAGTGACTATAAATGATCTTTTCTTGACAATGGATGGCTTTCACCCCACGTTTCCCGAGGCAAACAATCAATTAGAATCTGTTTTAATCAAAAAATGTAAAAAGATTCAAATTAAATTCAATTATGGGATTATAAAAGCATTTAAAACGAGTATTAAAGCTTTTCTAGGCATGAGTGACTATAAATGAACTTTTCTTGACGATGGATGGCTTTCGCTCCATGTTTCCCAAGGCAAACAATCAATTACAATCTGTTTTAATCAAAAAATATAAAAACAATTCAAAATAACTTCAATAATGGGATTATAAAGGCATTTAAACCGAGTAATAAGGCTTTTCTAGGCATGAGTGACTATAAATGAACTTTTCTTGACAATGGATGGCTTTCGCTCCGTGTTTCCCGAGGGAAACAATCAATTACAATCTGTTTTAATCAAAAAATGTAAAAACAATTCAAAATAAATTCAATAATGGGATTATAAAAGCATTTAAACCGAGTAATAAGGCTTTTCTAGGCATGAGTGACTATAAATGATCTATTCTTGACAATGGATGGGTTTTGCTCCATGTTTCCCGAGGCAAACAATCATTTACAATATGTTTTAATCAAAAAATGTAAAAAAAATTCAAAATAAATTCAATAATGGGATTATAAAGGCATTTAAACCGAGTAATAAGGCTTTGCTAGGCATAAGTGACTGTAAATGAACTTTTCTTGACTATGGATGGCTTTCGCTCCATGTTTCCCGAGGTAAACAATCAATTACAATTTGTTTTAATCAAAAAATGTAAAAAAAATTCGAAATAAATTCAATAATGGGATTATAAAGGCATTTAAACCGAGTAATAAGGCTTTTCTAGGCATGAGTGACTATAAATGATCTTTTCTTGACAATGGATGGTTTTCGCTCCATGTTTCCCGAGGCAAACAATCAATTACAATCTGTTTTAATAAAAAAATGTAAAAACAATTCAAAATAAATTCAATAATGGGATTATAAAGGCATTTAAACCGAGTAATAAGGCTTTTCTAGGCATGAGTGGCTATTAATGATCTTTTCTTGACAATGGATGGCTTTCGCTCCATGTTTCCCGAGGCAAACAATCAATTACAATCTGTTTTAATCAAAAAATGTAAAAACAATTCAAAATAAATTCAATAATGGGATTATAAAGGCATTTAAACCGAGTAATAAGGCTTTGCTAGGCATAAGTGACTATAAATGAACTTTTCTTGACTATGGATGGCTTTCGCTCCATGTTTGCCGAGGCAAACAATCAATTACAATCTGTTTTAATCAAAAAATGTAAAAAAAATTCAAAATAAATTCAATAATGCGATTATAAAGGCATTTAAACCGAGTAATAAGGCTTTTCTAGGCATGAGTGACTATAAATGATCTTTTCTTGACAATGGATGGCTTTCACTCCACGTTTCCCGAGGCAAACAATCAATTAGAATCTGTTTTAATCAAAAAATGTAAAAAGATTCAACTGAAATTCAATTATGGGATTATAAAAGCATTTAAAACGAGTATTAAGGCTTTTGTAGGCATGAGTAACTATAAATGAACTTTTCTTGACGATGGATGGCTTTCGCTCCATGTTTCCCAAGGCAAACAATCAATTACAATCTGTTTTAATCAAAAAATATAAAAACAATTCAAAATAACTTCAATAATGGGATTATAAAGGCATTTAAACCGAGTAATAAGGATTTTCTAGGCATGAGTGACTATAAATGCACTTTTCTTGACAATGGATGGCTTTCGCTCCATGTTTCCCATGGCAAACAATCAATTACAATCTGTTTTAATCAAAAAATATAAAAACAATTCAAAATAACTTCAATAATGGGATTATAAAGGCATTTAAACAGAGTAATAAGGCTTTTCTAGGCATGAGTGGCTATAAATGATCTTTTCTTGACAATGGATGGCTTTCGCTCCATGTTTCCGGAGGCAAACAATCAATTACAATCTGTTTTAATCAAAAAATTTAAAAAAAAATCAAAATAAATTCAATAATGGGATTATAAAGGCATTTAAACCGAGTAATAAGGCTTTTCTAGGCATGAGTGACTATAAATGATCTTTTCTTGACAATGGATGGCTTTCACTCCACGTTTCCCGAGGCAAACAATCAATTAGAATCTGTTTTAATCAAAAAATGTAAAAAGATTCAAATTAAATTCAATTATGGGATTATAAAAGCATTTAAAACGAGTATTAAGGCTTTTCTAGGCATGAGTGACTATAAATGAACTTTTCTTGACGATGGATGGCTTTCGCTCCATGTTTCCCAATGCAAACAATCAATTACAATCTGTTTTAATCAAAAAATATAAAAACAATTCAAAATAACTTCAATAATGGGATTATAAAGGCATTTAAACCGAGTAATAAGGCTTTTCTAGGCATGAGTGACTATAAATGAACTTTTCTTGACAATGGATGGCTTTCGCTCCATGTTTCCCGAGGCAAACAATCAATTACAATCTGTTTTAATCAAAAAATGTAAAAACAATTCAAAATAAATTCAATAATGGGATTATAAAAGCATTTAAACCGACTAATAAGGCTTTTCTAGGCATGAGTGAATATAAATGATCTATTCTTGACAATGGATGGGTTTTGGTCCATGTTTCCCGAAACAAACAATCATTTACAATATGTTTTAATCAAAAAATGTAAAAAAAATTCAAAATAAATTCAATAATGGGATTATAAAGGCATTTAAACCGAGTAATAAGGCTTTGCTAGGCATAAGTGACTGTAAATGAACTTTTCTTGACTATGGATGGCTTTCGCTCTATGTTTCCCGAGGTAAACAATCAATTACAATCTGTTTTAATCAAAAAATGTAAAAAAAATTCAAAATAAATTCAATAATGGGATTATAAAGGCATTTAAACCGAGTAATAAGGCTTTTCTAGGCATGAGTGACTATAAATGATCCTTTCTTGACAATGGATGGTTTTCGCTCCATGTTTCCCGAGGCAAACAATCAATTACAATCTGTTTTAATAAAAAAATGTAAAAACAATTCAAAATAAATTCAATAATGGGATTATAAAGGCATTTAAACCGAGTAATAAGGCTTTTCTAGGCATGAGTGGCTATTAATGATCTTTTCTTGACAATGGATGGCTTTCGCTCCATGTTTCCCGAGGCAAACAATCAATTACAATCTGTTTTAATCAAAAAATGTAAAAACAATTCAAAATAAATTCAATAATGGGATTATAAAGGCATTTAAACCGAGTAATAAGGCTTTGCTAGGCATAAGTGACTGTAAATGAACTTTTCTTGACTATGGATGGCTTTCGCTCTATGTTTCCCGAGGTAAACAATCAATTACAATCTGTTTTAATCAAAAAATGTAAAAAAAATTCAAAATAAATTCAATAATGGGATTATAAAGGCATTTAAACCGAGTAATAAGGCTTTTCTAGGCATTAGTGACTATAAATGATCTTTTCTTGACAATGGATGGTTTTCGCTCCATGTTTCCCGAGGCAGACAATCAATTACAATCTGTTTTAATAAAAAAATGTAAAAACAATTCAAAATAAATTCAATAATGGGATTATAAAGGCATTTAAACCGAGTAATAAGGCTTTTCTAGGCATGAGTGGCTATTAATGATCTTTTCTTGACAATGGATGGCTTTCGCTCCATGTTTCCCGACGCAAACAATCAATTACAATCTGTTTTAATCAAAAAATGTAAAAACAATTCAAAATAAATTCAATAATGGGATTATAAAGGCATTTAAACCGAGTAATAAGGCTTTGCTAGGCATAAGTGACTATAAATGAACTTTTCTTGACTATGGATGGCTTTCGCTCCATGTTTCCCGAGGCAAACAATCAATTACAATCTGTTTTAATCAAAAAGTGTAAAAAAAATTCAAAATAAATTCAATAATGCGATTATAAAGGCATTTAAACCGAGTAATAAGGCTTTTCTTGGCATGAGTGACTATAAATGATCTTTTCTTGACAATGGATGGCTTTCACTCCACGTTTCCCGCGCCAAACAATCAATTAGAATCTGTTTTAATCAAAAAATGTAAAAAGATTCAACTTAAATTTAATTATGGGATTATAAAAGCATTTAAAACGAGTATTAAGGCTTTTGTAGGCATGAGTGACTATAAATGAACTTTTCTTGACGATGGATGGCTTTCGCTCCATGTTTCCCAAGGCAAACAATCAATTACAATCTGTTTTAATCAAAAAATATAAAAACAATTCAAAATAACTTCAATAATGGGATTATAAAGGCATTTAAACCGAGTAATAAGGCTTTTCTAGGCATGAGTGACTATAAATGAACTTTTCTTGACAATGGATGGCTTTGGCTCCATGTTTCCCATGGCAAACAATCAATTACAATCTGTTTTAATCAAAAAATATAAAAACAATTCAAAATAAATTCAATAATGGGATTATAAAGGCATTTAAACCGAGTAATAAGGCTTTGCTAGGCATAAGTGACTATAAATGAACTTTTCTTGACTATGGATGGCTTTCGCTCCATGTTTCCCGAGGTAAACAATCAATTACAATCTATTTTAATCAAAAAATGTAAAAAAAATTCAAAATAAATTCAATAATGGGATTATAAAAGCATTTAAACCGTGTAATAAGGCTTTTCTAGGCATGAGTGACTATAAATGATCTTTTCTTGACAATGGATGGTTTTCGCTCCATGTTTCCCGAGGCAAACAATCAATTACAATCTGTTTTAATCAAAAAATGTAAAAACAATTCAAAATAAATTCAATAATGGGATTATAAAGGCATTTAAACCGAGTAAGAAGGCTTTTCTAGGCATGAGTGGCTATAAATGATCTTTTCTTGACAATGGATGGCTTTCGCTCCATGTTTCCCATGGCAAACAATCAATTACAATCTGTTTTAATCAAAAAATGTAAAAAAAATTCAAAATAAATTCAATAATGGGATTATAAAGGCATTTAAACCGAGTAATAAGGCTTTTCTAGGCATGAGTGACTATAAATGATCTTTTCTTGACAATGGATGGCTTTCGCTCCATGTTTCCCACGACAAACAATCAATTACAATATGTTTTAATCAAAAAATATAAAAACAATTCAAAATAAATTCAATAATGGGATTATAAAGGCATTTAAACCGAGTAATAAGGCTTTTCTAGGCATGAGTGACTATAAATGATCTTTTCTTGACAATGGATGGTTTTCGCTCCATGTTTCTCGAGGCAAACAATCAATTACAATCTGTTTTAATCAAAAAATGTAAAAAGAATTCAAAATAAATTCAATAATGGGATTATAAAGGCATTTAAACCGAGTAATAAGGCTTTTCTAGGCATGAGTGGCTATAAATGATCTTTTCTTGACAATGGATGGATTTCGCTCCCTGTTTCCCGAGGCAAACAATCAATTACAATCTGTTTTAATCAAAAAATGTAAAAACAATTCAAAATAAATTCAATAATGGGATTATAAAGGCATTTAAACCGAGTAATAAGGCTTTGCTAGGCATAAGTGACTATAAATGAACTTTTCTTGACAATGGATGGCTTTAACTCCATGTTTCCCGAGGCAAACAATCAATTACAATCTGTTTTAATCAAAAAATGTAAAAACAATTCAAAATAAATTCAATAATGGGATTATAAAAGCATTTAAACCGAGTAATAAGGCTTTTCTAGGCATGAGTGACTATAAATGATCTTTTCTTGACAATGGATGGTTTTCGCTCCATGTTTCCCGAGGCAAACAATCAATTACAATCTGTTTTAATCAAAAAATGTAAAAAAAATTCAAAATAAATTCAATAATGGGATTATAAAGGCATTTAAACCGAGTAATAAGGCTTTTCTAGGCATGAGTGACTATAAATGATCTTTTCTTGACAATGGATGGCTTTCGCTCCATGTTTCCCACGACAAACAATCAATTACAATATGTTTTAATCAAAAAATATAAAAACAATTCAAAATAAATTCAATAATGGGATTATAAAGGCATTTAAACCGAGTAATAAGGCTTTTCTAGGCATGAGTGGCTATAAATGATCTTTTCTTGACAATGGATGGCTTTCGCTCCATGTTTCCCGAGGCAAACAATCAATTACAATCTGTTTTAATCAAAAAATGTAAAAACAATTCAAAATAAATTCAATAATGGGATTATAAAGGCATTTAAACCGAGTAATAAGGCTTTTCTAGGCATGAGTGACTATAAATGATCTTTTCTTGGCAATGGATGGCTTTCGCTCCATATTTCCCGAGGTAAACAATCAATTACAATCTGTTTTAATCAAAAAATGTAAAAACAATTCAAAATAAATTCAATAATGGGATTATAAAGGCATTTAAACCGAGTAATAAGGCTTTTCTAGGCATGAGTGACTATAAATGAACTTTTCTTGACAATGGATGGCTTTCGCTCCATGTTTCCCGAGGCAAACAATCAATTACAATCTGTTTTAATCAAAAAATGTAAAAACAATTCAAAATAAATTCAATAATGGGATTATAAAAGCATTTAAACCGACTAATAAGGCTTTTCTAGGCATGAGTGACTATAAATGATCTATTCTTGACAATGGATGGGTTTTGGTCCATGTTTCCCGAAACAAACAATCATTTACAATATGTTTTAATCAAAAAATGTAAAAAAAATTCAAAATAAATTCAATAATGGGATTATAAAGGCATTTAAACCGAGTAATAAGGCTTTGCTAGGCATAAGTGACTGTAAATGAACTTTTCTTGACTATGGATGGCTTTCGCTCTATGTTTCCCGAGGTAAACAATCAATTACAATCTGTTTTAATCAAAAAATGTAAAAAAAATTCAAAATAAATTCAATAATGGGATTATAAAGGCATTTAAACCGAGTAATAAGGCTTTTCTAGGCATTAGTGACTATAAATGATCTTTTCTTGACAATGGATGGTTTTCGCTCCATGTTTCCCGAGGCAAACAATCAATTACAATCTGTTTTAATAAAAAAATGTAAAAACAATTCAAAATAAATTCAATAATGGGATTATAAAGGCATTTAAACCGAGTAATAAGGCTTTTCTAGGCATGAGTGGCTATTAATGATCTTTTCTTGACAATGAATGGCTTTCGCTCCATGTTTCCCGACGCAAACAATCAATTACAATCTGTTTTAATCAAAAAATGTAAAAACAATTCAAAATAAATTCAATAATGGGATTATAAAGGCATTTAAACCGAGTAATAAGGCTTTGCTAGGCATAAGTGACTATAAATGAACTTTTCTTGACTATGGATGGCTTTCGCTCCATGTTTCCCGAGGCAAACAATCAATTACAATCTGTTTTAATCAAAAAGTGTAAAAAAAATTCAAAATAAATTCAATAATGCGATTATAAAGGCATTTAAACCGAGTAATAAGGCTTTTCTTGGCATGAGTGACTATAAATGATCTTTTCTTGACAATGGATGGCTTTCACTCCACGTTTCCCGCGCCAAACAATCAATTAGAATCTGTTTTAATCAAAAAATGTAAAAAGATTCAACTTAAATTTAATTATGGGATTATAAAAGCATTTAAAACGAGTATTAAGGATTTTGTAGGCATGAGTGACTATAAATGAACTTTTCTTGACGATGGATGGCTTTCGCTCCATGTTTCCCAAGGCAAACAATCAATTACAATCTGTTTTAATCAAAAAATATAAAAACAATTCAAAATAACTTCAATAATGGGATTATAAAGGCATTTAAACCGAGTAATAAGGCTTTTCTAGGCATGAGTGACTATAAATGATCTTTTCTTGACAATGGATGGCTTTCGCTCCATGTTTCCCACGACAAACAATCAATTACAATATGTTTTAATCAAAAAATATAAAAACAATTCAAAATAAATTCAATAATGGGATTATAAAGGCATTTAAACCGAGTAATAAGGCTTTTCTAGGCATGAGTGGCTATAAATGATCTTTTCTTGACAATGGATGGCTTTCGCTCCATGTTTCCCGAGGCAAACAATCAATTACAATCTGTTTTAATCAAAAAATGTAAAAACAATTCAAAATAAATTCAATAATGGGATTATAAAGGCATTTAAACCGAGTAATAAGGCTTTTCTAGGCATGAGTGACTATAAATGATCTTTTCTTGGCAATGGATGGCTTTCGCTCCATATTTCCCGAGGTAAACAATCAATTACAATCTGTTTTAATCAAAAAATGTAAAAACAATTCAAAATAAATTCAATAATGGGATTATAAAGGCATTTAAACCGAGTAATAAGGCTTTTCTAGGCATGAGTGACTATAAATGAACTTTTCTTGACAATGGATGGCTTTCGCTCCATGTTTCCCGAGGCAAACAATCAATTACAATCTGTTTTAATCAAAAAATGTAAAAACAATTCAAAATAAATTCAATAATGGGATTATAAAAGCATTTAAACCGACTAATAAGGCTTTTCTAGGCATGAGTGACTATAAATGATCTATTCTTGACAATGGATGGGTTTTGGTCCATGTTTCCCGAAACAAACAATCATTTACAATATGTTTTAATCAAAAAATGTAAAAAAAATTCAAAATAAATTCAATAATGGGATTATAAAGGCATTTAAACCGAGTAATAAGGCTTTGCTAGGCATAAGTGACTGTAAATGAACTTTTCTTGACTATGGATGGCTTTCGCTCTATGTTTCCCGAGGTAAACAATCAATTACAATCTGTTTTAATCAAAAAATGTAAAAAAAATTCAAAATAAATTCAATAATGGGATTATAAAGGCATTTAAACCGAGTAATAAGGCTTTTCTAGGCATTAGTGACTATAAATGATCTTTTCTTGACAATGGATGGTTTTCGCTCCATGTTTCCCGAGGCAAACAATCAATTACAATCTGTTTTAATAAAAAAATGTAAAAACAATTCAAAATAAATTCAATAATGGGATTATAAAGGCATTTAAACCGAGTAATAAGGCTTTTCTAGGCATGAGTGGCTATTAATGATCTTTTCTTGACAATGAATGGCTTTCGCTCCATGTTTCCCGACGCAAACAATCAATTACAATCTGTTTTAATCAAAAAATGTAAAAACAATTCAAAATAAATTCAATAATGGGATTATAAAGGCATTTAAACCGAGTAATAAGGCTTTGCTAGGCATAAGTGACTATAAATGAACTTTTCTTGACTATGGATGGCTTTCGCTCCATGTTTCCCGAGGCAAACAATCAATTACAATCTGTTTTAATCAAAAAGTGTAAAAAAAATTCAAAATAAATTCAATAATGCGATTATAAAGGCATTTAAACCGAGTAATAAGGCTTTTCTTGGCATGAGTGACTATAAATGATCTTTTCTTGACAATGGATGGCTTTCACTCCACGTTTCCCGCGCCAAACAATCAATTAGAATCTGTTTTAATCAAAAAATGTAAAAAGATTCAACTTAAATTTAATTATGGGATTATAAAAGCATTTAAAACGAGTATTAAGGATTTTGTAGGCATGAGTGACTATAAATGAACTTTTCTTGACGATGGATGGCTTTCGCTCCATGTTTCCCAAGGCAAACAATCAATTACAATCTGTTTTAATCAAAAAATATAAAAACAATTCAAAATAACTTCAATAATGGGATTATAAAGGCATTTAAACCGAGTAATAAGGCTTTTCTAGGCATGAGTGACTATAAATGAACTTTTCTTGACAATGGATGGCTTTGGCTCCATGTTTCCCATGGCAAACAATCAATTACAATCTGTTTTAATCAAAAAATATAAAAACAATTCAAAATAAATTCAATAATGGGATTATAAAGGCATTTAAACCGAGTAATAAGGCTTTGCTAGGCATAAGTGACTATAAATGAACTTTTCTTGACTATGGATGGCTTTCGCTCCATGTTTCCCGAGGTAAACAATCAATTACAATCTATTTTAATCAAAAAATGTAAAAAAAATTCAAAATAAATTCAATAATGGGATTATAAAAGCATTTAAACCGTGTAATAAGGCTTTTCTAGGCATGAGTGACTATAAATGATCTTTTCTTGACAATGGATGGTTTTCGCTCCATGTTTCCCGAGGCAAACAATCAATTACAATCTGTTTTAATCAAAAAATGTAAAAACAATTCAAAATAAATTCAATAATGGGATTATAAAGGCATTTAAACCGAGTAAGAAGGCTTTTCTAGGCATGAGTGGCTATAAATGATCTTTTCTTGACAATGGATGGCTTTCGCTCCATGTTTCCCATGGCAAACAATCAATTACAATCTGTGTTAATCAAAAAAAGTAAAAAAAATTCAAAATACATTCAATAATGGGATTATAAAAACATTTAAACCGAGTAATAAGGCTTTTCTAGGCATGAGTGACTATAAATGATCTTTTCTTGACAATGGATGGTTTTCGCTCCATGTTTCTCGAGGCAAACAATCAATTACAATCTGTTTTAATCAAAAAATGTAAAAAGAATTCAAAATAAATTCAATAATGGGATTATAAAGGCATTTAAACCGAGTAATAAGGCTTTTCTAGGCATGAGTGGCTATAAATGATCTTTTCTTGACAATGGATGGATTTCGCTCCCTGTTTCCCGAGGCAAACAATCAATTACAATCTGTTTTAATCAAAAAATGTAAAAACAATTCAAAATAAATTCAATAATGGGATTATAAAGGAATTTAAACCGAGTAATAAGGCTTTGCTCGGCATAAGTGACTATAAATGAACTTTTCTTGACAATGGATGGCTTTCACTCCATGTTTCCCGAGGCAAACAATCAATTACAATCTGTTTTAATCAAAAAATGTAAAAACAATTCAAAATAAATTCAATAATGGGATTATAAAAGCATTTAAACCGAGTAATAAGGCTTTTCTAGACATGAGTGACTATAAATGATCTTTTCTTGACAATGGATGGTTTTCGCTCCATGTTTCCCGAGGCAAACAATCAATTACAATCTGTTTTAATCAAAAAATGTAAAAACAATTCAAAATAAATTCAATAATGGGATTATAAAGGCATTTAAACCGAGTAATAAGGCTTTTCTACGCATGAGTGGCTATAAATGATCTTTTCTTGACAATGGATGGCTTTCGCTCCATGTTTCCCGAGGCAAACAATCAATTACAATCTGTTTTAATCAAAAATGTAAAAACAATTCAAAATAAATTCAATAATGGGATTATAAAGGAATTTAAACCGAGTAATAAGGCTTTGCTCGGCATAAGTGACTATAAATGAACTTTTCTTGACAATGGATGGCTTTCACTCCATGTTTCCCGAGGCAAACAATCAATTACAATCTGTTTTAATCAAAAAATGTAAAAACAATTCAAAATAAATTCAATAATGGGATTATAAAAGCATTTAAACCGAGTAATAAGGCTTTTCTAGGCATGAGTGACTATAAATGATCTTTTCTTGACAATGGATGGTTTTCGCTCCATGTTTCCCGAGGCAAACAATCAATTACAATCTGTTTTAATCAAAAAATGTAAAAAAAATTCAAAATAAATTCAATAATGGGATTATAAAGGCATTTAAACCGAGTAATAAGGCTTTTCTAGGCATGAGTGACTATAAATGATCTTTTCTTGACAATGGATGGCTTTCGCTCCATGTTTCCCACGACAAACAATCAATTACAATATGTTTTAATCAAAAAATATAAAAACAATTCAAAATAAATTCAATAATGGGATTATAAAGGCATTTAAACCGAGTAATAAGGCTTTTCTAGGCATGAGTGGCTATAAATGATCTTTTCTTGACAATGGATGGCTTTCGCTCCATGTTTCCCGAGGCAAACAATCAATTACAATCTGTTTTAATCAAAAAATGTAAAAACAATTCAAAATAAATTCAATAATGGGATTATAAAGGCATTTAAACGGAGTAATAAGGCTTTTCTAGGCATGAGTGACTATAAATGATCTTTTCTTGGCAATGGATGGCTTTCGCTCCATATTTCCCGAGGTAAACAATCAATTACAATCTGTTTTAATCAAAAAATGTAAAAACAATTCAAAATAAATTCAATAATGGGATTATAAAGGCATTTAAACCGAGTAATAAGGCTTTTCTAGGCATGAGTGACTATAAATGAACTTTTCTTGACAATGGATGGCTTTCGCTCCATGTTTCCCGAGGCAAACAATCAATTACAATCTGTTTTAATCAAAAAATGTAAAAACAATTCAAAATAAATTCAATAATGGGATTATAAAAGCATTTAAACCGACTAATAAGGCTTTTCTAGGCATGAGTGACTATAAATGATCTATTCTTGACAATGGATGGGTTTTGGTCCATGTTTCCCGAAACAAACAATCATTTACAATATGTTTTAATCAAAAAATGTAAAAAAAATTCAAAATAAATTCAATAATGGGATTATAAAGGCATTTAAACCGAGTAATAAGGCTTTGCTAGGCATAAGTGACTGTAAATGAACTTTTCTTGACTATGGATGGCTTTCGCTCTATGTTTCCCGAGGTAAACAATCAATTACAATCTGTTTTAATCAAAAAATGTAAAAAAAATTCAAAATAAATTCAATAATGGGATTATAAAGGCATTTAAACCGAGTAATAAGGCTTTTCTAGGCATTAGTGACTATAAATGATCTTTTCTTGACAATGGATGGTTTTCGCTCCATGTTTCCCGAGGCAAACAATCAATTACAATCTGTTTTAATAAAAAAATGTAAAAACAATTCAAAATAAATTCAATAATGGGATTATAAAGGCATTTAAACCGAGTAATAAGGCTTTTCTAGGCATGAGTGGCTATTAATGATCTTTTCTTGACAATGGATGGCTTTCGCTCCATGTTTCCCGACGCAAACAATCAATTACAATCTGTTTTAATCAAAAAATGTAAAAACAATTCAAAATAAATTCAATAATGGGATTATAAAGGCATTTAAACCGAGTAATAAGGCTTTGCTAGGCATAAGTGACTATAAATGAACTTTTCTTGACTATGGATGGCTTTCGCTCCATGTTTCCCGAGGCAAACAATCAATTACAATCTGTTTTAATCAAAAAGTGTAAAAAAAATTCAAAATAAATTCAATAATGCGATTATAAAGGCATTTAAACCGAGTAATAAGGCTTTTCTTGGCATGAGTGACTATAAATGATCTTTTCTTGACAATGGATGGCTTTCACTCCACGTTTCCCGCGCCAAACAATCAATTAGAATCTGTTTTAATCAAAAAATGTAAAAAGATTCAACTTAAATTTAATTATGGGATTATAAAAGCATTTAAAACGAGTATTAAGGCTTTTGTAGGCATGAGTGACTATAAATGAACTTTTCTTGACGATGGATGGCTTTCGCTCCATGTTTCCCAAGGCAAACAATCAATTACAATCTGTTTTAATCAAAAAATATAAAAACAATTCAAAATAACTTCAATAATGGGATTATAAAGGCATTTAAACCGAGTAATAAGGCTTTTCTAGGCATGAGTGACTATAAATGAACTTTTCTTGACAATGGATGGCTTTGGCTCCATGTTTCCCATGGCAAACAATCAATTACAATCTGTTTTAATCAAAAAATATAAAAACAATTCAAAATAAATTCAATAATGGGATTATAAAGGCATTTAAACCGAGTAATAAGGCTTTGCTAGGCATAAGTGACTATAAATGAACTTTTCTTGACTATGGATGGCTTTCGCTCCATGTTTCCCGAGGTAAACAATCAATTACAATCTATTTTAATCAAAAAATGTAAAAAAAATTCAAAATAAATTCAATAATGGGATTATAAAAGCATTTAAACCGTGTAATAAGGCTTTTCTAGGCATGAGTGACTATAAATGATCTTTTCTTGACAATGGATGGTTTTCGCTCCATGTTTCCCGAGGCAAACAATCAATTACAATCTGTTTTAATCAAAAAATGTAAAAACAATTCAAAATAAATTCAATAATGGGATTATAAAGGCATTTAAACCGAGTAAGAAGGCTTTTCTAGGCATGAGTGGCTATAAATGATCTTTTCTTGACAATGGATGGCTTTCGCTCCATGTTTCCCATGGCAAACAATCAATTACAATCTGTTTTAATCAAAAAAAGTAAAAAAAATTCAAAATACATTCAATAATGGGATTATAAAAACATTTAAACCGAGTAATAAGGCTTTTCTAGGCATGAGTGACTATAAATGATCTTTTCTTGACAATGGATGGTTTTCGCTCCATGTTTCTCGAGGCAAACAATCAATTACAATCTGTTTTAATCAAAAAATGTAAAAAGAATTCAAAATAAATTCAATAATGGGATTATAAAGGCATTTAAACCGAGTAATAAGGCTTTTCTAGGCATGAGTGGCTATAAATGATCTTTTCTTGACAATGGATGGATTTCGCTCCCTGTTTCCCGAGGCAAACAATCAATTACAATCTGTTTTAATCAAAAAATGTAAAAACAATTCAAAATAAATTCAATAATGGGATTATAAAGGAATTTAAACCGAGTAATAAGGCTTTGCTCGGCATAAGTGACTATAAATGAACTTTTCTTGACAATGGATGGCTTTCACTCCATGTTTCCCGAGGCAAACAATCAATTACAATCTGTTTTAATCAAAAAATGTAAAAACAATTCAAAATAAATTCAATAATGGGATTATAAAAGCATTTAAACCGAGTAATAAGGCTTTTCTAGGCATGAGTGACTATAAATGATCTTTTCTTGACAATGGATGGTTTTCGCTCCATGTTTCCCGAGGCAAACAATCAATTACAATCTGTTTTAATCAAAAAATGTAAAAACAATTCAAAATAAATTCAATAATGGGATTATAAAGGCATTTAAACCGAGTAATAAGGCTTTTCTACGCATGAGTGGCTATAAATGATCTTTTCTTGACAATGGATGGCTTTCGCTCCATGTTTCCCGAGGCAAACAATCAATTACAATCTGTTTTAATCAAAAATGTAAAAACAATTCAAAATAAATTCAATAATGGGATTATAAAGGCATTTAAACCGAGTAATAAGGCTTTGCTAGGCATAAGTGACTATAAATGAACTTTTCTTGACTATGGATGGCTTTCGCTCCATGTTTCCCGAGGCAAACAATCAATTACAATCTGTTTTAATCAAAAAATGTAAAAAAAATTCAAAATAAATTCAATAATGGGATTATAAAGGTATTTAAACCGAGTAATAAGGCTTTGCTAGGCATAAGTGACTATAAATGAACTTTTCTTGACTATGGATGGCTTTCGCTCCATGTTTCCCGAGGCAAACAATCAATTACAATCTGTTTTAATCTAAAAATGTAAAAACAATTCAAAATAAATTCAATAATGGGATTATAAAGGCATTTAAACCGAGTAATAAGGCTTTTCTAGGCATGAGTGGCTATAAATGATCTTTTCTTGACAATGGATGGATTTCGCTCCATGTTTCCCGAGGCAAACAATCAATTACAATCTGTTTTAATCAAAAAATGTATAAACAATTCAAAATAAATTTAATAATGGGATTATAAAGGCATTTAAATCGAGTAATAAGGCTTTGCTAGGTATAAGTGACTATAAATGAACTTTTCTTGACTATGGATGGCTTTCGCTCCATGTTTCCTGAGGCAAACAATCAATTACAATCTGTTTTAATCCAAAAATGTAAAAAAAATTCAAAATAAATTCAATAATGGGATTATAAAAGCATTTAAACCGAGTAATAAGGCTTTTCTAGGCATGAGTTACTATAAATGATCTAGTCTTGACAATGGATGGGTTTTGCTCCATGTTTCCCGATGCAAACAATCAATTACAATATGTTTTAATCAAAAAATGTAAAAAAAATTCAAAATAAATTCAATAATAGGATTATAAAGGCATTTAAACCGAGTAATAAGGCTTTGCTAGGCATAAGTGACTATAAATGAACTTTTCTTGACTATGGATGGCTTTCGCTCCATGTTTCCCGAGGTAAACAATCAATTACAATCTGTTTTAATCAAAAAATGTAAAAAAAATTCAAAATAAATTCAATAATGGGATTATAAAGGCATTTAAACCGAGTAATAAGGCTTTTCTAGGCATGAGTGACTATAAATGATCTTTTCTTGACAATGGATGGCTTTCGCTCCATGTTTCCCACGACAAACAATCAATTACAATATGTTTTAATCAAAAAATATAAAAACAATTCAAAATAAATTCAATAATGGGATTATAAAGGCATTTAAACCGAGTAATAAGGCTTTTCTAGGCATGAGTGACTATAAATGATCTTTTCTTGACAATGGATGGTTTTCGCTCCATGTTTCCCGAGGCAAACAATCAATTACAATCTGTTTTAATCAAAAAATGTAAAAAAAATTCAAAATAAATTCAATAATGGGATTATAAAGGCATTTAAACCGAGTAAGAAGGCTTTTCTAGGCATGAGTGGCTATAAATGATCTTTTCTTGACAATGGATGGCTTTCGCTCCATGTTTCCCATGGCAAACAATCAATTACAATCTGTTTTAATCAAAAAAAGTAAAAAAAATTCAAAATAAATTCAATAATGGGATTATAAAAACATTTAAACCGAGTAATAAGGCTTTTCTAGGCATGAGTGACTATAAATGATCTTTTCTTGACAATGGATGGTTTTCGCTCCATGTTTCTCGAGGCAAACAATCAATTACAATCTGTTTTAATCAAAAAATGTAAAAAGAATTCAAAATAAATTCAATAATGGGATTATAAAGGCATTTAAACCGAGTAATAAGGCTTTTCTAGGCATGAGTGGCTATAAATGATCTTTTCTTGACAATGGATGGATTTCGCTCCCTGTTTCCCGAGGCAAACAATCAATTACAATCTGTTTTAATCAAAAAATGTAAAAACAATTCAAAATAAATTCAATAATGGGATTATAAAGGCATTTAAACCGAGTAATAAGGCTTTGCTAGGCATAAGTGACTATAAATGAACTTTTCTTGACAATGGATGGCTTTCACTCCATGTTTCCCGAGGCAAACAATCAATTACAATCTGTTTTAATCAAAAAATGTAAAAACAATTCAAAATAAATTCAATAATGGGATTATAAAAGCATTTAAACCGAGTAATAAGGCTTTTCTAGGCATGAGTGACTATAAATGATCTTTTCTTGACAATGGATGGCTTTCGCTCCATGTTTCCCACGACAAACAATCAATTACAATATGTTTTAATCAAAAAATATAAAAACAATTCAAAATAAATTCAATAATGGGATTATAAAGGCATTTAAACCGAGTAATAAGGCTTTTCTAGGCATGAGTGGCTATAAATGATCTTTTCTTGACAATGGATGGCTTTCGCTCCATGTTTCCCGAGGCAAACAATCAATTACAATCTGTTTTAATCAAAAAATGTAAAAACAATTCAAAATAAATTCAATAATGGGATTATAAAGGCATTTAAACCGAGTAATAAGGCTTTTCTAGGCATGAGTGACTATAAATGATCTTTTCTTGACAATGGATGGTTTTCGCTCCATGTTTCCCGAGGCAAACAATCAATTACAATCTGTTTTAATCAAAAAATGTAAAAACAATTCAAAATAAATTCAATAATGGGATTATAAAGGCATTTAAACCGAGTAAGAAGGCTTTTCTAGGCATGAGTGGCTATAAATGATCTTTTCTTGACAATGGATGGCTTTCGCTCCATGTTTCCCATGGCAAACAATCAATTACAATCTGTTTTAATCAAAAAAAGTAAAAAAAATTCAAAATAAATTCAATAATGGGATTATAAAAACATTTAAACCGAGTAATAAGGCTTTTCTAGGCATGAGTGACTATAAATGATCTTTTCTTGACAATGGATGGTTTTCGCTCCATGTTTCTCGAGGCAAACAATCAATTACAATCTGTTTTAATCAAAAAATGTAAAAAGAATTCAAAATAAATTCAATAATGGGATTATAAAGGCATTTAAACCGAGTAATAAGGCTTTTCTAGGCATGAGTGGCTATAAATGATCTTTTCTTGACAATGGATGGATTTCGCTCCCTGTTTCCCGAGGCAAACAATCAATTACAATCTGTTTTAATCAAAAAATGTAAAAACAATTCAAAATAAATTCAATAATGGGATTATAAAGGCATTTAAACCGAGTAATAAGGCTTTGCTAGGCATAAGTGACTATAAATGAACTTTTCTTGACAATGGATGGCTTTCACTCCATGTTTCCCGAGGCAAACAATCAATTACAATCTGTTTTAATCAAAAAATGTAAAAACAATTCAAAATAAATTCAATAATGGGATTATAAAAGCATTTAAACCGAGTAATAAGGCTTTTCTAGGCATGAGTGACTATAAATGATCTTTTCTTGACAATGGATGGTTTTCGCTCCATGTTTCCCGAGGCAAAGAATCAATTACAATCTGTTTTAATCAAAAAATGTAAAAAAAATTCAAAATAAATTCAATAATGGGATTATAAAGGCATTTAAACCGAGTAATAAGGCTTTTCTAGGCATGAGTGACTATAAATGATCTTTTCTTGACAATGGATGGCTTTCGCTCCATGTTTCCCACGACAAACAATCAATTACAATATGTTTTAATCAAAAAAAATAAAAACAATTCAAAATAAATTCAATAATGGGATTATAAAGGCATTTAAACCGAGTAATAAGGCTTTTCTAGGCATGAGTGGCTATAAATGATCTTTTCTTGACAATGGATGGCTTTCGCTCCATGTTTCCCGAGGCAAACAATCAATTACAATCTGTTTTAATCAAAAAATGTAAAAACAATTCAAAATAAATTCAGTAATGGGATTATAAAGGCATTTAAACCGAGTAATAAGGCTTTTCTAGGCATGAGTGACTATAAATGATCTTTTCTTGGCAATGGATGGCTTTCGCTCCATATTTCCCGAGGTAAACAATCAATTACAATCTGTTTTAATCAAAAAATGTAAAAACAATTCAAAATAAATTCAATAATGGGATTATAAAGGCATTTAAACCGAGTAATAAGGCTTTTCTAGGCATGAGTGACTATAAATGAACTTTTCTTGACAATGGATGGCTTTCGCTCCATGTTTCCCGAGGCAAACAATCAATTACAATCTGTTTTAATCAAAAAATGTAAAAACAATTCAAAATAAATTCAATAATGGGATTATAAAAGCATTTAAACCGACTAATAAGGCTTTTCTAGGCATGAGTGACTATAAATGATCTATTCTTGACAATGGATGGGTTTTGGTCCATGTTTCCCGAAATAAACAATCATTTACAATATGTTTTAATCAAAAAATGTAAAAAAAATTCAAAATAAATTCAATAATGGGATTATAAAGGCATTTAAACCGAGTAATAAGGCTTTGCTAGGCATAAGTGACTGTAAATGAACTTTTCTTGACTATGGATGGCTTTCGCTCTATGTTTCCCGAGGTAAACAATCAATTACAATCTGTTTTAATCAAAAAATGTAAAAAAATTTCAAAATAAATTCAATAATGGGATTATAAAGGCATTTAAACCGAGTAATAAGGCTTTTCTAGGCATTAGTGACTATAAATGATCTTTTCTTGACAATGGATGGTTTTCGCTCCATGTTTCCCGAGGCAAACAATCAATTACAATCTGTTTTAATAAAAAAATGTAAAAACAATTCAAAATAAATTCAATAATGGGATTATAAAGGCATTTCAACCGAGTAATAAGGCTTTTCTAGGCATGAGTGGCTATTAATGATCTTTTCTTGACAATGGATGGCTTTCGCTCCATGTTTCCCGACGCAAACAATCAATTACAATCTGTTTTAATCAAAAAATGTAAAAACAATTCAAAATAAATTCAATAATGGGATTATAAAGGCATTTAAACCGAGTAATAAGGCTTTGCTAGGCATAAGTGACTATAAATGAACTTTTCTTGACTATGGATGGCTTTCGCTCCATGTTTCCCGAGGCAAACAATCAATTACAATCTGTTTTAATCAAAAAGTGTAAAAAAAATTCAAAATAAATTCAATAATGCGATTATAAAGGCATTTAAACCGAGTAATAAGGCTTTTCTTGGCATGAGTGACTATAAATGATCTTTTCTTGACAATGGATGGCTTTCACTCCACGTTTCCCGCGCCAAACAATCAATTAGAATCTGTTTTAATCAAAAAATGTAAAAAGATTCAACTTAAATTCAATTATGGGATTATAAAAGCATTTAAAACGAGTATTAAGGCTTTTGTAGGCATGAGTGACTATAAATGAACTTTTCTTGACGATGGATGGCTTTCGCTCCATGTTTCCCAAGGCAAACAATCAATTACAATCTGTTTTAATCAAAAAATATAAAAACAATTCAAAATAACTTCAATAATGGGATTATAAAGGCATTTAAACCGAGTAATAAGGCTTTTCTAGGCATGAGTGACTATAAATGAACTTTTCTTGACAATGGATGGCTTTGGCTCCATGTTTCCCATGGCAAACAATCAATTACAATCTGTTTTAATCAAAAAATATAAAAACAATTCAAAATAAATTCAATAATGGGATTATAAAGGCATTTAAACCGAGTAATAAGGCTTTGCTAGGCATAAGTGACTATAAATGAACTTTTCTTGACTATGGATGGCTTTCGCTCCATGTTTCCCGAGGTAAACAATCAATTACAATCTGTTTTAATCAAAAAATGTAAAAAAAATTCAAAATAAATTCAATAATGGGATTATAAAAGCATTTAAACCGTGTAATAAGGCTTTTCTAGGCATGAGTGACTATAAATGATCTTTTCTTGACAATGGATGGTTTTCGCTCCATGTTTCCCGAGGCAAACAATCAATTACAATCTGTTTTAATCAAAAAATGTAAAAACAATTCAAAATAAATTCAATAATGGGATTATAAAGGCATTTAAACCGAGTAAGAAGGCTTTTCTAGGCATGAGTGGCTATAAATGATCTTTTCTTGACAATGGATGGCTTTCGCTCCATGTTTCCCATGGCAAACAATCAATTACAATCTGTTTTAATCAAAAAAAGTAAAAAAAATTCAAAATAAATTCAATAATGGGATTATAAAAACATTTAAACCGAGTAATAAGGCTTTTCTAGGCATGAGTGACTATAAATGATCTTTTCTTGACAATGGATGGCTTTCGCTCCATGTTTCCCACGACAAACAATCAATTACAATCTGTTTTAATCAAAAAATGTAAAAAGAATTCAAAATAAATTCAATAATGGGATTATAAAGGCATTTAAACCGAGTAATAAGGCTTTTCTAGGCATGAGTGGCTTAAAATAATCTTTTCTTGACAATGGATGGATTTCGCTCCCTGTTTCCCGAGGCAAACAATCAATTACAATCTGTTTTAATGAAAAAATGTAAAAACAATTCAAAATAAATTCAATAATGGGATTATAAAGGCATTTAAACCGAGTAATAAGGCTTTGCTAGGCATAAGTGACTATAAATGAACTTTTCTTGACAATGGATGGCTTTCACTCCATGTTTCCCGAGGCAAACAATCAATTACAATCTGTTTTAATCAAAAAATGTAAAAACAATTCAAAATAAATTCAATAATGGGATTATAAAAGCATTTAAACCGAGTAATAAGGCTTTTCTAGGCATGAGTGACTATAAATGATCTTTTCTTGACAATGGATGGTTTTCGCTCCATGTTTCCCGAGGCAAACAATCAATTACAATCTGTTTTAATCAAAACATGTAAAAAAAATTCAAAATAAATTCAATAATGGGATTATAAAGGCATTTAAACCGAGTAATAAGGCTTTTCTAGGCATGAGTGACTATAAATGATCTTTTCTTGACAATGGATGGCTTTCGCTCCATGTTTCCCACGACAAACAATCAATTACAATATGTTTTAATCAAAAAATATAAAAACAATTCAAAATAAATTCAATAATGGGATTATAAAGGCATTTAAACCGAGTAATAAGGCTTTTCTAGGCATGAGTGGCTATAAATGATCTTTTCTTGACAATGGATGGCTTTCGCTCCATGTTTCCCGAGGCAAACAATCAATTACAATCTGTTTTAATCAAAAAATGTAAAAACAATTCAAAATAAATTCAATAATGGGATTATAAAGGCATTTAAACCGAGTAATAAGGCTTTTCTAGGCATGAGTGACTATAAATGATCTTTTCTTGGCAATGGATGGCTTTCGCTCCATATTTCCCGAGGTAAACAATCAATTACAATCTGTTTTAATCAAAAAATGTAAAAACAATTCAAAATAAATTCAATAATGGGATTATAAAGGCATTTAAACCGAGTAATAAGGCTTTTCTAGGCATGAGTGACTATAAATGATCTTTTCTTGACAATGGATGGCTTTCGCTCCATGTTTCCCGAGGCAAACAATCAATTACAATCTGTTTTAATCAAAAAATGTAAAAACAATTCAAAATAAATTCAATAATGGGATTATAAAAGCATTTAAACCGACTAATAAGGCTTTTCTAGGCATGAGTGACTATAAATGATCTATTCTTGACAATGGATGGGTTTTGGTCCATGTTTCCCGAAACAAACAATCATTTACAATATGTTTTAATCAAAAAATGTAAAAAAAATTCAAAATAAATTCAATAATGGGATTATAAAGGCATTTAAACCGAGTAATAAGGCTTTGCTAGGCATAAGTGACTGTAAATGAACTTTTCTTGACTATGGATGGCTTTCGCTCTATGTTTCCCGAGGTAAACAATCAATTACAATCTGTTTTAATCAAAAAATGTAAAAAAAATTCAAAATAAATTCAATAATGGGATTATAAAGGCATTTAAACCGAGTAATAAGGCTTTTCTAGGCATTAGTGACTATAAATGATCTTTTCTTGACAATGGATGGTTTTCGCTCCATGTTTCCCGAGGCAAACAATCAATTACAATCTGTTTTAATAAAAAAATGTAAAAACAATTCAAAATAAATTCAATAATGGGATTATAAAGGCATTTAAACCGAGTAATAAGGCTTTGCTAGGCATAAGTGACTATAAATGAACTTTTCTTGACTATGGATGGCTTTCGCTCCATGTTTCCCGAGGCAAACAATCAATTACAATCTGTTTTAATCAAAAAATGTAAAAAAAATTCAAAATAAATTCAATAATGGGATTATAAAGGCATTTAAACCGAGTAATAAGGCTTTGCTAGGCATAAGTGACTATAAATGAACTTTTCTTGACTATGGATGGCTTTCGCTCCATGTTTCCCGAGGCAAACAATCAATTACAATCTGTTTTAATCAAAAAATGTAAAAACAATTCAAAATAAATTCAATAATGGGATTATAAAGGCATTTAAACCGAGTAATAAGGCTTTTCTAGGCATGAGTGGCTATAAATGATCTTTTCTTGACAATGGATGGATTTCGCTCCATGTTTCCCGAGGCAAACAATCAATTACAATCTGTTTTAATCAAAAAATGTATAAACAATTCAAAATAAATTTAATAATGGGATTATAAAGGCATTTAAATCGAGTAATAAGGCTTTGCTAGGTATAAGTGACTATAAATGAACTTTTCTTGACTGTGGATGGCTTTCGCTCCATGTTTCCTGAGGCAAACAATCAATTACAATCTGTTTTAATCCAAAAATGTAAAAAAAATTCAAAATAAATTCAATAATGGGATTATAAAAGCATTTAAACCGGGTAATAAGGCTTTTCTAGGCATGAGTGACTATAAATGATCTAGTCTTGACAATGGATGGGTTTTGCTCTATGTTTCCCGATGCAAACAATCAATTACAATATGTTTTAATCAAAAAATGTAAAAAAAATTCAAAATAAATTCAATAATAGGATTATAAAGGCATTTAAACCGAGTAATAAGGCTTTGCTAGGCATAAGTGACTATAAATGAACTTTTCTTGACTATGGATGGCTTTCGCTCCATGTTTCCCGAGGTAAACAATCAATTACAATCTGTTTTAATCAAAAAATGTAAAAAAAATTCAAAATAAATTCAATAATGGGATTATAAAGGCATTTAAACCGAGTAATAAGGCTTTTCTAGGCATGAGTGACTATAAATGATCTTTTCTTGACAATGGATGGCTTTCGCTCCATGTTTCCCACGACAAATAATCAATTACAATATGTTTTAATCAAAAAATATAAAAACAATTCAAAATAAATTCAATAATGGGATTATAAAGGCATTTAAACCGAGTAATAAGGCTTTTCTAGGCATGAGTGGCTATAAATGATCTTTTCTTGACAATGGATGGCTTTCGCTCCATGTTTCCCGAGGCAAACAATCAATTACAATCTGTTTTAATCAAAAAATGTAAAAACAATTCAAAATAAATTCAATAATGGGATTATAAAGGCATTTAAACCGAGTAATAAGGCTTTTCTAGGCATGAGTGACTATAAATGATCTTTTCTTGGCAATGGATGGCTTTCGCTCCATATTTCCCGAGGTAAAAAATCAATTACAATCTGTTTTAATCAAAAAATGTAAAAAAAATTCAAAATAAATTCAATAATGGGACTATAAAGGCATTTAAACCGAGTAATAAGGCTTTTCTAGGCATGAGTGGCTATAAATGATCTTTTCTTGACAATGGATGCCTTTCGCTCCATGTTTCCCACGGCAAACAATCAATTACAATCTGTTTTAATCAAAAAATATAAAAACAATTCAAAATAAATTCAATAATGGGATTATAAAGGCATTTAAACCGAGTAATAAGGCTTTTCTAGGCATGAGTGACTATAAATGATCTTTTCTTGACAATGGATGGCTTTCGCTCCATATTTCTCGAGGCAAACAATCAATTACAATCTGTTTTAATCAAAAAATGTAAAAACAATTCAAAATAAATTCAATAATGGGATTATAAAGGCATTTAAACCGAGTAATAAGGCTTTCCTAGGCATAAGTGACTATAAATGAACTTTTCTTCACTATGGATGGCTTTCGCTCCATGTTTCCCGAGGCAAACAATCAATTACAATCTGTTTTAATCAAAAAGTGTAAAAAAAATTCAAAAAAAATTCAATAATGGGATTATAAAGGCATTTAAACCGAGTAATAAGGCTTTTCTAGGCATGAGTGACTATAAATGATCTTTTCTTGACAATGGATGGCTTTCGCTCCATATTTCTCGAGGCAAACAATCAATTACAATCTGTTTTAATCAAAAAATGTAAAAACAATTCAAAATAAATTTAATAATGGGATTATAAAGGCATTTAAATCGAGTAATAAGGCTTTGCTAGGTATAAGTGACTATAAATGAACTTTTCTTGACTGTGGATGGCTTTCGCTCCATGTTTCCTGAGGCAAACAATCAATTACAATCTGTTTTAATCCAAAAATGTAAAAAAAATTCAAAATAAATTCAATAATGGGATTATAAAAGCATTTAAACCGAGTAATAAGGCTTTTCTAGGCATGAGTGACTATAAATGATCTAGTCTTGACAATGGATGGGTTTTGCTCTATGTTTCCCGATGCAAACAATCAATTACAATATGTTTTAATCAAAAAATGTAAAAAAAATTCAAAATAAATTCAATAATAGGATTATAAAGGCATTTAAACCGAGTAATAAGGCTTTGCTAGGCATAAGTGACTATAAATGAACTTTTCTTGACTATGGATGGCTTTCGCTCCATGTTTCCCGAGGTAAACAATCAATTACAATCTGTTTTAATCAAAAAATGTAAAAAAAATTCAAAATAAATTCAATAATGGGATTATAAAGGCATTTAAACCGAGTAATAAGGCTTTTCTAGGCATGAGTGACTATAAATGATCTTTTCTTGACAATGGATGGCTTTCGCTCCATATTTCCCACGACAAATAATCAATTACAATATGTTTTAATCAAAAAATATAAAAACAATTCAAAATAAATTCAATAATGGGATTATAAAGGCATTTAAACCGAGTAATAAGGCTTTTCTAGGCATGAGTGGCTATAAATGATCTTTTCTTGACAATGGATGGCTTTCGCTCCATGTTTCCCGAGGCAAACAATCAATTACAATCTGTTTTAATCAAAAAATGTAAAAACAATTCAAAATAAATTCAATAATGGGATTATAAAGGCATTTAAACCGAGTAATAAGGCTTTTCTAGGCATGAGTGACTATAAATGATCTTTTCTTGGCAATGGATGGCTTTTGCTCCATATTTCCCGAGGTAAACAATCAATTACAATCTGTTTTAATCAAAAAAATGTAAAAAAAATTCAAAATAAATTCAATAATGGGACTATAAAGGCATTTAAACCGAGTAATAAGGCTTTTCTAGGCATGAGTGGCTATAAATGATCTTTTCTTGACAATGGATGCCTTTCGCTCCATGTTTCCCACGGCAAACAATCAATTACAATCTGTTTTAATCAAAAAATATAAAAACAATTCAAAATAAATTCAATAATGGGATTATAAAGGCATTTAAACCGAGTAATAAGGCTTTTCTAGGCATGAGTGACTATAAATGATCTTTTCTTGACAATGGATGGCTTTCGCTCCATATTTCTCGAGGCAAACAATCAATTACAATCTGTTTTAATCAAAAAATGTAAAAACAATTCAAAATAAATTCAATAATGGGATTATAAAGGCATTTAAACCGAGTAATAAGGCTTTCCTAGGCATAAGTGACTATAAATGAACTTTTCTTCACTATGGATGGCTTTCGCTCCATGTTTCCCGAGGCAAACAATCAATTACAATCTGTTTTAATCAAAAAGTGTAAAAAAAATTCAAAATAAATTCAATAATGGGATTATAAAGGCATTTAAACCGAGTAATAAGGCTTTTCTAGGCATGAGTGACTATAAATGATCTTTTGTTGACAATGGATGGCTTTCACTCCACGTTTCCCGAGGCAAACAATCAATTAGAATCTGTTTTAATCAAAAAATGTAAAAAGATTAAAATTAAATTCAATTATGGGATTATAAAAGCATTTAAAACGAGTATTAAGGCTTTTCTAGGTATGAGAGACTATAAATGAACTTTTCTTGACGATGGATGGCTTTCGCTCCATGTCTCCCAAGGCAAACAATCAATTACAATCTGTTTTAATCAAAAAATGTAAAAACAATTCAAAATAAATTCAATAATGGGATTATAAAGGCATTTAAACCGAGTAATAAGGCTTTTCAAGGCATGAGTGGCTATAAATGATCTTTTCTTGACAATGGATGGATTTCGCTCCATGTTTCCCGAGGCAAACAATCAATTACAATCTGTTTTAATCAAAAAATGTAAAAACAATTCAAAATAAATTCAATAATGGGATTATAAAGGCATTTAAATCGAGTAATAAGGCTTTGCTAGGTATAAGTGACTATAAATGAACTTTTCTTGACTATGGATGGCTTTCGCTCCATGTTTCCCGAGGCAAACAATCAATTACAATCTGTTTTAATCAAAAAATGTAAAAAAAATTCAAAATAAATTCAATAATGGGATTATAAAAGCATTTAAACTGAGTAATAAGCCTTTTCTAGGCATGAGTGACTATAAATGATCTATTCTTGACAATGGATGGGTTTTGCTCCATGTTTCCCGAGGCAAACAATCAATTACAATATGTTTTAATCAAAAAATGTAAAAAAAATTCAAAATAAATTCAATAATAGGATTATAAAGGCATTTAAACCGAGTAATAAGGCTTTGCTATGCATAAGTGACTATAAATGAACTTTTCTTGACTACGGATGGCTTTCGCTCCATGTTTCCCGAGGTAAACAATCAATTACAATCTGTTTTAATCAAAAAATGTAAAAAAAATTCAAAATAAATTCAATAATGGGATTATAAAGGCATTTAAACCGAGTAATAAGGCTTTTCTAGGCATGAGTGACTATAAATGATCTTTTCTTGACAATAGATGGCTTTCGCTCTATGTTTCCCACGGCAAACAATCAATTACAATATGTTTTAATCAAAAAATATAAAAACAATTCAAAATAAATTCAATAATGGGATTATAAAGGCATTTAAACCGAGTAATAAGGCTTTTCTAGGCATGAGTGGCTATAAATGATCTTTTCTTGACAATGGATGGCTTTCGCTCCATGTTTCTCGAGGCAAACAATCAATTACAATCTGTTTTAATCAAAAAATGTAAAAACAATTCAAAATAAATTCAATAATGGGATTATAAAGGCATTTAAACCGAGTAATAAGGCTTTTCTAGGCATGAGTGACTATAAATGATCTTTTCTTGGCAATGGATGGCTTTCGCTCCATATTTCCCGAGGTAAACAATCAATTACAATCTGTTTTAATCAAAAAATGTAAAAAAAATTCAAAATAAATTCAATAATAAGATTATAAAGGCATTTAAACCGAGTAATAAGGCTTTGCTAGGCATAAGTGACTATAAATGAACTTTTCTGGACTATGGATGGCTTTCGCTCCATGTTTCCCGAGGCAAACAATCAATTACAATCTGTTTTAATCAAAAAATGTAAAAACAATTCAAAATAAATTCAATAATGGGATTATAAAGGCATTTAAACCGAGTAATAAGGCTTTTCTAGGCATGAGTGGCTATAAATGATGTTTTCTTGACAATGGATGGCTTTCGCTCCATGTTTCCCACGGCAAACAATCAATTACAATCTGTCTTAATCAAAAAATATAAAAACAATTCAAAATAAATTCAATAATGGGATTATAAAGGCATTTAAACCGAGTAATAAGGCTTTGCTAGGCATAAGTGACTATAAATGAACTTTTCTTGACTATGGATGGCTTTCGCTCCATATTTCCCGAGGTAAACAATAAATTATAATCTGTTTTAATCAAAAAATTTAAAAAAAATTCAACATAAATTCAATAATGGGATTATAAAGGCATTTAAACCGAGTAATAAGGCTTTTCTAGGCATGAGTGACTATAAATGATCTTTTCTTGACAATGGATGGCTTTCGCTCCATGTTTCCCACGGCAAACAATCAATTACAATCTGTTTTAATCAAAAAATATAAAAACAATTCAAAATAAATTCAATAATGGGATTATAAATGCATTTAAACCGAGTAATAAGGCTTTTCTAGGCATGAGTGGCTACAAATGATCTTTTCTTGACAATGGATGGCTTTCGCTCCATGTTTCCCGAGGCAAACAATCAATTACAATCCGTTTTAATCAAAAAATGTAAAAACAATTCAAAATAAATTCAATAATGGGATTATAAAGGCCATTAAACCGAGAAATAAGGCTTTTCTAGGCATGAGTGCCTATAAATGATCTTTTCTTGACAATGGGTGGCTTTCGCTCCATATTTCCCGAGGTAAACAATCAATTACAATCTGTTTTACTCAAAAATGTAAAAACAATTCAAAATAAATTCAATAATGGGATTATAAAGGCATTTAAACTAAGTAATAAGGCTTTTCTAGGCATGAGTGACTATAAATGATCTTTTCTTGACAATGGATGGCTTTAGCTCCATGTTTCCCGAGGCAAACAATCAATTACAATCTGTTTTAATCATAAAATTTAAAAACAATTCAAAATAAATTCAATAATGGGATTATAAAAGCATTTAAACCGAGTAATAAAGCTTTTCTAGGCATGAGTGACTATAAATGATCTTTTCTTGACAATGGATGGCTTTTGCTCCATGTTTCCCGAGGCAAACAATCAATTACAATATGTTTTAATCAAAAAATATAAAAACAATTCAAAATAAATTCAATAATGGGATTATAAAGGCATTTAAATCGAGTAATAAGGCTTTGCTAGGTATAAGTGACTATAAATGAACTTTTCTTGACTATGGATGGCTTTCGCTCCATGTTTCCCGAGGCAAACAATCAATTACAATCTGTTTTAATCAAAAAATGTAAAAAAAATTCAAAATAAATTCAATAATGGGATTATAAAAGCATTTAAACCGAGTAATAAGCCTTTTCTAGGCATGAGTGACTATAAATGATCTATTCTTGACAATGGATGGGTTTTGCTCCATGTTTCCCGAGGCAAACAATCAATTACAATATGTTTTAATCAAAAAATGTAAAAAAAATTCAAAATAAATTCAATAATAGGATTATAAAGGCATTTAAACCGAGTAATAAGGCTTTGCTATGCATAAGTGACTATAAATGAACTTTTCTTGACTACGGATGGCTTTCGCTCCATGTTTCCCGAGGTAAACAATCAATTACAATCTGTTTTAATCAAAAAATGTAAAAAAAATTCAAAATAAATTCAATAATGGGATTATAAAGGCATTTAAACCGAGTAATAAGGCTTTTCTAGGCATGAGTGACTATAAATGATCTTTTCTTGACAATAGATGGCTTTCGCTCTATGTTTCCCACGGCAAACAATCAATTACAATATGTTTTAATCAAAAAATATAAAAACAATTCAAAATAAATTCAATAATGGGATTATAAAGGCATTTAAACCGAGTAATAAGGCTTTTCTAGGCATGAGTGGCTATAAATGATCTTTTCTTGACAATGGATGGCTTTCGCTCCATGTTTCTCGAGGCAAACAATCAATTACAATCTGTTTTAATCAAAAAATGTAAAAACAATTCAAAATAAATTCAATAATGGGATTATAAAGGCATTTAAACCGAGTAATAAGGCTTTTCTAGGCATGAGTGACTATAAATGATCTTTTCTTGGCAATGGATGGCTTTCGCTCCATATTTCCCGAGGTAAACAATCAATTACAATCTGTTTTAATCAAAAAATGTAAAAAAAATTCAAAATAAATTCAATAATAGGATTATAAAGGCATTTAAACCGAGTAATAAGGCTTTGCTAGGCATAAGTGACTATAAATGAACTTTTCTGGACTATGGATGGCTTTCGCTCCATGTTTCCCGAGGCAAACAATCAATTACAATCTGTTTTAATCAAAAAATGTAAAAACAATTCAAAATAAATTCAATAATGGGATTATAAAGGCATTTAAACCGAGTAATAAGGCTTTTCTAGGCATGAGTGGCTATAAATGATGTTTTCTTGACAATGGATGGCTTTCGCTCCATGTTTCCCACGGCAAACAATCAATTACAATCTGTCTTAATCAAAAAATATAAAAACAATTCAAAATAAATTCAATAATGGGATTATAAAGGCATTTAAACCGAGTAATAAGGCTTTGCTAGGCATAAGTGACTATAAATGAACTTTTCTTGACTATGGATGGCTTTCGCTCCATATTTCCCGAGGTAAACAATAAATTATAATCTGTTTTAATCAAAAAATTTAAAAAAAATTCAACATAAATTCAATAATGGGATTATAAAGGCATTTAAACCGAGTAATAAGGCTTTTCTAGGCATGAGTGACTATAAATGATCTTTTCTTGACAATGGATGGCTTTCGCTCCATGTTTCCCACGGCAAACAATCAATTACAATCTGTTTTAATCAAAAAATATAAAAACAATTCAAAATAAATTCAATAATGGGATTATAAATGCATTTAAACCGAGTAATAAGGCTTTTCTAGGCATGAGTGGCTACAAATGATCTTTTCTTGACAATGGATGGCTTTCGCTCCATGTTTCCCGAGGCAAACAATCAATTACAATCCGTTTTAATCAAAAAATGTAAAAACAATTCAAAATAAATTCAATAATGGGATTATAAAGGCCATTAAACCGAGAAATAAGGCTTTTCTAGGCATGAGTGCCTATAAATGATCTTTTCTTGACAATGGGTGGCTTTCGCTCCATATTTCCCGAGGTAAACAATCAATTACAATCTGTTTTACTCAAAAATGTAAAAACAATTCAAAATAAATTCAATAATGGGATTATAAAGGCATTTAAACTAAGTAATAAGGCTTTTCTAGGCATGAGTGACTATAAATGATCTTTTCTTGACAATGGATGGCTTTAGCTCCATGTTTCCCGAGGCAAACAATCAATTACAATCTGTTTTAATCATAAAATTTAAAAACAATTCAAAATAAATTCAATAATGGGATTATAAAAGCATTTAAACCGAGTAATAAAGCTTTTCTAGGCATGAGTGACTATAAATGATCTTTTCTTGACAATGGATGGCTTTTGCTCCATGTTTCCCGAGGCAAACAATCAATTACAATATGTTTTAATCAAAAAATATAAAAACAATTCAAAATAAATTCAATAATGGGATTATAAAGGCATTTAAATCGAGTAATAAGGCTTTGCTAGGTATAAGTGACTATAAATGAACTTTTCTTGACTATGGATGGCTTTCGCTCCATGTTTCCCGAGGCAAACAATCAATTACAATCTGTTTTAATCAAAAAATGTAAAAAAAATTCAAAATAAATTCAATAATGGGATTATAAAAGCATTTAAACCGAGTAATAAGCCTTTTCTAGGCATGAGTGACTATAAATGATCTATTCTTGACAATGGATGGGTTTTGCTCCATGTTTCCCGAGGCAAACAATCAATTACAATATGTTTTAATCAAAAAATGTAAAAAAAATTCAAAATAAATTCAATAATAGGATTATAAAGGCATTTAAACCGAGTAATAAGGCTTTGCTATGCATAAGTGACTATAAATGAACTTTTCTTGACTACGGATGGCTTTCGCTCCATGTTTCCCGAGGTAAACAATCAATTACAATCTGTTTTAATCAAAAAATGTAAAAAAAATTCAAAATAAATTCAATAATGGGATTATAAAGGCATTTAAACCGAGTAATAAGGCTTTTCTAGGCATGAGTGACTATAAATGATCTTTTCTTGACAATAGATGGCTTTCGCTCTATGTTTCCCACGGCAAACAATCAATTACAATATGTTTTAATCAAAAAATATAAAAACAATTCAAAATAAATTCAATAATGGGATTATAAAGGCATTTAAACCGAGTAATAAGGCTTTTCTAGGCATGAGTGGCTATAAATGATCTTTTCTTGACAATGGATGGCTTTCGCTCCATGTTTCTCGAGGCAAACAATCAATTACAATCTGTTTTAATCAAAAAATGTAAAAACAATTCAAAATAAATTCAATAATGGGATTATAAAGGCATTTAAACCGAGTAATAAGGCTTTTCTAGGCATGAGTGACTATAAATGATCTTTTCTTGGCAATGGATGGCTTTCGCTCCATATTTCCCGAGGTAAACAATCAATTACAATCTGTTTTAATCAAAAAATGTAAAAAAAATTCAAAATAAATTCAATAATAGGATTATAAAGGCATTTAAACCGAGTAATAAGGCTTTGCTAGGCATAAGTGACTATAAATGAACTTTTCTGGACTATGGATGGCTTTCGCTCCATGTTTCCCGAGGCAAACAATCAATTACAATCTGTTTTAATCAAAAAATGTAAAAACAATTCAAAATAAATTCAATAATGGGATTATAAAGGCATTTAAACCGAGTAATAAGGCTTTTCTAGGCATGAGTGGCTATAAATGATGTTTTCTTGACAATGGATGGCTTTCGCTCCATGTTTCCCACGGCAAACAATCAATTACAATCTGTCTTAATCAAAAAATATAAAAACAATTCAAAATAAATTCAATAATGGGATTATAAAGGCATTTAAACCGAGTAATAAGGCTTTGCTAGGCATAAGTGACTATAAATGAACTTTTCTTGACTATGGATGGCTTTCGCTCCATATTTCCCGAGGTAAACAATAAATTATAATCTGTTTTAATCAAAAAATTTAAAAAAAATTCAACATAAATTCAATAATGGGATTATAAAGGCATTTAAACCGAGTAATAAGGCTTTTCTAGGCATGAGTGACTATAAATGATCTTTTCTTGACAATGGATGGCTTTCGCTCCATGTTTCCCACGGCAAACAATCAATTACAATCTGTTTTAATCAAAAAATATAAAAACAATTCAAAATAAATTCAATAATGGGATTATAAATGCATTTAAACCGAGTAATAAGGCTTTTCTAGGCATGAGTGGCTACAAATGATCTTTTCTTGACAATGGATGGCTTTCGCTCCATGTTTCCCGAGGCAAACAATCAATTACAATCCGTTTTAATCAAAAAATGTAAAAACAATTCAAAATAAATTCAATAATGGGATTATAAAGGCCATTAAACCGAGAAATAAGGCTTTTCTAGGCATGAGTGCCTATAAATGATCTTTTCTTGACAATGGGTGGCTTTCGCTCCATATTTCCCGAGGTAAACAATCAATTACAATCTGTTTTACTCAAAAATGTAAAAACAATTCAAAATAAATTCAATAATGGGATTATAAAGGCATTTAAACTAAGTAATAAGGCTTTTCTAGGCATGAGTGACTATAAATGATCTTTTCTTGACAATGGATGGCTTTAGCTCCATGTTTCCCGAGGCAAACAATCAATTACAATCTGTTTTAATCATAAAATTTAAAAACAATTCAAAATAAATTCAATAATGGGATTATAAAAGCATTTAAACCGAGTAATAAAGCTTTTCTAGGCATGAGTGACTATAAATGATCTTTTCTTGACAATGGATGGCTTTTGCTCCATATTTCCCGAGGCAAACAATCAATTACAATATGTTTTAATCAAAAAATGTAAAAAAAATTGAAAATAAATTCAATAATGGGATTATAAAGGCATTTAAACCGAGTAATAAGGCTTTTCTAGGCATGAGTGACTATAAATGATCTTTTCTTGACAATGGATGGCTTTCACTCCACGTTTCCCGAGTCAAACAATCAATTAGAATCTGTTTTAATCAAAAAATGTAAAAAGATTAAAATTAAATTCAATTATGGGATTATAAAAGCATTTAAAACGAGTATTAAGGCTTTTCTAGGCATGAGAGACTATAAATGAACTTTTCTTGACGATGGATGGCTTTCGCTCCATGTTTCCCAAGGCAAACAATCAATTACAATCTGTTTTAATCAAAAAAATATAAAAACAATTCAAAATAACTTCAATAATGGGATTATAAAAGCATTTAAACCGAGTAATAAGGCTTTTCTAGGCATGAGTGACTATAAATGAACTTTTCTTGACAATGGATGGCTTTCACTCCATGTTTCCCGAGGCAAACAATCAATTACAATCTGTTTTAATCAAAAAATGTAATAACAATTCTAAATAAATTCAATAATGGGATTATAAAAGCATTTAAACCGAGTAATAAGGCTTTTCTAGGCATGAGTGACTATAAATGATCTTTTCTTGACAATGGATGGCTTTTGCTCCATGTTTCCCGAGGCAAACAATCAATTACAATATGTTTTAATCAAAAAATGTAAAAAAATTCAAAATAAATTCAATAATGGGATTATAAAGGCATTTAAACCGAGTAATAAGGCTTTTCGAGGCATGAGTGGCTATAAATGATGTTTTCTTGACAATGGATGGCCTTCGCTCCATGTTTCCCACGGCAATCAATCAATTACAATCTGTTTTAATCAAAAAATATAAAAACAATTCAAAATAAATTCAATAATGGGATTATAAAGGCATTTAAACCGAGTAATAAGGCTTTGCTAGGCATAAGTGACTATAAATGAACTTTTCTTGACCATGGATGGCTTTCGCTCCATATTTCCCGTGGTAAACAATAAATTATAATCTGTTTTAATCAAAAAATTTTAAAAAAATTCAACATAAATTCAATAATGGGATTATAAAGGCATTTAAACCGAGTAATAAGGCTTTTCTAGGCATGAGTGACTATAAATGATCTTTTCTTGACAATGGATGGCTTTCGCTCCATGTTTCCCGAGGCAAACAATCAATTACAATCTGTTTTAATCAAAAAATGTAAAAACAATTCAAAATAAATTCAATAATGGGATTATAAAGGCCATTAAACCGAGAAATAAGGCTTTTCTATGCATGAGTGCCTATAAATGATCTTTTCTTGACAATGGGTGGCTTTCGCTCCATATTTCCCGAGGCAAACAATCAATTACAATCTGTTTTACTCAAAAATGTAAAAACAATTCAAAATAAATTCAATAATGGGATTATAAAGGCATTTAAACTAAGTAATAAGGCTTTTCTAGGCATGAGTGACTATAAATGATCCTTTCTTGACAATGGATGGCTTTAGCTCCATGTTTCCCGAGGCAAACAATCAATTACAATCTGTTTTAATCATAAAATTTAAAAACAATTCAAAATAAATTCAATAATGGGATTATAAAAGCATTTAAACCGAGTAATAAGGCTTTTCTAGGCATGAGTGACTATAAATGATCTTTTCTTGACAATGGATGGCTTTAGCTCCATGTTTCCCGAGGCAAACAATCAATTACAATCTGTTTTAATCATAAAATTTAAAAACAATTCAAAATAAATTCAATAATGGGATTATAAAGGCATTTAAACCGAGTAATAAGGCTTTTCTAGGCATGAGTGACTATAAATGATCTATTCTTGACAATGGATGGGTTTTGCTCCATGTTTCCCGAGGCAAACAATCAATTACAATATGTTTTAATCAAAAAATGTAAAAAAAATTCAAAATAAATTCAATAATGAGATTATAAAGGCATTTAAACCGAGTAATAAGGCTTTTCTAGGCATGAGTTACTATAAATGATCTTTTCTTGACAATGGATGGCTTTCGCTCCATGTTTCCCGAGGCAAACAATCAATTACAATCTGTTTTAATCAAAAAATGTAAAAACAATTCAAAATAAATTCAATAATGGGATTATAAAGGCATTTAAACCGAGTAATAAGGCTTTTCTAGGCATGAGTGACTATAAATGATCTTTTCTTGACAATGGATGGCTTTCGCTCCATGTTTCCCGAGGCAAACAATCAATTACAATATGTTTTAATCAAAAAATGTAAAAAAAATTCAAAATAAATTCAATAATGGGATTATAAAGGCATTTGAACCGAGTAATAAGGCTTTTTTAGGCATAAGTGACTATAAATGATCTATTCTTGACAATGGATGGGTTTTGCTCCATGTTTCCCAAGGCAAACAAACAATTACAACATGTTTTAATCAAAAAATGTAAAAAAAATTGAAAATAAATTCAATAATGGGATTATAAAGGCATTTAAACCGAGAAATGAGGCTTTTCTAGGCATGAGTGACTATAAATGATCTTTTCTTGAAAATGGTGGCTTTCGCTCCATGTTTCCCGAGGCAAACAATCAATTACAATCTGTTTTAATCAAAAAATGTAAAAACAATTCAAAATAAATTCAATAATGGGATTATAAAGGCATTTAAACCGAGTAATAAGGCTTTTCTAGGCATGAGTGACTATAAATGATCTTTTCTTGACAATGGATGGCTTTCGCTCCATGTTTCCCACGGCAAACAATCAATTACAATATGTTTTAATCAAAAAATATAAAAACAATTCAAAATAAATTCAATAATGGGATTATAAAGGCATTTAAACCGAGTAATAAGGCTTTTCTAGGCATGAGTGGCTATAAATGATCTTTTCTTGACAATGGATGGCTTTCGCTCCATGTTTCCTGAGGCAAACAAACAATTACAATATGTTTTAATCAAAAAATGTAAAAAAAATTGAAAATAAATTCAATAATGGGATTATAAAGGCATTTAAACCGAGTAATAAGGCTTTTCTAGGCATGAGTGACTATAAATGATCTTTTCTTGACGATGGATGGCTTTCGCTCCATGTTTCCCAAGGCAAACAATCAATTACAATCTGTTTTAATCAAAAAATATAAAAACAATTCAAAATAACTTCAATAATGGGATTATAAAGGCATTTAAACCGAGTAATAAGGCTTTTCTAGGCATGAGTGACTATAAATGAACTTTTCTTGACAATGGATGGCTTTCGCTCCATGTTTCCCGAGGCAAACAATCAATTACAATCTGTTTTAATCAAAAAATGTAATAACAATTCTAAATAAATTCACTAATGGGATTATAAAAGTATTTAAACCGAGTAATAAGGTTTTTCTAGGCATGAGTGACTATAAATGATCTATTCTTGACAATGGATGGCTTTTGCTCCATGTTTCCCAAGCCAAACAATCAATTACAATATGTTTTAATCAAAAAATGTAAAAAAAATTCAAAATAAATTCAATAATGGGATTATAAAGGCATTTAAACCGAGTAATAAGGCTTTTCTAGGCATGAGTGGCTATAAATGATGTTTTCTTGACAATGGATGGCTTTCGCTCCATGTTTCCCACGGCAAACAATCAATTACAATCTGTTTTAATCAAAAAATATAAAAACAATTCAAAATAAATTCAATAATGGGATTATAAAGGCATTTAAACCGAGTAATAAGGCTTTGCTAGGCATAAGTGACTATAAATGAACTTTTCTTGACCATGGATGGCTTTCGCTCCATATTTCCCGAGGTAAACAATAAATTATAATCTGTTTTAATCAAAAAATTTAAAAAAAATTCAGCATAAATTCAATAATGGGATTATAAAGGCATTTAAACCGAGTAATAAGGCTTTTCTAGGCATGAGTGACTATAAATGATCTTTTCTTGACAATGGATGGCTTTCTCTCCATGTTTCCCATGGCAAACAATCAATTACAATCTGTTTTAATCAAAAAATATAAAAACAATTCAAAATAAATTCAATAATGGGATTATAAATGCATTTAAACCGAGTAATAAGGCTTCTCTAGGCATGAGTGGCTATAAATGATCTTTTCTTGACAATGGATGGCTTTCGCTCCATGTTTCCCGAGGCAAACAATCAATTACAATCTGTTTTAATCAAAAAATGTAAAAACAATTCAAAATAAATTCAATAATGGGATTATAAAGGCATTTAAACCGAGTAATAAGGCTTTTCTAGGCATGAGTGGCTATAAATGATGTTTTCTTGACAATGGATGGCTTTCGCTCCATGTTTCCCACGGCAAACAATCAATTACAATCTGTTTTAATCAAAAAATATAAAAACAATTCAAAATAAATTCAATAATGGGATTATAAAGGCATTTAAACCGAGTAATAAGGCTTTGCTAGGCATAAGTGACTATAAATGAACTTTTCTTGACCATGGATGGCTTTCGCTCCATATTTCCCGAGGTAAACAATAAATTATAATCTGTTTTAATCAAAAAATTTAAAAAAAATTCAGCATAAATTCAATAATGGGATTATAAAGGCATTTAGACCGAGTAATAAGGCTTTTCTAGGCATGAGTGACTATAAATGATCTTTTCTTGACAATGGATGGCTTTCTCTCCATGTTTCCCATGGCAAACAATCAATTACAATCTGTTTTAATCAAAAAATATAAAAACAATTCAAAATAAATTCAATAATGGGATTATAAATGCATTTAAACCGAGTAATAAGGCTTTTCTAGGCATGAGTGGCTATAAATGATCTTTTCTTGACAATGGATGGCTTTCGCTCCATGTTTCCCGAGGCAAACAATCAATTACAATCTGTTTTAATCAAAAAATGTAAAAACAATTCAAAATAAATTCAATAATGGGATTATAAAGGCCATTAAACCGAGAAATAAGGCTTTTCTAGGCATGAGTGCCTATAAATGATCTTTTCTTGACAATGGATGGCTTTCGCTCCATATTTCCCGAGGCAAACAATCAATTACAATCTGTTTTACTCAAAAATGTAAAAACAATTCAAAATAAATTCAATAATGGGATTATAAAGGCATTTAAACTAAGTAATAAGGCTTTTCTAGGCATGAGTGACTATAAATGATCTTTTCTTGACAATGGATGGCTTTAGCTCCATGTTTCCCGAGGCAAACAATCAATTACAATCTGTTTTAATCATAAAATTTAAAAACAATTCAAAATAAATTCAATAATGGGATTATAAAAGCATTTAAACCGAGTAATAAGGCTTTTCTAGGCATAAGTGACTATAAATGATCTATTCTTGACAATGGATGGGTTTTGCTCCATGTTTCCCGAGGCAAACAATCAATTACAATATGTTTTAATCAAAAAATGTAAAAAAAATTCAAAATAAATTCAATAATGGGATTATAAAGGCATTTAAACCGAGTAATAAGGCTTTTCTAGGCATGAGTGACTATAAATGATCTTTTCTTGACAATGGATGGCTTTTGCTCCATGTTTCCCGAGGCAAACAATCAATTACAATCTGTTTTAATCAAAAAATGTAAAAACAATTCAAAATAAATTCAATAATGGGATTATAAAGGCATTTAAACCGAGTAATAAGGCTTTTCTAGGCATGACTGACTATATATGATCTTTTCTTGACAATGGATGGCTTTCGCTCCATATTTCCCGAGGCAAACAATCAATTACAATATGTTTTAATCAAAAAATGTAAAAAAATTCAAAATAAATTCAATAATGAGATTATAAAGGCATTTAAACCGAGTAATAAGGCTTTTCTAGGCATGAGTTACTATAAATTATCTTTTCTTGACAATGGATGGCTTTCGCTCCATGTTTCCCGAGGCAAACAATCAATTACAATCTGTTTTAATAAAAAAATGTAAAAACAATTCAAAATAAATTCAATAATGGGATTATAAAGGCATTTAAACCGAGTAATAAGGCTTTTCTAGGCAAGAGTGACTATAAATGATCTTTTCTTGACAATGGATGGCTTTCGCTCCATGTTTCCCGAGGCAAACAATCAATTACAATATGTTTTAATCAAAAAATGTAAAAAAAATTGAAAATAAATTCAATAATGGGATTATAAAGGCATTTAAACCGAGTAATAACGCTTTTTTAGGCATAAGTGACTATAAATGATCTATTCTTGACAATGGATGGGTTTTGCTCCATGTTTCCCGAGGCAAACAAACAATTACAATATGTTTTAATCAAAAAATGTAAAAAAAATTGAAAATAAATTCAATAATGGGATTATAAAGGCATTTAAACCGAGAAATGAGGCTTTTCCAGGCATGAGTGACTATAAATGATCTTTTCTTGAAAATGGATGGCTTTCGCTCCATGTTTCCCGAGGCAAACAATCAATTACAATCTGTTTTAATCAAAAAATGTAAAAACAATTCAAAATAAATTCAATAATGGGATTATAAAGGCATTTAAACCGAGTAATAAGGCTTTTCTAGGCATGAGTGACTATAAATGATCTTTTCTTGACAATGGATGGCTTTCGCTCCATGTTTCCCACGGCAAACAATCAATTACAATCTGTTTTAATCAAAAAATATAAAAACAATTCAAAATAAATTCAATAATGGGATTATAAAGGCATTTAAACCGAGTAATAAGGCTTTGCTAGGCATAAGTGACTATAAATGAACTTTTCTTGACTATGGATGGCTTTCGCTCCATGTTTCCCGAGCCAAACAATCAATTACAATCTGTTTTAATCAAAAAATGTAAAAAAAATTCAAAATAAATTCAATAATGGGATTATAAAGGCATTTAAACCGAGTAATAAGGCTTTGCTAGGCATAAGTGACTATAAATGAACTTTTCTTGACTATGGATGGCTTTCGCTCCATGTTTCACGAGGCAAACAATCAATTACAATCTGTTTTAATCAAAAAATGTAAAAACAATTCAAAATAAATTCAATAATGGGATTATAAAGGCATTTAAACCGAGTAATAAGGCTTTTCTAGGCATGAGTGGCTATAAATGATCTTTTCTTGACAATGGATGGATTTCGCTCCATGTTTCCCGAGGCAAACAATCAATTACAATCTGTTTTAATCAAAATATGTAAAAACAATTCAAAATAAATTCAATAATGGGAATATAAAGGCATTTAAATCGAGTAATAAGGCTTTGCTAGGTATAAGTGACTATAAATGAACTTTTCTTGACTATGGATGGCTTTCGCTCCATGTTTCCCGAGGCAAACAATCAATTACAATATGTTTTAATCAAAAAATGTAAAAAAAATTCAAAATAAATTCAATAATGGGATTATAAAAGCATTTAAACCGAGTAATAAGGCTTTTCTAGGCATGAGTGACTATAAATGATCTATTCTTGACAATGGATGGGTTTTGCTCCATGTTTCCCGAGGCAAACAATCAATTACAATATGTTTTAATCAAAAAATGTAAAAAAAATTCAAAATAAATTCAATAATGGGATTATAAAGGCATTTAAACCGAGTAATAAGGCTTTGCTAGGCATAAGTGACTATAAATGAACTTTTCTTGACTATGGATGGCTTTCGCTCCATGTTTCCCGAGGTAAACAATCAATTACAATCTGTTTTAATCAAAAAATGTAAAAAAAATTCAAAATAAATTCAATAATGGGATTATAAAGGCATTTAAACCGAGAAATGAGGCTTTTCCAGGCATGAGTGACTATAAATGATCTTTTCTTGAAAATGGATGGCTTTCGCTCCATGTTTCCCGAGGCAAACAATCAATTACAATCTGTTTTAATCAAAAAATGTAAAAACAATTCAAAATAAATTCAATAATGGGATTATAAAGGCATTTAAACCGAGTAATAAGGCTTTTCTAGGCATGAGTGACTATAAATGATCTTTTCTTGACAATGGATGGCTTTCGCTCCATGTTTCCCACGGCAAACAATCAATTACAATCTGTTTTAATCAAAAAATGTAAAAACAATTCAAAATAAATTCAATAATGGGATTATAAAGGCATTTAAACCGAGTAATAAGGCTTTTCTAGGCATGAGTGACTATAAATGATCTTTTCTTGACAATGGATGGCTTTCGCTCCATGTTTCCCACGGCAAACAATCAATTACAATCTGTTTTAATCAAAAAATGTAAAAACAATTCAAAATAAATTCAATAATGGGATTATAAAGGCATTTAAACCGAGTAATAAGGCTTTTCTAGGCATGAGTGACTATAAATGATCTTTTCTTGACAATGGATGGCTTTCGCTCCATGTTTCCCACGGCAAACAATCAATTACAATCTGTTTTAATCAAAAAATGTAAAAAAAATTCAAAATAAATTCAATAATGGGATTATAAAGCCATTTAAACCGAGTAATAAGGCTTTTCTAGGCATGAGTGACTATAAATGATCTTTTCTTGACAATGGATGGCTTTCGCTCCATGTTTCCCGATGCAAACAATCAATTACAATATGTTTTAATCAAAAAATGTAAAACAAATTCAAAATAAATTCAATAATGGGATTATAAAGGCATTTAAACCGAGTAATAAGGCTTTTTTAGGCATAAGTGACTATAAATGATCTATTCTTGACAATGGATGGGTTTTGCTCCATGTTTCCCGAGGCAAACAAACAATTACAACATGTTTTAATCAAAAAATGTAAAAAAAATTGAAAATAAATTCAATAATGGGATTATAAAGGCATTTAAACCGAGAAATGAGGCTTTTCTAGGCATGAGTGACTATAAATGATCTTTTCTTGACAATGGATGGCTTTCGCTCCATGTTTCCCGAGGCAAACAATCAATTACAATCTGTTTTAATAAATAAATGTAAAAACAATTCAAAATAAATTCAATAATGGGATTATAAAGGCATTTAAACCGAGTAATAAGGCTTTTCTAGGCATGAGTGGCTATAAATGATCTTTTCTTGACAATGGATGGATTTCGCTCCATGTTTCCCGAGGCAAACAATCAATTACAATCTGTTTTAATCAAAAAATGTAAAAACAATTCAAAATAAATTCAATAATGGGATTATAAAGGCATGTAAATCGAGTAATAAGGCTTTGCTAGGTATAAGTGACTATAAATGAACTTTTCTTGACTATGGATGGCTTTTGCTCCATGTTTCCCGAGGCAAACAATCAATTACAATATGTTTTAATCAAAAAATGTAAAAAAAATTCAAAATAAATTCAATAATGGGATTATAAAGGCATTTAAACCGAGAAATGAGGCTTTTCCAGGCATGAGTGACTATAAATGATCTTTTCTTGAAAATGGATGGCTTTCGCTCCATGTTTCCCGAGGCAAACAATCAATTACAATCTGTTTTAATCAAAAAATGTAAAAACAATTCAAAATAAATTCAATAATGGGATTATAAAGGCATTTAAACCGAGTAATAAGGCTTTTCTAGGCATGAGTGACTATAAATGATCTTTTCTTGACAATGGATGGCTTTCGCTCCATGTTTCCCACGGCAAACAATCAATTACAATCTGTTTTAATCAAAAAATGTAAAAAAAATTCAAAATAAATTCAATAATGGGATTATAAAGCCATTTAAACCGAGTAATAAGGCTTTTCTAGGCATGAGTGACTATAAATGATCTTTTCTTGACAATGGATGGCTTTCGCTCCATGTTTCCCGATGCAAACAATCAATTACAATATGTTTTAATCAAAAAATGTAAAACAAATTCAAAATAAATTCAATAATGGGATTATAAAGGCATTTAAACCGAGTAATAAGGCTTTTTTAGGCATAAGTGACTATAAATGATCTATTCTTGACAATGGATGGGTTTTGCTCCATGTTTCCCGAGGCAAACAAACAATTACAACATGTTTTAATCAAAAAATGTAAAAAAAATTGAAAATAAATTCAATAATGGGATTATAAAGGCATTTAAACCGAGAAATGAGGCTTTTCTAGGCATGAGTGACTATAAATGATCTTTTCTTGACAATGGATGGCTTTCGCTCCATGTTTCCCGAGGCAAACAATCAATTACAATCTGTTTTAATAAATAAATGTAAAAAAAATTCAAAATAAATTCAATAATGGGATTATAAAAGCATTTAAACCGAGTAATAAGGCTTTTCTAGGCATGAGTGACTATAAATGATCTATTCTTGACAATGGATGGGTTTTGCTCCATGTTTCCCGAGGCAAACAATCAATTACAATATGTTTTAATCAAAAAATGTAAAAAAAATTCAAAATAAATTCAATAATGGGATTATAAAGGCATTTAAACCGAGTAATAAGGCTTTGCTAGGCATAAGTGACTATAAATGAACTTTTCTTGACTATGGATGGCTTTCGCTCCATGTTTCCCGAGGTAAACAATCAATTACAATCTGTTTTAATCAAAAAATGTAAAAAAAATTCAAAATAAATTCAATAATGGGATTATAAAGGCATTTAAACCGAGTAATAAGGCTTTTCTAGGCATGAGTGGCTATAAATGATCTTTTCTTGACAATGGATGGCTTTCGCTCCATATTTCCCGAGGTAAACAATCAATTACAATCTGTTTTAATCAAAAAATGTAAAAAAAATTCAAAATAAATTCAATAATGGGATTATAAAGGCATTTAAACCGAGTAATAAGGCTTTTCTAGGCATGAGTGACTATAAATGATCTTTTCTTGACAATGGATGGCTTTCGCTCGATGTTTCCCACGGCAAACAATCAATTACAATATGTTTTAATCAAAAAATATAAAAACAATTCAAAATAAATTCAGTAATGGGATTATAAAGGCATTTAAACCGAGTAATAAGGCTTTTCTAGGCATGACTGACTATATATGATCTTTTCTTGACAATGGATGGCTTTCGCTCCATATTTCCCGAGGCAAACAATCAATTACAATATGTTTTAATCAAAAAATGTAAAAAAATTCAAAATAAATTCAATAATGAGATTATAAAGGCATTTAAACCGAGTAATAAGGCTTTTCTAGGCATGAGTTACTATAAATTATCTTTTCTTGACAATGGATGGCTTTCGCTCCATGTTTCCCGAGGCAAACAATCAATTACAATCTGTTTTAATAAAAAAATGTAAAAACAATTCAAAATAAATTCAATAATGGGATTATAAAGGCATTTAAACCGAGTAATAAGGCTTTTCTAGGCAAGAGTGACTATAAATGATCTTTTCTTGACAATGGATGGCTTTCGCTCCATGTTTCCCGAGGCAAACAATCAATTACAATATGTTTTAATCAAAAAATGTAAAAAAAATTGAAAATAAATTCAATAATGGGATTATAAAGGCATTTAAACCGAGTAATAACGCTTTTTTAGGCATAAGTGACTATAAATGATCTATTCTTGACAATGGATGGGTTTTGCTCCATGTTTCCCGAGGCAAACAAACAATTACAATATGTTTTAATCAAAAAATGTAAAAAAAATTGAAAATAAATTCAATAATGGGATTATAAAGGCATTTAAACCGAGAAATGAGGCTTTTCCAGGCATGAGTGACTATAAATGATCTTTTCTTGAAAATGGATGGCTTTCGCTCCATGTTTCCCGAGGCAAACAATCAATTACAATCTGTTTTAATCAAAAAATGTAAAAACAATTCAAAATAAATTCAATAATGGGATTATAAAGGCATTTAAACCGAGTAATAAGGCTTTGCTAGGCATAAGTGACTATAAATGAACTTTTCTTCACTATGGATGGCTTTCGCTCCATGTTTCCCAAGGCAAACAATCAATTACAATCTGTTTTAATCAAAAAATGTAAAAAAAATTCAAAATAAATTCAATAATGGGATTATAAAGCCATTTAAACCGAGTAATAAGGCTTTTCTAGGCATGAGTGACTATAAATGATCTTTTCTTGACAATGGATGGCTTTCGCTCCATGTTTCCCGATGCAAACAATCAATTACAATATGTTTTAATCAAAAAATGTAAAACAAATTCAAAATAAATTCAATAATGGGATTATAAAGGCATTTAAACCGAGTAATAAGGCTTTTTTAGGCATAAGTGACTATAAATGATCTATTCTTGACAATGGATGGGTTTTGCTCCATGTTTCCCGAGGCAAACAAACAATTACAATATGTTTTAATCAAAAAATGTAAAAAAAATTGAAAATAAATTCAATAATGGGATTATAAAGGCATTTAAACCGAGAAATGAGGCTTTTCTAGGCATGAGTGACTATAAATGATCTTTTCTTGACAATGGATGGCTTTCGCTCCATGTTTCCCGAGGCAAACAATCAATTACAATCTGTTTTAATAAATAAATGTAAAAACAATTCAAAATAAATTCAATAATGGGATTATAAAGGCATTTAAACCGAGTAATAAGGCTTTTCTAGGCATGAGTGACTATAAATGATCTTTTATTGACAATGGATGGTTTTTGCTCCATGTTTCCCGAGGCAAACAATTAATTACAATCTGTTTTAATCAAAAAATGTAAAAACAATTCAAAATAAATTCAATAATGGGATTATAAAGGCATTTAAACCGAGTAATAAGGCTTTGCTAGGCATAAGTGACTATAAATGAACTTTTCTTCACTATGGATGGCTTTCGCTCCATGTTTCCCAAGGCAAACAATCAATTACAATCTGTTTTAATCAAAAAATGTAAAAAAAATTGAAAATAAATTCAATAATGGGATTATAAAGGCATTTAAACCGAGAAATGAGGCTTTTCTAGGCATGAGTGACTATAAATGATCTTTTCTTGAAAATGGATGGCTTTCGCTCCATGTTTCCCGAGGCAAACAATCAATTACAATCTGTTTTAATCAAAAAATGTAAAAACAATTCAAAATAAATTCAATAATGGGATTATAAAGGCATTTAAACCGAGTAATAAGGCTTTGCTAGGCATAAGTGACTATAAATGAACTTTTCTTCACTATGGATGGCTTTCGCTCCATGTTTCCCAAGGCAAACAATCAATTACAATCTGTTTTAATCAAAAAATGTAAAAAAAATTGAAAATAAATTCAATAATGGGATTATAAAGGCATTTAAACCGAGAAATGAGGCTTTTCCAGGCATGAGTGACTATAAATGATCTTTTCTTGAAAATGGATGGCTTTCGCTCCATGTTTCCCGAGGCAAACAATCAATTACAATCTGTTTTAATCAAAAAATGTAAAAACAATTCAAAATAAATTCAATAATGGGATTATAAAGGCATTTAAACCGAGTAATAAGGCTTTGCTAGGCATAAGTGACTATAAATGAACTTTTCTTCACTATGGATGGCTTTCGCTCCATGTTTCCCAAGGCAAACAATCAATTACAATCTGTTTTAATCAAAAAATGTAAAAAAAATTGAAAATAAATTCAATAATGGGATTATAAAGGCATTTAAACCGAGAAATGAGGCTTTTCTAGGCATGAGTGACTATAAATGATCTTTTCTTGACAATGGATGGATTTCGCTCCATGTTTCCCGAGGCAAACAATCAATTACAATCTGTTTTAATAAAAAAATGTAAAAACAATTCAAAATAAATTCAATAATGGGATTATAAAGGCATGTAAATCGAGTAATAAGGCTTTGCTAGGTATAAGTGACTATAAATGAACTTTTCTTGACTATGGATGGCTTTCGCTCCATGTTTCCCGAGGCAAACAATCAATTACAATCTGTTTTAATCAAAAAATGTAAAAAAAATTCAAAATAAATTCAATAATGGGATTATAAAAGCATTTAAACCGAGTAATAAGGCTTTTCTAGGCATGAGTGACTATAAATGATCTATTCTTGACAATGGATGGGTTTTGCTCCATGTTTCCCGAGGCAAACAATCAATTACAATATGTTTTAATCAAAAAATGTAAAAAAAATTCAAAATAAATTCAATAATGGGATTATAAAGGCATTTAAACCGAGTAATAAGGCTTTGCTAGGCATAAGTGACTATAAATGAACTTTTCTTGACTATGGATGGCTTTCGCTCCATGTTTCCCGAGGTAAACAATCAATTACAATCTGTTTTAATCAAAAAATGTAAAAAAAATTCAAAATAAATTCAATAATGGGATTATAAAGGCATTTAAACCGAGTAATAAGGCTTTTCTAGGCATGAGTGACTATAAATGATCTTTTCTTGACAATGGATGGCTTTCGCTCCATGTTTCCCACGGCAAACAATAAATTACAACCTGTTTTAATCATAAAATATAAAAACAATTCAAAATAAATTAAATAATGGGATTATAAAGGCATTTAAACCGAGTAATAAGGCTTTTCTAGGCATGAGTGGCTATAAATGATCTTTTCTTGACAATGGATGGCTTTAGCTCCATGTTTCCCGAGGCAAACAATCAATTAAGATCTGTTTTAATCAAAAAATGTAAAAACAATTCAAAATAAATTCAATAATGGGATTATAAAAGCATTTAAACCGAGTAATAAGGCTTTTCTAGGCATAAGTGACTATAAATGATCTATTCTTGACAATGGATGGGATTTGCTCCATGTTTCCCAAGGCAAACAATCAATTACAATATGTTTTAAACAAAAAATGTAAAAAAAATTCAAAATAAATTCAATAATGAGATTATAAAGGCATTTAAACCAAGTAATAAGGCTTTTCTAGGCATGAGTGACTATAAATGATCTTTTCTTGACAATGGATGGCTTTCGCTCCATGTTTCCCGAGGCAAACAATCAATTACAATATCTTTTAATCAAAAAATGTAAAACAAATTCAAAATAAATTGAATAATGGGATTATAAAGGCATTTAAACCGAGTAATAAGGCTTTTTTAGGCATAAGTGACTATAAATGATCTATTCTTGACAATGGATGGGTTTTGCTCCATGTTTCCCGAGGCAAACAAACAATTACAATATGTTTTAATCAAAAAATGTAAAAAAAATTGAAAATAAATTCAATAATGGGATTATAAAGGCATTTAAACCGAGAAATGAGGCTTTTCTAGGCATGAGTGACTATAAATGATCTTTTCTTGAAAATGGATGGCTTTCGCTCCATGTTTCCTGAGGCAAACAATCAATTACAATCTGTTTTAATCAAAAAATGTAAAAAAAATTCAAAATAAATTCAATAATGGGATTATAAAGGCATTTAAACCGAGTAATAAAGCTTTTTTAGGCATCAGTGACTATAAATGATCTATTCTTGACAATGGATGGGTTTTGCTCCACGTTTCCCGAGGCAAACAAACAATTACAATATGTTTTAATCAAAAAATGTAAAAAAAAATTCAAAATAAATTCAATAATGGGATTATAAAGGCATTTAAACCGAGTAATAAGGCTTTTCTAGGCATGAGTGACTATAAATGATCTTTTCTTGACAATGGATGGCTTTCGCTCCATATTTCCCGAGGCAAACAATCAATTACAATCTGTTTTAATCAAAAAATGTAAAAACAATTCAAAATAAATTCAATAATGGGATTATAAAGGCATTTAAACTAAGTAATAAGGCTTTTCGAGGCATGAGTGACTATAAATGATCTTTTCTTGACAATGGATGGCTTTCGCTCCATGTTTCCCGAGGCAAACAATCAATTAAGATCTGTTTTAATCAAAAAATGTAAAAACAATTCAAAATAAATTCAGTAATGGGATTATAAAAGCATTTAAACCGAGTAATAAGGCTTTTCTAGGCATAAGTGACTATAAATGATCTATTCTTGACAATGGATGGGTTTTGCTCCATGTTTCCCGAGGCAAACAATCAATTACAATCTGTTTTAATCAAAAAATGTAAAAACAATTCAAAATAAATTCAATAATGGGATTATAAAAGCATTTAAACCGAGTAATAAGGCTTTTCTAGGCATGAGTGACTATAAATGATCAATTCTTGACAATGGATGGGTTTTGCTCCATGTTTCCCGAGGCAAACAATCAATTACAATATGTTTTAATCAAAAAATGAAAAAAAAATTCAAAAAAAATTCAATAATGGGATTATAAAGGCATTTAAACCGAGTAATAAGGCTTTGCTAGGTATAAGTGACTGTAAATGAACTTTTCTTGACTATGGATGGCTTTCGCTCCATGTTTCCCGAGGTAAACAATCAATTACAATCTGTTTTAATAAAAAAATGTAAAAAAAATTCAAAATAAAATCAATAATGGGATTATAAAGGCATTTAAACCGAGTAATAAGGCTTTTCTAGGCATGAGTGACTATAAATGATCTTTTCTTGACAATGGATGGTTTTCGCTCCATTTTTCCCGAGGCAAACAATCAATTACAATCTGTTTTAATAAAAAAATGTAAAAACAATTCAAAATAAATTCAATAATGGGATTATAAAGGCATTTAAACCGAGTAATAAGGTTTTTCTAGGCATGAGTGGCTATTAATGATCTTTTCTTGCCAATGGATGGCTTTCACTCCATGTTTCCTGAGGCAAACAATCAATTACAATATGTTTTAACCAAAAAATGTAAAAACAATTCAAAATAAATTCAATAATGGGATTATAAAGGCATTTAAACCGAGTAATAAGGCTTTGCTAGGCATAAGTGACTATAAATGAACTTTTCTTGACTATGGATGGCTTTCGCTCCATGTTTCCCGAGGCAAACAATCAATTACAATCTGTTTTAACCAAAAAATGTAAAAAAAATTCAAAATAAATTCAATAATGCGATTATAAAGGCATTTAAACCGAGTAATAAGGCTTTTCTAGGCATGAGTGACTATAAATGATATTTTCTTGACAATGGATGGCTTTCACTCCACGTTTCCCGAGTCAAACAATCAATTAGAATCTGCTTTAATCAAAAAATGTAAAAAGATTCAACTTAAATTCAATTATGGGATTATAAAAGCATTTAAAACGAGTATTAAGGCTTTTGTAGGCATGAGTGACTATAAATGAACTTTTCTTGACGATGGATGGCTTTCGCTCCATGTTTCCCAAGGCAAACAATCAATTACAATCTGTTTTAATCAAAAAATATAAAAACAATTCAAAATAACTTCAATAATGGGATTATAAAGGCATTTAAACCGAGTAATAAGGCTTTTCTAGGCATAAGTGACTATAAATGAACTTTTCTTGACAATGGATGGCTTTCGCTCCATGTTTCCCATGGCAAACAATCAATTACAATCTGTTTTAATCAAAAAATATAAAAACAATTCAAAATAATTTCAATAATGGGATTATAAAGGCATTTAAACCGAGTAATAAGGCTTTGCTAGGCATAAGTGACTATAAATGAACTTTTCTTGACTATGGATGGCTTTCGCTCCATGTTTCCCGAGGTAAACAATCAATTACAATCTGTTTTAATCAAAAAATGTAAAAAAAATTCAAAATAAATCCAATAATGGGATTATAAAGGCATTTAAACCGAGTAATAAGGCTTTTCTAGGCATGAGTGGCTATAAATGATCTTTTCTTGACAGTGGATGGCTTTCGCTCCATGTTTCCCACGGCAAACAATCAATTACAATCTGTTTTAATCAAAAAATATAAAAACAATTCAAAATAAATTCAATAATGGGATTATAAAGGCATTTAAACCGAGTAATAAGGCTTTTCTAGGCATGAGTGGCTATAAATGATCTTTTCTTGACAATGGATGGCTTTCGCTCCATGTTTCTCGGGGCAAACAATCAATTACAATCTGTTTTAATCAAAAAATGTAAAAAAAATTCAAAATAAATTCAATAATGGGATTATAAAGGCATTTAAACCGAGTAATAAGGCTTTTCTAGGCATGAGTGACTATAAATGATCTTTTCTTGACAATGGATGGCTTTCGCTCCATGTTTCCCACGACAAACAATCAATTACAATCTGTTTTAATAAAAAAATATAAAAACAATTCAAATTAAATTCAATAGCGGGATTATAAAGGCATTTAAACCGAGTAATAAGGCTTTTCTAGGCATGAGTGGCTATAAATGATCTTTTCTTGACAATGGATGGCTTTCGCTCCATGTTTCCCAAAGCAAACAATCAATTACAATTTGTTTTAATCAAAAAATGTAAAAAAAATTCAAAATAAATTCAATAATGGGATTATAAAGGCATTTAAACCGAGTAATAAGGCTTTTCTAGGCATGAGTGACTATAAATGATCTTTTCTTGGCAATGGATGGCTTTCGCTCCATATTTCCCGAGGTAAACAATCAATTACAATCTGTTTTAATCAAAAAATGTAAAAAAAATTCAAAATAAATTCAATAATGGGATTATAAAGGCATTTAAACCGAGTAATAAGGCTTTTCTAGGCATGAGTTGCTATAAATGATCTTTTCTTGACAATGGATGGCTTTCGCTCCATGTTTCCCACGGCAAACAATCAATTACAATATGTTTTAATCAAAAAATATAAAAACAATTCAAAATAAATTCAATAATGGGATTATAAAGGCATTTAAACCGAGTAATAAGGCTTTTCTAGGCATGAGTGACTATAAATGATCTTTTCTTGACAATGGATGGCTTTCGCTCCATGTTTCCCACGGCAAACAATCAATTACAATCTGTTTTAACCAAAAAATATAAAAACAATTCAAAAGAAATTCAATAATGGGATTATAAAGGCATTTAAACCGAGTAATAAGGCTTTTCTAGGCATGAGTGGCTATAAATGATCTTTTCTTGACAATGGATGGCTTTAACTCCATGTTTCTCGAGGCAAACAATCAATTACAATCTGTTTTAATCAAAAAATGTAAAAAAAATTCAAAATAAATTCAATAATGGGATTATAAAGGCATTTAAACCGAGTAATAAGGCTTTTCTAGGCATGAGTGACTATAAATGATCTTTTCTTGACAATGGATGGCTTTCGCTCCATGTTTCCCACGGCAAACAATCAATTACAATCTGTTTTAATCAAAAAATGTAAAAAAAAATTCAAAATAAATTCAATAATGGGATTATAAAGGCATTTAAACCGAGTAATAAGGCTTTTCTAGGCATGAGTGGCTATAAATGATCTTTTCTTGACAATGGATGGCTTTCGCTCCATGTTTCTCGAGGCAAACAATCAATTACAATCTGTTTTAGTCAAAAAATGTAAAAAAAATTCAAAATAAATTCAATAATGGGATTATAAAGGCATTTAAACCGAGTAATAAGGCTTTTCTAGGCATGAGTGACTATAAATGATCTTTTCTTGACAATGGATGGCTTTCGCTCCATGTTTCCCACGGCAAACAATCAATTACAATCTGTTTTAATCAAAAAATGTAAAAAAAATTCAAAATAAATTCAATAATGGGATTATAAAGGCATTTAAACCGAGTAATAAGGCTTTTCTAGGCATGAGTGGCTATAAATGATCTTTTCTTGACAATGGATGGCTTTCGCTCCATGTTTCCCACGGCAAACAATCATTTACAATCTGTTTTAATCAAAAAATATAAAAACAATTCAAAATAAATTCAATAATGGGATTATAAAGGCATTTAAACCGAGTAATAAGGCTTTTCTAGGCATGAGTGACTATAAATGATCTTTTCTTGACAATGGATGGCTTTCGCTCCATGTTTCTCGAGGCAAACAATCAATTACAATCTGTTTTAATCAAAAAATGTAAAAACAATTCAAAATAAATTCAATAATGGGATTATAAAGGCATTTAAACCGAGTAATAAGGCTTTTCTAGGCATGAGTGACTATAAATGATCTTTTCTTGGCAATGGATGGCGTTCGCTCCATATTTGCCGAGGTAAACAATCAATTACAATCTGTTTTAATCAAAAAATGTAAAAAAAATTCAAAATAAATTCAATAATGGGATTATAAAGGCATTTAAACCGAGTAATAAGGCTTTTCTAGGCATAAGTGACTATAAATGATCTTTTCTTGACAATGGATGGCTTTCGCTCCATGTTTCCCACGGCAAACAATCAATTACAATCTGTTTTAATCAAAAAATATAAAAACAATTCAAAATAAATTCAATAATGGGATTATAAAGGCATTTAAACCGAGTAATAAGGCTTTTCTAGGCATGAGTGGCTATAAATGATCTTTTCTTGACAATGGATGGCTTTCGCTCCATGTTTCTCGAGGCAAACAATCAATTACAATCTGTTTTAATCAAAAAATGTAAAAAAAATTCAAAATAAATTCAATAATGGGATTATAAAGGCATTTAAACCGAGTAATAAGGCTTTTCTAGGCATGAGTGACTATAAATGATCTTTTCTTGACAATGGATGGCTTTCGCTCCATGTTTCCCGCGGCAAAAAATCAATTACAATCTGTTTTAATAAAAAAATATAAAAACAATTCAAAATAAATTGAATAACGGGATTATAAAGGCATTTAAACCGAGTAATAAGGCTTTTCTAGGCATGAGTGGCTATAAATGATCTTTTCTTGACAATGGATGGCTTTCGCTCCATGTTTCCCGAGGCAAACAATCAATTACAATTTGTTTTAATCAAAAAATGTAAAAACAATTCAAAATAAATTCAATAATGGGATTATAAAGGCATTTAAACCGAGTAATAAGGCTTTTCTAGGCATGAGTGACTATAAATGATCTTTTCTTGGCAATGGATGGCTTTCGCTCCATATTTCCCGAGGTAAACAATCAATTACAATATGTTTTAATCAAAAAATGTAAAAAAAATTCAAAATAAATTCAATAATGGGATTATAAAGGCATTTAAACCGAGTAATAAGGCTTTTCTAGGCATGAGTGGCTATAAATGATCTTTTCTTGACAATGGATGGCTTTCGCTCCATGTTTCCCACGGCAAACAATCAATTACAATCTGTTTTAATCAAAAAATATAAAAACAATTCAAAATAAATTCAATAATGGGATTATAAAGGCATTTAAACCGAGTAATAAGGCTTTTCTAGGCATGAGTGACTATAAATGATCTTTTCTTGACAATGGATGGCTTTCGCTCCATGTTTCCCGAGGCAAACAATCAATTACAATCTGTTTTAATCAAAAAATGTAAAAACAATTCAAAATAAATTCAATAATGGGATTATAAAGGCATTTAAACCGAGTAATAAGGCTTTGCTAGGCATAAGTGACTATAAATGAACTTTTCTTCACTATGGATGGCTTTCCCTCCATGTTTCCCGAGGCAAACAATCAATTACAATCTGTTTTAATCAAAAATGTAAAAAAAATTCAAAATAAATTCAATAATGGGATTATAAAGGCATTTAAACCGAGTAATAAGGCTTTTCTAGGCATGAGTGACTATAAATGATCTTTTCTTGACAATGGATTGCTTTCACTCCACGTTTCCCGAGGCAAACAATCAATTAGAATCTGTTTTAATCAAAAAATGTAAAAAGATTAAAATTAAATTCAATTATGGGATTATAAAAGTATTTAAAACGAGTATTAAGGCTTTTCTAGGCATGAGAGACTATAAATGAACTTTTCTTGACGATGGATGGCTTTCGCTCCATGTTTCCCAAGGCAAACAATCAATTACAATCTGTTTTAATCAAAAAATATAAAAACAATTCAAAATAACTTCAATAATGGGATTATAAAGGCATTTAAACCGAGTAATAAGGCTTTTCTAGGCATGAGTGACTATAAATGAACTTTTCTTGACAATGGATGGCTTTCGCTCCATGTTTCCCGAGGCAAACAATCAATTACAATCTGTTTTAATCAAAAAATGTAATAACAATTCAAAATAAATTCAATAATGGGATTATAAAAGCATTTAAACCGAGTAATAAGGCTTTTCTAGGCATAAGTGACTATAAATGATCTATTCTTGACAATGGATGGCTTTTGCTCCATGTTTCCTGAGGCAAACAATCAATTACAATATGTTTTAATCAAAAAATGTAAAAAAAATTCAAAATAAATTCAATAATGGGATTATAAAGGCATTTAAACCGAGTAATAAGGCTTTTCTAGGCATGAGTGGCTATAAATGATGTTTTCTTGACAATGGATGGCTTTTGCTCCATGTTTCCCACGGCAAACAATCAATTACAATCTGTTTTAATCAAAAAATATAAAAACAATTCAAAATAAATTCAATAATGGGATTATAAAGGCATTTAAACCGAGTAATAAGGCTTTTCTAGGCATGAGTGGCTATAAATGATCTTTTCTTGACAATGGATGGCTTTCGCTCCATGTTTCCCGAGGCAAACAATCAATTACAATATGTTTTAATCAAAAAATGTAAAAACAATTCAAAATAAATTCAATAATGGGATTACAAAGGCCATTAAACCTAGAAATAAGGCTTTTCTAGGCATGAGTGCCTATAAATGATCTTTTCTTGACAATGGATGGCTTTCGCTCCATATTTCCCGAGGCAAACAATCAATTACAATCTGTTTTACTCAAAAATGTAAAAACAATTCAAAATAAATTCAATAATGGGATTATAAAGGCATTTAAACTAAGTAATAAGGCTTTTCTAGGCATGAGTGACTATAAATGATCTTTTCTTGACAATGGATGGCTTTCGCTCCATGTTTCCCACGGCAAACAATCAATTACAATATGTTTTAATCAAAAAATATAAAAACAATTCAAAATAAATTCAATAATGGGATTATAAAGGCATTTAAACCGAGTAATAAGGCTTTTCTAGGCATGAGTGACTATAAATGATCTTTTCTTGACAATGGATGGCTTTCGCTCCATGTTTCCCGAGGCAAACAATCAATTACAATCTGTTTTAATCAAAAAATGTAAAAACAATTCAAAATAAATTCAATAAAGGGATTATAAAGGCATTTAAATCGAGTAATAAGGCTTTGCTAGGTATAAGTGACTATAAATGAACTTTTCTTGACTATGGATGGCTTCCGCTCCATATTTCGCGAGGCAAACAATCAATTACAATCTGTTTTAATCAAAAAATGTAAAAAAAATTCAAAATAAATTCAATAATGGGATTATAAAAGCATTTAAACCGAGTAATAAGGCTTTTCTAGGCATGAGTGACTATAAATGATCTATTCTTGACAATGGATGGGTTTTGCTCCATGTTTCCCGAGGCAAACAATCAATTACAATATGTTTTAATCAAAAAATGTAAAAAAAATTCAAAATAAATTCAATAATGGGATTATAAAGGCATTTAAACCGAGTAATAAGGCTTTGCTAGGCATAAGTGACTATAAATGAACTTTTCTTGACTATGGATGGCTTTCGCTCCATGTTTCCCGAGGTAAACAATCAATTACAATCTGTTTTAATCAAAAAATGTAAAAACAATTCAAAATAAATTCAATAATGGGATTATAAAGGCATTTAAACCGAGTAATAAGGCTTTTCTAGGCATGAGTGACTATAAATGATCTTTTCTTGGCAATGGATGGCTTTCGCTCCATATTTCCCGAGGTAAACAATCAATTACAATCTGTTTTAATCAAAAAATGTAAAAAAAATTCAAAATAAATTCAATAATGGGATTATAAAGGCATTTAAACCGAGTAATAAGGCTTTTCTAGGCATGAGTGGCTATAAATGATCTTTTCTTGACAATGGATGGCTTTCGCTCCATGTTTCCCACGGCAAACAATCAATTACAATCTGTTTTAATCAAAAAATATAAAAACAATTCAAAATAAATTCAATAATGGGATTATAAAGGCATTTAAACCGAGTAATAAGGCTTTTCTAGGCATGAGTGACTATAAATGATCTTTTCTTGACAATGGATGGCTTTCGCTCCACGTTTCCCGAGGCAAACAATCAATTACAATCTGTTTTAATCAAAAAATTTAAAAACAATTCAAAATAAATTCAATAATGGGATTATAAAGGCATTTAAACCGAGTAATAAGGCTTTGCTAGGCATAAGTGACTATAAATGAACTTTTCTTCACTATGGATGGCTTTCGCTCCATGTTTCCCGAGGCAAACAATCAATTACAATCTGTTTTAATCAAAAAATGTAAAAAAAATTCAAAATAAATTCAATAATGGGATTATAAAGGCATTTAAACCGAGTAATAAGGCTTTTCTAGGCATGAGTGACTATAAATGATCTTTTCTTGACAATGGATTGCTTTCACTCCACGTTTCCCGAGGCAAACAATCAATTAGAATCTGTTTTAATCAAAAAATGTAAAAAGATTAAAATTAAATTCAATTATGGGATTATAAAAGTATTTAAAACGAGTATTAAGGCTTTTCTAGGCATGAGAGACTATAAATGAACTTTTCTTGACGATGGATGGCTTTTGCTCCATGTTTCCCAAGGCAAACAATCAATTACAATCTGTTTTAATCAAAAAATATAAAAACAATTCAAAATAACTTCAATAATGGGATTATAAAGGCATTTAAACCGAGTAATAAGGCTTTTGTAGGCATGAGTGACTATAAATGAACTTTTCTTGACAATGGATGGCTTTCGCTCCATGTTTCCCGAGGCAAACAATCAATTACAATCTGTTTTAATCAAAAAATGTAATAACAATTCAAAATAAATTCAATAATGGGATTATAAAAGCATTTAAACCGAGTAATAAGGCTTTTCTAGGCATAAGTGACTATAAATGATCTATTGTTGACAATGGATGGCTTTTGCTCCATGTTTCCTGAGGCAAACAATCAATGACAATATGTTTTAATCAAAAAATGTAAAAAAAATTCAAAATAAATTCAATAATGGGATTATAAAGGCATTTAAACCGAGTAATAAGGCTTTTCTAGGCATAAGTGACTATAAATGATCTTTTCTTGACAATGGATGGCTTTCGCTCCATGTTTCCCACGGCAAACAATCAATTACAATCTGTTTTAATCAAAAAATATAAAAACAATTCAAAATAAATTCAATAATGGGATTATAAAGGCATTTAAACCGAGTAATAAGGCTTTTCTAGGCATGAGTGGCTATAAATGATCTTTTCTTGACAATGGATGGCTTTCGCTCCATGTTTCTCGAGGCAAACAATCAATTACAATCTGTTTTAATCAAAAAATGTAAAAAAAATTCAAAATAAATTCAATAATGGGATTATAAAGGCATTTAAACCGAGTAATAAGGCTTTTCTAGGCATGAGTGACTATAAATGATCTTTTCTTGACAATGGATGGCTTTCGCTCCATGTTTCCCGCGGCAAAAAATCAATTACAATCTGTTTTAATAAAAAAATATAAAAACAATTCAAAATAAATTGAATAACGGGATTATAAAGGCATTTAAACCGAGTAATAAGGCTTTTCTAGGCATGAGTGGCTATAAATGATCTTTTCTTGACAATGGATGGCTTTCGCTCCATGTTTCCCGAGGCAAACAATCAATTACAATTTGTTTTAATCAAAAAATGTAAAAACAATTCAAAATAAATTCAATAATGGGATTATAAAGGCATTTAAACCGAGTAATAAGGCTTTTCTAGGCATGAGTGACTATAAATGATCTTTTCTTGGCAATGGATGGCTTTCGCTCCATATTTCCCGAGGTAAACAATCAATTACAATATGTTTTAATCAAAAAATGTAAAAAAAATTCAAAATAAATTCAATAATGGGATTATAAAGGCATTTAAACCGAGTAATAAGGCTTTTCTAGGCATGAGTGGCTATAAATGATCTTTTCTTGACAATGGATGGCTTTCGCTCCATGTTTCCCACGGCAAACAATCAATTACAATCTGTTTTAATCAAAAAATATAAAAACAATTCAAAATAAATTCAATAATGGGATTATAAAGGCATTTAAACCGAGTAATAAGGCTTTTCTAGGCATGAGTGACTATAAATGATCTTTTCTTGACAATGGATGGCTTTCGCTCCATGTTTCCCGAGGCAAACAATCAATTACAATCTGTTTTAATCAAAAAATGTAAAAACAATTCAAAATAAATTCAATAATGGGATTATAAAGGCATTTAAACCGAGTAATAAGGCTTTGCTAGGCATAAGTGACTATAAATGAACTTTTCTTCACTATGGATGGCTTTCCCTCCATGTTTCCCGAGGCAAACAATCAATTACAATCTGTTTTAATCAAAAATGTAAAAAAAATTCAAAATAAATTCAATAATGGGATTATAAAGGCATTTAAACCGAGTAATAAGGCTTTTCTAGGCATGAGTGACTATAAATGATCTTTTCTTGACAATGGATTGCTTTCACTCCACGTTTCCCGAGGCAAACAATCAATTAGAATCTGTTTTAATCAAAAAATGTAAAAAGATTAAAATTAAATTCAATTATGGGATTATAAAAGTATTTAAAACGAGTATTAAGGCTTTTCTAGGCATGAGAGACTATAAATGAACTTTTCTTGACGATGGATGGCTTTCGCTCCATGTTTCCCAAGGCAAACAATCAATTACAATCTGTTTTAATCAAAAAATATAAAAACAATTCAAAATAACTTCAATAATGGGATTATAAAGGCATTTAAACCGAGTAATAAGGCTTTTCTAGGCATGAGTGACTATAAATGAACTTTTCTTGACAATGGATGGCTTTCGCTCCATGTTTCCCGAGGCAAACAATCAATTACAATCTGTTTTAATCAAAAAATGTAATAACAATTCAAAATAAATTCAATAATGGGATTATAAAAGCATTTAAACCGAGTAATAAGGCTTTTCTAGGCATAAGTGACTATAAATGATCTATTCTTGACAATGGATGGCTTTTGCTCCATGTTTCCTGAGGCAAACAATCAATTACAATATGTTTTAATCAAAAAATGTAAAAAAAATTCAAAATAAATTCAATAATGGGATTATAAAGGCATTTAAACCGAGTAATAAGGCTTTTCTAGGCATGAGTGGCTATAAATGATGTTTTCTTGACAATGGATGGCTTTTGCTCCATGTTTCCCACGGCAAACAATCAATTACAATCTGTTTTAATCAAAAAATATAAAAACAATTCAAAATAAATTCAATAATGGGATTATAAAGGCATTTAAACCGAGTAATAAGGCTTTTCTAGGCATGAGTGGCTATAAATGATCTTTTCTTGACAATGGATGGCTTTCGCTCCATGTTTCCCGAGGCAAACAATCAATTACAATATGTTTTAATCAAAAAATGTAAAAACAATTCAAAATAAATTCAATAATGGGATTACAAAGGCCATTAAACCTAGAAATAAGGCTTTTCTAGGCATGAGTGCCTATAAATGATCTTTTCTTGACAATGGATGGCTTTCGCTCCATATTTCCCGAGGCAAACAATCAATTACAATCTGTTTTACTCAAAAATGTAAAAACAATTCAAAATAAATTCAATAATGGGATTATAAAGGCATTTAAACTAAGTAATAAGGCTTTTCTAGGCATGAGTGACTATAAATGATCTTTTCTTGACAATGGATGGCTTTCGCTCCATGTTTCCCACGGCAAACAATCAATTACAATATGTTTTAATCAAAAAATATAAAAACAATTCAAAATAAATTCAATAATGGGATTATAAAGGCATTTAAACCGAGTAATAAGGCTTTTCTAGGCATGAGTGACTATAAATGATCTTTTCTTGACAATGGATGGCTTTCGCTCCATGTTTCCCGAGGCAAACAATCAATTACAATCTGTTTTAATCAAAAAATGTAAAAACAATTCAAAATAAATTCAATAAAGGGATTATAAAGGCATTTAAATCGAGTAATAAGGCTTTGCTAGGTATAAGTGACTATAAATGAACTTTTCTTGACTATGGATGGCTTCCGCTCCATATTTCGCGAGGCAAACAATCAATTACAATCTGTTTTAATCAAAAAATGTAAAAAAAATTCAAAATAAATTCAATAATGGGATTATAAAAGCATTTAAACCGAGTAATAAGGCTTTTCTAGGCATGAGTGACTATAAATGATCTATTCTTGACAATGGATGGGTTTTGCTCCATGTTTCCCGAGGCAAACAATCAATTACAATATGTTTTAATCAAAAAATGTAAAAAAAATTCAAAATAAATTCAATAATGGGATTATAAAGGCATTTAAACCGAGTAATAAGGCTTTGCTAGGCATAAGTGACTATAAATGAACTTTTCTTGACTATGGATGGCTTTCGCTCCATGTTTCCCGAGGTAAACAATCAATTACAATCTGTTTTAATCAAAAAATGTAAAAACAATTCAAAATAAATTCAATAATGGGATTATAAAGGCATTTAAACCGAGTAATAAGGCTTTTCTAGGCATGAGTGACTATAAATGATCTTTTCTTGGCAATGGATGGCTTTCGCTCCATATTTCCCGAGGTAAACAATCAATTACAATCTGTTTTAATCAAAAAATGTAAAAAAAATTCAAAATAAATTCAATAATGGGATTATAAAGGCATTTAAACCGAGTAATAAGGCTTTTCTAGGCATGAGTGGCTATAAATGATCTTTTCTTGACAATGGATGGCTTTCGCTCCATGTTTCCCACGGCAAACAATCAATTACAATCTGTTTTAATCAAAAAATATAAAAACAATTCAAAATAAATTCAATAATGGGATTATAAAGGCATTTAAACCGAGTAATAAGGCTTTTCTAGGCATGAGTGACTATAAATGATCTTTTCTTGACAATGGATGGCTTTCGCTCCACGTTTCCCGAGGCAAACAATCAATTACAATCTGTTTTAATCAAAAAATTTAAAAACAATTCAAAATAAATTCAATAATGGGATTATAAAGGCATTTAAACCGAGTAATAAGGCTTTGCTAGGCATAAGTGACTATAAATGAACTTTTCTTCACTATGGATGGCTTTCGCTCCATGTTTCCCGAGGCAAACAATCAATTACAATCTGTTTTAATCAAAAAATGTAAAAAAAATTCAAAATAAATTCAATAATGGGATTATAAAGGCATTTAAACCGAGTAATAAGGCTTTTCTAGGCATGAGTGACTATAAATGATCTTTTCTTGACAATGGATTGCTTTCACTCCACGTTTCCCGAGGCAAACAATCAATTAGAATCTGTTTTAATCAAAAAATGTAAAAAGATTAAAATTAAATTCAATTATGGGATTATAAAAGTATTTAAAACGAGTATTAAGGCTTTTCTAGGCATGAGAGACTATAAATGAACTTTTCTTGACGATGGATGGCTTTTGCTCCATGTTTCCCAAGGCAAACAATCAATTACAATCTGTTTTAATCAAAAAATATAAAAACAATTCAAAATAACTTCAATAATGGGATTATAAAGGCATTTAAACCGAGTAATAAGGCTTTTGTAGGCATGAGTGACTATAAATGAACTTTTCTTGACAATGGATGGCTTTCGCTCCATGTTTCCCGAGGCAAACAATCAATTACAATCTGTTTTAATCAAAAAATGTAATAACAATTCAAAATAAATTCAATAATGGGATTATAAAAGCATTTAAACCGAGTAATAAGGCTTTTCTAGGCATAAGTGACTATAAATGATCTATTGTTGACAATGGATGGCTTTTGCTCCATGTTTCCTGAGGCAAACAATCAATGACAATATGTTTTAATCAAAAAATGTAAAAAAAATTCAAAATAAATTCAATAATGGGATTATAAAGGCATTTAAACCGAGTAATAAGCCTTTTCTAGGCATGAGTGGCTATAAATGATGTTTTCTTGACAATGGATGGCTTTTGCTCCATGTTTCCCACGGCAAACAATCAATTACAATCTGTTTTAATCAAAAAATATAAAAAGAATTCAAAATAAATTCAATAATGGGATTATAAAGGCATTTAAACCGAGTAATAAGGCTTTTCTAGGCATGAGTGGCTATAAATGATCTTTTCTTGACAATGGATGGCTTTCGCTCCATGTTTCCCACGGCAAACAATCATTTACAATCTGTTTTAATCAAAAAATATAAAAACAATTCAAAATAACTTCAATAATGGGATTATAAAGGCATTTAAACCGAGTAATAAGGCTTTTGTAGGCATGAGTGACTATAAATGAACTTTTCTTGACAATGGATGGCTTTCGCTCCATGTTTCCCGAGGCAAACAATCAATTACAATCTGTTTTAATCAAAAAATGTAATAACAATTCAAAATAAATTCAATAATGGGATTATAAAAGCATTTAAACCGAGTAATAAGGCTTTTCTAGGCATAAGTGACTATAAATGATCTATTGTTGACAATGGATGGCTTTTGCTCCATGTTTCCTGAGGCAAACAATCAATGACAATATGTTTTAATCAAAAAATGTAAAAAAAATTCAAAATAAATTCAATAATGGGATTATAAAGGCATTTAAACCGAGTAATAAGCCTTTTCTAGGCATGAGTGGCTATAAATGATGTTTTCTTGACAATGGATGGCTTTTGCTCCATGTTTCCCACGGCAAACAATCAATTACAATCTGTTTTAATCAAAAAATATAAAAAGAATTCAAAATAAATTCAATAATGGGATTATAAAGGCATTTAAACCGAGTAATAAGGCTTTTCTAGGCATGAGTGGCTATAAATGATCTTTTCTTGACAATGGATGGCTTTCGCTCCATGTTTCCCGAGGCAAACAATCAATTACAATATGTTTTAATCAAAAAATGTAAAAACAATTCAAAATAAATTCAATAATGGGATTATAAAGGCATTTAAACTAAGTAATAAGGCTTTTCTAGGCATGAGTGACTATAAATGATCTTTTCTTGACAATGGATGGCTTTAGCTCCATGTTTCCCTAGGCAAACAATCAATTACAATCTGTTTTAATCATAAAATTTAAAAACAATTCAAAATAAATTCAATAATGGGATTATAAAAGCATTTAAACCGAGTAATAAGGCTTTTCTAGGCATGAGTGTCTATAAATGATCTATTCTTGACAATGGATGGGTTTTGCTCCATGTTTCCCACGGCAAACAATCAATTACAATCTGTTTTAATCAAAAAATATAAAAACAATTCAAAATAAATTCAATAATGGGATTATAAAGGCATTTAAACCGAGTAATAAGGCTTTTCTAGGCATGAGTGACTATAAATGATCTTTTCTTGACAATGGATGGCTTTCGCTCCATGTTTCCCGAGGCAAACAATCAATTACAATATGTTTTAATCAAAAAATGTAAAAACAATTCAAAATAAATTCAACAATGGGATTACAAAGGCCATTAAACCGAGAAATAAGGCTTTTCTAGGCATGAGTGCCTATAAATGATCTTTTCTTGACAATGGATGGCTTTCGCTCCATATTTCCCGAGGCAAACAATCAATTACAATCTGTTTTACTCAAAAATGTAAAAACAATTCAAAATAAATTCAATAATGGGATTATAAAGGCATTTAAACTAAGTAATAAGGCTTTTCTAGGCATGAGTGACTATAAATGATCTTTTCTTGACAATGGATGGCTTTCGCTCCATGTTTCCCACGGCAAACAATCAATTACAATCTGTTTTAATCAAAAAATATAAAAACAATTCAAAATAAATTCAATAATGGGATTATAAAGGCATTTAAACCGAGTAATAAGGCTTTTCTAGGCATGAGTGACTATAAATGATCTTTTCTTGACAATGGATGGCTTTCGCTCCATGTTTCCCGAGGCAAACAATCAATTACAGTCTGTTTTAATCAAAAAATGTAAAAACAATTCAAAATAAATTCAATAAAGGGATTATAAAGGCATTTAAATCGAGTAATAAGGCTTTGCTAGGTATAAGTGACTATAAATGAACTTTTCTTGACCATGGATGGCTTCCGCTCCATATTTCCCGAGGCAAACAATCAATTACAATCTGTTTTAATCAAAAAATGTAAAAACAATTCAAAATAAATTCAATAATGGGATTATAAAAGCATTTAAACCGAGTAATAAGGCTTTGCTAGGCATAAGTGACTATAAATGAACTTTTCTTGACTATGGATGGCTTTCGCTCCATGTTTCCCGAGGTAAACAATCAATTACAATCTGTTTTAATCAAAAAATGTAAAAAAAATTCAAAATAAATTCAATAATGGGATTATAAAGGCATTTAAACCGAGTAATAAGGCTTTTCTAGGCATGAGTGACTATAAATGATCTTTTCTTGACAATGGATGGCTTTCGCTCCATGTTTCCCACGGCAAACAATCAATTACAATCTGTTTTAATCAAAAAATATAAAAACAATTCAAAAATTGGATTATCAAGGCATTTAAACCGAGTAATAAGGCTTTTCTAGGCATGAGTGACTATAAATGATCTTTTCTTGACAATGGATGGCTTTCGCTCCATGTTTCCCGAGGCAAACAATCAATTACAATCTGTTTTAATCAAAAAATGTAAAAACAATTCAAAATAAATTCAATAATGGGATTATAAAGGCATTTAAACCGAGTAATAAGGCTTTGCTAGGCATGAGTGACTATAAATGAACTTTTCTTCACTATGGATGGCTTTCGCTCCATGTTTCCCGAGGCAAACAATCAATTACAATCTGTTTTAATCAAAAAATGTAAAAAAAATTCAAAATAAATTCAATAATGGGATTATAAAGGCATTTAAACCGAGTAATAAGGCTTTTCTAGGCATGAGTGACTATAAATGATCTTTTCTTGACAATGGATGGCTTTCGCTCCATGTTTCCCGAGGCAAACAATCAATTACAATATGTTTTAATCAAAAAATGTAAAAAAAATTCAAAATAAATTCAATAATGGGATTATAAAGGCATTTAAACCGAGTAATAAGGCTTTTCTAGGCATGAGTGACTATAAATGATCTTTTCTTGACAATGGATGGCTTTCGCTCCATGTTTCCCACGGCAAACAATCAATTACAATCTGTTTTAATCAAAAAATGTAAAAAAAAATTCAAAATAAATTCAATAATGGGATTATAAAGGCATTTAAACCGAGTAATAAGGCTTTTCTAGGCATGAGTGGCTATAAATGATCTTTTCTTGACAATGGATGGCTTTCGCTCCATGTTTCTCGAGGCAAACAATCAATTACAATCTGTTTTAGTCAAAAAATGTAAAAAAAATTCAAAATAAATTCAATAATGGGATTATAAAGGCATTTAAACCGAGTAATAAGGCTTTTCTAGGCATGAGTGACTATAAATGATCTTTTCTTGACAATGGATGGCTTTCGCTCCATGTTTCCCACGGCAAACAATCAATTACAATCTGTTTTAATCAAAAAATGTAAAAAAAATTCAAAATAAATTCAATAATGGGATTATAAAGGCATTTAAACCGAGTAATAAGGCTTTTCTAGGCATGAGTGGCTATAAATGATCTTTTCTTGACAATGGATGGCTTTCGCTCCATGTTTCCCACGGCAAACAATCATTTACAATCTGTTTTAATCAAAAAATATAAAAACAATTCAAAATAAATTCAATAATGGGATTATAAAGGCATTTAAACCGAGTAATAAGGCTTTTCTAGGCATGAGTGACTATAAATGATCTTTTCTTGACAATGGATGGCTTTCGCTCCATGTTTCTCGAGGCAAACAATCAATTACAATCTGTTTTAATCAAAAAATGTAAAAACAATTCAAAATAAATTCAATAATGGGATTATAAAGGCATTTAAACCGAGTAATAAGGCTTTTCTAGGCATGAGTGACTATAAATGATCTTTTCTTGACAATGGATGGCTTTCGCTCCATGTTTCCCGAGGCAAACAATCAATTACAGTCTGTTTTAATCAAAAAATGTAAAAACAATTCAAAATAAATTCAATAAAGGGATTATAAAGGCATTTAAATCGAGTAATAAGGCTTTGCTAGGTATAAGTGACTATAAATGAACTTTTCTTGACCATGGATGGCTTCCGCTCCATATTTCCCGAGGCAAACAATCAATTACAATCTGTTTTAATCAAAAAATGTAAAAAAAATTCAAAATAAATTCAATAATGGGATTATAAAAGCATTTAAACCGAGTAATAAGGCTTTGCTAGGCATAAGTGACTATAAATGAACTTTTCTTGACTATGGATGGCTTTCGCTCCATGTTTCCCGAGGTAAACAATCAATTACAATCTGTTTTAATCAAAAAATGTAAAAAAAATTCAAAATAAATTCAATAATGGGATTATAAAGGCATTTAAACCGAGTAATAAGGCTTTTCTAGGCATGAGTGACTATAAATGATCTTTTCTTGACAATGGATGGCTTTCGCTCCATGTTTCCCACGGCAAACAATCAATTACAATCTGTTTTAATCAAAAAATATAAAAACAATTCAAAAATTGGATTATCAAGGCATTTAAACCGAGTAATAAGGCTTTTCTAGGCATGAGTGACTATAAATGATCTTTTCTTGACAATGGATGGCTTTCGCTCCATGTTTCCCGAGGCAAACAATCAATTACAATCTGTTTTAATCAAAAAATGTAAAAACAATTCAAAATAAATTCAATAATGGGATTATAAAGGCATTTAAACCGAGTAATAAGGCTTTGCTAGGCATGAGTGACTATAAATGAACTTTTCTTCACTATGGATGGCTTTCGCTCCATGTTTCCCGAGGCAAACAATCAATTACAATCTGTTTTAATCAAAAAATGTAAAAAAAATTCAAAATAAATTCAATAATGGGATTATAAAGGCATTTAAACCGAGTAATAAGGCTTTTCTAGGCATGAGTGACTATAAATGATCTTTTCTTGACAATGGATGGCTTTCGCTCCATGTTTCCCGAGGCAAACAATCAATTACAATATGTTTTAATCAAAAAATGTAAAAAAAATTCAAAATAAATTCAATAATGGGATTATAAAGGCATTTAAACCGAGTAATAAGGCTTTTCTAGGCATGAGTGACTATAAATGATCTTTTCTTGACAATGGATGGCTTTCGCTCCATGTTTCCCACGGCAAACAATAAATTACAATCTGTTTTAATCAAAAAATGTAAAAAAAAATTCAAAATAAATTCAATAATGGGATTATAAAGGCATTTAAACCGAGTAATAAGGCTTTTCTAGGCATGAGTGGCTATAAATGATCTTTTCTTGACAATGGATGGCTTTCGCTCCATGTTTCTCGAGGCAAACAATCAATTACAATCTGTTTTAGTCAAAAAATGTAAAAAAAATTCAAAATAAATTCAATAATGGGATTATAAAGGCATTTAAACCGAGTAATAAGGCTTTTCTAGGCATGAGTGACTATAAATGATCTTTTCTTGACAATGGATGGCTTTCGCTCCATGTTTCCCACGGCAAACAATCAATTACAATCTGTTTTAATCAAAAAATGTAAAAAAAATTCAAAATAAATTCAATAATGGGATTATAAAGGCATTTAAACCGAGTAATAAGGCTTTTCTAGGCATGAGTGGCTATAAATGATCTTTTCTTGACAATGGATGGCTTTCGCTCCATGTTTCCCACGGCAAACAATCATTTACAATCTGTTTTAATCAAAAAATATAAAAACAATTCAAAATAAATTCAATAATGGGATTATAAAGGCATTTAAACCGAGTAATAAGGCTTTTCTAGGCATGAGTGACTATAAATGATCTTTTCTTGACAATGGATGGCTTTCGCTCCATGTTTCTCGAGGCAAACAATCAATTACAATCTGTTTTAATCAAAAAATGTAAAAACAATTCAAAATAAATTCAATAATGGGATTATAAAGGCATTTAAACCGAGTAATAAGGCTTTTCTAGGCATGAGTGACTATAAATGATCTTTTCTTGGCAATGGATGGCTTTCGCTCCATATTTGCCGAGGTAAACAATCAATTACAATCTGTTTTAATCAAAAAATGTAAAAAAAATTCAAAATAAATTCAATAATGGGATTATAAAGGCATTTAAACCGAGTAATAAGGCTTTTCTAGGCATAAGTGACTATAAATGATCTTTTCTTGACAATGGATGGCTTTCGCTCCATGTTTCCCACGGCAAACAATCAATTACAATCTGTTTTAATCAAAAAATATAAAAACAATTCAAAATAAATTCAATAATGGGATTATAAAGGCATTTAAACCGAGTAATAAGGCTTTTCTAGGCATGAGTGGCTATAAATGATCTTTTCTTGACAATGGATGGCTTTCGCTCCATGTTTCTCGAGGCAAACAATCAATTACAATCTGTTTTAATCAAAAAATGTAAAAAAAATTCAAAATAAATTCAATAATGGGATTATAAAGGCATTTAAACCGAGTAATAAGGCTTTTCTAGGCATGAGTGACTATAAATGATCTTTTCTTGACAATGGATGGCTTTCGCTCCATGTTTCCCGCGGCAAAAAATCAATTACAATCTGTTTTAATAAAAAAATATAAAAACAATTCAAAATAAATTGAATAACGGGATTATAAAGGCATTTCAACCGAGTAATAAGGCTTTTCTAGGCATGAGTGGCTATAAATGATCTTTTCTTGACAATGGATGGCTTTCGCTCCATGTTTCCCGAGGCAAACAATCAATTACAATTTGTTTTAATCAAAAAATGTAAAAACAATTCAAAATAAATTCAATAATGGGATTATAAAGGCATTTAAACCGAGTAATAAGGCTTTTCTAGGCATGAGTGACTATAAATGATCTTTTCTTGGCAATGGATGGCTTTCGCTCCATATTTCCCGAGGTAAACAATCAATTACAATATGTTTTAATCAAAAAATGTAAAAAAAATTCAAAATAAATTCAATAATGGGATTATAAAGGCATTTAAACCGAGTAATAAGGCTTTTCTAGGCATGAGTGGCTATAAATGATCTTTTCTTGACAATGGATGGCTTTCGCTCCATGTTTCCCACGGCAAACAATCAATTACAATCTGTTTTAATCAAAAAATATAAAAACAATTCAAAATAAATTCAATAATGGGATTATAAAGGCATTTAAACCGAGTAATAAGGCTTTTCTAGGCATGAGTGACTATAAATGATCTTTTCTTGACAATGGATGGCTTTCGCTCCATGTTTCCCGAGGCAAACAATCAATTACAATCTGTTTTAATCAAAAAATGTAAAAACAATTCAAAATAAATTCAATAATGGGATTATAAAGGCATTTAAACCGAGTAATAAGGCTTTGCTAGGCATAAGTGACTATAAATGAACTTTTCTTCACTATGGATGGCTTTCCCTCCATGTTTCCCGAGGCAAACAATCAATTACAATCTGTTTTAATCAAAAATGTAAAAAAAATTCAAAATAAATTCAATAATGGGATTATAAAGGCATTTAAACCGAGTAATAAGGCTTTTCTAGGCATGAGTGACTATAAATGATCTTTTCTTGACAATGGATTGCTTTCACTCCACGTTTCCCGAGGCAAACAATCAATTAGAATCTGTTTTAATCAAAAAATGTAAAAAGATTAAAATTAAATTCAATTATGGGATTATAAAAGTATTTAAAACGAGTATTAAGGCTTTTCTAGGCATGAGAGACTATAAATGAACTTTTCTTGACGATGGATGGCTTTCGCTCCATGTTTCCCAAGGCAAACAATCAATTACAATCTGTTTTAATCAAAAAATATAAAAACAATTCAAAATAACTTCAATAATGGGATTATAAAGGCATTTAAACCGAGTAATAAGGCTTTTCTAGGCATGAGTGACTATAAATGAACTTTTCTTGACAATGGATGGCTTTCGCTCCATGTTTCCCGAGGCAAACAATCAATTACAATCTGTTTTAATCAAAAAATGTAATAACAATTCAAAATAAATTCAATAATGGGATTATAAAAGCATTTAAACCGAGTAATAAGGCTTTTCTAGGCATAAGTGACTATAAATGATCTATTCTTGACAATGGATGGCTTTTGCTCCATGTTTCCTGAGGCAAACAATCAATTACAATATGTTTTAATCAAAAAATGTAAAAAAAATTCAAAATAAATTCAATAATGGGATTATAAAGGCATTTAAACCGAGTAATAAGGCTTTTCTAGGCATGAGTGGCTATAAATGATGTTTTCTTGACAATGGATGGCTTTTGCTCCATGTTTCCCACGGCAAACAATCAATTACAATCTGTTTTAATCAAAAAATATAAAAACAATTCAAAATAAATTCAATAATGGGATTATAAAGGCATTTAAACCGAGTAATAAGGCTTTTCTAGGCATGAGTGGCTATAAATGATCTTTTCTTGACAATGGATGGCTTTCGCTCCATGTTTCCCGAGGCAAACAATCAATTACAATATGTTTTAATCAAAAAATGTAAAAACAATTCAAAATAAATTCAATAATGGGATTACAAAGGCCATTAAACCTAGAAATAAGGCTTTTCTAGGCATGAGTGCCTATAAATGATCTTTTCTTGACAATGGATGGCTTTCGCTCCATATTTCCCGAGGCAAACAATCAATTACAATCTGTTTTACTCAAAAATGTAAAAACAATTCAAAATAAATTCAATAATGGGATTATAAAGGCATTTAAACTAAGTAATAAGGCTTTTCTAGGCATGAGTGACTATAAATGATCTTTTCTTGACAATGGATGGCTTTCGCTCCATGTTTCCCACGGCAAACAATCAATTACAATATGTTTTAATCAAAAAATATAAAAACAATTCAAAATAAATTCAATAATGGGATTATAAAGGCATTTAAACCGAGTAATAAGGCTTTTCTAGGCATGAGTGACTATAAATGATCTTTTCTTGACAATGGATGGCTTTCGCTCCATGTTTCCCGAGGCAAACAATCAATTACAATCTGTTTTAATCAAAAAATGTAAAAACAATTCAAAATAAATTCAATAAAGGGATTATAAAGGCATTTAAATCGAGTAATAAGGCTTTGCTAGGTATAAGTGACTATAAATGAACTTTTCTTGACTATGGATGGCTTCCGCTCCATATTTCGCGAGGCAAACAATCAATTACAATCTGTTTTAATCAAAAAATGTAAAAAAAATTCAAAATAAATTCAATAATGGGATTATAAAAGCATTTAAACCGAGTAATAAGGCTTTTCTAGGCATGAGTGACTATAAATGATCTATTCTTGACAATGGATGGGTTTTGCTCCATGTTTCCCGAGGCAAACAATCAATTACAATATGTTTTAATCAAAAAATGTAAAAAAAATTCAAAATAAATTCAATAATGGGATTATAAAGGCATTTAAACCGAGTAATAAGGCTTTGCTAGGCATAAGTGACTATAAATGAACTTTTCTTGACTATGGATGGCTTTCGCTCCATGTTTCCCGAGGTAAACAATCAATTACAATCTGTTTTAATCAAAAAATGTAAAAACAATTCAAAATAAATTCAATAATGGGATTATAAAGGCATTTAAACCGAGTAATAAGGCTTTTCTAGGCATGAGTGACTATAAATGATCTTTTCTTGGCAATGGATGGCTTTCGCTCCATATTTCCCGAGGTAAACAATCAATTACAATCTGTTTTAATCAAAAAATGTAAAAAAAATTCAAAATAAATTCAATAATGGGATTATAAAGGCATTTAAACCGAGTAATAAGGCTTTTCTAGGCATGAGTGGCTATAAATGATCTTTTCTTGACAATGGATGGCTTTCGCTCCATGTTTCCCACGGCAAACAATCAATTACAATCTGTTTTAATCAAAAAATATAAAAACAATTCAAAATAAATTCAATAATGGGATTATAAAGGCATTTAAACCGAGTAATAAGGCTTTTCTAGGCATGAGTGACTATAAATGATCTTTTCTTGACAATGGATGGCTTTCGCTCCACGTTTCCCGAGGCAAACAATCAATTACAATCTGTTTTAATCAAAAAATTTAAAAACAATTCAAAATAAATTCAATAATGGGATTATAAAGGCATTTAAACCGAGTAATAAGGCTTTGCTAGGCATAAGTGACTATAAATGAACTTTTCTTCACTATGGATGGCTTTCGCTCCATGTTTCCCGAGGCAAACAATCAATTACAATCTGTTTTAATCAAAAAATGTAAAAAAAATTCAAAATAAATTCAATAATGGGATTATAAAGGCATTTAAACCGAGTAATAAGGCTTTTCTAGGCATGAGTGACTATAAATGATCTTTTCTTGACAATGGATTGCTTTCACTCCACGTTTCCCGAGGCAAACAATCAATTAGAATCTGTTTTAATCAAAAAATGTAAAAAGATTAAAATTAAATTCAATTATGGGATTATAAAAGTATTTAAAACGAGTATTAAGGCTTTTCTAGGCATGAGAGACTATAAATGAACTTTTCTTGACGATGGATGGCTTTTGCTCCATGTTTCCCAAGGCAAACAATCAATTACAATCTGTTTTAATCAAAAAATATAAAAACAATTCAAAATAACTTCAATAATGGGATTATAAAGGCATTTAAACCGAGTAATAAGGCTTTTGTAGGCATGAGTGACTATAAATGAACTTTTCTTGACAATGGATGGCTTTCGCTCCATGTTTCCCGAGGCAAACAATCAATTACAATCTGTTTTAATCAAAAAATGTAATAACAATTCAAAATAAATTCAATAATGGGATTATAAAAGCATTTAAACCGAGTAATAAGGCTTTTCTAGGCATAAGTGACTATAAATGATCTATTGTTGACAATGGATGGCTTTTGCTCCATGTTTCCTGAGGCAAACAATCAATGACAATATGTTTTAATCAAAAAATGTAAAAAAAATTCAAAATAAATTCAATAATGGGATTATAAAGGCATTTAAACCGAGTAATAAGGCTTTTCTAGGCATGAGTGGCTATAAATGATGTTTTCTTGACAATGGATGGCTTTTGCTCCATGTTTCCCACGGCAAACAATCAATTACAATCTGTTTTAATCAAAAAATATAAAAAGAATTCAAAATAAATTCAATAATGGGATTATAAAGGCATTTAAACCGAGTAATAAGGCTTTTCTAGGCATGAGTGGCTATAAATGATCTTTTCTTGACAATGGATGGCTTTCGCTCCATGTTTCCCGAGGCAAACAATCAATTACAATATGTTTTAATCAAAAAATGTAAAAACAATTCAAAATAAATTCAATAATGGGATTATAAAGGCATTTAAACTAAGTAATAAGGCTTTTCTAGGCATGAGTGACTATAAATGATCTTTTCTTGACAATGGATGGCTTTAGCTCCATGTTTCCCTAGGCAAACAATCAATTACAATCTGTTTTAATCATAAAATTTAAAAACAATTCAAAATAAATTCAATAATGGGATTATAAAAGCATTTAAACCGAGTAATAAGGCTTTTCTAGGCATGAGTGACTATAAATGATCTATTCTTGACAATGGATGGGTTTTGCTCCATGTTTCCCACGGCAAACAATCAATTACAATCTGTTTTAATCAAAAAATATAAAAACAATTCAAAATAAATTCAATAATGGGATTATAAAGGCATTTAAACCGAGTAATAAGGCTTTTCAACCGAGTAATAAGGCTTTTCTAGGCATGAGTGACTATAAATGATCTTTTCTTGACAATGGATGGCTTTCGCTCCATGTTTCCCGAGGCAAACAATCAATTACAATCTGTTTTAATCAAAAAATGTAAAAACAATTCAAAATAAATTCAATAATGGGATTACAAAGGCCATTAAACCGAGAAATAAGGCTTTTCTAGGCATGAGTGCCTATAAATGATCTTTTCTTGACAATGGATGGCTTTCGCTCCATATTTCCCGAGGCAAACAATCAATTACAATCTGTTTTACTCAAAAATGTAAAAACAATTCAAAATAAATTCAATAATGGGATTATAAAGGCATTTAAACTAAGTAATAAGGCTTTTCTAGGCATGAGTGACTATAAATGATCTTTTCTTGACAATGGATGGCTTTCGCTCCATGTTTCCCACGGCAAACAATCAATTACAATCTGTTTTAATCAAAAAATATAAAAACAATTCAAAATAAATTCAATAATGGGATTATAAAGGCATTTAAACCGAGTAATAAGGCTTTTCTAGGCATGAGTGACTATAAATGATCTTTTCTTGACAATGGATGGCTTTCGCTCCATGTTTCCCGAGGCAAACAATCAATTACAGTCTGTTTTAATCAAAAAATGTAAAAACAATTTAAAATAAATTCAATAAAGGGATTATAAAGGCATTTAAATCGAGTAATAAGGCTTTGCTAGGTATAAGTGACTATAAATGAACTTTTCTTGACCATGGATGGCTTCCGCTCCATATTTCCCGAGGCAAACAATCAATTACAATCTGTTTTAATCAAAAAATGTAAAAAAAATTCAAAATAAATTCAATAATGGGATTATAAAAGCATTTAAACCGAGTAATAAGGCTTTGCTAGGCATAAGTGACTATAAATGAACTTTTCTTGACTATGGATGGCTTTCGCTCCATGTTTCCCGAGGTAAACAATCAATTACAATCTGTTTTAATCAAAAAATGTAAAAAAAATTCAAAATAAATTCAATAATGGGATTATAAAGGCATTTAAACCGAGTAATAAGGCTTTTCTAGGCATGAGTGACTATAAATGATCTTTTCTTGACAATGGATGGCTTTCGCTCCATGTTTCCCACGGCAAACAATCAATTACAATCTGTTTTAATCAAAAAATATAAAAACAATTCAAAAATTGGATTATCAAGGCATTTAAACCGAGTAATAAGGCTTTTCTAGGCATGAGTGACTATAAATGATCTTTTCTTGACAATGGATGGCTTTCGCTCCATGTTTCCCGAGGCAAACAATCAATTACAATCTGTTTTAATCAAAAAATGTAAAAACAATTCAAAATAAATTCAATAATGGGATTATAAAGGCATTTAAACCGAGTAATAAGGCTTTGCTAGGCATGAGTGACTATAAATGAACTTTTCTTCACTATGGATGGCTTTCGCTCCATGTTTCCCGAGGCAAACAATCAATTACAATCTGTTTTAATCAAAAAATGTAAAAAAAATTCAAAATAAATTCAATAATGGGATTATAAAGGCATTTAAACCGAGTAATAAGGCTTTTCTAGGCATGAGTGACTATAAATGATCTTTTCTTGACAATGGATGGCTTTCGCTCCATGTTTCCCGAGGCAAACAATCAATTACAATATGTTTTAATCAAAAAATGTAAAAAAAATTCAAAATAAATTCAATAATGGGATTATAAAGGCATTTAAACCGAGTAATAAGGCTTTTTTAGGCATAAGTGACTATAAATGATCTATTCTTGACAATGGATGGGTTTTGCTCCATGTTTCCCGAGGCAAACAAACAATTACAATATGTTTTAATCAAAAAATGTAAAAAAAATTAAAAATAAATTCAATAATGGGATTATAAAGGCATTTAAACCGAGAAATGAGGCTTTTCTAGGCATGAGTGACTATAAATGATCTTTTCTTGAAAATGGATGGCTTTCGCTCCATGTTTCCCGAGGCAAACAATGAATTACAATCTGTTTTAATCAAAAAATGTAAAAACAATTCAAAATAAATTCAATAAAGGGATTATAAAGGCATTTAAACCGAGTAATAAGGCTTTGCTAGGCATAAGTGACTATAAATGAACTTTTCTTGACTATGGATGGCTTTCGCTCCATGTTTCCCGAGGTAAACAATCAATTACAATCTGTTTTAATCAAAAAATGTAAAAAAAATTCAAAATAAATTCAATAATGGGATTATAAAGGCATTTAAACCGAGTAATAAGGCTTTTCTAGGCATGAGTGACTATAAATGATCTTTTCTTGACAATGGATGGCTTTTGCTCCTTGTTTCCCGAGGCAAACAATCAATTACAATCTGTTTTAATCAAAAAATGTAATAACAATTCAAAATAAATTCAATAATGGGATTATAAAAGCATTTAAACCGAGTAATAAGGCTTTTCTAGGCATAAGTGACTATAAATGATCTATTCTTGACAATGGATGGCTTTTGCTCCATGTTTCCTGAGGCAAACAATCAATTACAATATGTTTTAATCAAAAAATGTAAAAAAAATTCAAAATAAATTCAATAATGGGATTATAAAGGCATTTAAACCGAGTAATAAGGCTTTTCTAGGCATGAGTGGCTATAAATGATGTTTTCTTGACAATGGATGGCTTTTGCTCCATGTTTCCCACGGCAAACAATCAATTACAATCTGTTTTAATCAAAAAATGTAAAAAAAATTCAAAATAAATTCAATAATGGGATTATAAAGGCATTTAAACCGAGTAATAAGGCTTTTCTAGGCATGAGTGACTATAAATGATCTTTTCTTGACAATGGATGGCTTTCGCTCCATGTTTCCCGAGGCAAACAATCAATTACAATATGTTTTAATCAAAAAATGTAAAAAAAATTAAAAATAAATTCAATAATGGGATTATAAAGGCATTTTAACCGAGAAATGAGGCTTTTCTAGGCATGAGTGACTATAAATGATCTTTTCTTGAAAATGGATGGCTTTCGCTCCATGTTTCCCGAGGCAAACAATCAATTACAATCTGTTTTAATCAAAAAATGTAAAAACAATTCAAAATAAATTCAATAAAGGGATTATAAAGGCATTTAAACCGAGTAATAAGGCTTTGCTAGGCATAAGTGACTATAAATGAACTTTTCTTGACTATGGATGGCTTTCGCTCCATGTTTCCCGAGGTAAACAATCAATTACAATCTGTTTTAATCAAAAAATGTAAAAAAAATTCAAAATAAATTCAATAATGGGATTATAAAGGCATTTAAACCGAGTAATAAGGCTTTTCTAGGCATGAGTGACTATAAATGATCTTTTCTTGACAATGGATGGCTTTCGCTCCATGTTTCCCGAGGCAAACAATCAATTACAATCTGTTTTAATCAAAAAATGTAATAACAATTCAAAATAAATTCAATAATGGGATTATAAAAGCATTTAAACCGAGTAATAAGGCTTTTCTAGGCATAAGTGACTATAAATGATCTATTCTTGACAATGGATGGCTTTTGCTCCATGTTTCCTGAGGCAAACAATCAATTACAATATGTTTTAATCAAAAAATGTAAAAAAAATTCAAAATAAATTCAATAATGGGATTATAAAGGCATTTAAACCGAGTAATAAGGCTTTTCTAGGCATGAGTGACTATAAATGATCTTTTCTTGACAATGGATGGCTTTCGCTCCATGTTTCCCACGGCAAACAATCAATTACAATCTGTTTTAATCAAAAAATATAAAAACAATTCAAAATAAATTCAATAATGGGATTATAAAGGCATTTAAACCGAGTAATAAGGCTTTTCTAGGCATGAGTGGCTATAAATGATCTTTTCTTGACAATGGATGGCTTTCGCTCCATGTTTCCCGAGGCAAACAATCAATTACAATCTGTTTTAATCAAAAAATGTAAAAACAATTCAAAATAAATTCAATAATGGGATTATAAAGGCCATTAAACCGAGAAATAAGGCTTTTCTAGGCATGAGTGCCTATAAATGATCTCTTCTTGACAATGGATGGCTTTCGCTCCATATTTCCCGAGGCAAACAATCAATTACAATCTGTTTTAATCAAAAATGTAAAAACAATTCAAAATAAATTCAATAATGGGATTATAAAGGCATTTAAACTAAGTAATAAGGCTTTTCTAGGCATGAGTGACTATAAATGATCTTTTCTTGACAATGGATGGCTTTAGCTCCATGTTTCCTGAGGCAAACAATCAATTACAATATGTTTTAATCATAAAATTTAAAAACAATTCAAAATAAATTCAATAATTGGATTATAAAAGCTTTTAAACCGAGTAATAAGGCTTTTCTACGCATAAGTGACTATAAATGATCTATTCCTGACAATGGATGGGTTTTGCTCCATGTTTCCCGAGGCAAACAATCAATTACAATCTGTTTTAATCAAAAAATGTAAAAAAAATTCAAAATAAATTCAATAATGGGATTATAAAGGCATTTAAACCGAGTAATAAGGCTTTTCTAGGCATGAGTGACTATAAATGATCTTTTCTTGACAATGGATGGCTTTCGCTCCATGTTTCCCGAGGCAAACAATCAATTAAGATCTGTTTTAATCAAAAAATGTAAAAACAATTGAAAATAAATTCAATAATGGGATTATAAAAGCATTTAAACCGAGTAATAAGGCTTTTCTAGGCATAAGTGACTATAAATGATCTTTTCTTGACAATGGATGGCTTTCGCTCCATGTTTCCCGAGGCAAACAAACAATTACAATATGTTTTAATCAAAAAATGTAAAAAAAATTGAAAATAAATTCAATAATGGGATTATAAAGGCATTTAAACCGAGTAATAAGGCTTTTCTAGGCATGAGTGGCTATAAATGATCTTTTCTTGACAATGGATGGCTTTCGCTCCATGTTTCCCACGGCAAACAATCAATTACAATCTGTTTTAATCAAAAAATATAAAAACAATTCAAAATAAATTCAATAATGGGATTATAAAGGCATTTAAACTAAGTAATAAGGCTTTTCGAGGCATGAGTGACTATAAATGATCTTTTCTTGACAATGGATGGCTTTCGCTCCATGTTTCCCTAGGCAAACAATTAATTACAATCTGTTTTAATCATAAAATTTAAAAACAATTCAAAATAAATTCAATAATGGGATTATAAAGGCATTTAAACCGAGTAATAAGGCTTTTCTAGGCATGAGTGACTATAAATGATCTTTTCTTGACAATGGATGGCTTTCGCTCCATGTTTCCCACGGCAAACAATCAATTACAATCTGTTTTAATCAAAAAATATAAAAACAATTCAAAAATTGGATTATCAAGGCATTTAAACCGAGTAATAAGGCTTTTCTAGGCATGAGTGACTATAAATGATCTTTTCTTGACAATGGATGGCTTTCGCTCCATGTTTCCCGAGGCAAACAATCAATTACAATCTGTTTTAATCAAAAAATGTAAAAACAATTCAAAATAAATTCAATAATGGGATTATAAAGGCATTTAAACCGAGTAATAAGGCTTTGCTAGGCATGAGTGACTATAAATGAACTTTTCTTCACTATGGATGGCTTTCGCTCCATGTTTCCCGAGGCAAACAATCAATTACAATCTGTTTTAATCAAAAAATGTAAAAAAAATTCAAAATAAATTCAATAATGGGATTATAAAGGCATTTAAACCGAGTAATAAGGCTTTTCTAGGCATGAGTGACTATAAATGATCTTTTCTTGACAATGGATGGCTTTCGCTCCATGTTTCCCGAGGCAAACAATCAATTACAATATGTTTTAATCAAAAAATGTAAAAAAAATTCAAAATAAATTCAATAATGGGATTATAAAGGCATTTAAACCGAGTAATAAGGCTTTTTTAGGCATAAGTGACTATAAATGATCTATTCTTGACAATGGATGGGTTTTGCTCCATGTTTCCCGAGGCAAACAAACAATTACAATATGTTTTAATCAAAAAATGTAAAAAAAATTAAAAATAAATTCAATAATGGGATTATAAAGGCATTTAAACCGAGAAATGAGGCTTTTCTAGGCATGAGTGACTATAAATGATCTTTTCTTGAAAATGGATGGCTTTCGCTCCATGTTTCCCGAGGCAAACAATGAATTACAATCTGTTTTAATCAAAAAATGTAAAAACAATTCAAAATAAATTCAATAAAGGGATTATAAAGGCATTTAAACCGAGTAATAAGGCTTTGCTAGGCATAAGTGACTATAAATGAACTTTTCTTGACTATGGATGGCTTTCGCTCCATGTTTCCCGAGGTAAACAATCAATTACAATCTGTTTTAATCAAAAAATGTAAAAAAAATTCAAAATAAATTCAATAATGGGATTATAAAGGCATTTAAACCGAGTAATAAGGCTTTTCTAGGCATGAGTGACTATAAATGATCTTTTCTTGACAATGGATGGCTTTTGCTCCTTGTTTCCCGAGGCAAACAATCAATTACAATCTGTTTTAATCAAAAAATGTAATAACAATTCAAAATAAATTCAATAATGGGATTATAAAAGCATTTAAACCGAGTAATAAGGCTTTTCTAGGCATAAGTGACTATAAATGATCTATTCTTGACAATGGATGGCTTTTGCTCCATGTTTCCTGAGGCAAACAATCAATTACAATATGTTTTAATCAAAAAATGTAAAAAAAATTCAAAATAAATTCAATAATGGGATTATAAAGGCATTTAAACCGAGTAATAAGGCTTTTCTAGGCATGAGTGGCTATAAATGATGTTTTCTTGACAATGGATGGCTTTTGCTCCATGTTTCCCACGGCAAACAATCAATTACAATCTGTTTTAATCAAAAAATGTAAAAAAAATTCAAAATAAATTCAATAATGGGATTATAAAGGCATTTAAACCGAGTAATAAGGCTTTTCTAGGCATGAGTGACTATAAATGATCTTTTCTTGACAATGGATGGCTTTCGCTCCATGTTTCCCGAGGCAAACAATCAATTACAATATGTTTTAATCAAAAAATGTAAAAAAAATTAAAAATAAATTCAATAATGGGATTATAAAGGCATTTTAACCGAGAAATGAGGCTTTTCTAGGCATGAGTGACTATAAATGATCTTTTCTTGAAAATGGATGGCTTTCGCTCCATGTTTCCCGAGGCAAACAATCAATTACAATCTGTTTTAATCAAAAAATGTAAAAACAATTCAAAATAAATTCAATAAAGGGATTATAAAGGCATTTAAACCGAGTAATAAGGCTTTGCTAGGCATAAGTGACTATAAATGAACTTTTCTTGACTATGGATGGCTTTCGCTCCATGTTTCCCGAGGTAAACAATCAATTACAATCTGTTTTAATCAAAAAATGTAAAAAAAATTCAAAATAAATTCAATAATGGGATTATAAAGGCATTTAAACCGAGTAATAAGGCTTTTCTAGGCATGAGTGACTATAAATGATCTTTTCTTGACAATGGATGGCTTTCGCTCCATGTTTCCCGAGGCAAACAATCAATTACAATCTGTTTTAATCAAAAAATGTAATAACAATTCAAAATAAATTCAATAATGGGATTATAAAAGCATTTAAACCGAGTAATAAGGCTTTTCTAGGCATAAGTGACTATAAATGATCTATTCTTGACAATGGATGGCTTTTGCTCCATGTTTCCTGAGGCAAACAATCAATTACAATATGTTTTAATCAAAAAATGTAAAAAAAATTCAAAATAAATTCAATAATGGGATTATAAAGGCATTTAAACCGAGTAATAAGGCTTTTCTAGGCATGAGTGACTATAAATGATCTTTTCTTGACAATGGATGGCTTTCGCTCCATGTTTCCCACGGCAAACAATCAATTACAATCTGTTTTAATCAAAAAATATAAAAACAATTCAAAATAAATTCAATAATGGGATTATAAAGGCATTTAAACCGAGTAATAAGGCTTTTCTAGGCATGAGTGGCTATAAATGATCTTTTCTTGACAATGGATGGCTTTCGCTCCATGTTTCCCGAGGCAAACAATCAATTACAATCTGTTTTAATCAAAAAATGTAAAAACAATTCAAAATAAATTCAATAATGGGATTATAAAGGCCATTAAACCGAGAAATAAGGCTTTTCTAGGCATGAGTGCCTATAAATGATCTCTTCTTGACAATGGATGGCTTTCGCTCCATATTTCCCGAGGCAAACAATCAATTACAATCTGTTTTAATCAAAAATGTAAAAACAATTCAAAATAAATTCAATAATGGGATTATAAAGGCATTTAAACTAAGTAATAAGGCTTTTCTAGGCATGAGTGACTATAAATGATCTTTTCTTGACAATGGATGGCTTTAGCTCCATGTTTCCTGAGGCAAACAATCAATTACAATATGTTTTAATCATAAAATTTAAAAACAATTCAAAATAAATTCAATAATTGGATTATAAAAGCTTTTAAACCGAGTAATAAGGCTTTTCTACGCATAAGTGACTATAAATGATCTATTCCTGACAATGGATGGGTTTTGCTCCATGTTTCCCGAGGCAAACAATCAATTACAATCTGTTTTAATCAAAAAATGTAAAAAAAATTCAAAATAAATTCAATAATGGGATTATAAAGGCATTTAAACCGAGTAATAAGGCTTTTCTAGGCATGAGTGACTATAAATGATCTTTTCTTGACAATGGATGGCTTTCGCTCCATGTTTCCCGAGGCAAACAATCAATTAAGATCTGTTTTAATCAAAAAATGTAAAAACAATTGAAAATAAATTCAATAATGGGATTATAAAAGCATTTAAACCGAGTAATAAGGCTTTTCTAGGCATAAGTGACTATAAATGATCTTTTCTTGACAATGGATGGCTTTCGCTCCATGTTTCCCGAGGCAAACAAACAATTACAATATGTTTTAATCAAAAAATGTAAAAAAAATTGAAAATAAATTCAATAATGGGATTATAAAGGCATTTAAACCGAGTAATAAGGCTTTTATAGGCATGAGTGGCTATAAATGATCTTTTCTTGACAATGGATGGCTTTCGCTCCATGTTTCCCACGGCAAACAATCAATTACAATCTGTTTTAATCAAAAAATATAAAAACAATTCAAAATAAATTCAATAATGGGATTATAAAGGCATTTAAACTAAGTAATAAGGCTTTTCGAGGCATGAGTGACTATAAATGATCTTTTCTTGACAATGGATGGCTTTCGCTCCATGTTTCCCGAGGCAAACAATCAATTAAGATCTGTTTTAATCAAAAAATGTAAAAACAATTGAAAATAAATTCAATAATGGGATTATAAAAGCATTTAAACCGAGTAATAAGGCTTTTCTAGGCATAAGTGACTATAAATGATCTATTCTTGACAATGGATGGGTTTTGCTCCATATTTCCCGAGGCAAACAATCAATTACAATATGTTTTAATCAAAAAATGTAAAAAAAATTCAAAATAAATTCAATAATGAGATTATAAAGGCATTTAAACCGAGTAATAAGGCTTTTCTAGGCATGAGTGACTATAAATGATCTTTTCTTGACAATGGATGGCTTTCGCTCCATGTTTCCCGAGGCAAACAATCAATTACAATCTGTTTTAATCAAAAAATGTAAAAACAATTCAAAATAAATTCAATAATGGGATTATAAATGCATTTAAACCGAGTAATAACGCTTTTCTAGGCGTGAGTGGCTATAAATGATCTTTTCTTGACAATGGATGGCTTTCGCTCCATGTTTCCCAAGGCAAACAATCAATTACAATATGTTTTAATCAAAAAATGTAAAAAAAATTCAAAATAAATTCAATAATGGGATTATAAAGGCATTTAAACCGAGTAATAAGGCTTTTCTAGGCATGAGTGACTATAAATGATCTTTTCTTGACAATGGATGGCTTTCGCTCCATGTTTCCCACGGCAAACAATCAATTACAATCTGTTTTAATCAAAAAATATAAAAACAATTCAAAATAAATTCAATAATGGGATTATAAAGGCATTTAAACCGAGTAATAAGGCTTTTCTAGGCATGAGTGGCTATAAATGATCTTTTCTTGACAATGGATGGCTTTCGCTCCATGTTTCCCGAGGCAAACAATCAATTACAATCTGTTTTAATCAAAAAATGTAAAAACAATTCAAAATAAATTCAATAATGGGATTATAAAGGCCATTAAACCGAGAAATAAGGCTTTTCTAGGCATGAGTGCCTATAAATGATCTTTTCTTGACAATGGATGGCTTTCGCTCCATATTTCCCGAGGCAAACAATCAATTACAATCTGTTTTAATCAAAAATGTAAAAACAATTCAAAATAAATTCAATAATGGGATTATAAAGGCATTTAAACTAAGTAATAAGGCTTTTCTAGGCATGAGTGACTATAAATGATCTTTTCTTGACAATGGATGGCTTTAGCTCCATGTTTCCTGAGGCAAACAATCAATTACAATCTGTTTTAATCATAAAATTTAAAAACAATTCAAAATAAATTCAATAATTGGATTACAAAAGCTTTTAAACCGAGTAATAAGGCTTTTCTACGCATAAGTGACTATAAATGATCTATTCCTGACAATGGATGGGTTTTGCTCCATGTTTCCCGAGGCAAACAATCAATTACAATATGTTTTAAACAAAAAATGTAAAAAGAATTCAAAATAAATTCAATAATGGGATTATAAAGGCATTTAAACCGAGTAATAAGGCTTTTCTAGGCATGAGTGACTATAAATGATCTTTTCTTGACAATGGATGGCTTTCGCTCCATGTTTCCCGAGGCAAACAATCAATTACAATATGTTTTAATCAAAAAATGTAAAAAAAATTAAAAATAAATTCAATAATGGGATTATAAAGGCATTTAAACCGAGAAATGAGGCTTTTCTAGGCATGAGTGACTATAAATGATCTTTTCTTGAAAATGGATGGCTTTCGCTCCATGTTTCCCGAGGCAAACAATCAATTACAATCTGTTTTAATCAAAAAATGTAAAAACAATTCAAAATAAATTCAATAATGGGATTATAAAGGCATTTAAACCGAGAAATGAGGCTTTTCTAGGCATGAGTGACTATAAATGATCTTTTCTTGAAAATGGATGGCTTTCGCTCCATGTTTCCCCAGGCAAACAATCAATTACAATCTGTTTTAATCAAAAAATGTAAAAACAATTCAAAATAAATTCAATAAAGGGATTATAAAGGCATTTAAACCGAGTAATAAGGCTTTGCTAGGCATAAGTGACTATAAATGAACTTTTCTTGACTATGGATGGCTTTCGCTCCATGTTTCCCGAGGTAAACAATCATTTACAATCTGTTTTAATCAAAAAATGTAAAAAAAATTCAAAATAAATTCAATAATGGGATTATAAAGGCATTTAAACCGAGTAATAAGGCTTTTCTAGGCATGAGTGACTATAAATGATCTTTTCTTGACAATGGATGGCTTTCGCTCCATGTTTCCCGAGGCAAACAATCAATTACAATCTGTTTTAATCAAAAAATGTAATAACAATTCAAAATAAATTCAATAATGGGATTATAAAAGCATTTAAACCGAGTAATAAGGCTTTTCTAGGCATAAGTGACTATAAATGATCTATTCTTGACAATGGATGGCTTTTGCTCCATGTTTCCTGAGGCAAACAATCAATTACAATATGTTTTAATCAAAAAATGTAAAAAAAATTCAAAATAAATTCAATAATGGGATTATAAAGGCATTTAAACCGAGTAATAAGGCTTTTCTAGGCATGAGTGACTATAAATGATCTTTTCTTGACAATGGATGGCTTTCGCTCCATGTTTCCCACGGCAAACAATCAATTACAATCTGTTTTAATCAAAAAATTTAAAAACAATTCAAAATAAATTCAATAATGGGATTATAAAGGCATTTAAACCGAGTAATAAGGCTTTTCTAGGCATGAGTGGCTATAAATGATCTTTTCTTGACAATGGATGGCTTTCGCTCCATGTTTCCCGAGGCAAACAATCAATTACAATCTGTTTTAATCAAAAAATGTAAAAACAATTCAAAATAAATTCAATAATGGGATTATAAAGGCCATTAAACCGAGAAATAAGGCTTTTCTAGGCATGAGTGCCTATAAATGATCTTTTCTTGACAATGGATGGCTTTCGCTCCATATTTCCCGAGGCAAACAATCAATTACAATCTGTTTTAATCAAAAATGTAAAAACAATTCAAAATAAATTCAATAATGGGATTATAAAGGCATTTAAACTAAGTAATAAGGCTTTTCTAGGCATGAGTGACTATAAATGATCTTTTCTTGACAATGGATGGCTTTAGCTCCATGTTTCTTGAGGCAAACAATCAATTACAATCTGTTTTAATCATAAATTTAAAAATAATTCAAAATAAATTCAATAATTGGATTACAAAAGCTTTTAAACCGAGTAATAAGGCTTTTCTACGCATAAGTGACTATAAATGATCTATTCCTGACAATGGATGGGTTTTGCTCCATGTTTCCCGAGGCAAACAACCAATTACAATATGTTTTAATCAAAAAATGTAAAAAGAATTCAAAATAAATTCAATAATGGGATTATAAAGGCATTTAAACCGAGTTATAAGGCTTTTCTAGGCATGAGTGACTATAAATGATCTTTTCTTGACAATGGATGGCTTTCGCTCCATGTTTCCCGAGGCAAACAATCAATTACAATCTGTTTTAATCAAAAAATGTAAAAACAATTCAAAATAAATTCAATAATGGGATTATAAAGGCATTTAAACCGAGTAATAAGGCTTTTCTAGGCATGAGTGACTATAAATCATCTTTTCTTGACAATGGATGGCTTTCGCTCCATATTTCCCGAGGCAAACAATCAATTTCACTCTGTTTTAATCAAAAAATGTAAAAACAATTCAAAATAAATTCAATAATGGGATTATAAAGGCATTTAAACTAAGTAACAAGGCTTTTCGAGGCATGAGTGACTATAAATGATCTTTTCTTGATAATGGATGGCTTTCGCTCCATGTTTCCCGAGGCAAACAATCAATTAAGATCTGTTTTAATCAAAAAATGTAAAAACAATTCAAAATAAATTCAATAATGGGATTATAAAAGCATTTAAACAGAGTAATAAGGCTTTTCTAGGCATAAGTGACTATAAATGATCTATTCTTGACAATGGATGGGTTTTGCTCCATGTTTCCCGAGGCAAACAATCAATTACAATATGTTTTAATCAAAAAATGTAAAAAAAATTCAAAATAAATTCAATAATGAGATTATAAAGGCATTTAAACCGAGTAATAAGGCTTTTCTAGGCATGAGTGACTATAAATGATCTTTTCTTGACAATGGATGGCTTTCGCTCCATGTTTCCCGAGGCAAACAATCAATTACAATCTGTTTTAATCAAAAAATGTAAAAACAATTCAAAATAAATTCAATAATGGGATTATAAAGGCATTTAAACTAAGTAATAAGGCTTTTCGAGGCATGAGTGACTATAAATGATCTTTTCTTGACAATGGATGGCTTTGGCTCCATGTTTCCTGAGGCAAACAATCAATTACAATCTGTTTTAATCATAAAATTTAAAAACAATTCAAAATAAATTCAATAATGGGATTATAAAAGCTTTTAAACCGAGTAATAAGGCTTTTCTACGCATAAGTGACTATAAATGATTTATTCCTGACAATGGATGGGTTTTGCTCAATGTTTCCCGAGGCAAACAATCAATTACAATATGTTTTAATCAAAAAATGTAAAAAGAATTCAAAATAAATTCAATAATGGGATTATAAAGGCATTTAAACCGAGTAATAAGGCTTTTCTAGGCATGAGTGACTATAAATGATCTTTTCTTGACAATGGATGGCTTTCGCTCCATGTTTCCCGAGGCAAACAATCAATTACAATCTGTTTTAATCAAAAAATGTAAAAACAATTCAAAATAAATTCAATAATGGGATTATAAAGGCATTTAAACCGAGTAATAAGGCTTTTCTAGGCATGAGTGACTATAAATGATCTTTTCTTGACAATGGATGGCTTTCGCTCCATGTTTCCCGAGGCAAACAATCAATTACAATCTGTTTTAATCAAAAAATGTAAAAACAATTCAAAATAAATTCAATAATGGGATTATAAAGGCATTTAAACCGAGTAATAAGGCTTTTCTAGGCATGAGTGACTATAAATGATCTTTTCTTGACAATGGATGGCTTTCGCTCCATATTTCCCGAGGCAAACAATCAATTTTAATCTGTTTTAATCAAAAAATGTAAAAAGAATTCAAAATAAATTCAATAATGGGATTATAAAGGCATTTAAACCGAGTAATAAGGCTTTTCTAGGCATGAGTGACTATAAATGATCTTTTCTTGACAATGGATGGCTTTCGCTCCATGTTTCCCGAGGCAAACAATCAATTACAATCTGTTTTAATCAAAAAATGTAAAAACAATTCAAAATAAATTCAATAATGGGATTATAAAGGCATTTAAACCGAGTAATAAGGCTTTTCTAGGCATGAGTGACTATAAATGATCTTTTCTTGACAATGGATGGCTTTCGCTCCATATTTCCCGAGGCAAACAATCAATTTTAATCTGTTTTAATCAAAAAATGTAAAAAGAATTCAAAATAAATTCAATAATGGGATTATAAAGGCATTTAAACCGAGTAATAAGGCTTTTCTAGGCATGAGTGACTATAAATGATCTTTTCTTGACAATGGATGGCTTTCGCTCCATGTTTCGCGAGGCAAACAATCAATTACAATCTGTTTTAATCAAAAAATGTAAAAACAATTCAAAATAAATTCAATAATGGGATTATAAAGGCATTTAAACCGAGTAATAAGGCTTTTCTAGGCATGAGTGACTATAAATGATCTTTTCTTGACAATGGATGGCTTTCGCTCCATATTTCCCGAGGCAAACAATCAATTTTAATCTGTTTTAATCAAAAAATGTAAAAACAATTCAAAATAAATTCAATAATGGGATTATAAAGGCATTTAAACTAAGTAATAAGGCTTTTCGAGGCATGAGTGACTATAAATGATCTTTTCTTGACAATGGATGGCTTTCGCTCCATGTTTCCCGAGGCAAACAATCAATTAAGATCTGTTTTAATCAAAAAATGTAAAAACAATTCAAAATAAATTCAATAATGGGATTATAAAAGCATTTAAACCGAGTAATAAGGCTTTTCTAGGCATAAGTGACTATAAATGATCTATTCTTGACAATGGATGGGTTTTGCTCCATATTTCCCGAGGCAAACAATCAATTACAATATGTTTTAATCAAAAAATGTAAAAAAAATTCAAAATAAATTCAATAATGAGATTATAAAGGCATTTAAACCGAGTAATAAGGCTTTTCTAGGCATGAGTGACTATAAATGATCTTTTCTTGACAATGGATGGCTTTCGCTCCATGTTTCCCGAGGCAAACAATCAATTACAATCTGTTTTAATCAAAAAATGTAAAAACAATTCAAAATAAATTCAATAATGGGATTATAAATGCATTTAAACCGAGTAATAACGCTTTTCTAGGCGTGAATGGCTATAAATGATCTTTTCTTGACAATGGATGGCTTTCGCTCCATGTTTCCCGAGGCAAACAATCAATTACAATATGTTTTAATCAAAAAATGGAAAAAAAATTCAAAATAAATTCAATAATGAGATTATAAAAGCATTTAAACCGAGTAATAAGGCTTTTCTAGGCATGAGTGACTATAAATGATCTTTTCTTGACAATGGATGGCTTTCGCTCCATGTTTCCCGAGGCAAACAATCAATTACAATCTGTTTTAATCAAAAAATGTAAAAACAATTCAAAATAAATTCAATAATGGGATTATAAAGGCATTTAAACTAAGTAATAAGGCTTTTCGAGGCATGAGTGACTATAAATGATCTTTTCTTGACAATGGATGGCTTTCGCTCCATGTTTCCCGAGGCAAACAATCAATTAAGATCTGTTTTAATCAAAAAATGTAAAAACAATTCAAAATAAATTCAATAATGGGATTATAAAAGCATTTAAACCGAGTAATAAGGCTTTTCTAGGCATAAGTGACTATAAATGATCTATTCTTGACAATGGATGGGTTTTGCATCATATTTCCCGAGGCAAACAATCAATTACAATATGTTTTAATCAAAAAATGTAAAAAAAAATTCAAAATAAATTCAATAATGAGATTATAAAGGCATTTAAACCGAGTAATAAGGCTTTTCTATGCATGAGTGACTATAAATGATCTTTTCTTGACAATGGATGGCTTTCGCTCCATGTTTCCCGAGGCAAACAATCAATTACAATCTGTTTTAATCAAAAAATGTAAAAACAATGCAAAATAAATTCAATAATGGGATTATAAATGCATTTAAACCGAGTAATAACGCTTTTCTAGGCGTGAATGGCTATAAATGATCTTTTCTTGACAATGGATGGCTTTCGCTCCATGTTTCCCGAGGCAAACAATCAATTACAATATGTTTTAATAAAAAAATGTAAAAAAAATTCAAAATAAATTCAATAATGGGATTATAAAGGCATTTAAACCGAGTAATAAGGCTTTTTTAGGCATAAGTGACTATAAATGATCTATTCTTGACAATGGATGGGTTTTGCTCCATGTTTCCCGAGGGAAACAAACAATTACAATATGTTTTAATCAAAAAATGTAAAAAAAATTGAAAATAAATTCAATAATGGGATTATAAAGGCATTTAAACCGAGAAATGGGGCTTTTCTAGGCATGAGTGACTATAAATGATCTTTTCTTGGAAATGGATGGCTTTCGCTCCATGTTTCCCGAGGTAAACAATCAATTACAATATGTTTTAATCAAAAAATGTAAAAAAAAATTCAAAATAAATTCAATAATGGGATTATAAAGGCATTTAAACCGAGTAATAAGGCTTTTTTAGGCATAAGTGACTATAAATGATCTATTCTTGACAATGGATGGGTTTTGCTCCATGTTTCCCGAGGCAAACAAACAATTACAATATGTTTTAATCAAAAAATGTAAAAAAAATTGAAAATAAATTCAATAATGGGATTATAAAGGCATTTAAACCGAGTAATAAGGCTTTTCTAGGCATGAGTGGCTATAAATGATCTTTTCTTGACAATGGATGGCTTTCGCTCCATGTTTCCCACGGCAAACAATCAATTACAATCTGTTTTAATCAAAAAATATAAAAACAATTCAAAATAAATTCAATAATGGGATTATAAAGGCATTTAAACTAAGTAATAAGGCTTTTCGAGGCATGAGTGACTATAAATGATCTTTTCTTGACAATGGATGGCTTTCGCTCCATGTTTCCCGAGGCAAACAATCAATTAAGATCTATTTTAATCAAAAAATGTAAAAACAATTGAAAATAAATTCAATAATGGGATTATAAAAGCATTTAAACCGAGTAATAAGGCTTTTCTAGGCATAAGTGACTATAAATGATCTATTCTTGACAATGGATGGGTTTTGCTCCATATTTCCCGAGGCAAACAATCAATTACAATATGTTTTAATCAAAAAATGTAAAAAAAATTCAAAATAAATTCAATAATGAGATTATAAAGGCATTTAAACCGAGTAATAAGGCTTTTCTAGGCATGAGTGACTATAAATGATCTTTTCTTGACAATGGATGGCTTTCGCTCCATGTTTCCCGAGGCAAACAATCAATTACAATATGTTTTAATCAAAAAATGTAAAAACAATTCAAAATAAATTCAATAATGGGATTATAAATGCATTTAAACCGAGTAATAACGCTTTTCTAGGTGTGAGTGGCTATAAATGATCTTTTCTTGACAATGGATGGCTTTCGCTCCATGTTTCCCAAGGCAAACAATCAATTACAATATGTTTTAATCAAAAAATGTAAAAAAAATTCAAAATAAATTCAATAATGGGATTATAAAGGCATTTAAACCGAGTAATAAGGCTTTTTTAGGCATAAGTGACTATAAATGATCTATTCTTGACAATGGATGGGTTTTGCTCCATGTTTCCCGAGGCAAACAAACAATTACAATATGTTTTAATCAAAAAATGTAAAAAAAAATTGAAAATAAATTCAATAATGGGATTATAAAGGCATTTAAACCGAGAAATGGGGCTTTTCTAGGCATGAGTGACTATAAATGATCTTTTCTTGAAAATGGATGGCTTTCGCTCCATGTTTCCCGAGGTAAACAATCAATTACAATATGTTTTAATCAAAAAATGTAAAAAAAATTCAAAATAAATTCAATAATGGGATTATAAAGGCATTTAAACCGAGTAATAAGGCTTTTTTAGGCATAAGTGACTATAAATGATCTATTCTTGACAATGGATGGGTTTTGCTCCATGTTTCCCGAGGCAAACAAACAATTACAATATGTTTTAATCAAAAAATGTAAAAAAAATTGAAAATAAATTCAATAATGGGATTAGAAAGGCATTTAAACCGAGTAATAAGGCTTTTCTAGGCATGAGTGGCTATAAATGATCTTTTCTTGACAATGGATGGCTTTCGCTCCATGTTTCCCACGGCAAACAATCAATTACAATCTGTTTTAATCAAAAAATATAAAAACAATTCAAAATAAATTCAATAATGGGATTATAATGGCATTTAAACTAAGTAATAAGGCTTTTCGAGGCATGAGTGACTATAAGTGATCTTTTCTTGACAATGGATGGCTTTCGCTCTATGTTTCCCGAGGCAAACAATCAATTAAGATCTGTTTTAATCAAAAAATGTAAAAACAATTGAAAATAAATTCAATAATGGGATTATAAAAGCATTTAAACCGAGTAATAAGGCTTTTCTAGGCATAAGTGACTATAAATGATCTATTCTTGACAATGGATGGGTTTTGCTCCATATTTCCCGAGGCAAACAATCAATTACAATATGTTTTAATCAAAAAATGTAAAAAAAATTCAAAATAAATTCAATAATGAGATTATAAAGGCATTTAAACCGAGTAATAAGGCTTTTCTAGGCATGAGTGACTATAAATGATCTTTTCTTGACAATGGATGGCTTTCGCTCCATGTTTCCCGAGGCAAACAATCAATTACAATATGTTTTAATCAAAAAATGTAAAAACAATTCAAAATAAATTCAATAATGGGATTATAAATGCATTTAAACCGAGTAATAACGCTTTTCTAGGCGTGAGTGGCTATAAATGATCTTTTCTTGACAATGGATGGCTTTCGCTCCATGTTTCCCGAGGCAAACAATCAATTACAATATGTTTTAATCAAAAAATGTAAAAAAAATTCAAAATAAATTCAATAATGGGATTATAAAGGCATTTAAACCGAGTAATAAGGCTTTTTTAGGCATAAGTGACTATAAATGATCTATTCTTGACAATGGATGGGTTTTGCTCCATGTTTCCCGAGGCAAACAAACAATTACAATATGTTTTAATCAAAAAATGTAAAAAAAATTGAAAATAAATTCAATAATGGGATTATAAAGGCATTTAAACCGAGAAATGGGGCTTTTCTAGGCATGAGTGACTATAAATGATCTTTTCTTGAAAATGGATGGCTTTCGCTCCATGTTTCCCGAGGTAAACAATCAATTACAATATGTTTTAATCAAAAAATGTAAAAAAAATTCAAAATAAATTCAATAATGGGATTATAAAGGCATTTAAACCGAGTAATAAGGCTTTTTTAGGCATAAGTGACTATAAATGATCTATTCTTGACAATGGATGGGTTTTGCTCCATGTTTCCCGAGGCAAACAAACAATTACAATATGTTTTAATCAAAAAATGTAAAAAAAATTGAAAATAAATTCAATAATGGGATTATAAAGGCATTTAAACCGAGTAATAAGGCTTTTCTAGGCATGAGTGGCTATAAATGATCTTTTCTTGACAATGGATGGCTTTCGCTCCATGTTTCCCACGGCAAACAATCAATTACAATCTGTTTTAATCAAAAAATATAAAAACAATTCAAAATAAATTCAATAATGGGATTATAAAGGCATTTAAACCGAGTAATAAGGCTTTTCTAGGCATGAGTGGCTATAAATGATCTTTTCTTGACAATGGATGGCTTTCGCTCCATGTTTCTCGAGGCAAACAATCAATTACAATCTGTTTTAATCAAAAAATGTAAAAACAATTCAAAATAAATTCAATAATGGGATTATGAAGGCCATTAAACCGAGAAATAAGGCTTTTCTAGGTATGAGTGCCTATAAATGATCTTTTCTTGACAATGGATGGCTTTCGCTCCATATTTCCCGAGGCAAACAATCAATTACAATCTGTTTTAATCAAAAATGTAAAAACAATTCAAAATAAATTCAATAATGGGATTATAAAGGCATTTAAACTAAGTAATAAGGCTTTTCTAGGCATGAGTGACTATAAATGATCTTTTCTTGACAATGGATGGCTTTAGCTCCATGTTTCCCTGGGCCAACAATCAATTACAATCTGTTTTAATCATAAAATTTAAAAACAATTCAAAATAAATTCAATAATGGGATTATAAAAGCATTTAAACCGAGTAATAAGGCTTTTCTAGGCATAAGTGACTATAAATGATCTATTCTTGACAATGGATGGGTTTTGCTCCATATTTCCCGAGGCAAACAATCAATTACAATATGTTTTAATCAAAAAATGTAAAAAAAATTGAAAATAAATTCAATAATGAGATTATAAAGGCATTTAAACCGATTAATAAGGCTTTTCTAGGCATAAGTGACTATAAATGATCTTTTCTTGACAATGGATGGCTTTCGCTCCATGTTTCCCGAGGCAAACAATCAATTACAATCTGTTTTAATCAAAAAATGTAAAAACAATGCAAAATAAATTCAATAATGGGATTATAAATGCATTTAAACCGAGTAATAACGCTTTTCTAGGCGTGAGTGGCTATAAATGATCTTTTCTTGACAATGGATGGCTTTCGCTCCATGTTTCCCGAGGCAAACAATCAAGTACAATATGTTTTAATCAAAAAATGTAAAAATAATTCAAAATAAATTCAATAATGGGATTATAAAGGCATTTAAACCGAGTAATAAGGCTTTTTTAGGCATAAGTGACTATAAATGATCTATTCTTGATAATGGATGGGTTTTGCTCCATGTTTCCCGAGGCAAACAAACAATTACAATATGTTTTAATCAAAAAATGTAAAAAAAATTGAAAATAAATTCAATAATGGGATTATAAAGGCATTTAAACCGAGAAATGGGGCTTTTCTAGGCATGAGTGACTATAAATGATCTTTTCTTGAAAATGGATGGCTTTCGCTCCATGTTTCCCGAGGTAAACAATCGATTACAATATGTTTTAATCAAAAAATGTAAAAAAAATTCAAAATAAATTCAATAATGGGATTATAAAGGCATTTAAACCGAGTAATAAGGCTTTTTTAGGCATAAGTGACTATAAATGATCTGTTCTTGACAATGGATGGGTTTTGCTCCATGTTTCCCGAGGCAAACAAACAATTACAATATGTTTTAATCAAAAAATGTAAAAAAAATTGAAAATAAATTAAATAATGGGATTATAAAGGCATTTAAACCGAGTAATAAGGCTTTTCTAGGCATGAGTGGCTATAAATGATCTTTTCTTGACAATGGATGGCTTTCGCTCCATGTTTCCCACGGCAAACAATCAATTACAATCTGTTTTAATCAAAAAATATAAAAGCAATTCAAAATAAATTCAATAATGGGATTATAAAGGCATTTAAACCGAGTAATAAGGCTTTTCTAGGCATGAGTGGCTATAAATGATCTTTTCTTGACAATGGATGGCTTTCGCTCCATGTTTCTCGAGGCAAACAATCAATTACAATCTGTTTTAATCAAAAAATGTAAAAACAATTCAAAATAAATTCAATAATGGGATTATGAAGGCCATTAAACCGAGAAATAAGGCTTTTCTAGGTATGAGTGCCTATAAATGATCTTTTCTTGACAATGGATGGCTTTCGCTCCATATTTCCCGAGGCAAACAATCAATTACAATCTGTTTTAATCAAAAATGTAAAAACAATTCAAAATAAATTCAATAATGGGATTATAAAGGCATTTAAACTAAGTAATAAGGCTTTTTTAGGCATGAGTGACTATAAATGATCTTTTCTTGACAATGGATGGCTTTAGCTCCATGTTTCCCTGGGCCAACAATCAATTACAATCTGTTTTAATCATAAAATTTAAAAACAATTCAAAATAAATTCAATAATTGGATTATAAAAGCATTTAAACCGAGTAATAAGGCTTTTCTAGGCATAAGTGACTATAAATGATCTATTCTTGACAATGGATGGGTTTTGCTCCATATTTCCCGAGGCAAACAATCAATTACAATATGTTTTAATCAAAAAATGTAAAAAAAATTGAAAATAAATTCAATAATGAGATTATAAAGGCATTTAAACCGATTAATAAGGCTTTTCTAGGCATAAGTGACTATAAATGATCTTTTCTTGACAATGGATGGCTTTCGCTCCATGTTTCCCGAGGCAAACAATCAATTACAATATGTTTTAATCAAAAAATGTAAAAACAATGCAAAATAAATTCAATAATGGGATTATAAATGCATTTAAACCGAGTAATAACGCTTTTCTAGGCGTGAGTGGCTATAAATGATCTTTTCTTGACAATGGATGGCTTTCGCTCCATGTTTCCCGAGGCAAACAATCAAGTACAATATGTTTTAATCAAAAAATGTAAAAATAATTCAAAATAAATTCAATAATGGGATTATAAAGGCATTTAAACCGAGTAATAAGGCTTTTTTAGGCATAAGTGACTATAAATGATCTATTCTTGATAATGGATGGGTTTTGCTCCATGTTTCCCGAGGCAAACAAACAATTACAATATGTTTTAATCAAAAAATGTAAAAAAAATTGAAAATAAATTCAATAATGGGATTATAAAGGCATTTAAACCGAGAAATGGGGCTTTTCTAGGCATGAGTGACTATAAATGATCTTTTCTTGAAAATGGATGGCTTTCGCTCCATGTTTCCCGAGGTAAACAATCAATTACAATATGTTTTAATCAAAAAATGTAAAAAAAATTCAAAATAAATTCAATAATGGGATTATAAAGGCATTTAAACCGAGTAATAAGGCTTTTTTAGGCATAAGTGACTATAAATGATCTATTCTTGACAATGGATGGGTTTTGCTCCATGTTTCCCGAGGCAAACAAACAATTACAATATGTTTTAATCAAAAAATGTAAAAAAAATTGAAAATAAATTCAATAATGGGATTATAAAGACATTTAAACCGAGTAATAAGGCTTTTCTAGGCATGAGTGGCTATAAATGATCTTTTCTTGACAATGGATGGATTTCGCTCCATGTTTCCCACGGCAAACAATCAATTACAATCTGTTTTAATCAAAAAATATAAAAAAAATTCAAAATAAATTCAATAATGGGATTATAAAGGCATTTAAACCGAGTAATAAGGCTTTTCTAGGCATGAGTGGCTATAAATGATCTTTTCTTGAAAATGGATGGCTTTCGCTCCATGTTTCCCACGGCAAACAATCAATTACAATCTGTTTTAATCAAAAAATATAAAAACAATTCAAAATAAATTCAATAATGGGATTATAAAGGCATTTAAACCGAGTAATAACGCTTTTCTAGGCATGAGTGGCTATAAATGATCTTTTCTTGACAATGGATGGCTTTCGCTCCATGTTTCTCGAGGCAAACAATCAATTACAATCTATTTTAATCAAAAAATGTAAAAATAATTCAAAATAAATTCAATAATGGGATTATGAAGGCCATTAAACCGAGAAATAAGGCTTTTCTAGGCATGAGTGCCTATAAATGATCTTTTCTTGACAATGGATGGCTTTCGCTCCATATTTCTCGAGGCAAACAATCAATTACAATCTGTTTTAATCAAAAATGTAAAAACAATTCAAAATAAATTCAATAATGGGATTATAAAGGCATTTAAACTAAGTAATAAGGCTTTTCTAGGCATGAGTGACTATAAATGATCTTTTCTTGACAATGGATGGCTTTAGCTCCATGTTTCCCTAGGCAAACAATCAATTACAATCTGTTTTAATCATAAAATTTAAAAACAATTCAAAATAAATTCAATAATGGGATTATAAAAGCATTTAAACCGAGTAATCAGGCTTTTCTAGGCATGAGTGACTATAAATGATCTATTCTTGACAATGGATGGGTTTTGCTCCATGTTTCCCGAGGCAAACAATCAATTACAATCTGTTTTAATCAAAAAATGTAAAAAAAATTCAAAATAAATTCAATAATGGGATTATAAAGGCATTTAAACCGAGTAATAAGGCTTTGCTAGGCATAAGTGACTATAAATGAACTTTTCTTGACTATGGATGGCTTTCGCTCCATGTTTCCCGAGGTAAACAATCAATTACAATCTGTTTTAATCAAAAAATGTAAAAAAAATTCAAAATAAATTTAATAATGGGATTATAAAGGCATTTAAACCGAGTAATAAGGCTTTTCTAGGCATGAGTGACTATAAATGATCTTTTCTTGACAATGGATGGCTTTCGCTCCATGTTTCTCGAGGCAAACAACAAATTACAATCTGTTTTAATCAAAAAATGTAAAAACAATTCAAAATAAATTCAATAATGGGATTATAAAGGCATTTAAACCGAGTAATAAGGCTTTTTTAGGCATAAGTGACTATAAATGATCTATTCTTGACAATGGATGGGTTTTGCTCCATGTTTCCCGAGGCAAACAAACAATTACAATATGTTTTAATCAAAAAATGTAAAAAAAATTGAAAATAAATTCAATAATGGGATTATAAAGGCATTTAAACCGAGAAATGGGGCTTTTCTAGGCATGAGTGACTATAAACGATCTTTTCTTGACAATGGATGGATTTCGCTCCATGTTTCCCGAGGCAAACAATCAATTACAATATGTTTTAATCAAAAAATGTAAAAACAATTCAAAATAAATTCAATAATGGGATTATAAAGGCATTTAAATCGAGTAATAAGGCTTTGCTAGGTATAAGTGACTATAAATGAACTTTTCTTGACTATGGATGGCTTTCGCTCCTTGTTTCCCGAGGCAAACAATCAATTACAATCTGTTTTAATCAAAAAATGTAAAAAAAATTCAAAATAAATTCAATAATGGGATTATCAAAGCATTTAAACCGAGTAATAAGGCTTTCTAGGCATGAGTGACTATAAATGATCTTTTCTTGACAATGGATGGCTTTCGCTCCATGTTTCCCGAGGCAAACAATCAATTACAATATGTTTTAATCAAAAAATGTAAAAAAAATTCAAAATAAATTCAAAAATGGGATTATAAAGGCATTTAAACCGAGTAATAAGGCTTTTTTAGGCATAAGTGACTATAAATGATCTATTCTTGACAATGGATGGGTTTGGCTCCATGTTTCCCGAGGCAAACAAACAATTACAATATGTTTTAATCAAAAAATGTAAAAAAAATTGAAAATAAATTCAATAATGGGATTATAAAGGCATTGAAACCGAGAAATGAGGCTTTTCTAGGCATGAGTGACTATAAATGATCTTTTCTTGAAAATGGATGGCTTTCGCTCCATGTTTCCCGAGGCAAACAATCAATTACAATCTGTTTTAATCAAAACATGTAAAAACAATTCAAAATAAATTCAATAATGGGATTATAAAGGCATTTAAACCGAGTAATAAGGCTTTGCTAGGCATAAGTGACTATAAATGAACTTTTCTTGACTATGGATAGCTTTCGCTCCATGTTTCCCGAGGTAAACAATCAATTACAATCTGTTTTAATCAAAAAATGTAAAAAAAATTCAAAATAAATTCAATAATGGGATTATAAAGGCATTTAAACCGAGTAATAAGGCTTTTCTAGGCATGAGTGACTATAAATGATCTTTTCTTGACAATGGATGGCTTTCGCTCCATGTTTCTCGAGGCAAACAACAAATTACAATCTGTTTTAATCAAAAAATGTAAAAACAATTCAAAATAAATTCAATAATGGGATTATAAAGGCATTTAAACCGAGTAATAAGGCTTTTTTAGGCATAAGTGACTATAAATGATCTATTCTTGACAATGGATGGGTTTTGCTCCATGTTTCCCGAGGCAAACAAACAATTACAATATGTTTTAATCAAAAAATGTAAAAAAAATTGAAAATAAATTCAATAATGGGATTATAAAGGCATTTAAACCGAGAAATGGGGCTTTTCTAGGCATGAGTGACTATAAACGATCTTTTCTTGACAATGGATGGATTTCGCTCCATGTTTCCCGAGGCAAACAATCAATTACAATATGTTTTAATCAAAAAATGTAAAAACAATTCAAAATAAATTCAATAATGGGATTATAAAGGCATTTAAATCGAGTAATAAGGCTTTGCTAGGTATAAGTGACTATAAATGAACTTTTCTTGACTATGGATGGCTTTCGCTCCTTGTTTCCCGAGGCAAACAATCAATTACAATCTGTTTTAATCAAAAAATGTAAAAAAAATTCAAAATAAATTCAATAATGGGATTATCAAAGCATTTAAACCGAGTAATAAGGCTTTCTAGGCATGAGTGACTATAAATGATCTTTTCTTGACAATGGATGGCTTTCGCTCCATGTTTCCCGAGGCAAACAATCAATTACAATATGTTTTAATCAAAAAATGTAAAAAAAATTCAAAATAAATTCAAAAATGGGATTATAAAGGCATTTAAACCGAGTAATAAGGCTTTTTTAGGCATAAGTGACTATAAATGATCTATTCTTGACAATGGATGGGTTTGGCTCCATGTTTCCCGAGGCAAACAAACAATTACAATATGTTTTAATCAAAAAATGTAAAAAAAATTGAAAATAAATTCAATAATGAGATTATAAAGGCATTGAAACCGAGAAATGAGGCTTTTCTAGGCATGAGTGACTATAAATGATCTTTTCTTGAAAATGGATGGCTTTCGCTCCATGTTTCCCGAGGCAAACAATCAATTACAATCTGTTTTAATCAAAACATGTAAAAACAATTCAAAATAAATTCAATAATGGGATTATAAAGGCATTTAAACCGAGTAATAAGGCTTTGCTAGGCATAAGTGACTATAAATGAACTTTTCTTGACTATGGATAGCTTTCGCTCCATGTTTCCCGAGGTAAACAATCAATTACAATCTGTTTTAATCAAAAAATGTAAAAAAAATTCAAAATAAATTCAATAATGGGATTATAAAGGCATTTAAACCGAGTAATAAGGCTTTTCTAGGCATGAGTGACTATAAATGATCTTTTCTTGACAATGGATGGCTTTCGCTCCATGTTTCCCACGGCAAACAATCAATTACAATCTGTTTTAATCAAAAAATATAAAAACAATTCAAAATAAATTCAATAATGGGATTATAAAGGCATTTAAACCGAGTAATAAGGCTTTTCTAGGCATGAGTGGCTATAAATGATCTTTTCTTGACAATGGATGGCTTTCGCTCCATGTTTCTCGAGGCAAACAATCAATTACAATCTGTTTTAATCAAAAAATGTAAAAACAATTCAAAATAAATTCAATAATGGGATTATGAAGGCCATTAAACCGAGAAATAAGGCTTTTCTAGGCATGAGTGCCTATAAATGATCTTTTTTTGACAATGGATGGCTTTCGCTCCATATTTCCCGAGGCAAACAATCAATTACAATCTGTTTTAATCAAAAATGTAAAAACAATTCAAAATAAATTCAATAATGGGATTATAAAGGCATTTAAACTAAGTAATAAGGCTTTTCTAGGCATGAGTGACTATAAATGATCTTCTCTTGACAATGGATGGCTTTAGCTCCATGTTTCCCTAGGCAAACAATCAATTACAATCTGTTTTAATCATAAAATTTAAAAACAATTCAAAATAAATTCAATAATGGGATTATAAAAGCATTTAAACCGAGTAATAAGGCTTTTCTAGGCATGAGTGACTATAAATGATCTATTCTTGACAATGGATTGGTTTTGCTCCATGTTTCCCGAGGCAAACAATGATTTACAATCTGTTTTAATCAAAAAATGTAAAAAAAATTCAAAATAAATTCAATAATGGGATTATAAAGGCATTTAAACCGAGTAATAAGGCTTTGCTAGGCATAAGTGACTATAAATGAACTTTTCTTGACTATGGATGGCTTTCGCTCCATGTTTCCCGAGGTAAACAATCAATTACAATCTGTTTTAATCAAAAAATGTAAAAAAAATTCAAAATAAATTTAATAATGGGATTATAAAGGCATTTAAATTGAGTAATAAGGCTTTTCTAGGCATGAGTGACTATAAATGATCTTTTCTTGACAATGGATGGCTTTCGCTCCATGTTTCCCACGGCAAACAATCAATTACCATATGTTTTAATCAAAAAATATAAAAACAATTCAAAATAAATTCAATAATGGGATTATAAAGGCATTTAAACCGAGTAATAAGGCTTTTCTAGGCATGAGTGACTATAAATGATCTTTTCTTGACAATGGATGGCTTTCGCTCCATATTTCCCGAGGCATACAATCAATTACAATCTGTTTTAATCAAAAAATGTAAAAACAATTCAAAATAAATTCAATAATAGGATTATAAAGGCATTTAAACTAAGTAATAAGGCTTTTCGAGGCATGAGTGACTATAAATGATCTTTTCTTGACAATGGATGGCTTTCGCTCCATGTTTCCCGAGGCAAACAATCAATTAAGATCTGTTTTAATCAAAAAATGTAAAAACAATTCAAAATAAATTCAATAATGGGATTATAAAAGCATTTAAACCGAGTAATAAGGCTTTTCTAGGCATAAGTGACTATAAATGATCTATTCTTGACAATGGATGGGTTTTGCTCCATGTTTCCCGAGGCAAACAATCAATTACAATATGTTTTAATCAAAAAATGTAAAAAAAATTGAAAATAAATTCAATAATGGGATTATAAAGGCATTTAAACCGAGAAATGAGGCTTTTCTAGGCATGAGTGACTATAAATGATCTTTTCTTGAAAATGGATGGCTTTCGCTCCATGTTTCCCGAGGCAAACAATCAATTACAATCTGTTTTAATCAAAAAATGTAAAAAAAATTCAAAATAAATTCAATAATGGGATTATAAAGGCATTTAAACCGAGTAATAAGGCTTTTTTAGGCATAAGTGACTATAAATGATCTATTCTTGACAATGGATGGGTTTTGCTCCATGTTTCCCGAGGCAAACAAACAATTACAATATGTTTTAATCAAAAAATATAAAAAAAATTGAAAATAAATTCAATAATGGGATTATAAAGGCATTTAAACCGAGAAATGAGGCTTTTCTAGGCATGAGTGACTATAAATGATCTTTTCTTGAAAATGGATGGCTTTCGCTCTATGTTTCCCGAGGCAAACAATCAATTACAATCTGTTTTAATCAAAAAATGTAAAAAAAAATTCAAAATAAATTCAATAATGGGATTATAAAGGCATTTAAACCGAGTAATAAGGCTTTTTCAGGCATAAGTGACTATAAATGATCTATTCTTGACAATGGATGGGTTTTGCTCCATGTTTCCCGAGGCAAACAAACAATTACAATATGTTTTAATCAAAAAATGTAAAAAAAATTGAAAATAAATTCAATAATGGGATTATAAAGGCATTTAAACCGAGAAATGAGGCTTTTCTAGGCATGAGTGACTATAAATGATCTTTTCTTGAAAATGGATGGCTTTCGCTCCATGTTTCCCGAGGCAAACAATCAATTACAATCTGTTTTAATCAAAAAATGTAAAAAAAATTCAAAATAAATTCAATAATGGGATTATAAAGGCATTTAAACCGAGTAATAAGGCTTTTTCAGGCATAAGTGACTATAAATGATCTATTCTTGACAATGGATGGGTTTTGCTCCATGTTTCCCGAGGCAAACAAACAATTACAATATGTTTTAATCAAAAAATGTAAAAAAAATTGAAAATAAATTCAATAATGGGATTATAAAGGCATTTAAACCGAGTAATAAGGCTTTTCTAGGCATGAGTGACTATAAATGATCTTTTCTTGACAATGGATGGCTTTCGCTGCATGTTTCCCACGGCAAACAATCAATTACAATCTGTTTTAATCAAAAAATATAAAAACAATTCAAAATAAATTCAATAATGGGATTATAAAGGCATTTAAACCGTGTAATAAGGCTTTTCTAGGCATGAGTGGCTATAAATGATCTTTTCTTGACAATGGATGGCTTTCGCTCCATGTTTCCCTAGGCAAACAACAAATTACAATCTGTTTTAATCAAAAAATGTAAAAACAATTCAAAATAAATTCAATAATGGGATTATAAAGGCATTTAAACCGAGTAATAAGGCTTTGCTAGGCATAAGTGACTATAAATGAACTTTTCTTGACTATGGATGGCTTTCGCTCCATGTTTCCCGAGGCAAACAATCAATTACAATCTGTTTTAATCAAAAAATGTAAAAAAAATTCAAAATAAATTCAATAATGGGATTATAAAGGCATTTAAACCGAGTAATAAGGCTTTTTTAGGCATAAGTGACTATAAATGATCTATTCTTGACAATGGATGGGTTTTGCTCCATGTTTCTCGAGGCAAACAAACAATTACAATATGTTTTAATCAAAAAATGTAAAAAAAATTGAAAATAAATTCAATAATGGGATTATAAAGGCATTTAAACCGAGAAATGAGGCTTTTCTAGGCATGAGTGACTATAAATGATCTTTTCTTGAAAATGGATGGGTTTCACTCCATGTTTCCCGAGGCAAACAATCAATTACAATCTGTTTTAATCAAAAAATGTAAAAACAATTCAAAATAAATTCAATAATGGGATTATAAAGGCATTTAAACCGAGTAATAAGGCTTTGCTAGGCATAACTGACTATAAATGAACTTTTCTTGACTATGGATGGCTTTCGCTCCATGTTTCCCGAGGCAAACAATCAATTACAATCTGTTTTAATCAAAAAATATAAAAACAATTCAAAATAAATTAAATAATGGGATTATAAAGAGATTTAAACCGAGTAATAAGGCTTTTCTAGGCATGAGTGACTATAAATGATCTTTTCTTGACAATGGATGGCTTTCGCTCCATGTTTCCCGAGGCCAACAATCAATTAAGATCTGTTTTAATCAAAAAATGTAAAAACAATTCAAAATAAAATTCAATAATGGGATTATAAAAGCATTTAAACCGAGTAATAAGGCTTTTCTAGGCATAAGTGACTATAAATGATCTATTCTTGACAATGGATGGGTTTTGCTCCATGTTTCCCGAGGCAAACAATCAATTACAATATGTTTTAATCAAAAAATGTAAAAAAAATTCAAAATAAATTCAATAATGAGATTATAAAGGCATTTAAACCGAGTAATAAGGCTTTTCTAGGCATGAGTGACTATAAATGATCTTTTCTTGACAATGGATGGCTTTCGCTCCATGTTTCCCGAGGCAAACAATCAATTACAATCTGTTTTAATCAAAAAATGTAAAAACAATTCAAAATAAATTCAATAATGGGATTATAATTGCATTTAAACCGAGTAATAAAGCTTTTCTAGGCATGAGTGGCTATAAATGATCTTTTCTTGACAATGGATGGCTTTCGCTCCATGTTTCCCGAGGCAAACAATTAATTACAATATGTTTTAATCAAAAAATGTAAAAAAAATTCAAAATAAATTCAATAATGGGATTATAAAGGCATTAAAACCGAGTAATAAGGCTTTTTTTGGCATAAGTGACTATAAATGATCTATTCTTGACAATGGATGGGTTTTGCTCCATGTTTCCCGAGGCAGACAAACAATTACAATATGTTTTAATCAAAAAATGTAAAAAAAATTGAAAATAAATTCAATAATGGGATTATAAAGGCATTTAAACCGAAAAATGAGGCTTTTCTAGGCATGAGTGACTATAAATGATCTTTTCTTGAAAATGGATGGCTTTCGCTCCATGTTTCCCGAGGCAAACAATCAATTACAATCTGTTTTAATCAAAAAATGTAAAAACAATTCAAAATAAATTCAATAATGGGATTATAAAGGCATTTAAACCGAGTAATAAGGCTTTTCTAGGCATGAGTGACTATAAATGATCTTTTCTTGACAATGGATGGCTTTCACTCCATGTTTCCCGAGGCAAACAATCAATTACAATCTGTTTTAATCAAAAAATGTAAAAACAATTCAAAATAAATTCCATAATGGGATTATAAAGGCATTTAAACCGAGTAATAAGGCTTTGCTAGGCATAAGTGACTATAAATGAACTTTTCTTCGCTATGGATGGCTTTCGCTCCATGTTTCCCGAGGCAAACAATCAATTACAATCTGTTTTAATCAAAAAATGTAAAAACAATTCAAAATAAATTCAATAATGGGATTATAAAGGCATTTAAACCGAGTAATAAGGCTTTTCTAGGCATGAGTGACTATAAATGATCTTCTCTTGACAATGGATGGCTTTAGCTCCATGTTTCCCTAGGCAAACAATCAATTACAATCTGTTTTAATCATAAAATTTAAAAACAATTCAAAATAAATTCAATAATGGGATTATAAAAGCATTTAAACCGAGTAATAAGGCTTTTCTAGGCATGAGTGACTATAAATGATCTATTCTTGACAATGGATGGGTTTTGCTCCATGTTTCCCGAGGCAAACAATCATTTACAATCTGTTTTAATCAAAAAATGTAAAAAAAATTCAAAATAAATTCAATAATGGGATTATAAAGGCATTTAAACCGAGTAATAAGGCTTTGCTAGGCATAAGTGACTATAAATGAACTTTTCTTGACTATGGATGGCTTTCGCTCCATGTTTCCCGAGGTAAACAATCAATTACAATCTGTTTTAATCAAAAAATGTAAAAAAAATTCAAAATAAATTTAATAATGGGATTATAAAGGCATTTAAATTGAGTAATAAGGCTTTTCTAGGCATGAGTGACTATAAATGATCTTTTCTTGACAATGGATGGCTTTCGCTCCATGTTTCCCACGGCAAACAATCAATTACCATATGTTTTAATCAAAAAATATAAAAACAATTCAAAATAAATTCAATAATGGGATTATAAAGGCATTTAAACCGAGTAATAAGGCTTTTCTAGGCATGAGTGACTATAAATGATCTTTTCTTGACAATGGATGGCTTTCGCTCCATATTTCCCGAGGCATACAATCAATTACAATCTGTTTTAATCAAAAAATGTAAAAACAATTCAAAATAAATTCAATAATAGGATTATAAAGGCATTTAAACTAAGTAATAAGGCTTTTCGAGGCATGAGTGACTATAAATGATCTTTTCTTGACAATGGATGGCTTTCGCTCCATGTTTCCCGAGGCAAACAATCAATTAAGATCTGTTTTAATCAAAAAATGTAAAAACAATTCAAAATAAATTCAATAATGGGATTATAAAAGCATTTAAACCGAGTAATAAGGCTTTTCTAGGCATAAGTGACTATAAATGATCTATTCTTGACAATGGATGGGTTTTGCTCCATGTTTCCCGAGGCAAACAATCAATTACAATATGTTTTAATCAAAAAATGTAAAAAAAATTGAAAATAAATTCAATAATGGGATTATAAAGGCATTTAAACTGAGAAATGAGGCTTTTCTAGGCATGAGTGACTATAAATGATCTTTTCTTGAAAATGGATGGCTTTCGCTCCATGTTTCCCGAGGCAAACAATCAATTACAATCTGTTTTAATCAAAAAATGTAAAAAAAATTCAAAATAAATTCAATAATGGGATTATAAAGGCATTTAAACCGAGTAATAAGGCTTTTTTAGGCATAAGTGACTATAAATGATCTATTCTTGACAATGGATGGGTTTTGCTCCATGTTTCCCGAGGCAAACAAACAATTACAATATGTTTTAATCAAAAAATATAAAAAAAATTGAAAATAAATTCAATAATGGGATTATAAAGGAATTTAAACCGAGAAATGAGGCTTTTCTAGGCATGAGTGACTATAAATGATCTTTTCTTGAAAATGGATGGCTTTCGCTCCATGTTTCCCGAGGCAAACAATCAATTACAATCTGTTTTAATCAAAAAATGTAAAAAAAAATTCAAAATAAATTCAATAATGGGATTATAAAGGCATTTAAACCGAGTAATAAGGCTTTTTCAGGCATAAGTGACTATAAATGATCTATTCTTGACAATGGATGGGTTTTGCTCCATGTTTCCCGAGGCAAACAAACAATTACAATATGTTTTAATCAAAAAATGTAAAAAAAATTGAAAATAAATTCAATAATGGGATTATAAAGGCATTTAAACCGAGAAATGAGGCTTTTCTAGGCCTGAGTGACTATAAATGATCTTTTCTTGAAAATGGATGGCTTTCGCTCCATGTTTCCCGAGGCAAACAATCAATTACAATCTGTTTTAATCAAAAAATGTAAAAAAAATTCAAAATAAATTCAATAATGGGATTATAAAGGCATTTAAACCGAGTAATAAGGCTTTTTCAGGCATAAGTGACTATAAATGATCTATTCTTGACAATGGATGGGTTTTGCTCCATGTTTCCCGAGGCAAACAAACAATTACAATATGTTTTAATCAAAAAATGTAAAAAAAATTGAAAATAAATTCAATAATGGGATTATAAAGGCATTTAAACCGAGTAATAAGGCTTTTCTAGGCATGAGTGACTATAAATGATCTTTTCTTGACAATGGATGGCTTTCGCTGCATGTTTCCCACGGCAAACAATCAATTACAATCTGTTTTAATCAAAAAATATAAAAACAATTCAAAATAAATTCAATAATGGGATTATAAAGGCATTTAAAACGAGTAATAAGGCTTTTCTAGGCATGAGTGGCTATAAATGATCTTTTCTTGACAATGGATGGCTTTCGCTCCATGTTTCCCTAGGCAAACAACAAATTACAATCTGTTTTAATCAAAAAATGTAAAAACAATTCAAAATAAATTCAATAATGGGATTATAAAGGCATTTAAACCGAGTAATAAGGCTTTGCTAGGCATAAGTGACTATAAATGAACTTTTCTTGACTATGGATGGCTTTCGCTCCATGTTTCCCGAGGCAAACAATCAATTACAATCTGTTTTAATCAAAAAATGTAAAAAAAATTCAAAATAAATTCAATAATGGGATTATAAAGGCATTTAAACCGAGTAATAAGGCTTTTTTAGGCATAAGTGACTATAAATGATCTATTCTTGACAATGGATGGGTTTTGCTCCATGTTTCTCGAGGCAAACAAACAATTACAATATGTTTTAATCAAAAAATGTAAAAAAAATTGAAAATAAATTCAATAATGGGATTATAAAGGCATTTAAACCGAGAAATGAGGCTTTTCTAGGCATGAGTGACTATAAATGATCTTTTCTTGAAAATGGATGGGTTTCGCTCCATGTTTCCCGAGGCAAACAATCAATTACAATCTGTTTTAATCAAAAAATGTAAAAACAATTCAAAATAAATTCAATAATGGGATTATAAAGGCATTTAAACCGAGTAATAAGGCTTTGCTAGGCATAACTGACTATAAATGAACTTTTCTTGACTATGGATGGCTTTCGCTCCATGTTTCCCGAGGCAAACAATCAATTACAATCTGTTTTAATCAAAAAATATAAAAACAATTCAAAATAAATTAAATAATGGGATTATAAAGAGATTTAAACCGAGTAATAAGGCTTTTCTAGGCATGAGTGACTATAAATGATCTTTTCTTGACAATGGATGGCTTTCGCTCCATGTTTCCCGAGGCAAACAATCAATTAAGATCTGTTTTAATCAAAAAATGTAAAAACAATTCAAAATAAAATTCAATAATGGGATTATAAAAGCATTTAAACCGAGTAATAAGGCTTTTCTAGGCATAAGTGACTATAAATGATCTATTCTTGAAAATGGATGGGTTTTGCTCCATGTTTCCCGAGGCAAACAATCAATTACAATATGTTTTAATCAAAAAATGTAAAAAAAATTCAAAATAAATTCAATAATGAGATTATAAAGGCATTTAAACCGAGTAATAAGGCTTTTCTAGGCATGAGTGACTATAAATGATCTTTTCTTGACAATGGATGGCTTTCGCTCCATGTTTCCCGAGGCAAACAATCAATTACAATCTGTTTTAATCAAAAAATGTAAAAACAATTCAAAATAAATTCAATAATGGGATTATAAATGCATTTAAACCGAGTAATAAAGCTTTTCTAGGCATGAGTGGCTATAAATGATCTTTTCTTGACAATGGATGGCTTTCGCTCCATGTTTCCCGAGGCAAACAATCAATTACAATATGTTTTAATCAAAAAATGTAAAAAAAATTCAAAATAAATTCAATAATGGGATTATAAAGGCATTAAAACCGAGTAATAAGGCTTTTTTTGGCATAAGTGACTATAAATGATCTATTCTTGACAATGGATGGGTTTTGCTCCATGTTTCCCGAGGCAGACAAACAATTACAATATGTTTTAATCAAATAATGTAAAAAAAATTGAAAATAAATTCAATAATGGGATTATAAAGGCATTTAAACCGAAAAATGAGGCTTTTCTAGGCATGAGTGACTATAAATGATCTTTTCTTGAAAATGGATGGCTTTCGCTCCATGTTTCCCGAGGCAAACAATCAATTACAATCTGTTTTAATCAAAAAATGTAAAAACAATTCAAAATAAATTCAATAATGGGATTATAAAGGCATTTAAACCGAGTAATAAGGCTTTTCTAGGCATGAGTGACTATAAATGATCTTTTCTTGACAATGGATGGCTTTCACTCCATGTTTCCCGAGGCAAACAATCAATTACAATCTGTTTTAATCAAAAAATGTAAAAACAATTCAAAATAAATTCCATAATGGGATTATAAAGGCATTTAAACCGAGTAATAAGGCTTTGCTAGGCATAAGTGACTATAAATGAACTTTTCTTCGCTATGGATGGCTTTCGCTCCATGTTTCCCGAGGCAAACAATCAATTACAATCTGTTTTAATCAAAAAATGTAAAAACAATTCAAAATAAATTCAATAATGGGATTATAAAGGCATTTAAACCGAGTAATAAGGCTTTTCTAGGCATGAGTGGCTATAAATGATCTTTTCTTGACAATGGATGGATTTCGCTCCATGTTTCCCGAGGCAAACAATCAATTACAATCTGTTTTAATCAAAAAATGTAAAAACAATTCAAAATAAATTCAATAATGGGATTATAAAGGCATTTAAATCGAGTAATAAGGCTTTGCTAGGTATAAGTGACTATAAATGAACTTTTCTTGACTATGGATGGCTTTCGCTCCATGTTTCCCGAGGCAAACAATCAATTACAATCTGTTTTAATCAAAAAATGTAAAAAAAATTCAAAATAAATTCAATAATGGGATTATAAAAGCATTTAAACCGAGTAATAAGTCTTTTCTAGGCATGAGTGACTATAAATGATCTATTCTTGACAATGGATGGGTTTTGCTCCATGTTTCCCGAGGCAAACAATCAATTACAATCTGTTTTAATCAAAAAATGTAAAAAAAATTCAAAATAAATTCAATAATGGGATTATAAAGGCATTTAAACCGAGTAATAAGGCTTTGCTAGGCATAAGTGACTATAAATGAACTTTTCTTGACTATGGATGGCTTTCACTCCATGTTTCCCAAGGTAAACAATCAATTACAATCTGTTTTAATCAAAAATGTAAAAAAAATTCAAAATAAATTCAATAATGGGATTATAAAGGCATTTAAACCGAGTAATAAGGCTTTTCTAGGCATGAGTGACTATAAATGATCTTTTCTTGACAATGGATGGCTTTCGCTCCATGTTTCCCACGGCAAACAATCAATTACAATATGTTTTAACCAAAAAATATAAAAACAATTCAAAATAAATTCAATAATGGGATTATAAAGGCATTTAAACCGAGTAATAAGGCTTTTCTAGGCATGAGTGGCTATAAATGATCTTTTCTTGACAATGGATGGCTTTCGCTCCATGTTTCCCGAGGCAAACAATCAATTACAATCTGTTTTAATCAAAAAATGTAAAAAAAATTCAAAATAAATTCAATAATGGGATTATAAAGGCATTTAAACCGAGTAATAAGGCTTTGCTAGGCATAAGTGACTATAAATGAACTTTTCTTCACTATGGATGGCTTTCGCTCCATGTTTCCCGAGGCAAACAATCAATTACAATCTGTTTTAATCAAAAAATGTAAAAACAATTCAAAATAAATTCAATAATGGGATTATAAAGGCATTTAAACCGAGTAATAAGCCTTTTCTAGGCATGAGTGGCTATAAATGATCTTTTCTTGACAATGGATGGATTTCGCTCCAAGTTTCCCGAGGCAAACAATCAATTACAATCTGTTTTAATCAAAAAATGTAAAAAAAATTCAAAATAAATTCAATAATGGGATTATAAAGGCATTTAAACCGAGTAATAAGGCTTTGCTAGGCATAAGTGACTATAAATGAACTTTTCTTGACTATGGATGGCTTTCGCTCCATCTTTCTCAAGGTAAACAATCAATTACAATCTGTTTTAATCAAAAATGTAAAAAAAATTCAAAATAAATTCAATAATGGGATTATAAAGGCATTTAAACCGAGTAATAAGGCTTTTCTAGGCATGAGTGACTATAAATGATCTTTTCTTGACAATGGATGGCTTTCGCTCCATGTTTCCCACGGCAAACAATCAATTACAATCCGTTTTAATCAAAAAATATAAAAACAATTCAAAATAAATTCAATAATGGGATTATAAAGGCATTTAAACCAAGTAATAAGGCTTTTCTAGGCATTAGTGGCTATAAATGATCTTTTCTTGACAATGGATGGCTTTCGCTCCATGTTTCCCGAGGCAAACAATCAATTACAATCTGTTTTAATCAAAAAATGTAAAAACAATTCAAAATAAATTCAATAATGGGATTATAAAGGCATTTAAACCGAGTAATAAGGCTTTTCTAGGCATAAGTGACTATAAATGATCTTTTCTTGGCAATGGATGGCTTTCGCTCCATATTTCCCGAGGTAAACAATCAATTACAATCTGTTTTAATCAAAAAATGTAAAAAAAATTCAAAATAAATTCAATAATGGGATTATAAAGGCATTTAAACCGAGTAATAAGGCTTTTCTAGGCATGAGAGACTATAAATGATCTTTTCTTGACAATGGATGGCTTTCGCTCCATGTTTCCCACGGCAAACAATCAATTACAATCTGTTTTAATCAAAAAATATAAAAACAATTCAAAATAAATTCAATAATGGGATTATAAAGGCATTTAAACCGAGTAATAAGGCTTTTCTAGGCATGAGTGACTATAAATGATCTTTTCTTGACAATGGATGGCTTTCGCTCCATGTTTCCCACGGCAAACAATCAATTACAATCTGTTTTAATCAAAAAATATAAAAACAATTCAAAATAAATTCAATAATGGGATTATAAAGGCATTTAAACCGAGTAATAAGGCTTTTCTAGGCATGAGTGACTATAAATGATCTTTTCTTGACAATGGATGGCTTTCGCTCCATGTTTCCCGAGGCAAACAATCAATTACAATCTGTTTTAATCAAAAAATGTAAAAACAATTCAAAATAAATTCAATAATGGGATTATAAAGGCATTTAATCCGAGTAATAAGGCTTTGCTAGGAATAAGTGACTATAAATGAACTTTTCTTCACTATGGATGGCTTTCGCTCCACGTTTCCCGAGGCAAACAATCAATTACAATCTGTTTCAATCAAAAAATGTAAAAAAAATTCAAAATAAATTCAATAATGGGATTATAAAGGCATTTAAACCGAGTAATAAGGCTTTTCTAGGCATGAGTGACTATAAATGATCTTTTCTTGACAATGGATGGCTTTCGCTCCATGTTTCCCAAGGCAAACAATCAATTACAATATGTTTTAATCAAAAAATGTAAAAAAAATTCAAAATAAATTCAATAATGGGATTATAAAGGCATTTAAACCGAGTAATAAAGCTTTTTTAGGCATAAGTGACTATAAATGATCTATTCTTGACAATGGATGGGTTTTGCTCCATGTTTCCCGAGGCAAACAAACAATTACAATATGTTTTAATCAAAAACTGTAAAAAAAATTGAAAATAAATTCAATAATGGGATTATAAAGGCATTTAAACCGAGAAATGAGGCTTTTCTAGGCATGAGTGACTATAAATGATCTTTTCTTGAAAATGGATGGCTTTCGCTCCATGTTTCCCGAGGCAAACAATCAATTACAATCTATTTTAATCAAAAAATGCAAAAACAATTCAAAATAAATTCAATAATGGGATTATAAAGGCATTTAAACCGAGTAATAAGGCTTTGCTAGGCATAAGTGACTATAAATGAACTTTTCTTGACTATGGATGGCTTTCGCTCCATCTTTCCCGAGGTAAACAATCAATTACAATATGTTTTAATCAAAAAATGTAAAAAAAATTCAAAATAAATTCAATAAAGGGATTATAAAGGCATTTAAACCGAGTAATAAGGCTTTTCTAGGCATGAGTGACTATAAATGATCTTTTCTTGACAATGGATGGCTTTCGCTCCATGTTTCCCACGGCAAACAATCAATTACAATATGTTTTAATCAAAAAATATAAAAATAATTCAAAATAAATTCAATAATGGGATTATAAAGGCATTTAAACCGAGTAATAAGGCTTTTCTAGGCATGAGTGGCTATAAATGATCTTTTCTTGACAATAGATGGCTTTCGCTCCATGTTTCCCGAGGCAAACAATCAATTACAATCTGTTTTAATCAAAAAATGTAAAAACAATTCAAAATAAATTCAATAATGGTATTATAAAGGCCATTAAACCGAGAAATAAGGCTTTTCTAGGCATGAGTGCCTATAAATGATCTTTTCTTGACAATGGATGGCTTTCGCTCCATATTTCCCGAGGCAAACAATCAATTACAATCTGTTTTAATCAAAAATGTAAAAACAATTCAAAATAAATTCAATAATGGGATTATAAAGGCATTTAAACTAAGTAATAAGGCTTTTCTAGGCATGAGTGACTATAAATGATCTATTCTTGACAATGGATGGCTTTCGCTCCATGTTTCTCGAGGCAAACAATCAAGTACAATATGTTTTAATCAAAAAATGTAAAAATAATTCAAAATAAATTCAATAATGGGATTATAAAGGCATTTAAACCGAGTAATAAGGCTTTTTTAGGCATAAGTGACTATAAATGATCTATTCTTGAGAATGGATGGGTTTTGCTCCATGTTTCCCGAGGCAAACAAACAATTACAATATGTTTTAATCAAAAAATGTAAAAAAAATTGAAAATAAATTCAATAATGGGATTATAAAGGCATTTAAACCGAGAAATGGGGCTTTTCTAGGCATGAGTGACTATAAATGATCTTTTCTTGAAAATGGATGGCTTTCGCTCCATGTTTCCCGAGGTAAACAATCGATTACAATATGTTTTAATCAAAAAATGTAAAAAAAATTCAAAATAAATTCAATAATGGGATTATAAAGGCATTTAAACCGAGTAATAAGGCTTTTTTAGGCATAAGTGACTATAAATGATCTGTTCTTGACAATGGATGGGTTTTGCTCCATGTTTCCCGAGGCAAACAAACAATTACAATATGTTTTAATCAAAAAATGTAAAAAAAATTGAAAATAAATTCAATAATGGGATTATAAAGGCATTTAAACCGAGTAATAAGGCTTTTCTAGGCATGAGTGGCTATAAATGATCTTTTCTTGACAATGGATGGCTTTCGCTCCATGTTTCCCACGGCAAACAATCAATTACAATCTGTTTTAATCAAAAAATATAAAAGCAATTCAAAATAAATTCAATAATGGGATTATAAAGGCATTTAAACCGAGTAATAAGGCTTTTCTAGGCATGAGTGGCTATAAATGATCTTTTCTTGACAATGGATGGCTTTCGCTCCATGTTTCTCGAGGCAAACAATCAATTACAATCTGTTTTAATCAAAAAATGTAAAAACAATTCAAAATAAATTCAATAATGGGATTATGAAGGCCATTAAACCGAGAAATAAGGCTTTTCTAGGTATGAGTGCCTATAAATGATCTTTTCTTGACAATGGATGGCTTTCGCTCCATATTTCCCGAGGCAAACAATCAATTACAATCTGTTTTAATCAAAAATGTAAAAACAATTCAAAATAAATTCAATAATGGGATTATAAAGGCATTTAAACTAAGTAATAAGGCTTTTCTAGGCATGAGTGACTATAAATGATCTTTTCTTGACAATGGATGGCTTTAGCTCCATGTTTCCCTGGGCCAACAATCAATTACAATCTGTTTTAATCATAAAATTTAAAAGCAATTCAAAATAAATTCAATAATGGGATTATAAAAGCATTTAAACCGAGTAATAAGGCTTTTCTAGGCATAAGTGACTATAAATGATCTATTCTTGACAATGGATGGGTTTTGCTCCATATTTTCCGAGGCAAACAATCTATTACAATATGTTTTAATCAAAAAATGTAAAAAAAATTGAAAATAAATTCAATAATGAGATTATAAAGGCATTTAAACCGATTAATAAGGCTTTTCTAGGCATAAGTGACTATAAATGATCTTTTCTTGACAATGGATGGCTTTCGCTCCATGTTTCCCGAGGCAAACAATCAATTACAATCTGTTTTAATCAAAAAATGTAAAAACAATGCAAAATAAATTCAATAATGGGATTATAAATGCATTTAAACCGAGTAATAACGCTTTTCTAGGCGTTAGTGGCTATAAATGATCTTTTCTTGACAATGGATGGCTTTCGCTCCATGTTTCCCGAGGCAAACAATCAAGTACAATATGTTTTAATCAAAAAATGTAAAAATAATTCAAAATAAATTCAATAATGGGATTATAAAGGCATTTAAACCGAGTAATAAGGCTTTTTTAGGCATAAGTGACTATAAATGATCTATTCTTGACAATGGATGGGTTTTGCTCCATGTTTCCCGAGGCAAACAAACAATTACAATATGTTTTAATCAAAAAATGTAAAAAAAATTGAAAATAAATTCAATAATGGGATTATAAAGGCATTTAAACCGAGTAATAAGGCTTTTCTAGGCATGAGTGGCTATAAATGATCTTTTCTTGACAATGGATGGATTTCGCTCCATGTTTCCCACGGCAAACAATCAATTAAAATCTGTTTTAATCAAAAAATATAAAAACAATTCAAAATAAATTCAATAATGGGATTATAAAGGCATTTAAACCGAGTAATAAGGCTTTTCTAGGCATGAGTGGCTATAAATGATCTTTTCTTGACAATGGATGGCTTTCGCTCCATGTTTCCCACGGCAAACAATCAATTACAATCTGTTTTAATCAAAAAATATAAAAACAATTCAAAATAAATTCAATAATGGGATTATAAAGGCATTTAAACCGAGTAATAATGCTTTTCTAGGCATGAGTGGCTATAAATGATCTTTTCTTGACAATGGATGGCTTTCGCTCCATGTTTCTCGAGGCAAACAATCAATTACAATCTATTTTAATCAAAAAATGTAAAAACAATTCAAAATAAATTCAATAATGGGATTATGAAGGCCATTAAACCGATAAATAAGGCTTTTCTAGGCATGAGTGCCTATAAATGATCTTTTCTTGACAATGGATGGCTTTCGCTCCATATTTCTCGAGGCAAACAATCAATTACAATCTGTTTTAATCAAAAATGTAAAAACAATTCAAAATAAATTCAATAATGGGATTATAAAGGCATTTAAACTAAGTAATAAGGCTTTTCTAGGCATGAGTGACTATAAATGATCTTTTCTTGACAATGGATGGCTTTAGCTCCATGTTTCCCTAGGCAAACAATCAATTACAATCTGTTTTAATCATAAAATTTAAAAACAATTCAAAATAAATTCAATAATGGGATTATAAAAGCATTTAAACCGAGTAATAAGGCTTTTCTAGGCATGAGTGACTATAAATGATCTATTCTTGACAATGGATGGGTTTTGCTCCATGTTTCCCGAGGCAAACAATCAATTACAATCTGTTTTAATCAAAAAATGTAAAAAAAATTCAAAATAAATTCAATAATGGGATTATAAAGGCATTTAAACCGAGTAATAAGGCTTTGCTAGGCATAAGTGACTATAAATGAACTTTTCTTGACTATGGATGGCTTTCGCTCCATGTTTCCCGAGGTAAACAATCAATTACAATCTGTTTTAATCAAAAAATGTAAAAAAAATTCAAAATAAATTTAATAATGGGATTATAAAGGCATTTAAACCGAGTAATAAGGCTTTTCTAGGCATGAGTGACTATAAATGATCTTTTCTTGACAATGGATGGCTTTCGCTCCATGTTTCTCGAGGCAAACAACAAATTACAATCTGTTTTAATCAAAAAATGTAAAAACAATTCAAAATAAATTCAATAATGGGATTATAAAGGCATTTAAACCGAGTAATAAGGCTTTTTTAGGCATAAGTGACTATAAATGATCTATTCTTGACAATGGATGGGTTTTGCTCCATGTTTCCCGAGGCAAACAAACAATTACAATATGTTTTAATCAAAAAATGTAAAAAAAATTGAAAATAAATTCAATAATGGGATTATAAAGGCATTTAAACCGAGAAATGGGGCTTTTCTAGGCATGAGTGACTATAAACGATCTTTTCTTGACAATGGATGGATTTCGCTCCATGTTTCCCGAGGCAAACAATCAATTACAATATGTTTTAATCAAAAAATGTAAAAACAATTCAAAATAAATTCAATAATGGGATTATAAAGGCATTTAAATCGAGTAATAAGGCTTTGCTAGGTATAAGTGACTATAAATGAACTTTTCTTGACTATGGATGGCTTTCGCTCCTTGTTTCCCGAGGCAAACAATCAATTACAATCTGTTTTAATCAAAAAATGTAAAAAAAATTCAAAATAAATTCAATAATGGGATTATCAAAGCATTTAAACCGAGTAATAAGGCTTTCTAGGCATGAGTGACTATAAATGATCTTTTCTTGACAATGGATGGCTTTCGCTCCATGTTTCCCGAGGCAAACAATCAATTACAATATGTTTTAATCAAAAAATGTAAAAAAAATTCAAAATAAATTCAATAATGGGATTATAAAGGCATTTAAACCGAGTAATAAGGCTTTTCTAGGCATGAGTGACTATAAATGATCTTTTCTTGACAATGGATGGCTTTCGCTCCATGTTTCCCACGGCAAACAATCAATTACAATCTGTTTTAATCAAAAAATATAAAAACAATTCAAAATAAATTCAATAATGGGATTATAAAGGCATTTAAACCGAGTAATAAGGCTTTTCTAGGCATTAGTGGCTATAAATGATCTTTTCTTGACAATGGATGGCTTTCGCTCCATGTTTCCCGAGGCAAACAATCAATTACAATCTGTTTTAATCAAAAAATGTAAAAACAATGCAAAATAAATTCAATAATGGGATTATAAATGCATTTAAACCGAGTAATAACGCTTTTCTAGGCCTGAGTGGCTATAAATGATCTTTTCTTGACAATGGATGGCTTTCGCTCCATGTTTCCCGAGGCAAACAATCAAGTACAATATGTTTTAATCAAAAAATGTAAAAATAATTCAAAATAAATTCAATAATGGGATTATAAAGGCATTTAAACCGAGTAATAAGGCTTTTTTAGGCATAAGTGACTATAAATGATCTATTCTTGAGAATGGATGGGTTTTGCTCCATGTTTCCCGAGGCAAACAAACAATTACAATATGTTTTAATCAAAAAATGTAAAAAAAATTGAAAATAAATTCAATAATGGGATTATAAAGGCATTTAAACCGAGAAATGGGGCTTTTCTAGGCATGAGTGACTATAAATGATCTTTTCTTGAAAATGGATGGCTTTCGCTCCATGTTTCCCGAGGTAAACAATCGATTACAATATGTTTTAATCAAAAAATGTAAAAAAAATTCAAAATAAATTCAATAATGGGATTATAAAGGCATTTAAACCGAGTAATAAGGCTTTTTTAGGCATAAGTGACTATAAATGATCTGTTCTTGACAATGGATGGGTTTTGCTCCATGTTTCCCGAGGCAAACAAACAATTACAATATGTTTTAATCAAAAAATGTAAAAAAAATTGAAAATAAATTCAATAATGGGATTATAAAGGCATTTAAACCGAGTAATAAGGCTTTTCTAGGCATGAGTGGCTATAAATGATCTTTTCTTGACAATGGATGGCTTTCGCTCCATGTTTCCCACGGCAAACAATCAATTACAATCTGTTTTAATCAAAAAATATAAAAGCAATTCAAAATAAATTCAATAATGGGATTATAAAGGCATTTAAACCGAGTAATAAGGCTTTTCTAGGCATGAGTGGCTATAAATGATCTTTTCTTGACAATGGATGGCTTTCGCTCCATGTTTCTCGAGGCAAACAATCAATTACAATCTGTTTTAATCAAAAAATGTAAAAACAATTCAAAATAAATTCAATAATGGGATTATGAAGGCCATTAAACCGAGAAATAAGGCTTTTCTAGGTATGAGTGCCTATAAATGATCTTTTCTTGACAATGGATGGCTTTCGCTCCATATTTCCCGAGGCAAACAATCAATTACAATCTGTTTTAATCAAAAATGTAAAAACAATTCAAAATAAATTCAATAATGGGATTATAAAGGCATTTAAACTAAGTAATAAGGCTTTTCTAGGCATGAGTGACTATAAATGATCTTTTCTTGACAATGGATGGCTTTAGCTCCATGTTTCCCTGGGCCAACAATCAATTACAATCTGTTTTAATCATAAAATTTAAAAACAATTCAAAATAAATTCAATAATGGGATTATAAAAGCATTTAAACCGAGTAATAAGGCTTTTCTAGGCATAAGTGACTATAAATGATCTATTCTTGACAATGGATGGGTTTTGCTCCATATTTTCCGAGGCAAACAATCTATTACAATATGTTTTAATCAAAAAATGTAAAAAAAATTGAAAATAAATTCAATAATGCGATTATAAAGGCATTTAAACCGATTAATAAGGCTTTTCTAGGCATAAGTGACTATAAATGATCTTTTCTTGACAATGGATGGCTTTCGCTCCATGTTTCCCGAGGCAAACAATCAATTACAATCTGTTTTAATCAAAAAATGTAAAAACAATGCAAAATAAATTCAATAATGGGATTATAAATGCATTTAAACCGAGTAATAACGCTTTTCTAGGCGTGAGTGGCTATAAATGATCTTTTCTTGACAATGGATGGCTTTCGCTCCATGTTTCCCGAGGCAAACAATCAAGTACAATATGTTTTAATCAAAAAATGTAAAAATAATTCAAAATAAATTCAATAATGGGATTATAAAGGCATTTAAACCGAGTAATAAGGCTTTTTTAGGCATAAGTGACTATAAATGATCTATTCTTGACAATGGATGGGTTTTGCTCCATGTTTCCCGAGGCAAACAAACAATTACAATATGTTTTAATCAAAAAATGTAAAAAAAATTGAAAATAAATTCAATAATGGGATTATAAAGGCATTTAAACCGAGTAATAAGGCTTTTCTAGGCATGAGTGGCTATAAATGATCTTTTCTTGACAATGGATGGATTTCGCTCCATGTTTCCCACGGCAAACAATCAATTACAATCTGTTTTAATCAAAAAATATAAAAACAATTCAAAATAAATTCAATAATGGGATTATAAAGGCATTTAAACCGAGTAATAAGGCTTTTCTAGGCATGAGTGGCTATAAATGATCTTTTCTTGACAATGGATGGCTTTCGCTCCATGTTTCCCACGGCAAACAATCAATTACAATCTGTTTTAATCAAAAAATATAAAAACAATTCAAAATAAATTCAATAATGGGATTATAAAGGCATTTAAACCGAGTAATAACGCTTTTCTAGGCATGAGTGGCTATAAATGATCTTTTCTTGACAATGGATGGCTTTCGCTCCATGTTTCTCGAGGCAAACAATCAATTACAATCTATTTTAATCAAAAAATGTAAAAACAATTCAAAATAAATTCAATAATGGGATTATGAAGGCCATTAAACCGAAAAATAAGGCTTTTCTAGGCATGAGTGCCTATAAATGATCTTTTCTTGACAATGGATGGCTTTCGCTCCATATTTCTCGAGGCAAACAATCAATTACAATCTGTTTTAATCAAAAATGTAAAAACAATTCAAAATAAATTCAATAATGGGATTATAAAGGCATTTAAACTAAGTAATAAGGCTTTTCTAGGCATGAGTGACTATAAATGATCTTTTCTTGACAATGGATGGCTTTAGCTCCATGTTTCCCTAGGCAAACAATCAATTACAATCTGTTTTAATCATAAAATTTAAAAACAATTCAAAATAAATTCAATAATGGGATTATAAAAGCATTTAAACCGAGTAATAAGGCTTTTCTAGGCATGAGTGACTATAAATGATCTATTCTTGACAATGGATGGGTTTTGCTCCATGTTTCCCGAGGCAAACAATCAATTACAATCTGTTTTAATCAAAAAATGTAAAAAAAATTCAAAATAAATTCAATAATGGGATTATAAAGGCATTTAAACCGAGTAATAAGGCTTTGCTAGGCATAAGTGACTATAAATGAACTTTTCTTGACTATGGATGGCTTTCGCTCCATGTTTCCCGAGGTAAACAATCAATTACAATCTGTTTTAATCAAAAAATGTAAAAAAAATTCAAAATAAATTTAATAATGGGATTATAAAGGCATTTAAACCGAGTAATAAGGCTTTTCTAGGCATGAGTGACTATAAATGATCTTTTCTTGACAATGGATGGCTTTCGCTCCATGTTTCTCGAGGCAAACAACAAATTACAATCTGTTTTAATCAAAAAATGTAAAAACAATTCAAAATAAATTCAATAATGGGATTATAAAGGCATTTAAACCGAGTAATAAGGCTTTTTTAGGCATAAGTGACTATAAATGATCTATTCTTGACAATGGATGGGTTTTGCTCCATGTTTCCCGAGGCAAACAAACAATTACAATATGTTTTAATCAAAAAATGTAAAAAAAATTGAAAATAAATTCAATAATGGGATTATAAAGGCATTTAAACCGAGAAATGGGGCTTTTCTAGGCATGAGTGACTATAAACGATCTTTTCTTGACAATGGATGGATTTCGCTCCATGTTTCCCGAGGCAAACAATCAATTACAATATGTTTTAATCAAAAAATGTAAAAACAATTCAAAATAAATTCAATAATGGGATTATAAAGGCATTTAAATCGAGTAATAAGGCTTTGCTAGGTATAAGTGACTATAAATGAACTTTTCTTGACTATGGATGGCTTTCGCTCCTTGTTTCCCGAGGCAAACAATCAATTACAATCTGTTTTAATCAAAAAATGTAAAAAAAATTCAAAATAAATTCAATAATGGGATTATCAAAGCATTTAAACCGAGTAATAAGGCTTTCTAGGCATGAGTGACTCTAAATGATCTTTTCTTGACAATGGATGGCTTTCGCTCCATGTTTCCCGAGGCAAACAATCAATTACAATATGTTTTAATCAAAAAATGTAAAAAAAATTCAAAATAAATTCAATAATGGGATTATAAAGGCATTTAAACCGAGTAATAAGGCTTTTTTAGGCATAAGTGACTATAAATGATCTATTCTTGACAATGGATGGGTTTGGCTCCATGTTTCCCGAGGCAAACAAACAATTACAATATGTTTTAATCAAAAAATGTAAAAAAAATTGAAAATAAATTCAATAATGGGATTATAAAGGCATTGAAACCGAGAAATGAGGCTTTTCTAGGCATGAGTGACTATAAATGATCTTTTCTTGAAAATGGATGGCTTTCGCTCCATGTTTCCCGAGGCAAACAATCAATTACAATCTGTTTTAATCAAAACATGTAAAAACAATTCAAAATAAATTCAATAATGGGATTATAAAGGCATTTAAACCGAGTAATAAGGCTTTGCTAGGCATAAGTGACTATAAATGAACTTTTCTTGACTATGGATAGCTTTCGCTCCATGTTTCCCGAGGTAAACAATCAATTACAATCTGTTTTAATCAAAAAATGTAAAAAAAATTCAAAATAAATTCAATAATGGGATTATAAAGGCATTTAAACCGAGTAATAAGGCTTTTCTAGGCATGAGTGACTATAAATGATCTTTTCTTGACAATGGATGGCTTTTGCTCCATGTTTCCCACGGCAAACAATCAATTACAATCTGTTTTAATCAAAAAATATAAAAACAATTCAAAATAAAATTCAATAATGGGATTATAAAGGCATTTAAACCGAGTAATAAGGCTTTTCTAGGCATGAGTGGCTATAAATGATCTTTTCTTGACAATGGATGGCTTTCGCTCCATGTTTCTCGAGGCAAACAATCAATTACAATCTGTTTTAATCAAAAAATGTAAAAACAATTCAAAATAAATTCAATAATGGGATTATGAAGGCCATTAAACCGAGAAATAAGGCTTTTCTAGGCATGAGTGCCTATAAATGATCTTTTTTTGACAATGGATGGCTTTCGCTCCATATTTCCCGAGGCAAACAATCAATTACAATCTGTTTTAATCAAAAATGTAAAAACAATTCAAAATAAATTCAATAATGGGATTATAAAGGCATTTAAACTAAGTAATAAGGCTTTTCTAGGCATGAGTGACTATAAATGATCTTCTCTTGACAATGGATGGCTTTAGCTCCATGTTTCCCTAGGCAAACAATCAATTACAATCTGTTTTAATCATAAAATTTAAAAACAATTCAAAATAAATTCAATAATGGGATTATAAAAGCATTTAAACCGAGTAATAAGGCTTTTCTAGGCATGAGTGACTATAAATGATCTATTCTTGACAATGGATGGGTTTTGCTCCATGTTTCCCGAGGCAAACAATCATTTACAATCTGTTTTAATCAAAAAATGTAAAAAAAATTCAAAATAAATTCAATAATGGGATTATAAAGGCATTTAAACCGAGTAATAAGGCTTTGCTAGGCATAAGTGACTATAAATGACCTTTTCTTGACTATGGATGGCTTTCGCTCCATGTTTCCCGAGGTAAACAATCAATTACAATCTGTTTTAATCAAAAAATGTAAAAAAAATTCAAAATAAATTTAATAATGGGATTATAAAGGCATTTAAATTGAGTAATAAGGCTTTTCTAGGCATGAGTGACTATAAATGATCTTTTCTTGACAATGGATGGCTTTCGCTCCATGTTTCCCACGGCAAACAATCAATTACCATATGTTTTAATCAAAAAATATAAAAACAATTCAAAATAAATTCAATAATGGGATTATAAAGGCATTTAAACCGAGTAATAAGGCTTTTCTAGGCATGAGTGACTATAAATGATCTTTTCTTGACAATGGATGGCTTTCGCTCCATATTTCCCGAGGCATACAATCAATTACAATCTGTTTTAATCAAAAAATGTAAAAACAATTCAAAATAAATTCAATAATAGGATTATAAAGGCATTTAAACTAAGTAATAAGGCTTTTCGAGGCATGAGTGACTATAAATGATCTTTTCTTGACAATGGATGGCTTTCGCTCCATGTTTCCCGAGGCAAACAATCAATTAAGATCTGTTTTAATCAAAAAATGTAAAAACAATTCAAAATAAATTCAATAATGGGATTATAAAAGCATTTAAACCGAGTAATAAGGCTTTTCTAGGCATAAGTGACTATAAATGATCTATTCTTGACAATGGATGGGTTTTGCTCCATGTTTCCCGAGGCAAACAATCAATTACAATATGTTTTAATCAAAAAATGTAAAAAAAATTGAAAATAAATTCAATAATGGGATTATAAAGGCATTTAAACCGAGAAATGAGGCTTTTCTAGGCATGAGTGACTATAAATGATCTTTTCTTGAAAATGGATGGCTTTCGCTCCATGTTTCCCGAGGCAAACAATCAATTACAATCTGTTTTAATCAAAAAATGTAAAAAAAATTCAAAATAAATTCAATAATGGGATTATAAAGGCATTTAAACCGAGTAATAAGGCTTTTTTAGGCATAAGTGACTATAAATGATCTATTCTTGACAATGGATGGGTTTTGCTCCATATTTCCCGAGGCAAACAAACAATTACAATATGTTTTAATCAAAAAATATAAAAAAAATTGAAAATAAATTCAATAATGGGATTATAAAGGCATTTAAACCGAGAAATGAGGCTTTTCTAGGCATGAGTGACTATAAATGATCTTTTCTTGAAAATGGATGGCTTTCGCTCCATGTTTCCCGAGGCAAACAATCAATTACAATCTGTTTTAATCAAAAAATGTAAAAAAAAATTCAAAATAAATTCAATAATGGGATTATAAAGGCATTTAAACCGAGTAATAAGGCTTTTTCAGGCATAAGTGACTATAAATGATCTATTCTTGACAATGGATGGGTTTTGCTCCATGTTTCCCGAGGCAAACAAACAATTACAATATGTTTTAATCAAAAAATGTAAAAAAAATTGAAAATAAATTCAATAATGGGATTATAAAGGCATTTAAACCGAGAAATGAGGCTTTTCTAGGCATGAGTGACTATAAATGATCTTTTCTTGAAAATGGATGGCTTTCGCTCCATGTTTCCCGAGGCAAACAATCAATTACAATCTGTTTTAATCAAAAAATGTAAAAAAAATTCAAAATAAATTCAATAATGGGATTATAAAGGCATTTAAACCGAGTAATAAGGCTTTTTCAGGCATAAGTGACTATAAATGATCTATTCTTGACAATGGATGGGTTTTGCTCCATGTTTCCCGAGGCAAACAAACAATTACAATATGTTTTAATCAAAAAATGTAAAAAAAATTGAAAATAAATTCAATAATGGGATTATAAAGGCATTTAAACCGAGTAATAAGGCTTTTCTAGGCATGAGTGACTATAAATGATCTTTTCTTGACAATGGATGGCTTTCGCTGCATGTTTCCCACGGCAAACAATCAATTACAATCTGTTTTAATCAAAAAATATAAAAACAATTCAAAATAAATTCAATAATGGGATTATAAAGGCATTTAAACCGAGTAATAAGGCTTTTCTAGGCATGAGTGGCTATAAATGATCTTTTCTTGACAATGGATGGCTTTTGCTCCATGTTTCCCTAGGCAAACAACAAATTACAATCTGTTTTAATCAAAAAATGTAAAAACAATTCAAAATAAATTCAATAATGGGATTATAAAGGCATTTAAACCGAGTAATAAGGCTTTGCTAGGCATAAGTGACTATAAATGAACTTTTCTTGACTATGGATGGCTTTCGCTCCATGTTTCCCGAGGCAAACAATCAATTACAATCTGTTTTAATCAAAAAATGTAAAAAAAATTCAAAATAAATTCAATAATGGGATTATAAAGGCATTTAAACCGAGTAATAAGGCTTTGCTAGGCATAAGTGACTATAAATGAACTTTTCTTGACTATGGATGGCTTTCGCTCCATGTTTCCCGAGGCAAACAATCAATTACAATCTGTTTTAATCAAAAAATGTAAAAAAAATTCAAAATAAATTCAATAATGGGATTATAAAGGCATTTAAACCGAGTAATAAGGCTTTTTTAGGCATAAGTGACTATAAATGATCTATTCTTGACAATGGATGGGTTTTGCTCCATGTTTCTCGAGGCAAACAAACAATTACAATATGTTTTAATCAAAAAATGTAAAAAAAATTGAAAATAAATTCAATAATGGGATTATAAAGGCATTTAAACCGAGAAATGAGGCTTTTCTAGGCATGAGTGACTATAAATGATCTTTTCTTGAAAATGGATGGGTTTCGCTCCATGTTTCCCGAGGCAAACAATCAATTACAATCTGTTTTAATCAAAAAATGTAAAAACAATTCAAAATAAATTCAATAATGGGATTATAAAGGCATTTAAACCGAGTAATAAGGCTTTGCTAGGCATAACTGACTATAAATGAACTTTTCTTGACTATGGATGGCTTTCGCTCCATGTTTCCCGAGGCAAACAATCAATTACAATCTGTTTTAATCAAAAAATATAAAAACAATTCAAAATAAATTAAATAATGGGATTATAAAGAGATTTAAACCGAGTAATAAGGCTTTTCTAGGCATGAGTGACTATAAATGATCTTTTCTTGACAATGGATGGCTTTCGCTCCATGTTTCCCGAGGCAAACAATCAATTAAGATCTGTTTTAATCAAAAAATGTAAAAACAATTCAAAATAAAATTCAATAATGGGATTATAAAAGCATTTAAACCGAGTAATAAGGCTTTTCTAGGCATAAGTGACTATAAATGATCTATTCTTGACAATGGATGGGTTTTGCTCCATGTTTCCCGAGGCAAACAATCAATTACAATATGTTTTAATCAAAAAATGTAAAAAAAATTCAAAATAAATTCAATAATGAGATTATAAAGGCATTTAAACCGAGTAATAAGGCTTTTCTAGGCATGAGTGACTATAAATGATCTTTTCTTGACAATGGATGGCTTTCGCTCCATGTTTCCCGAGGCAAACAATCAATTACAATCTGTTTTAATCAAAAAATGTAAAAACAATTCAAAATAAATTCAATAATGGGATTATAAATGCATTTAAACCGAGTAATAAAGCTTTTCTAGGCATGAGTGGCTATAAATGATCTTTTCTTGACAATGGATGGCTTTCGCTCCATGTTTCCCGAGGCAAACAATCAATTACAATATGTTTTAATCAAAAAATGTAAAAAAAATTCAAAATAAATTCAATAATGGGATTATAAAGGCATTAAAACCGAGTAATAAGGCTTTTTTTGGCATAAGTGACTATAAATGATCTATTCTTGACAATGGATGGGTTTTGCTCCATGTTTCCCGAGGCAGACAAACAATTACAATATGTTTTAATCAAAAAATGTAAAAAAAATTGAAAATAAATTCAATAATGGGATTATAAAGGCATTTAAACCGAAAAATGAGGCTTTTCAAGGCATGAGTGACTATAAATGATCTTTTCTTGAAAATGGATGGCTTTCGCTCCATGTTTCCCGAGGCAAACAATCAATTACAATCTGTTTTAATCAAAAAATGTAAAAACAATTCAAAATAAATTCAATAATGGGATTATAAAGGCATTTAAACCGAGTAATAAGGCTTTTCTAGGCATGAGTGACTATAAATGATCTTTTCTTGACAATGGATGGCTTTCACTCCATGTTTCCCGAGGCAAACAATCAATTACAATCTGTTTTAATCAAAAAATGTAAAAACAATTCAAAATAAATTCCATAATGGGATTATAAAGGCATTTAAACCGAGTAATAAGGCTTTGCTAGGCATAAGTGACTATAAATGAACTTTTCTTCGCTATGGATGGCTTTCGCTCCATGTTTCCCGAGGCAAACAATCAATTACAATCTGTTTTAATCAAAAATTGTAAAAACAATTCAAAATAAATTCAATAATGGGATTATAAAGGCATTTAAACCGAGTAATAAGGCTTTTCTAGGCATGAGTGGCTATAAATGATCTTTTCTTGACAATGGATGGATTTCGCTCCATGTTTCCCGAGGCAAACAATCAATTACAATCTGTTTTAATCAAAAAATGTAAAAACAATTCAAAATAAATTCAATAATGGGATTATAAAGGCATTTAAATCGAGTAATAAGGCTTTGCTAGGTATAAGTGACTATAAATGAACTTTTCTTGACTATGGATGGCTTTCGCTCCATGTTTCCCGAGGCAAACAATCAATTACAATCTGTTTTAATCAAAAAATGTAAAAAAAATTCAAAATAAATTCAATAATGGGATTATAAAAGCATTTAAACCGAGTAATAAGTCTTTTCTAGGCATGAGTGACTATAAATGATCTATTCTTGACAATGGATGGGTTTTGCTCCATGTTTCCCGAGGCAAACAATCAATTACAATCTGTTTTAATCAAAAAATGTAAAAAAAATTCAAAATAAATTCAATAATGGGATTATAAAGGCATTTAAACCGAGTAATAAGGCTTTGCTAGGCATAAGTGACTATAAATGAACTTTTCTTGACTATGGATGGCTTTCGCTCCATGTTTCCCAAGGTAAACAATCAATTACAATCTGTTTTAATCAAAAATGTAAAAAAAATTCAAAATAAATTCAATAATGGGATTATAAAGGCATTTAAACCGAGTAATAAGGCTTTTCTAGGCATGAGTGACTATAAATGATCTTTTCTTGACAATGGATGGCTTTCGCTCCATGTTTCCCACGGCAAACAATCAATTACAATATGTTTTAACCAAAAAATATAAAAACAATTCAAAATAAATTCAATAATGGGATTATAAAGGCATTTAAACCGAGTAATAAGGCTTTTCTAGGCATGAGTGGCTATAAATGATCTTTTCTTGACAATGGATGGCTTTCGCTCCATGTTTCCCGAGGCAAACAATCAATTACAATCTGTTTTAATCAAAAAATGTAAAAAAAATTCAAAATAAATTCAATAATGGGATTATAAAGGCATTTAAATCGAGTAATAAGGCTTTGCTAGGCATAAGTGACTATAAATGAACTTTTCTTCACTATGGATGGCTTTCGCTCCATGTTTCCCGAGGCAAACAATCAATTACAATCTGTTTTAATCAAAAAATGTAAAAACAATTCAAAATAAATTCAATAATGGGATTATAAAGGCATTTAAACCGAGTAATAAGCCTTTTCTAGGCATGAGTGGCTATAAATGATCTTTTCTTGACAATGGATGGATTTCGCTCCAAGTTTCCCGAGGCAAACAATCAATTACAATCTGTTTTAATCAAAAAATGTAAAAAAAATTCAAAATAAATTCAATAATGGGATTATAAAGGCATTTAAACCGAGTAATAAGGCTTTGCTAGGCATAAGTGACTATAAATGAACTTTTCTGGACTATGGATGGCTTTCGCTCCATCTTTCTCAAGGTAAACAATCAATTACAATCTGTTTTAATCAAAAATGTAAAAAAAATTCAAAATAAATTCAATAATGGGATTATAAAGGCATTTAAACCGAGTAATAAGGCTTTTCTAGGCATGAGTGACTATAAATGATCTTTTCTTGACAATGGATGGCTTTCGCTCCATGTTTCCCACGGCAAACAATCAATTACAATCTGTTTTAATCAAAAAATATAAAAACAATTCAAAATAAATTCAATAATGGGATTATAAAGGCATTTAAACCGAGTAATAAGGCTTTTCTAGGCATTAGTGGCTATAAATGATCTTTTCTTGACAATGGATGGCTTTCGCTCCATGTTTCCCGAGGCAAACAATCAATTACAATCTGTTTTAATGAAAAAATGTAAAAACAATTCAAAATAAATTCAATAATGGGATTATAAAGGCATTTAAACCGAGTAATAAGGCTTTTCTAGGCATGAGTGACTATAAATGATCTTTTCTTGGCAATGGATGGCTTTCGCTCCATATTTCCCGAGGTAAACAATCAATTACAATCTGTTTTAATCAAAAAATGTAAAAAAAATTCAAAATAAATTCAATAATGGGATTATAAAGGCATTTAAACCGAGTAATAAGGCTTTTCTAGGCATGAGAGACTATAAATGATCTTTTCTTGACAATGGATGGCTTTCGCTCCATGTTTCCCACGGCAAACAATCAATTACAATCTGTTTTAATCAAAAAATATAAAAACAATTCAAAATAAATTCAATAATGGGATTATAAAGGCATTTAAACCGAGTAATAAGGCTTTTCTAGGCATGAGTGACTATAAATGATCTTTTCTTGACAATGGATGGCTTTCGCTCCATGTTTCCCGAGGCAAACAATCAATTACAATCTGTTTTAATCAAAAAATGTAAAAACAATTCAAAATAAATTCAATAATGGGATTATAAAGGCATTTAATCCGAGTAATAAGGCTTTGCTAGGAATAAGTGACTATAAATGAACTTTTCTTCACTATGGATGGCTTTCGCTCCACGTTTCCCGAGGCAAACAATCAATTACAATCTGTTTCAATCAAAAAATGTAAAAAAAATTCAAAATAAATTCAATAATGGGATTATAAAGGCATTTAAACCGAGTAATAAGGCTTTTCTAGGCATGAGTGACTATAAATGATCTTTTCTTGACAATGGATGGCTTTCGCTCCATGTTTCCCGAGGCAAACAATCAATTACAATATGTTTTAATCAAAAAATGTAAAAAAAATTCAAAATAAATTCAATAATGGGATTATAAAGGCATTTAAACCGAGTAATAAAGCTTTTTTAGGCATAAGTGACTATAAATGATCTATTCTTGACAATGGATGGGTTTTGCTCCATGTTTCCCGAGGCAAACAAACAATTACAATATGTTTTAATGAAAAACTGTAAAAAAAATTGAAAATAAATTCAATAATGGGATTATAAAGGCATTTAAACCGAGAAATGAGGCTTTTCTAGGCATGAGTGACTATAAATGATCTTTTCTTGAAAATGGATGGCTTTCGCTCCATGTTTCCCGAGGCAAACAATCAATTACAATCTATTTTAATCAAAAAATGCAAAAACAATTCAAAATAAATTCAATAATGGGATTATAAAGGCATTTAAACCGAGTAATAAGGCTTTGCTAGGCATAAGTGACTATAAATGAACTTTTCTTGACTATGGATGGCTTTCGCTCCATCTTTCCCGAGGTAAACAATCAATTACAATATGTTTTAATCAAAAAATGTAAAAAAAATTCAAAATAAATTCAATAAAGGGATTATAAAGGCATTTAAACCGAGTAATAAGGCTTTTCTAGGCATGAGTGACTATAAATGATCTTTTCTTGACAATGGATGGCTTTCGCTCCATGTTTCCCACGGCAAACAATCAATTACAATATGTTTTAATCAAAAAATATAAAAATAATTCAAAATAAATTCAATAATGGGATTATAAAGGCATTTAAACCGAGTAATAAGGCTTTTCTAGGCATGAGTGGCTATAAATGATCTTTTCTTGACAATAGATGGCTTTCGCTCCATGTTTCCCGAGGCAAACAATCAATTACAATCTGTTTTAATCAAAAAATGTAAAAACAATTCAAAATAAATTCAATAATGGTATTATAAAGGCCATTAAACCGAGAAATAAGGCTTTTCTAGGCATGAGTGCCTATAAATGATCTTTTCTTGACAATGGATGGCTTTCGCTCCATATTTCCCGAGGCAAACAATCAATTACAATCTGTTTTAATCAAAAATGTAAAAACAATTCAAAATAAATTCAATAATGGGATTATAAAGGCATTTAAACTAAGTAATAAGGCTTTTCTAGGCATGAGTGACTATAAATGATCTTTTCTTTACAATGGATGGCTTTAGCTCCATGTTTCCCGAGGCAAACAATCAATTACAATCTGTTTTAATCATAAAATTTAAAAACAATTCAAAATAAATTCAATGATGGGATTATAATAGCATTTAAACCGAGTAATAAGGCTTTTCTAGGCATAAGTGACTATAAATGATCTATTCTTGACAATGGATGGGTTTTGCTCCATGTTTCCCGAGGCAAACAAACAATTACAATATGTTTTAATCAAAAAATGTAAAAAAAATTGAAAATAAATTCAATAATGGGATTATAAAGGCATTTAAACCGAGAAATGAGGCTTTTCTAGGCATGAGTGACTATAAATGATCTTTTCTTGAAAATGGATGGCTTTCGCTCCATGTTTCCCGAGGCAAACAATCAATTACAATCTGTTTTAATCAAAAAATGTAAAAACAATTCAAAATAAATTCAATAATGGGATTATAAAGGCATTTAAACCGAGTAATAAGGCTTTTCTAGGCATGAGTGACTATAAATGATCTTTTCTTGACAATGGATGGCTTTCGCTCCATATTTCCCGAGGCAAACAATCAATTACAATCTGTTTTAATCAAAAAATGTAAAAACAATTCAAAATAAATTCAATAATGGGATTATAAAGGCATTTAAACTAAGTAATAAGGCTTTTCGAGGCATGAGTGACTATAAATGATCTTTTCTTGACAATGGATGGCTTTCGCTCCATGTTTCCCGAGGCAAACAATCAATTAAGATCTGTTTTAATCAAAAAATGTAAAAACAATTCAAAATAAATTCAATAATGGGATTATAAAAGCATTTAAACCGAGTAATAAGGCTTTTCTAGGCATTAGTGACTATAAATGATCTATTCTTGACAATGGATGGGTTTTGCTCCATGTTTCCCGAGGCAAACAATCAATTACAATATGTTTTAATCAAAAAATGTAAAAAAAATTCAAAATAAATTCAATAATGAGATTATAAAGGCATTTAAACCGAGTAATAAGGCTTTTCTAGGCATGAGTGACTATAAATGATCTTTTCTTGACAATGGATGGCTTTCGCTCCATGTTTCCCGAGGCAAACAATCAATTACAATCTGTTTTAATCAAAAAATGTAAAAACAATTCAAAATATATTCAATAATGGGATTATAAATGCATTTAAACCGAGTAATAAGGCTTTTCTAGGCATGAGTGGCTATAAATGATCTTTTCTTGACAATGGATGGCTTTCGCTCCATGTTTCCCGAGGCAAACAATCAATTATAATATGTTTTAATCAAAAAATGTAAAAAAAATTCAAAATAAATTCAATAATGGGATTATAAAGGCATTAAAACCGAGTAATAAGGCTTTTTTTGGCATAAGTGATTATAAATGATCTATTCTTGACAATGGATGGGTTTTGCTCCATGTTTCCCGAGGCAAACAAACAATTACAATATGTTTTAATCAAAAAATGTAAAAAAAATTGAAAATAAATTCAATAATGGGATTATAAAGGCATTTAAACCGGGAAATGAGGCTATTCTGGGCATGAGTGACTATAAATGATATTTTCTTGAAAATGGATGGCTTTCGCTCCATATTTCCCGAGGCAAACAATCAATTACAATCTGTTTTAATCAAAAAATGTAAAAACAATTCAAAATATATTCAATAATGGGATTATAAAGGCATTTAAACTAAGTAATAAGGCTTTTCGAGGCATGAGTGAGTATAAATGATCTTTTCTTGACAATGGATGGCTTTCGCTCCATGTTTCCCGAGGCAAACAATCAATTAAGATCTGTTTTAATCAAAAAATGTAAAAACAATTCAAAATAAATTCAATAATGGGATTATAAAAGCATTTAAACCGAGTAATAAGGCTTTTCTAGGCATGAGTGACTATAAATGATCTTTTCTTGACAATGGATGGCTTTAGCTCCATGTTTCCCGAGGCAAACAATCAATTACAATCTGTTTTAATCATAAAATTTAAAAACAATTCAAAATAAATTCAATAATGGGATTATAATAGCATTTAAACCGAGTAATAAGGCTTTTCTAGGCATAAATGACTATAAATGATCTATTCTTGACAATGGATGGGTTTTGCTCCATGTTTCCCGAGGCAAACAAACAATTACAATATGTTTTAATCAAAAAATGTAAAAAAAATTGAAAATAAATTCAATAATGGGATTATAAAGGCATTTAAACCGAGAAATGAGGCTTTTCTAGGCATGAGTGACTATAAATGATCTTTTCTTGAAAATGGATGGCTTTCGCTCCATGTTTCCCGAGGCAAACAATCAATTACAATCTGTTTTAATCAAAAAATGTAAAAACAATTCAAAATAAATTCAATAATGGGATTATAAAGGCATTTAAACCGAGTAATAAGGCTTTTGTAGGCATGAGTGACTATAAATGATCTTTTCTTGACAATGGATGGCTTTCGCTCCATATTTCCCGAGGCAAACAATCAATTACAATCTGTTTTAATCAAAAAATGTAAAAACAATTCAAAATAAATTCAATAATGGGATTATAAAGGCATTTAAACTAAGTAATAAGGCTTTTCGAGGCATGAGTGACTATAAATGATCTTTTCTTGACAATGGATGGCTTTCGCTCCATGTTTCCCGAGGCAAACAATCAATTAAGATCTGTTTTAATCAAAAAATGTAAAAACAATTCAAAATAAATTCAATAATGGGATTATAAAAGCATTTAAACCGAGTAATAAGGCTTTTCTAGGCATTAGTGACTATAAATGATCTATTCTTGACAATGGATGGGTTTTGCTCCATGTTTCCCGAGGCAAACAATCAATTACAATATGTTTTAATCAAAAAATGTAAAAAAAATTCAAAATAAATTCAATAATGAGATTATAAAGGCATTTAAACCGAGTAATAAGGCTTTTCTAGGCATGAGTGACTATAAATGATCTTTTCTTGACAATGGATGGCTTTCGCTCCATGTTTCCCGAGGCAAACAATCAATTACAATCTGTTTTAATCAAAAAATGTAAAAACAATTCAAAATATATTCAATAATGGGATTATAAATGCATTTAAACCGAGTAATAAGGCTTTTCTAGGCATGAGTGGCTATAAATGATCTTTTCTTGACAATGGATGGCTTTCGCTCCATGTTTCCCGAGGCAAACAATCAATTATAATATGTTTTAATCAAAAAATGTAAAAAAAATTCAAAATAAATTCAATAATGGGATTATAAAGGCATTAAAACCGAGTAATAAGGCTTTTTTTGGCATAAGTGATTATAAATGATCTATTCTTGACAATGGATGGGTTTTGCTCCATGTTTCCCGAGGCAAACAAACAATTACAATATGTTTTAATCAAAAAATGTAAAAAAAATTGAAAATAAATTCAATAATGGGATTATAAAGGCATTTAAACCGGGAAATGAGGCTTTTCTGGGCATGAGTGACTATAAATGATATTTTCTTGAAAATGGATGGCTTTCGCTCCATATTTCCCGAGGCAAACAATCAATTACAATCTGTTTTAATCAAAAAATGTAAAAACAATTCAAAATATATTCAATAATGGGATTATAAAGGCATTTAAACTAAGTAATAAGGCTTTTCGAGGCATGAGTGAGTATAAATGATCTTTTCTTGACAATGGATGGCTTTCGCTCCATGTTTCCCGAGGCAAACAATCAATTAAGATCTGTTTTAATCAAAAAATGTAAAAACAATTCAAAATAAATTCAATAATGGGATTATAAAAGCATTTAAACCGAGTAATAAGGCTTTTCTAGGCATGAGTGACTATAAATGATCTTTTCTTGACAATGGATGGCTTTAGCTCCATGTTTCCCGAGGCAAACAATCAATTACAATCTGTTTTAATCATAAAATTTAAAAACAATTCAAAATAAATTCAATAATGGGATTATAATAGCATTTAAACCGAGTAATAAGGCTTTTCTAGGCATAAATGACTATAAATGATCTATTCTTGACAATGGATGGGTTTTGCTCCATGTTTCCCGAGGCAAACAAACAATTACAATATGTTTTAATCAAAAAATGTAAAAAAAATTGAAAATAAATTCAATAATGGGATTATAAAGGCATTTAAACCGAGAAATGAGGCTTTTCTAGGCATGAGTGACTATAAATGATCTTTTCTTGAAAATGGATGGCTTTCGCTCCATGTTTCCCGAGGCAAACAATCAATTACAATCTGTTTTAATCAAAAAATGTAAAAACAATTCAAAATAAATTCAATAATGGGATTATAAAGGCATTTAAACCGAGTAATAAGGCTTTTGTAGGCATGAGTGACTATAAATGATCTTTTCTTGACAATGGATGGCTTTCGCTCCATATTTCCCGAGGCAAACAATCAATTACAATCTGTTTTAATCAAAAAATGTAAAAACAATTCAAAATAAATTCAATAATGGGATTATAAAGGCATTTAAACTAAGTAATAAGGCTTTTCGAGGCATGAGTGACTATAAATGATCTTTTCTTGACAATGGATGGCTTTCGCTCCATGTTTCCCGAGGCAAACAATCAATTAAGATCTGTTTTAATCAAAAAATGTAAAAACAATTCAAAATAAATTCAATAATGGGATTATAAAAGCATTTAAACCGAGTAATAAGGCTTTTCTAGGCATTAGTGACTATAAATGATCTATTCTTGACAATGGATGGGTTTTGCTCCATGTTTCCCGAGGCAAACAATCAATTACAATATGTTTTAATCAAAAAATGTAAAAAAAATTCAAAATAAATTCAATAATGAGATTATAAAGGCATTTAAACCGAGTAATAAGGCTTTTCTAGGCATGAGTGACTATAAATGATCTTTTCTTGACAATGGATGGCTTTCGCTCCATGTTTCCCGAGGCAAACAATCAATTACAATCTGTTTTAATCAAAAAATGTAAAAACAATTCAAAATAAATTCAATAATGGGATTATAAATGCATTTAAACCGAGTAATAAGGCTTTTCTAGGCATGAGTGGCTATAAATGATCTTTTCTTGACAATGGATGGCTTTCGCTCCATGTTTCCCGAGGCAAACAATCAATTATAATATGTTTGAATCAAAAAATGTAAAAAAAATTCAAAATAAATTCAATAATGGGATTATAAAGGCATTAAAACCGAGTAATAAGGCTTTTTTTGGCATAAGTGATTATAAATGATCTATTCTTGACAATGGATGGGTTTTGCTCCATGTTTCCCGAGGCAAACAAACAATTACAATATGTTTTAATCAAAAAATGTAAAAAAAATTGAAAATAAATTCAATAATGGGATTATAAAGGCATTAAAACCGAGAAATGAGGCTTTTCTGGGCATGAGTGACTATAAATGATATTTTCTTGAAAATGGATGGCTTTCGCTCCATGTTTCCCGAGGCAAACAATCAATTACAATCTGTTTTAATCAAAAACTGTAAGAAAAATTCAAAATAAATTCAATAATGGGATTATAAAGGCATTTAAACCGAGTAATGAGGCTTTTCTAGGCATGAGTGACTATAAATGATATTTTCTTGAAAATGGATGGCTTTCGCTCCATGTTTCTCGAGGCAAACAATCAATTACAATCTGTTTTAATCAAAAAATGTAAAAAAAAATCAAAATAAATTCAATAATGGGATTATAAAAGCATTTAAACCGAGTAATAAGGCTTTTTTAGGCATTAGTGACTATAAATGATCTATTCTTGACAATGGATGGGTTTTGCTCCATGTTTCCCGAGGCAAACAAACAATTACAATATGTTTTAATCAGAAAATGTAAAAAAAATTGAAAATAAATTCAATAATGGAATTATAAAGGCATTTAAACCGAGTAATAAGGCTTTTCTAGGCATGAGTGACTATAAATGATCTTTTCTTGACAATGGATGGCTTTCGCTCCATGTTTCCCACGGCAAACAATCAATTACAATCTGTTTTAATCAAAAAATATAAAAACAATTCAAAATAAATTCAATAATGGGATTATAAAGGCATTTAAATCGAGTAATAAGGCTTTTCTAGGCATGAGTGGCTATAAATGATCTTTTCTTGACAATGGATGGCTTTCGCTCCATGTTTCCCGAGGCAAACAACAAATTACAATCTGTTTTAATCAAAAAATGTAAAAACAATTCAAAATAAATTCAATAATGGGATTATAAAGGCATTTAAACCGAGTAATAAGGCTTTGCTAGGCATAAGTGACTATAAATGAACTTTTCTTGACTATGGATGGCTTTCGCTCCATGTTTCCCGAGGCAAACAATCAATTACAATCTGTTTTAATCAAAAAATGTAAAAAAAATTCAAAATAAATTCAATAATGGGATTATAAAGGCATTTAAACCGAGTAATAAGGCTTTGCTAGGCATAAGTGACTATAAATGAACTTTTCTTCACTATGGATGGCTTTCGCTCCATGTTTCCCGAGGCAAACAATCAATTACAATCTGTTTTAATCAAAAAATGTAAAATTAATTCAAAATAAATTCAGTAATGGGATTATAAAGGCATTTAAACCGAGTAATAAGGCTTTGCTAGGTATAAGTGGCTATAAATGATCTTTTCTTGACAATGGATGGATTTCGCTCCATGTTTCCCGAGGCAAACAATCAATTACAATCTGTTTTAATCAAAAAATGTAAAAACAATTCAAAATAAATTCAATAATGGGATTATAAAGGCATTTAAATCGAGTAATAAGGCTTTGCTAGGTATAAGTGACTATAAATGAACTTTTCTTGACTATGGATGGCTTTCGCTCCATGTTTCCCGAGGCAAACAATCAATTACAATATGTTTTAATCAAAAAATGTAAAAAAAATTCAAAATAAATTCAATAATGGGATTATAAAAGCATTTAAACCGAGTAATAAGGCTTTTCTAGGCATGAGTGACTATAAATGATCTATTCTTGACAATGGATGGGTTTTGCTCCATGTTTCCCGAGGCAAACAATCAATTACAATATGTTTTAATCAAAAAATGTAAAATAAATTCAAAATAAATTCAATAATGGGATTATAAAGGCATTTAAACCGAGTAATAAGGCTTTGCTAGGCATAAGTGACTATAAACGAACTTTTCTTGACTATGGATGGCTTTCGCTCCATGTTTCCCAAGGTAAACAATCAATTACAATCTGTTTTAATCAAAAAATGTAAAAAAAATTCAAAATAAATTCAATAATGGGATTATAAAGGCATTTAAACCGAGTAATAAGGCTTTTCTAGGCATGAGTGACTATAAATGATCTTTTCTTAACAATGGATGGCTTTCGCTCCATGTTTCCCACGGCAAACAATCAATTACAATCTGTTTTAATCAAAAAATATAAAAACAATTCAAAATAAATTCAATAATGGGATTATAAAGGCATTTAAACCGAGTAATAAGGCTTTTCTAGGCATGAGTGGCTATAAATGATCTTTTCTTGACAATGGATGTCTTTCGCTCCATGTTTCCCGAGGCAAACAATCAATTACAATCTGTTTTAATCATAAAATGTAAAAAAAATTCAAAATAAATTCAATAATGGGATTATAAAGGCATTTAAACCGAGTAATAAGGCTTTGCTAGGCATAAGTGACTATAAATGAACTTTTCTTCACTATGGATGGCTTTCGCTTCATGTTTCCCTAGGCAAACAATCAATTACAATCTGTTTTAATCAAAAAATGTAAAAACAATTCAAAATAAATTCAATAATGGGATTATAAAGGCATTTAAACCGAGTAATAAGCCTTTTCTAGGCATGAGTGGCTATAAATGATCTTTTCTTGACAATGGATGGATTTCGCTCCATGTTTCCCGAGGCAAACAATCAATTACAATCTGTTTTAATCAAAAAATGTAAAAAAAATTCAAAATAAATTCAATAATGGGATTATAAAGGCATTTAAACCGAGTAATAAGGCTTTGCTAGGCATAAGTGACTATAAATGAACTTTTCTTGACTATGGATGGCTTTCGCTCCATGTTTCCCAAGGTAAACAATCAATTACAATCTGTTTTAATCAAAAATGTATAAAAAATTCAAAATAAATTCAATAATGGGATTATAAAGGCATTTAAACCGAGTAATAAGGCTTTTCTAGGCATGAGTGACTATAAATGATCTTTTCTTGACAATGGATGGCTTTCGCTCCATGTTTCCCATGGCAAACAATCAATTACAATCTGTTTTAATCAAAAAATATAAAAACAATTCAAAATAAATTCAATAATGGGATTATAAAGGCATTTAAACCGAGTAATAAGGCTTTTCTAGGCATGAGTGGCTATAAATGATCTTTTCTTGACAATGGATGGCTTTCGCTCCATGTTTCCCGAGGCAAGCAATCAATTACAATCTGTTTTAATCAAAAAATGTAAAAACAATTCAAAATAAATTCAATAATGGGATTATAAAGGCATTTAAACCGAGTAATAAGGCTTTTCTAGGCATGAGTGACTATAAATGATCTTTTCTTGGCAATGGATGGCTTTCGCTCCATATTTCCCGAGGTAAACAATCAATTACAATCTGTTTTAATCAAAAAATGTAAAAAAAATTCAAAATAAATTCAATAATGGGATTATAAAGGCATGTAAACCGAGTAATAAGGCTTTTCTAGGCATGAGTGACTATAAATGATCTTTTCTTGACAATGGATGGCTTTCGCTCCATGTTTCCCACGGCAAACAATCAATTACAATCTGTTTTAATCAAAAAATATAAAAACAATTCAAAATAAATTCAATAATGGGATTATAAAGGCATTTAAACCGAGTAATAAGGCTTTTCTAGGCATGAGTGACTATAAATGATCTTTTCTTGACAATGGATGGCTTTCGCTCCATGTTTCCCGAGGCAAACAATCAATTACAATCTGTTTTAATCAAAAAATGTAAAAACAATTCAAAATAAATTCAATAATGGGATTATAAAGGCATTTAAACCGAGTAATAAGGTTTTGCTAGGAATAAGTGACTATAAATGAACTTTTCTTCACTATGGATGGCTTTCGCTCCACGTTTCCCGAGGCAAACAATCAATTACAATCTGTTTTAATCAAAAAATGTAAAAAAAATTCAAAATAAATTCAATAATGGGATTATAAAGGCATGTAAACCGAGTAATAAGGCTTTTCTAGGCATGAGTGACTATAAATGATCTTTTCTTGACAATGGATGGCTTTCGCTCCATGTTTCCCACGGCAAACAATCAATTACAATCTGTTTTAATCAAAAAATATAAAAACAATTCAAAATAAATTCAATAATGGGATTATAAAGGCATTTAAACCAAGTAATAAGGCTTTTCTAGGCATGAGTGACTATAAATGATCTTTTCTTGACAATGGATGGGTTTTGGTCCATGTTTCCCGAGGCAAACAAACAATTACAATATGTTTTAATCAAAAAATGCAAAAAAAATTGAAAATAAATTCAATAATGGGATTATAAAGGCATTTAAACCGAGAAATGACGCTTTTCTAGGCATGAGTGACTATAAATGATATTTTCTTGAAAATGGATGGCTTTCGCTCCATGTTTCTCGAGGCAAACAATCAATTACAATCTGTTTTAATCAAAAAATGTAAAAAAAAATCAAAATAAATTCAATAATGGGATTATAAAAGCATTTAAACCGAGTAATAAGGCTTTTTTAGGCATAAGTGACTATAAATGATCTATTCTTGACAATGGATGGGTTTTGCTCCATGTTTCCTGAGGCAAACAAACAATTACAATATGTTTTAATCAGAAAATGTAAAAAAAATTGAAAATAAATTCAATAATGGAATTATAAAGGCATTTAAACCGAGTAATAAGGCTTTTCTAGGCATGAGTGACTATAAATGATCTTTTCTTGACAATGGATGGCTTTAGCTCCATGTTTCCCACGGCAAACAATCAATTACAATCTGTTTTAATCAAAAAATATAAAAACAATTCAAAATAAATTCAATAATGGGATTATAAAGGCATTTAAACCGAGTAATAAGGCTTTTCTAGGCATGAGTGGCTATAAATGATCTTTTCTTGACAATGAATGGCTTTCGCTCCATGTTTCCCGAGGCAAACAACAAATTACAATCTGTTTTAATCAAAAAATGTAAAAACAATTCAAAATAAATTCAATAATGGGATTATAAAGGCATTTAAACCGAGTAATAAGGCTTTGCTAGGCATAAGTGACTATAAATGAACTTTTCTTGACTATGGATGGCTTTCGCTCCATCTTTCCCGAGGCAAACAATCAATTACAATCTGTTTTAATCAAAAAATGTAAAAAAAATTCAAAATAAATTCAATAATGGGATTATAAAGGCATTTAAACCGAGTAATAAGGCTTTGCTAGGCATAAGTGACTATAAATGAACTTTTCTTCACTATGGATGGCTTTCGCTCCATGTTTCCCGAGGCAAACAATCAATTACAATCTGTTTTAATCAAAAAATGTAAAATTAATTCAAAATAAATTCAGTAATGGGATTATAAAGGCATTTAAACCGAGTAATAAGGCTTTGCTCGGTATAAGTGGCTATAAATGATCTTTTCTTGACAATGGATGGATTTCGCTCCATGTTTCCCGAGGCAAACAATCAATTACAATCTGTTTTAATCAAAAAATGTAAAAACAATTCAAAATAAATTCAATAATGGGATTATAAAGGCATTTAAATCGAGTAATAAGGCTTTGCTAGGTATAAGTGACTATAAATGAACTTTTCTTGACTATGGATGGCTTTCGCTCCATGTTTCCCGAGGCAAACAATCAATTACAATATGTTTTAATCAAAAAATGTAAAAAAAATTCAAAATAAATTCAATAATGGGATTATAAAAGCATTTAAACCGAGTAATAAGGCTTTTCTAGGCATGAGTGACTATAAATGATCTATTCTTGACAATGGATGGGTTTTGCTCCATGTTTCCCGAGGCAAACAATCAATTACAATATGTTTTAATCAAAAAATGTAAAAAAAATTCAAAATAAATTCAATAATGGGATTATAAAGGCATTTAAACCGAGTAATAAGGCTTTGCTAGGCATAAGTGACTATAAACGAACTTTTCTTGACTATGGATGGCTTTCGCTCCATGTTTCCCAAGGTAAACAATCAATTACAATCTGTTTTAATCAAAAAATGTAAAAAAAATTCAAAATAAATTCAATAATGGGATTATAAAGGCATTTAAACCGAGTAATAAGGCTTTTCTAGGCATGAGTGACTATAAATGATCTTTTCTTAACAATGGATGGCTTTCGCTCCATGTTTCCCACGGCAAACAATCAATTACAATCTGTTTTAATCAAAAAATATAAAAACAATTCAAAATAAATTCAATAATGGGATTATAAAGGCATTTAAACCGAGTAATAAGGCTTTTCTAGGCATGAGTGGCTATAAATGATCTTTTCTTGACAATGGATGGCTTGCGCTCCATGTTTCCCACGGCAAACAATCAATTACAATCTGTTTTAATCAAAAAATATAAAAACAATTCAAAATAAATTCAATAATGGGATTATAAAGGCATTTAAACCGAGTAATAAGGCTTTTCTAGGCATGAGTGGCTATAAATGATCTTTTCTTGACAATGGATGGCTTTCGCTCCACGTTTCCCGAGGGAAACAATCAATTACAATCTGTTTTAATCAAAAAATGTAAAAACAATTCAAAATAAATTCAATAATGGGATTATAAAGGCATTTAAACCGAGTAATAAGGCTTTTCTAGGCATGAGTGACTATAAATGATCTTTTCTTGGCAATGGATGGCTTTCGCTCCATATTTCCCGAGGCAAACAATCAATTACAATCTGTTTTAATCAAAAAATGTAAAAACAATTCAAAATAAATTCAATAATGGGATTATAAATGCATTTAAACCGAGTAATAAGGCTTTTCTAGGCATGAGTGGCTATAAATGATCTTTTCTTGACAATGGATGGCTTTCGCTCCATGTTTCCCGAGGCAAACAATCAATTATAATATGTTTTAATCAAAAAATGTAAAAAAAATTCAAAATAAATTCAATAATGGGATTATAAAAGCATTTAAACCGAGTAATAAGGCTTTTCTAGGCATGAGTGACTATAAATGATCTATTCTTGACAATGGATGGGTTTTGCTCCATGTTTCCCGAGGCAAACAAACAATTACAATATGTTTTAATCAAAAAATGCAAAACAAATTGAAAATAAATTCAATAATGGGATTATAAAGGCATTTAAACCGAGAAATGAGGCTTTTCTAGGCATGAGTGACTATAAATGATATTTTCTTGAAAATGGATGGCTTTCGCTCCATGTTTCTCGAGGCAAACAATCAATTACAATCTGTTTTAATCAAAAAATGTAAAAACAATTCAAAATAAATTCAATAATGGGATTATAAAGGCATTAAAACCGAGTAATAAGGCTTTTTTTGGCATAAGTGATTATAAATGATCTATTCTTGACAATGGATGGGTTTTGCTCCATGTTTCCCGAGGCAAACAAACAATTACAATATGTTTTAATCAAAAAATGTAAAAAAAATTGAAAATAAATTCAATAATGGGATTATAAAGGCATTTAAACCGAGAAATGAGGCTTTTCTGGGCATGAGTGACTATAAATGATATTTTCTTGAAAATGGATGGCTTTCGCTCCATGTTTCCCGAGGCAAACAATCAATTACAATATGTTTTAATCAAAAAATGTAAAAACAATTCAAAATAAATTCAATAATGGGATTATAAAGGCATTTAAACCGAGTAATAAGGTTTTGCTAGGAATAAGTGACTATAAATGAACTTTTCTTCACTATGGATGGCTTTCGCTCCACGTTTCCCGAGGCAAACAATCAATTACAATCTGTTTTAATCAAAAAATGTAAAAAAAATTCAAAATAAATTCAATAATGGGATTATAAAGGCATTTAAACCGAGTAATAAGGCTTTTCTAGGCATGAGTGACTATAAATGATCTTTTCTTGACAATGGATGGCTTTCGCTCCATGTTTCCCACGGCAAACAATCAATTACAATCTGTTTTAATCAAAAAATATAAAAACAATTCAATATAAATTCAATAATGGGATTATAAAGGCATTTAAACCGAGTAATAAGGCTTTTCTAGGCATGAGTGGCTATAAATGATCTTTTCTTGACAATGGATGGCTTTCGCTCCATGTTTCCCGAGGCAAACAATCAATTACAATCTGTTTTAATCAAAAAATGTAAAAACAATTCAAAATAAATTCAATAATGGGATTATAAAGGCATTTAAACCGAGTAATAAGGCTTTTCTAGGCATGAGTGACTATAAATGATCTTTTCTTGGCAATGGATGGCTTTCGCTCCATATTTCCCGAGGTAAACAATCAATTACAATCTGTTTTAATCAAAAAATGTAAAAAAAATTCAAAATAAATTCAATAATGGGATTATAAAGGAATGTAAACCGAGTAATAAGGCTTTTCTAGGCATGAGTGACTATAAATGATCTTTTCTTGACAATGGATGGCTTTCGCTCCATGTTTCCCACGGCAAACAATCAATTACAATCTGTTTTAATCAAAAAATATAAAAACAATTCAAAATAAATTCAATAATGGGATTATAAAGGCATTTAAACCGAGTAATAAGGCTTTTCTAGGCATGAGTGACTATAAATGAACTTTTCTTGACAGTGGATGGCTTTCGCTCCATGTTTCCCGAGGCAAACAATCAATTACAATCTGTTTTAATCAAAAAATGTAAAAACAATTCAAAATAAATTCAATAATGGGATTATAAAGGCATTTAAACCGAGTAATAAGGTTTTGCTAGGAATAAGTGACTATAAATGAACTTTTCTTCACTATGGATGGCTTTCGCTCCACGTTTCCCGAGGCAAACAATCAATTACAATCTGTTTTAATCAAAAAATGTAAAAAGAATTCAAAATAAATTCAATAATGGGAATATAAAGGCATTTAATCCGAGTAATAAGGCTTTTCTAGGCATGAGTGACTATAAATGATCTTTTCTTGACAATGGATGGCTTTCGCTCCATGTTTCCCGAGGCAAACAATCAATTACAATATGTTTTAATCAAAAAATGTAAAAAAAATTCAAAATAAATTCAATAATGGGATTATAAAGGCATTTAAACTGAGTAATAAAGCTTTTTTAGGCATAAGTGACTATAAATGATCTATTCTTGACAATGGATGGGTTTTGTTCCATGTTTCCCGAGGCAAACAAACAATTACAATATGTTTTAATCAAAAACTGTAAAAAAAATTAAAAATAAATTCAATAATGGGATTATAAAGGCATTTAAACCGAGAAATGAGGCTTTTCTAGGCATGAGTGACTATAAATGATCTTTTCTTGAAAATTGATGGCTTTCGCTCCATGTTTCCCGAGGCAAACAATCAATTACAATCTATTTTAATCAAAAAATGTAAAAACAATTCAAAATAAATTCAATAATGGGATTATAAAGGCATTTAAACCGAGTAATAAGGCTTTGCTAGGCATAAGTGACTATAAATGAACTTTTCTTGATTATGGATGGCTTTCGCTCCATGTTTCCCGAGGTAAACAATCAATTACAATCTGTTTTAATCAAAAAATGTAAAAAAAATTCAAAATAAATTCAATAATGGGATTATAAAGGCATTTAAACCGAGTAATAAGGCTTTTCTAGGCATGAGTGACTATAAATGATCTTTTCTTGACAATGGATGGCTTTCGCTCCATGTTTCCCACGGCAAACAATCAATTACAATATGTTTTAATCAAAAAATAAAAAAACAATTCAAAATAAATTCAATAATGGGATTATAAAGGCATTTAAATCGAGTAATAACGCTTTTCTAGGCATGAGTGGCTATAAATGATCTTTTCTTGACAATGGATGGCTTTCGCTCCATGTTTCCCGAGGCAAACAATCAATTACAGTCTGTTTTAATCAAAAAATGTAAAAACAATTCAAAATAAATTCAATAATGGTATTATAAAGGCCATTAAACCGAGAAATAAGGCTTTTCTAGGCATGAGTGCCTATAAATGATCTTTTCTTGACAATGGATGGCTTTCGCTCTATATTTCCCGAGGCAAACAATCAATTACAATCTGTTTTAATCAAAAATGTAAAAACAATTCAAAATAAATTCAATAATGGGATTATAAAGGCATTTAAACTAAGTAATAAGGCTTTTCTAGGCATGAGTGACTATAAATGATCTTTTCTTGACAATGGATGGCTTTAGCTCCATGTTTCCCGAGGCAAACAATCAATTACAATCTGTTTTAATCATAAAATTTAAAAACAATTCAAAATAAATTCAATAATGGGATTATAATAGCATTTAAACCGAGTAATAAGGCTTTTCTAGGCATAAGTGACTATAAATGATCTATTCTTGACAATGGATGGGTTTTGCTCCATGTTTCCCGAGGCAAACAAACAATTACAATATGTTTTAATCAAAAAATGTAAAAAAAATTGAAAATAAATTCAATAATGGGATTATAAAGGCATTTAAACCGAGAAATGAGGCTTTTCTAGGCATGAGTGACTATAAATGATCTTTTCTTGACAATGGATGGCTTTCGCAACATGTTTCCCGAGGCAAACAATCAATTACAATCTGTTTTAATCAAAAAATGTAAAAACAATTCAAAATAAATTCAATAATGGTATTATAAAGGCCATTAAACCGAGAAATAAGGCTTTTCTAGGCATGAGTGCCTATAAATGATCTTTTCTTGACAATGGATGGCTTTCGCTCTATATTTCCCGAGGCAAACAATCAATTACAATCTGTTTTAATCAAAAATGTAAAAACAATTCAAAATAAATTCAATAATGGGATTATAAAGGCATTTAAACTAAGTAATAAGGCTTTTCTAGGCATGAGTGACTATAAATGATCTTTTCTTGACAATGGATGGCTTTGGCTCCATGTTTGCCGAGGCAAACAATCAATTACAATCTGTTTTAATCATAAAATTTTAAAACAATTCAAAATAAATTCAATAATGGGATTATAATAGCATTTAAACCGAGTAATAAGGCTTTTCTAGGCATAAGTGACTATAAATGATCTATTCTTGACAATGGATGGGTTTTGCTCCATGTTTCCCGAGGCAAACAAACAATTACAATATGTTTTAATCAAAAAATGTAAAAAAAATTGAAAATAAATTCAATAATGGGATTATAAAGGCATTTAAACCGAGAAATGAGGCTTTTCTAGGCATGAGTGACTATAAATGATCTTTTCTTGACAATGGATGGCTTTCGCTCCATGTTTCCCGAGGCAAACAATCAATTACAATCTGTTTTAATCAAAAAATGTAAAAACAATTCAAAATAAATTCAATAATGGTATTATAAAGGCCATTAAACCGAGAAATAAGGCTTTTCTAGGCATGAGCGCCTATAAATGATCTTTTCTTGACAATGGATGGCTTTCGCTCTATATTTCCCGAGGCAAACAATCAATTACAATCTGTTTTAATCAAAAATGTAAAAACAATTCAAAATAAATTCAATAATGGGATTATAAAGGCATTTAAACTAAGTAATAAGGCTTTTCTAGGCATGAGTGACTATAAATGATCTTTTCTTGACAATGGATGGCTTTAGCTCCATGTTTCCCGAGGCAAACAATCAATTACAATCTGTTTTAATCATAAAATTTAAAAACAATTCAAAATAAATTCAATAATGGGATTATAATAGCATTTAAACCGAGTAATAAGGCTTTTCTAGGCATAAGTGACTATAAATGATCTATTCTTGACAATGGATGGGTTTTGCTCCATGTTTCCCGAGGCAAACAAACAATTACAATATGTTTTAATCAAAAAATGTAAAAAAAATTGAAAATAAATTCAATAATGGGATTATAAAGGCATTTAAACCGAGAAATGAGGCTTTTCTAGGCATGAGTGACTATAAATGATCTTTTCTTGAAAATGGATGGCTTTCGCTCCATGTTTCCCGAGGCAAACAATCAATTACAATCTGTTTTAATCAAAAAATGTAAAAAAAATTCAAAATAAATTCAATAATGGGATTATAAAGGCATTTAAACCGAGTAATAAGGCTTTTCTAGGCATGAGTGACTATAAATGATCTTTTCTTGACAATGGATGGCTTTCGCTCCATGTTTCCCACGGCAAACAATCAATTACAATATGTTTTAATCAAAAAATATAAAAACAATTCAAAATAAATTCAATAATGGGATTATAAAGGCATTTAAATCGAGTAATAACGCTTTTCTAGGAATGAGTGGTTATAAATGATCTTTTCTTGACAATGGATGGCTTTCGCTCCATGTTTCCCGAGGCAAACAATCAATTACAATCTGTTTTAATCAAAAAATGTAAAAACAATTCAAAATAAATTCAATAATGGTATTATAAAGGCCATTAAACCGAGAAATAAGGCTTTTCTAGGCATGAGTGCCTATAAATGATCTTTTCTTGACAATGGATGGCTTTCGCTCTATATTTCCCGAGGCAAACAATCAATTACAATCTGTTTTAATCAAAAATGTAAAAACAATTCAAAATAAATTCAATAATGGGATTATAAAGGCATTTAAACTAAGTAATAAGGCTTTTCTAGGCATGAGTGACTATAAATGATCTTTTCTTGACAATGGATGGCTTTAGCTCCATGTTTCCCGAGGAAAACAATCAATTACAATCTGTTTTAATCAAAAAATTTAAAAACAATTCAAAATAAATTCAATAATGGGATTATAATAGCATTTAAACCGAGTAATAAGGCTTTTCTAGGCATAAGTGACTATAAATGATCTATTCTTGACAATGGATGGGTTTTGCTCCATGTTTCCCGAGGCAAACAAACAATTACAATATGTTTTAATCAAAAAATGTAAAAAAAATTGAAAATAAATTCAATAATGGGATTATAAAGGCATTTAAACCGAGAAATGAGGCTTTTCTAGGCATGAGTGACTGTAAATGATCTTTTCTTGACAATGGATGGCTTTCGCTCCATGTTTCCCGAGGCAAACAATCAATTACAATCTGTTTTAATCAAAAAATGTAAAAACAATTCAAAATAAATTCAATAATGGGATTATAAAGGCATTTAAACCGAGTAATAAGGCTTTTCTAGGCATGAGTGACTGTAAATGATCTTTTCTTGACAATGGATGGCTTTCGCTCCATATTTCCTGAGGCAAACAATCAATTACAATCTGTTTTAATCAAAAAATGTAAAAACAATTCAAAATAAATTCAATAATGGGATTATAAAAGCATTTAAACCGAGTAATAAGGCTTTTCTAGGCATAAGTGACTATAAATGATCTATTCTTGACAATGGATGGGTTTTGCTCCATGTTTCCCGAGGCAAACAATCAATTACAATATGTTTTAACCAAAAAATGTAAAAAAAATTCAAAATAAATTCAATAATGAGATTATAAAGGCATTTAAACCGAGTAATAAGGCTTTTCTAGGCATGAGTGACTATAAATGATCTTTTCTTGACAATGGATGGCTTTCGCTCCATGTTTCCCGAGGCAAACAATCAATTACAATCTGTTTTAATCAAAAAATGTAAAAACAATTCAAAATAAATTCAATAATGGGATTATAAATGCATTTAAACCGAGTAATAAGGCTTTTCTAGGCATGAGTGGCTATAAATGATCTTTTCTTGACAATGGATGGCTTTCGCTCCATGTTTCCCGAGGCAAACAATCAATTATAATATGTTTTAATCAAAAAATGTAAAAAAAATTCAAAATAAATTCAATAATGGGATTATAAAGGCATTAAAACCGAGTAATAAGGCTTTTTTTGGCATAAGTGACTATAAATGATCTATTCTTGACAATGGATGGGTTTTGCTCCATGTTTCCCGAGGCAAACAAACAATTACAATATGTTTTAATCAAAAAATGTAAAAAAAATTGAAAATAAATTCAATAATGGGATTATAAAGGCATTTAAACCGACAAATGAGGCTTTTCTGGGCATGAGTGACTATAAATGATCGTTTCTTGAAAATGGATGGCTTTCGCTCCATGTTTCCCGAGGCAAACAATCAATTACAATCTGTTTTAATCAAAAAATGTAAAAAAAATTCAAAATAAATTCAATAATGGGATTATAAAGGCATTTAAACCGAGTAATAAGGCTTTTTTAGGCATAAGTGACTATAAATGATCTATTCTTGACAATGGATGGGTTTTGCTCCATGTTTCCCGAGGCAAACAAACAATTACAATATGTTTCAATCAAAAAATGTAAAAAAATTTGAAAATAAATTCAATAATGGGATTATAAAGGCATTTAAACCGAGAAATGAGGCTTTTCTAGGCATGAGTGACTATAAATGATCTTTTCTTGAAAATGGATGGCTTTCGCTCCATGTTTCCCGAGGCAAACAATCAATTACAATCTGTTTTAATCAAAAAATGTAAAAAAAAATCAAAATAAATTCAATAATGGGATTATAAAGGCATTTAAACCGAGTAATAAGGCTTTTTTAGGCATAAGTGACTATAAATGACCTATTCTTGACAATGGATGGGTTTTGCTCCATGTTTCCCGAGGCAAACAAATAATTACAATATGTTTTAATCAGAAAATGTAAAAAAAATTGAAAATAAATTCAATAATGGAATTATAAAGGCATTTAAACCGAGTAATAAGGCTTTTCTAGGCATGAGTGACTATAAATGATCTTTTCTTGACAATGGATGGCTTTCGCTCCATGTTTCCCACGGCAAACAATCAATTACAATCTGTTTTAATCAAAAAATATAAAAACAATTCAAAATAAATTCAATAATGGGATTATAAAGGCATTTAAACCGAGTAATAAGGCTTTTCTAGGCATGAGTGGCTATAAATGATCTTTTCTTGACAATGGATGGCTTTCGCTCCATGTTTCCCGAGGCAAACAACAAATTACAATCTGTTTTAATCAAAAAATGTAAAAACAATTCAAAATAAATTCAATAATGGGATTATAAAGGCATTTCAACCGAGTAATAAGGCTTTGCTAGGCATAAGTGACTATAAATGAACTTTTCTTGACTATGGATGGCTTTCGCTCCATATTTCCCGAGGCAAACAATCAATTACAATCTGTTTTAATCAAAAAATGTAAAAAAAATTCAAAATAAATTCAATAATGGGATTATAAAGGCATTTAAACCGAGTAATAAGGCTTTGCTAGGCATAAGTGACTATAAATGAACTTTTCTTCACTATGGATGGCTTTCGCTCCATGTTTCCCGAGGCAAACAATCAATTACTATCTGTTTTAATCAAAAAATGTAAAATTAATTCAAAATAAATTCAGTAATGGGATTATAAAGGCATTTAAACCGAGTAATAAGGCTTTGCTAGGTATAAGTGGCTATAAATGATCTTTTCTAGACAATGGATGGATTTCGCTCCATGTTTCCCGAGGCAAACAATCAATTACAATCTGTTTTAATCAAAAAATGTAAAAACAATTCAAAATAAATTAAATAATGGGATTATAAAGGCATTTAAATCGAGTAATAAGGCTTTGCTAGGTATAAGCGACTATAAATGAACTTTTCTTGACTATGGATGGCTTTCGCTCCACGTTTCCCGAGGCAAACAATCAATTACAATCTGTTTTAATCAAAAAATGTAAAAAAAATTCAAAATAAATTCAATAATGGGATTATAAAGGCATTTAAACCGAGTAATAAGGCTTTTCTAGGCATGAGTGACTATAAATGATCTTTTCTTGACAATGGATGGCTTTCGCTCCATGTTTCCCGAGGCAAACAATCAATTACAATATGTTTTAATCAAAAAATGCAAAAAAAATTCAAAATAAATTCAATAATGGGATTATAAAGGCATTTAAACCGAGTAATAAAGCTTTTTTAGGCATAAGTGACTATAAATGATCTATTCTTGACAATGGATGGGTTTTGCTCCACGTTTCCCGAGGCAAACAAACAATTACAATATGTTTTAATCAAAAACTGTAAAAAAAATTAAAAATAAATTCAATAATGGGATTATAAAGGCATTTAAACCGAGAAATGAGGCTTTTCTAGGCATGAGTGACTATAAATGATCTTTTCTTGAAAATGGATGGCTTTCGCTCCATGTTTCCCGAGGCAAACAATCAATTACAATCTATTTTAATCAAAAAATGTAAAAACAATTCAAAATAAATTCAATAATGGGATTATAAAGGCATTTAAACCGAGTAATAAGGCTTTGCTAGGCATAAGTGACTATAAATGAACTTTTCTTGATTATGGATGGCTTTCGCTCCATGTTTCCCGAGGTAAACAATCAATTACAATCTGTTTAAATCAAAAAATGTAAAAAAAATTCAAAATAAATTCAATAATGGGATTATAAAGGCATTTAAACCGAGTAATAAGGCTTTTCTAGGCATGAGTGACTATAAATGACCTATTCTTGACAATGGATGGGTTTTGCTCCATGTTTCCCGAGGCAAACAATCAATTAGAATATGTTTTAATCAAAAAATGTAAAAAAAATTCAAAATAAATTCAATAATGGGATTATAAAGGCATTTAAACCGAGTAATAAGGCTTTGCTAGGCATAAGTGACTATAAATGAACTTTTCTTGACTATGGATGGCTTTCGCTCCATGTTTCCCAAGGTAAACAATCAATTACAATCTGTTTTAATCAAAAAATATAAAAAAAATTCAAAATAAATTCAATAATGGGATTATAAAGGCATTTAAACCGAGTAATAAGGCTTTTCTAGGCATGAGTGACTATAAATGATCTTTTCTTAACAATGGATGGATTTCGCTCCATGTTTCCCACGGCAAACAATCAATTACAATCTGTTTTAATCAAAAAATATAAAAACAATTCAAAATAAATTCAATAATGGGATTATAAAGGCATTTAAACCGAGTAATAAGGCTTTTCTAGGCATAAGTGGCTATAAATGATCTTTTCTTGACAATGGATGTCTTTCGCTCCATGTTTCCCGAGGCAAACAATCAATTACAATCTGTTTTAATCAAAAAATGTAAAAACAATTCAAAATAAATTCAATAATGGGATTATAAAGGCATTTAAACCGAGTAATAAGGCTTTTCTAGGCATGAGTGACTATAAATGATCTTTTCTTGGCAATGGATGGCTTTCGCTCCATATTTCCCGAGGTAAACAATCAATTACAATCTGTTTTAATCAAAAAATGTAAAAAAAATTCAAAATAAATTCAATAATGGGATTATAAAGGCATTTAAACCGAGTAATAAGGCTTTTCTAGGCATGAGTGACTATAAATGATCTTTTCTTGACAATGGATGGCTTTCGCTCCATGTTTCCCACGGCAAACAATCAATTACAATCTGTTTTAATCAAAAAATATAAAAACAATTCAAAATAAATTCAATAATGGGATTATAAAGGCATTTAAACCGAGTAATAAGGCTTTTCTAGGCATGAGTGACTATAAATGATCTTTTCTTGACAATGGACGGCTTTCGCTCCATGTTTCCCGAGGCAAACAATCAATTACAATATGTTTTAATCAAAAAATGTAAAAACAATTCAAAATAAAATCAATAATGGAATTATAAAGGCATTTAAACCGAGTAATAAGGCTTTGCTAGGCATAAGTGACTATAAATGAACTTTTCTTCACTATGGATGGCTTTCGCTCCATGTTTCCCGAGGCAAACAATCAATTACAATCTGTTTTAATCAAAAAATGTAAAAAAAATTCAAAATAAATTCAATAATGGGATTATAAAGGCATTTAAACCGAGTAATAAGGCTTTTTCTAGGCATGAGTGACTATAAATGATCTTTTCTTGGCAATGGATGGCTTTCGCTCCATATTTCCCGAGGTAAACAATCAATTACAATATGTTTTAATCAAAAAATGTAAAAAAAATTCAAAATAAATTCAATAATGGGATTATAAAGGCATGTAAACCGAGTAATAAGGCTTTTCTAGGCATGAGTGACTATAAATGATCTTTTCTTGACAATGGATGGCTTTCGCTCCATGTTTCCCACGGCAAACAATCAATTACAATCTGTTTTAATCAAAAAATATAAAAACAATTCAAAATATATTCAATAATGGGATTATAAAGGCATTTAAACCGAGTAATAAGGCTTTTCTAGGCATGAGTGACTATAAATGATCTTTTCTTGACAATGGATGGCTTTCGCTCCATGTTTCCCGAGGCAAACAATCAATTACAATCTGTTTTAATCAAAAAATGTAAAAACAATTCAAAATAAATTCAATAATGGGATTATAAAGGCATTTAAACCGAGTAATATGGTTTTGCTAGGAATAAGTGACTATAAATGAACTTTTCTTCACTATGGATGGCTTTCGCTCCACGTTTCCCGAGGCAAACAATCAATTACAATCTGTTTTAATCAAAAAATGTAAAAAAAATTCAAAATAAATTCAATAATGGGATTATAAAGGCATTTAAACCGAGTAATAAGGCTTTTCTAGGCATGAGTGACTATAAATGATCTTTTCTTGACAATGGACGGCTTTCGCTCCATGTTTCCCGAGGCAAACAATCAATTACAATATGTTTTAATCAAAAAATGTAAAAACAATTCAAAATAAAATCAATAATGGAATTATAAAGGCATTTAAACCGAGTAATAAGGCTTTGCTAGGCATAAGTGACTATAAATGAACTTTTCTTCACTATGGATGGCTTTCGCTCCATGTTTCCCGAGGCAAACAATCAATTACAATCTGTTTTAATCAAAAAATGTAAAAAAAATTCAAAATAAATTCAATAATGGGATTATAAAGGCATTTAAACCGAGTAATAAGGCTTTTTCTAGGCATGAGTGACTATAAATGATCTTTTCTTGGCAATGGATGGCTTTCGCTCCATATTTCCCGAGGTAAACAATCAATTACAATATGTTTTAATCAAAAAATGTAAAAAAAATTCAAAATAAATTCAATAATGGGATTATAAAGGCATGTAAACCGAGTAATAAGGCTTTTCTAGGCATGAGTGACTATAAATGATCTTTTCTTGACAATGGATGGCTTTCGCTCCATGTTTCCCACGGCAAACAATCAATTACAATCTGTTTTAATCAAAAAATATAAAAACAATTCAAAATATATTCAATAATGGGATTATAAAGGCATTTAAACCGAGTAATAAGGCTTTTCTAGGCATGAGTGACTATAAATGATCTTTTCTTGACAATGGATGGCTTTCGCTCCATGTTTCCCGAGGCAAACAATCAATTACAATCTGTTTTAATCAAAAAATGTAAAAACAATTCAAAATAAATTCAATAATGGGATTATAAAGGCATTTAAACCGAGTAATATGGTTTTGCTAGGAATAAGTGACTATAAATGAACTTTTCTTCACTATGGATGGCTTTCGCTCCACGTTTCCCGAGGCAAACAATCAATTACAATCTGTTTTAATCAAAAAATGTAAAAAAAATTCAAAATAAATTCAATAATGGGATTATAAAGGCATTTAAACCGAGTAATAAGGCTTTTCTAGGCATGAGTGACTATAAATGATCTTTTCTTGACAATGGATGGCTTTCGCTCCATGTTTCCCGAGGCAAACAATCAATTACAATCTGTTTTAATCAAAAAATGTAAAAACAATTCAAAATAAATTCAATAATGGGATTATAAAGGCATTTAAACCGAGTAATAAGGCTTTGCTAGGCATAAGTGACTATAAATGAACTTTTCTTCACTATGGATGGCTTTCGCTCCATGTTTCCCGAGGCAAACAATCAATTACAATATGTTTTAATCAAAAAATGTAAAAAAAATTCAAAATAAATTCAATAATGGGATTATAAAGGCATTTAGACCGAGTAATAAAGCTTTTTTAGGCATAAGTGACTATAAATGATCTATTCTTGACAATGGATGGGTTTTGCTCCATGTTTCCCGAGGCAAACAAACAATTACAATATGTTTTAATCAAAAACTGTAAAAAAAATTGAAAATAAATTCAATAATGGGATTATAAAGGCATTTAAACCGAGAAATGAGGCTTTTCTAGGCATGAGTGACTATAAATGATCTTTTCTTGAAAATGGATGGCTTTCGCTCCATGTTTCCCGAGGCAAACAATCAATTACAATCTATTTTAATCAAAAAATGTAAAAACAATTCAAAATAAATTCAATAATGGGATTATAAAGGCATTTAAACCGAGTAATAAGGCTTTGCTAGGCATAAGTGACTATAAATGAACTTTTCTTGATTATGGATGGCTTTCGCTCCATGTTTCCCGAGGTAAACAATCAATTACAATCTGTTTAAATCAAAAAATGTAAAAAAAATTCAAAATAAATTCAATAATGGGATTATAAAGGCATTTAAACCGAGTAATAAGGCTTTTCTAGGCATGAGTGACTATAAATGACCTATTCTTGACAATGGATGGGTTTTGCTCCATGTTTCCCGAGGCAAACAATCAATTACAATATGTTTTAATCAAAAAATGTAAAAAAAATTCAAAATAAATTCAATAATGGGATTATAAAGGCATTTAAACCGAGTAATAAGGCTTTGCTAGGCATAAGTGACTATAAATGAACTTTTCTTGACTATGGATGGCTTTCGCTCCATGTTTCCCAAGGTAAACAATCAATTACAATCTGTTTTAATCAAAAAATATAAAAAAAATTCAAAATAAATTCAATAATGGGATTATAAAGGCATTTAAACCGAGTAATAAGGCTTTTCTAGGCATGAGTGACTATAAATGATATTTTCTTAACAATGGATGGCTTTCGCTCCATGTTTCCCACGGCAAACAATCAATTACAATCTGTTTTAATCAAAAAATATTAAAACAATTCAAAATAAATTCAATAATGGGATTATAAAGGCATTTAAACCGAGTAATAAGGCTTTTCTAGGCATGAGTGGCTATAAATGATCTTTTCTTGACAATGGATGTCTTTCGCTCCATGTTTCCCGAGGCAAACAATCAATTACAATCTGTTTTAATCAAAAAATGTAAAAACAATTCAAAATAAATTCAATAATGGGATTATAAAGGCATTTAAACCGAGTAATAAGGCTTTTCTAGGCATGAGTGACTATAAATGATCTTTTCTTGGCAATGGATGGCTTTCGCTCCATATTTCCCGAGGTAAACAATCAATTACAATCTGTTTTAATCAAAAAATGTAAAAAAAATTCAAAATAAATTCAATAATGGGATTATAAAGGCATTTAAACCGAGTAATAAGGCTTTTCTAGGCATGAGTGACTATAAATGATCTTTTCTTGACAATGGATGGCTTTCACTCCATGTTTCCCACGGCAAACAATCAATTACAATCTGTTTTAATCAAAAAATATAAAAACAATTCAAAATAAATTCAATAATGGGATTATAAAGGCATTTAAACCGAGTAATAAGGCTTTCCTAGGCATGAGTGACTATAAATGATCTTTTCTTGACAATGGACGGCTTTCGCTCCATGTTTCCCGAGGCAAACAATCAATTACAATATGTTTTAATCAAAAAATGTAAAAACAATTCAAAATAAATTCAATAATGGAATTATAAAGGCATTTAAACCGAGTAATAAGGCTTTGCTAGGCCTAAGTGACTATAAATGAACTTTTCTTCACTATGGATGGCTTTCGCTCCATGTTTCCCGAGGCAAACAATCAATTACAATATGTTTTAATCAAAAAATGTAAAAAAAATTCAAAATAAATTCAATAATGGGATTATAAAGGCATTTAAACCGAGTAATAAAGCTTTTTTAGGCATAAGTGACTATAAATGATCTATTCTTGACAATGGATGGGTTTTGCTCCATGTTTCCCGAGGCAAACAAACAATTACAATATGTTTTAATCAAAAACTGTAAAAAAAATTGAAAATAAATTCAATAATGGGATTATAAAGGCATTTAAACCGAGAAATGAGGCTTTTCTAGGCATGAGTGACTATAAATGATCTTTTCTTGAAAATGGATGGCTTTCGCTCCATGTTTCCCGAGGCAAACAATCAATTACAATCTATTTTAATCAAAAAATGTAAAAACAATTCAAAATAAATTCAATAATGGGATTATAAAGGCATTTAAACCGAGTAATAAGGCTTTGCTAGGCATAAGTGACTATAAATGAACTTTTCTTGACTATGGATGGCTTTCGCTCCATGTTTCCCGAGGCAAACAATCAATTACAATCTGTTTTAATCAAAAAATGTAAAAACAATTCAAAATAAATTCTATAATGGGATTATAAAGGCATTTAAATCGAGTAATAAGGCTTTGCTAGGTGTAAGTGACTATAAATGAACTTTTCCTAACTATGGATGGCTTTCGCTCCATGTTTCCCGAGGCAAACAATCAATTACAATATGTTTTAATCAAAAAATGTAAAAAAAATTCAAAATAAATTCAATATTGGGATTATAAAAGCATTTAAACCGAGTAATAAGGCTTTTCTAGGCATGAGTGACTATAAATGATCTTTTCTTAACAATGGATGGCTTTCGCTCCATGTTTCCCACGGCAAACAATCAATTACAATCTGTTTTAATCAAAAAATATAAAAACAATTCAAAATAAATTCAATAATGGGATTATAAAGGCATTTAAACCGAGTAATAAGGCTTTTCTAGGCATGAGTGGCTATAAATGATCTTTTCTTGACAATGGATGGCTTTCGCTCCATGTTTCCCGAGGCAAAAAATCAATTACATTATGTTTTAATCAAAAAATGTAAAAACAATTCAAAATAAAATCAATAATGGAATTATAAAGGCATTTAAACCGAGTAATAAGGCTTTGCTAGGCATAAGTGACTATAAATGAACTTTTCTTCACTATGGATGGCTTTCGCTCCATGTTTCCCGAGGCAATCAATCAATTACAATCTGTTTTAATCAAAAAATGTAAAAACAATTCAAAATAAATTCAATAATGGGATTATAAAGGCATTTAAACCGAGTAATAAGGTTTTGCTAGGAATAAGTGACTATAAATGAACTTTTCTTCACTATGGATGGCTTTCGCTCCACGTTTCCCGAGGCAATCAATCAATTACAATTTGTTTTAATCAAAAAATGTAAAAAAAATTCAAAATAAATTCAATAATGGGATTATAAAGGCATTTAAACCGAGTAATAAAGCTTTTCTAGGCATGAGTGACTATAAATGATCTTTTCTTGACAATGGATGGCTTTCGCTCCATGTTTCCCGAGGCAAACAATCAATTACAATATGTTTTAATCAAAAAATGTAAAAAAAATTCAAAATAAATTCAATAATGGGATTATAAAGGCATTTAAACCGAGTAATAAAGCTTTTTTAGGCATAAGTGACTATAAATGATCTATTCTTGACAATGGATGGGTTTTGCTCCATGTTTCCCGAGGCAAACAAACAATTACAATATGTTTTAATCAAAAACTGTAAAAAAAATTAAAAATAAATTCAATAATGGGATTATAAAGGCATTTAAACCGAGAAATGAGGCTTTTCTAGGCATGAGTGACTATAAATGATCTTTTCTTGAAAATGGATGGCTTTCGCTCCATGTTTCCCGAGGCAAACAATCAATTACAATCTATTTTAATCAAAAAATGTAAAAACAATTCAAAATAAATTCAATAATGGGATTATAAAGGCATTTAAACCGAGTAATAAGGCTTTGCTAGGCATAAGTGACTATAAATGAACTTTTCTTGATTATGGATGGCTTTCGCTCCATGTTTCCCGAGGTAAACAATCAATTACAATCTGTTTTAATCAAAAAATGTAAAAAAAATTCAAAATAAATTCAATAATGGGATTATAAAGGCATTTAAACCGAGTAATAAGGCTTTTCTAGGCATGAGTGACTATAAATGATCTTTTCTTGACAATGGATGGCTTTCGCTCCATGTTTTCCACGGCAAACAATCAATTACAATATGTTTTAATCAAAAAATATAAAAACAATTCAAAATAAATTCAATAATGGGATTATAAAGGCATTTAAATCGAGTAATAACGCTTTTCTAGGCATGAGTGGCTATAAATGATCTTTTCTTGACAATGGATGGCTTTCGCTCCATGTTTCCCGAGGCAAACAATCAATTACAATCTGTTTTAATCAAAAAATGTAAAAACAATTCAAAATAAATTCAATAATGGTATTATAAAGGCCATTAAACCGAGAAATAAGGCTTCTCTAGGCATGAGTGCCTATAAATGATCTTTTCTTGACAATGGATGGCTTTCGCTCTATATTTCCCGAGGCAAACAATCAATTACAATCTGTTTTAATCAAAAATGTAAAAACAATTCAAAATAAATTCAATAATGGTATTATAAAGGTATTTAAACTAAGTAATAAGGCTTTTCTAGGCATGAGTGACTATAAATGATCTTTTCTTGACAATGGATGGCTTTAGCTCCATGTTTCCCGAGGCAAACAATCAATTACAATCTGTTTTAATCATAAAATTTAAAAACAATTCAAAATAAATTCAATAATGGGATTATAATAGCATTTAAACCGAGTAATAAGGCTTTTCTAGGCATAAGTGACTATAAATGATCTATTCTTGACAATGGATGGGTTTTGCTCCATGTTTCCCGAGGCAAACAAACAATTACAATATGTTTTAATCAAAAAATGTAAAAAAAATTGAAAATAAATTCAATAATGGGATTATAAAGGCATTTAAACCGAGAAATGAGGCTTTTCTAGGCATGAGTGACTATAAATGATCTTTTCTTGAAAATGGATGGCTTTCGCTCCATGTTTCCCGAGGCAAACAATCAATTACAATCTGTTTTAATCAAAAAATGTAAAAACAATTCAAAATAAATTCAATAATGGGATTATAAAGGCATTTAAACCGAGTAATAAGGCTTTTCTAGGCATGAGTGACTATAAATGATCTTTTCTTGACAATGGATGGCTTTCGCTCCATATTTCCCGAGGCAAACAATCAATTACAATCTGTTTTAATCAAAAAATGTAAAAACAATTCAAAATAAATTCAATAATGGGATTATAAAGGCATTTAAACTAAGTAATAAGGCTTTTCGAGGCATGAGTGACTATAAATGATCTTTTCTTGACAATGGATGGCTTTCGCTCCATGTTTCCCGAGGCAAACAATCAATTAAGATCTGTTTTAATCAAAAAATGTAAAAACAATTCAAAATAAATTCAATAATGGGATTATAAAAGCATTTAAACCGAGTAATAAGGCTTTTCTAGGCATAAGTGACAATAAATGATCTATTCTTGACAATGGATGGGTTTTGCTCCATGTTTCCCGAGGCAAACAATCAATTACAATATGTTTTAATCAAAAAATGTAAAAAAAATTCAAAATAAATTCAATAATGAGATTATAAAGGCTTTTAAACCGAGTAATAAGGCTTTTCTAGGCATGAGTGACTATAAATGATCTTTTCTTGACAATGGATGGCTTTCGCTCCATGTTTCCCGAGGCAAACAATCAATTACAATCTGTTTTAATCAAAAAATGTAAAAACAATTCAAAATAAATTCAATAATGGGATTATAAATGCATTTAAACCGAGTAATAAGGCTTTTCTAGGCATGAGTGGCTATAAATGATCTTTTCTTGACAATGGATGGCTTTCGCTCCATGTTTCCCGAGGCAAACAATCAATTATAATATGTTTTAATAAAAAAATGTAAAAAAAATTCAAAATAAATTCAATAATGGGATTATAAAGGCATTAAAATCGAGTAATAAGGCTTTTTTTGGCATAAGTGACTATAAATGATCTATTCTTGACAATGGATGGGTTTTGCTCCATGTTTCCCGAGGCAAACAAACAATTACAATATGTTTTAATCAAAAAATGTAAAAAAAATTGAAAATAAATTCAATAATAGGATTATAAAGGCATTTAAACCGACAAATGAGGCTTTTCTGGGCATGAGTGACTATAAATGATCGTTTCTTGAAAATGGATGGCTTTCGCTCCATGTTTCCCAAGGCAAACAATCAATTACAATCTGTTTTAATCAAAAAATGTAAAAAAAATTCAAAATAAATTCAATAATGGGATTATAAAGGCATTTAAACCGAGTAATAAGGCTTTTTTAGGCATAAGTGACTATAAATGATCTATTCTTGACAATGGATGGGTTTTGCTCCATGTTTCCCGAGGTAAACAAACAATTACAATATGTTTCAATCAAAAAATGTAAAAAAAATTGAAAATAAATTCAATAATGGGATTATAAAGGCATTTAAACCGAGAAATGAGGCTTTTCTAGGCATGAGTGACTATAAATGATCTTTTCTTGAAAATGGATGGCTTTCGCTCCATGTTTCCCGAGGCAAACAATCAATTACAATCTGTTTTAATCAAAAAATGTAAAAAAAAATCAAAATAAATTCAATAATGGGATTATAAAGGCATTTAAACCGAGTAATAAGGCTTTTTTAGGCATAAGTGACTATAAATGATCTATTCTTGACAATGGATGGGTTTTGCTCCATGTTTCCCGAGGCAAACAAACAATTACAATATGTTTTAATCAGAAAATGTAAAAAAAATTGAAAATAAATTCAATAATGGAATTATAAAGGCATTTAAACCGAGTAATAAGGCTTTTCTAGGCATGAGTGACTATAAATGATCTTTTCTTGACAATGGATGGCTTTCGCTCCATGTTTCCCACGGCAAACAATCAATTACAATCTGTTTTATTCAAAAAATATAAAAACAATTCAAAATAAATTCAATAATGGGATTATAAAGGCATTTAAACCGAGTAATAAGGCTTTTCTAGGCATGAGTGGCTATAAATGATCTTTTCTTGACAATGGATGGCTTTCGCTCCATGTTTCCCGAGGCAAACAACAAATTACAATCTGTTTTAATCAAAAAATGTACAAACAATTCAAAATAAATTCAATAATGGGATTATAAAGGCATTTAAACCGAGTAATAAGGCTTTGCTAGGCATAAGTGACTATAAATGAACTTTTCTTGACTATGGATGGCTTTCGCTCCATGTTTCCCGAGGCAAACAATCAATTACAATCTGTTTTAATCAAAAAATGTAAAAAAAATTCAAAATAAATTCAATAATGGGATTATAAAGGCATTTAAACCGAGTAATAAGGCTTTGCTAGGCATAAGTGACTATAAATGAACTTTTCTTCACTATGGATGGCTTTCGCTCCATGTTTCCCGAGGCAAACAATCAATTACAATCTGTTTTAATCAAAAAATGTAAAAAAAATTCAAAATAAATTCAATAATGGGATTATAAAGGCATTTAAACCGAGTAATAAGGCTTTGCTAGGCATAAGTGACTATAAATGAACTTTTCTTCACTATGGATGGCTTTCGCTCCATGTTTCCCGAGGCAAACAATCAATTACAATATGTTTTAATCAAAAAATGTAAAAAAAATTCAAAATAAATTCAATAATGGGATTATAAAAGCATTTAAACCGAGTAATAAGGCTTTTCTAGGCATGAGTGACTATAAATGATCTATTCTTGACAATGGATGGGTTTTGCTCCATGTTTCCCGAGGCAAACAATCAATTACAATATGTTTTAATCAAAAAATGTAAAAAAAATTCAAAATAAATTCAATAATGGGATTATAAAAGCATTTAAACCGAGTAATAAGGCTTTGCTAGGCATAAGTGACTATAAATGAACTTTTCTTGACTATGGATGGCTTTCGCTCCATGTTTCCCAAGGTAAACAATCAATTACAATCTGTTTTAATCAAAAAATATAAAAAAAATTCAAAATAAATTCAATAATGGGATTATAAAGGCATTTAAACCGAGTAATAAGGCTTTTCTAGGCATGAGTGACTATAAATGATCTTTTCTTAACAATGGATGGCTTTCGCTCCATGTTTCCCACGGCAAACAATCAATTACAATCTGTTTTAATCAAAAAATATAAAAACAATTCAAAATAAATTCAATAATGGGATTATAAAGGCATTTAAACCGAGTAATAAGGCTTTTCTAGGCATGAGTGGCTATAAATGATCTTTTCTTGACAATGGATGTCTTTCGCTCCATGTTTCCCGAGGCAAACAATCAATTACAATCTGTTTTAATCAAAAAATGTAAAAACAATTCAAAATAAATTCAATAATGGGATTATAAAGGCATTTAAACCGAGTAATAAGGCTTTTCTAGGCATGAGTGACTATAAATGATCTTTTCTTGGCAATGGATGGCTTTCGCTCCATATTTCCCGAGGTAAACAATCAATTACAATCTGTTTTAATCAAAAAATGTAAAAAAAATTCAAAATAAATTCAATAATGGGATTATAAATGCATTTAAACCGAGTAATAAGGCTTTTCTAGGCATGAGTGACTATAAATGATCTTTTCTTGACAATGGATGGCTATCGCTCCATGTTTCCCACGGCAAACAATCAATTACAATCTGTTTTAATCAAAAAATATAAAAACAATTCAAAATAAATTCAATAATGGGATTGTAAAGGCATTTAAACCGAGTAATAAGGCTTTTCTAGGCATGAGTGACTATAAATGATCTTTTCTTGACAATGGACGGCTTTCGCTCCATGTTTCCCGAGGCAAACAATCAATTACAATATGTTTTAATCAAAAAATGTAAAAACAATTCAAAATAAATTCAATAATGGGATTATAAAGGCATTTAAACCGAGTAATAAGGCTTTTTTAGGCATAAGTGACTATAAATGATCTATTCTTGACAATGGATGGGTTTTGCTCCATGTTTCCCGAGGCAAACAATCAATTACAATATGTTTTAATCAAAAAATGTAAAAAAAATTCAAAATAAATTCAATAATGAGATTATAAAGGCATTTAAACCGAGTAATAAGGCTTTTCTAGGCATGAGTGACTATAAATGATCTTTTCTTGACAATGGATGGCTTTCGCTCCATGTTTCCTGAGGCAAACAATCAATTACAATCTGTTTTAATCAAAAAATGTAAAAACAATTCAAAATAAATTCAATAATGGGATTATAAAGGCATTTAAACCGAGAAATAAGGCTTTTCTAGGCATGAGTGACTATAAATGATCTTTTCTTGACAATGGATGGCTTTCGCTCCATGTTTCCCACGGCAAGCAATCAATTACAATCTGTTTTAATCAAAAAATATAAAAACGATTCAAAATAAATTCAATAATGGGATTATAAAAGCATTTAAACCGAGTAATAAGGCTTTTCTAGGCATGAGTGACTATAAATGATCTTTTCTTCACAATGGATGGCTTTCGCTCCATATTTCCCGAGGCAAACAATCAATTACAATCTGTTTTAATCAAAAAATGTAAAAACAATTCAAAATAAATTCAATAATGGGATTATAAAGGCATTTAAACTAAGTAATAAGGCTTTTCGAGGCATGAGTGACTATAAATGATCTTTTCTTGACAATGGATGTCTTTTGCTCCATGTTTCCCGAGGCAAACAATCAATTAAGATCTGTTTTAATCAAAAAATGTAAAAACAATTCAAAATAAATTCAATAATGGGATTATAAAGGCATTTAAACCGAGTAATAAGGCTTTTCTAGGCATGAGTGACTATAAATGATCTTTTCTTAACAATGGATGGCTTTCGCTCCATGTTTCCCACGGCAAACAATCAATTACAATCTGTTTTAATCAAAAAATATAAAAACAATTCAAAATAAATTCAATAATGGGATTATAAAGGCATTTAAACCGAGTAATAAGGCTTTTCTAGGCATGAGTGGCTATAAATGATCTTTTCTTGACAATGGATGTCTTTCGCTCCATGTTTCCCGAGGTAAACAATCAATTACAATCTGTTTTAATCAAAAAATGTAAAAAAAATTCAAAATAAATTCAATAATGGGATTATAAAGGCATTTAAACCGAGTAATAAGGCTTTTCTAGGCATGAGTGACTATAAATGATCTTTTCTTGACAATGGATGGCTTTCACTCCATGTTTCCCACGGCAAACAATCAATTACAATCTGTTTTAATCAAAAAATATAAAAACAATTCAAAATAAATTCAATAATGGGATTATAAAGGCATTTAAACCGAGTAATAAGGCTTTTCTAGGCATGAGTGACTATAAATGATCTTTTCTTGACAATGGACGGCTTTCGCTCCATGTTTCCCGAGGCAAACAATCAATTACAATATGTTTTAATCAAAAAATGTAAAAACAATTCAAAATAAATTCAATAATGGAATTATAAAGGCATTTAAACCGAGTAATAAGGCTTTGCTAGGCATAAGTGACTATAAATGAACTTTTCTTCACTATGGATGGCTTTCGCTCCATGTTTCCCGAGGCAAACAATCAATTACAATATGTTTTAATCAAAAAATGTAAAAAAAATTCAAAATAAATTCAATAATGGGATTATAAAGGCATTTAAACCGAGTAATAAAGCTTTTTTAGGCATAAGTGACTATAAATGATCTATTCTTGACAATGGATGGGTTTTGCTCCATGTTTCCCGAGGCAAACAAACAATTACAATATGTTTTAATCAAAAACTGTAAAAAAAATTGAAAATAAATTCAATAATGGGATTATAAAGGCATTTAAACCGAGAAATGAGGCTTTTCTAGGCATGAGTGACTATAAATGATCTTTTCTTGAAAATGGATGGCTTTCGCTCCATGTTTCCCGAGGCAAACAATCAATTACAATCTATTTTAATCAAAAAATGTAAAAACAATTCAAAATAAATTCAATAATGGGATTATAAAGGCATTTAAACCGGGTAATAAGGCTTTGCTAGGCATAAGTGACTATAAATGAACTTTTCTTGACTATGGATGGCTTTCGCTCCATATTTCCCGAGGTAAACAATCAATTACAATCTGTTTTAATCAAAAAATGTAAAAAAAATTCAAAATAAATTCAATAATGGGATTATAAAGGCATTTAAGCCGAGTAATAAGGCTTTTCTAGGCATAAGTGACTATAAATGAACTTTTCTTCACAATGGATGGCTTTCACTCCATGTTTCCCACGGCAAACAATCAATTACAATCTGTTTTAATCAAAAAATATAAAAACAATTCAAAATAAATTCAATAATGGGATTATAAAGGCATTTAAACCGAGTAATAAGGCTTTTCTAGGCATGAGTGACTATAAATGATCTTTTCTTGACAATGGACGGCTTTCGCTCCATGTTTCCCGAGGCAAACAATCAATTACAATATGTTTTAATCAAAAAATGTAAAAACAATTCAAAATAAATTCAATAATGGAATTATAAAGGCATTTAAACCGAGTAATAAGGCTTTGCTAGGCATAAGTGACTATAAATGAACTTTTCTTCACTATGGATGGCTTTCGCTCCATGTTTCCCGAGGCAAACAATCAATTACAATATGTTTTAATCAAAAAATGTAAAAAAAATTCAAAATAAATTCAATAATGGGATTATAAAGGCATTTAAACCGAGTAATAAAGCTTTTTTAGGCATAAGTGACTATAAATGATCTATTCTTGACAATGGATGGGTTTTGCTCCATGTTTCCCGAGGCAAACAAACAATTACAATATGTTTTAATCAAAAACTGTAAAAAAAATTGAAAATAAATTCAATAATGGGATTATAAAGGCATTTAAACCGAGAAATGAGGCTTTTCTAGGCATGAGTGACTATAAATGATCTTTTCTTGAAAATGGATGGCTTTCGCTCCATGTTTCCCGAGGCAAACAATCAATTACAATCTATTTTAATCAAAAAATGTAAAAACAATTCAAAATAAATTCAATAATGGGATTATAAAGGCATTTAAACCGAGTAATAAGGCTTTGCTAGGCATAAGTGACTATAAATGAACTTTTCTTGACTATGGATGGCTTTCGCTCCATGTTTCCCGAGGCAAACAATCAATTACAATCTGTTTTAATAAAAAAATGTAAAAAAAATTCAAAAGAAATTCAATAATGGGATTATAAAGGCATTTAAACCGAGTAATAAGGCTTTTCTAGGCATGAGTGACTATAAATGATCTTTTCTTGACAATGGATGGCTTTCGCTCCATGTTTCCCGAGGCAAACAATCAATTACAATATGTTTTAATCAAAAAATGTAAAAAAAATTCAAAATAAATTCAATAATGGGATTATAAAGGCATTTAAACCGAGTAATAAGGCTTTGCTAGGCATAAGTGACTATAAATGAACTTTTCTTGACTATGGATGGCTTTCGCTCCATGTTTCTCGAGGCAAACAATCAATTACAATCTGTTTTAATCAAAAAATGTAAAAACAATTCAAAATAAATTCTATAATGGGATTATAAAGGCATTTAAATCGAGTAATAAGGCTTTGCTAGGTGTAAGTGACTATAAATGAACTTTTCTTAACTATGGATGGCTTTCGCTCCATGTTTCCCGAGGCAAACAATCAATTACAATATCTTTTAATCAAAAAATGTAAAAAAAATTCAAAATAAATTCAATAATGGGATTATAAAAGCATTTAAACCGAGTAATAAGGCTTTTCTAGGCATGAGTGACTATAAATGATCTATTCTTGACTATGGATGGCTTTCGCTCCATGTTTCCCAAGGTAAACAATCAATTACAATCTGTTTTAATCAAAAAATGTAAAAAAAATTCAAAATAAATTCAATAATGGGATTATAAAGGCATTTAAACCGAGTAATAAGGCTTTTCTAGGCATGAGTGACTATAAATGATCTTTTCTTAACAATGGATGGCTTTCGCTCCATGTTTCCCACGGCAAACAATCAATTACAATCTGTTTTAATCAAAAAATATAAAAACAATTCAAAATAAATTCAATAATGGGATTATAAAGGCATTTAAACCGAGTAATAAGGCTTTTCTAGGCATGAGTGGCTATAAATGATCTTTTCTTGACAATGGATGGCTTTCGCTCCATGTTTCCCGAGGCAAACAATCAATTACAATCTGTTTTAATCAAAAAATGTAAAAACAATTCAAAATAAATTCAATAATGGGATTATAAAGGCCATTAAACCGAGAAATAAGGCTTTTCTAGGCATGAGTGCCTATAAATGATCTTTTCTTGACAATGGATGGCTTTCGCTCCATATTTCCCGAGGCAAACAATTAATTACAATCTGTTTTAATCAAAAATGTAAAAACAATTCAAAATAAATTCAATAATGGGATTATAAAGGCATTTAAACTAAGTAATAAGGCTTTTCTAGGCATGAGTGACTATAAATGATCTTTTCTTGACAATGGATGGCTTTAGCTCCATGTTTCCCGAGGCAAACAATCAATTACAATCTGTTTTAATCATAAAATTTAAAAACAATTCAAAATAAATTCAATAATGGGATTATAAAAGCATTTAAACCGAGTAATAAGGCTTTTCTAGGCATAAGTGACTATAAATGATCTATTCTTGACAATGGATGGGTTTTGCTCCATGTTTCCCGAGGCAAACAATCAATTACAATATGTTTTAATCCAAAAATGTAAAAAAAATTCAAAATAAATTCAATAATGGGATTATAAAGGCATTTAAACCGAGTAATAAGGCTTTTCTAGGCATGAGTGACTATAAATGATCTTTTCTTGACAATGGATGGCTTTCGCTCCATGTTTCCCGAGGCAAACAATCAATTACAATCTGTTTTAATCAAAAAATGTAAAAACAATTCAAAATAAATTCAATAATGGGATTATAAAGGCATTTAAACCGAGTAATAAGGCTTTTCTAGGCATGAGTGACTATAAATGATCTTTTCTTGACAATGGATGGCTTTCGGTCCATATTTCCCGAGGCAAACAATCAATTACAATCTGTTTTAATCAAAAAATGTAAAAACAATTCAAAATAAATTCAATAATGGGATTATAAAGGCATTTAAACTAAGTAATAAGGCTTTTCGAGGCATGAGTGACTATAAATGATATTTTCTTGACAATGGATGGCTTTCGCTCCATGTTTCCCGAGGCAAACAATCAATTAAGATCTGTTTTAATCAAAAAATGTAAAAACAATTCAAAATAAATTCAATAATGGGATTATAAAAGCATTTCAACCGAGTAATAAGGCTTTTCTAGGCATAAGTGACTATAAATGATCTATTCTTGACAATGGATGGGTTTTGCTCCATGTTTCCCGAGGCAAACAATCAATTACAATATGTTTTAATCAAAAAATGTAAAAAAAATTCAAAATAAATTCAATAATGAGATTATAAAGGCATTTAAACCGAGTAATAAGGCTTTTCTAGGCATGAGTGACTATAAATTATCTTTTCTTGACAATGGATGGCTTTCGCTCCATGTTTCCCGAGGCAAACAATCAATTACAATCTGTTTTAATCAAAAAATGTAAAAACAATTCAAAATAAATTCAATAATGGGATTATAAAGGAATTTAAACCGAGTAATAAGGCTTTTCTAGGCATGAGTGGCTATAAATGATCTTTTCTTGACAATGGATGGCTTTCGCTCCATGTTTCCCAAGGTAAACAATCAATTACAATATGTTTTAATCAAAAAATGTAAAAAAAATTCAAAATAAATTCAATAATGAGATTATAAAGGCATTTAAACCGAGTAATAAGGCTTTTTTTGGCATAAGTGACTATAAATGATCTATTCTTGACAATGGATGGGTTTTGCTCCATGTTTCCCGAGGCAAACAATCAATTACAATATGTTTTAATCAAAAAATGTAAAAAAAATTCAAAATAAATTCAATAATGAGATTATAAAGGCATTTAAACCGAGTAATAAGGCTTTTCTAGGCATGAGTGACTATAAATGATCTTTTCTTGACAATGGATGGCTTTCGCTCCATGTTTCCCGAGGCAAACAATCAATTACAATCTGTTTTAATCAAAAAATGTAAAAACAATTCAAAATAAATTCAATAATGGGATTATAAAGGCATTTAAACCGAGTAATAAGGCTTTTCTAGGCATGAGTGACTATAAATGATCTTTTCTTGACAATGGATGGCTTTCGCTCCATGTTTCCCACGGCAAACAATCAATTACAATCTGTTTTAATCAAAAAATATAAAAACGATTCAAAATAAATTCAATAATGGGATTATAAAAGCATTTAAACCGAGTAATAAGGCTTTTCTAGGCATGAGTGACTATAAATGATCTTTTCTTCACAATGGATGGCTTTCGCTCCATATTTCCCGAGGCAAACAATCAATTACAATCTGTTTTAATCAAAAAATGTAAAAACAATTCAAAATAAATTCAATAATGGGATTATAAAGGCATTTAAACTAAGTAATAAGGCTTTTCGAGGCATGAGTGACTATAAATGATCTTTTCTTGACAATGGATGTCTTTTGCTCCATGTTTCCCGAGGCAAACAATCAATTAAGATCTGTTTTAATCAAAAAATGTAAAAACAATTCAAAATAAATTCAATAATGGGATTAGAAAAGCATTTAAACCGAGTAATAAGGCTTTTCTAGGCATAAGTGACTATAAATGATCTATTCTTGACAATGGATGGGTTTTGCTCCATGTTTCCCGAGGCAAACAATCAATTACAATATGTTTTAATCAAAAAATGTAAAAAAAATTCAAAATAAATTCAATAATGAGATTATAAAGGCATTTAAACCGAGTAATAAAGCTTTTCTAGGCATGAGTGACTATAAATGATCTTTTCTTGACAATGGATGGCTTTCGCTCCATGTTTCCCGAGGCAAACACTCAATTACAATCTGTTTTAATCAAAAAATGTAAAAACAACTCAAAATAAATTCAATAATGGGATTATAAATGCATTTAAACCGAGTAATAAGGCTTTTCTAGGCATGAGTGGCTATAAATGATCTTTTCTTGACAATGGATGGCTTTCGCTCCATGTTTCCCGAGGCAAACAATCAATTACAATATGTTTTAATCAAAAAATGTAAAAAAAATCAAAATAAATTCAATAATGGGATTATAAAGGCATTTAAACCGAGTAATAAGGCTTTTTTAGGCATAAGTGACTATAAATGATCTATTCTTGACAATGGATGGGTTTTGCTCCATGTTTCCCGAGGCAAACAAACAATTACAATATGTTTTAATCAAAAAATGTAAAAAAAATCGAAAATAAATTCAATAATGGGATTATAAAGGCATTTAAACCGAGAAATGAGGCTTTTCTAGGCATGAGTGACTATAAATGATCTTTTCTTGAAAATGGATGGCTTTCGCTCCATGTTTCCCTAGTCAAACAATCAATTACAATATGTTTTAATCAAAAAATGTTAAAAAAATTCAAAATAAATTCAATAATGGGATTATAAAGGCATTTAAACCGAGTAATAAGGCTTTTTTAGGCATAAGTGACTATAAATGATCTATTCTTGACAATGGATGGGTTTTGCTCCATGTTTCCCGAGGCAAACAAACAATTGCAATATGTTTTAATCAAAAAATGTAAAAAAAATTGAAAATAAATTCAATCATGGGATTATAAAGGCATTTAAACCGAGAAATGAGGCTTTTCTAGGCATAAGTGACTATAAATGATCTTTTCTTGAAAATGGATGGCTTTCGCTCCATGTTTCTCGAGGCAAACAATCAATTACAATCTGTTTTAATCAAAAAATGTAAAAACAATTCAAAATAAATTCAATAATGGGATTATAAAGGCATTTAAACCGAGTAATAAGGCTTTTCTAGGCATGAGTGACTATAAATGATCTTTTCTTGACAATGGATGGCTTTCGCTCCATGTTTCCCACGGCAAACAATCAATTACAATCTGTTTTAATCAAAAAATATAAAAACAATTCAAAATAAATTCAATAATGGGATTATAAAGGCATTTAAACCGAGTAATAAGGCTTTTCTAGGCATGAGTGACTATAAATGATCTTTTCTTCACAATGGATGGCTTTCGCTCCATATTTCCCGAGGCAAACAATCAATTACAATCTGTTTTAATCAAAAAATGTAAAAACAATTCAAAATAATTTCAATAATGGGATTATAAAGGCATTTAAACTAAGTAATAAGGCTTTTCGAGGCATGAGTGACTATAAATGATCTTTTCTTGACAATGGATGTCTTTTGCTCCATGTTTCCCGAGGCAAACAATCAATTAAGATCTGTTTTAATTAAAAAATGTAAAAACAAATCAAAATAAATTCAATAATGGGATTATAAAAGCATTTACACCGAGTAATAAGGCTTTTCTAGGCACAAGTGACTATAAATGATCTATTCTTGACAATGGATGGGTTTTGCTCCATGTTTCCCGAGGCAAACAATCAATTACAATATGTTTTAATCAAAAAATGTAAAAAAAATTCAAAATAAATTCAATAATGAGATTATAAAGGCATTTAAACCGAGTAATAAAGCTTTTCTAGGCATGAGTGACTATAAATGATCTTTTCTTGACAATGGATGGCTTTCGCTCCATGTTTCCCGAGGCAAACAATCAATTACAATCTGTTTTAATCAAAAAATGTAAAAACAATTCAAAATAAATTCAATAATGGGATTATAAATGCATTTAAACCGAGTAATAAGGCTTTTCTAGGCATGAGTGGCTATAAATGATCTTTTCTTGACAATGGATGGCTTTCGCTCCATGTTTCCCGAGGCAAACAATCAATTACAATATGTTTTAATCAAAAAATGTAAAAAAAATTCAAAATAAATTCAATAATGGGATTATAAAGGCATTTAAACCGAGTAATAAGGCTTTTTTAGGCATAAGTGACTATAAATGATCTATTCTTGACAATGGATGGGTTTTGCTCCATGTTTCCCGAGGCAAACAAACAATTACAATATGTTTTAATCAAAAAATGTAAAAAAAATTGAAAATAAATTCAATAATGGGATTATAAAGGCATTTAAACCGAGTAATAAGGCTTTTCTAGGCATGAGTGACTATAAATGATCTTTTCTTGACAATGGATGGCTTTCGCTCCATATTTCCCGAGGCAAACAATCAATTACAATCTGTTTTAATCAAAAAATGTAAAAACAATTCAAAATAAATTCAATAATGGGATTATAAAGGCATTTAAACTAAGTAATAAGGCTTTTCGAGGCATGAGTGACTATAAATGATCTTTTCTTGACAATGGATGGTTTTCGCTCCATGTTTCCCGAGGTAAACAATCAATTAAGATCTGTTTTAATCAAAAAATGTTAAAACAATTCAAAATAAATTCAATAATGGGATTATAAAAGCATTTAAACCGAGTAATAAGGCTTTTCTAGGCATAAGTGACTATAAATGATCTATTCTTGACAATGGATGGGTTTTGCTCCATGTTTCCCGAGGCAAACAATCAATTACAATATGTTTTAATCAAAAAATGTAAAAAAAATTCAAAATAAATTCAATAATGAGATTATAAAGGCATTTAAACCGAGTAATAAAGCTTTTCTAGGCATGAGTGACTATAAATGATCTTTTCTTGACAATGGATGGCTTTCGCTCCATGTTTCCCGAGGCAAACAATCAATTACAATCTGTTTTAATCAAAAAATGTAAAAACAATTCAAAATAAATTCAATAATGGGATTATAAAGGCATTTAAACCGAGTAATAAGGCTTTTCTAGGCATGAGTGGCTATAAATGATCTTTTCTTGACAATGGATGGCTTTCGCTCCATGTTTCCCGAGGCAAACAATCAATTACAATATGTTTTAATCAAAAAATGTAAAAAAAATTCAAAATAAATTCAATAATGAGATTATAAAGGCATTTAAACCGAGTAATAAGGCTTTTTTTGGCATAAGTGACTATAAATGATCTATTCTTGACAATGGATGGGTTTTGCTCCATGTTTCCCGAGGCAAACAATCAATTACAATATGTTTTAATCAAAAAATGTAAAAAAAATTCAAAAAAAATTCAATAATGAGATTATAAAGGCATTTAAACCGAGTAATAATGCTTTTCTAGGCATGAGTGACTATAAATGATCTTTTCTTGACAATGGATGGCTTTCGCTCCATGTTTCCCGAGGCAAACAATCAATTACAGTCTGTTTTAATCAAAAAATGTAAAAACAATTCAAAATAAATTCAATAATGGGATTATAAAGGCATTTAAACCGAGTAATAAGGCTTTTCTAGGCATGAGTGACTATAAATGATCTTTTCTTGACAATGGATGGCTTTCGCTCCATGTTTCCCACGGCAAACAATCAATTACAATCTGTTTTAATCAAAAAATATAAAAACGATTCAAAATAAATTCAATAATGGGATTATAAAAGCATTTAAACCGAGTAATAAGGCTTTTCTAGGCATGAGTGACTATAAATGATCTTTTCTTCACAATGGATGGCTTTCGCTCCATATTTCCCGAGGCAAACAATCAATTACAATCTGTTTTAATCAAAAAATGTAAAAACAATTCAAAATAAATTCAATAATGGGATTATAAAGGCATTTAAACTAAGTAATAAGGCTTTTCGAGGCATGAGTGACTATAAATGATCTTTTCTTGACAATGGAAGTCTTTTGCTCCATGTTTCCCGAGGCAAACAATCAATTAAGATCTGTTTTAATCAAAAAATGTAAAAACAATTCAAAATAAATTCAATAATGGGATTAGAAAAGCATTTAAACCGAGTAATAAGGCTTTTCTAGGCATAAGTGACTATAAATGATCTATTCTTGACAATGGATGGGTTTTGCTCCATGTTTCCCGAGGCAAACAATCAATTACAATATGTTTTAATCAAAAAATGTAAAAAAAATTCAAAATAAATTCAATAATGAGATTATAAAGGCATTTAAACCGAGTAATAAAGCTTTTCTAGGCATGAGTGACTATAAATGATCTTTTCTTGACAATGGATGGCTTTCGCTCCATGTTTCCCGAGGCAAACACTCAATTACAATCTGTTTTAATCAAAAAATGTAAAAACAATTCAAAATAAATTCAATAATGGGATTATAAATGCATTTAAACCGAGTAATAAGGCTTTTCTAGGCATGAGTGGCTATAAATGATCTTTTCTTGACAATGGATGGCTTTCGCTCCATGTTTCCCGAGGCAAACAATCAATTACAATATGTTTTAATCAAAAAATGTAAAAAAAATCAAAATAAATTCAATAATGGGATTATAAAGGCATTTAAACCGAGTAATAAGGCTTTTTTAGGCATAAGTGACTATAAATGATCTATTCTTGACAATGGATGGGTTTTGCTCCATGTTTCCCGAGGCAAACAAACAATTACAATATGTTTTAATCAAAAAATGTAAAAAAAATCGAAAATAAATTCAATAATGGGATTATAAAGGCATTTAAACCGAGAAATGAGGCTTTTCTAGGCATGAGTGACTATAAATGATCTTTTCTTGAAAATGGATGGCTTTCGCTCCATGTTTCCCTAGTCAAACAATCAATTACAATATGTTTTAATCAAAAAATGTTAAAAAATTCAAAATAAATTCAATAATGGGAATATAAAGGCATTTAAACCGAGTAATAAGGCTTTTTTAGGCATAAGTGAGTATAAATGATCTATTCTTGACAATGGATGGGTTTTGCTCCATGTTTCCCGAGGCAAACAAACAATTGCAATATGTTTTAATCAAAAAATGTAAAAAAAATTGAAAATAAATTCAATCATGGGATTATAAAGGCATTTAAACCGAGAAATGAGGCTTTTCTAGGCATAAGTGACTATAAATGATCTTTTCTTGAAAATGGATGGCTTTCGCTCCATGTTTCTCGAGGCAAACAATCAATTACAATCTGTTTTAATCAAAAAATGTAAAAACAATTCAAAATAAATTCAATAATGGGATTATAAAGGCATTTAAACCGAGTAATAAGGCTTTTCTAGGCATGAGTGACTATAAATGATCTTTTCTTGACAATGGATGGCTTTCGCTCCATGTTTCCCACGGCAAACAATCAATTACAATCTGTTTTAATCAAAAAATATAAAAACAATTCAAAATAAATTCAATAATGGGATTATAAAGGCATTTAAACCGAGTAATAAGGCTTTTCTAGGCATGAGTGACTATAAATGATCTTTTCTTCACAATGGATGGCTTTCGCTCCATATTTCCCGAGGCAAACAATCAATTACAATCTGTTTTAATCAAAAAATGTAAAAACAATTCAAAATAATTTCAATAATGGGATTATAAAGGCATTTAAACTAAGTAATAAGGCTTTTCGAGGCATGAGTGACTATAAATGATCTTTTCTTGACAATGGATGTCTTTTGCTCCATGTTTCCCGAGGCAAACAATCAATTAAGATCTGTTTTAATTAAAAAATGTAAAAACAAATCAAAATAAATTCAATAATGGGATTATAAAAGCATTTACACCGAGTAATAAGGCTTTTCTAGGCACAAGTGACTATAAATGATCTATTCTTGACAATGGATGGGTTTTGCTCCATGTTTCCCGAGGCAAACAATCAATTACAATATGTTTTAATCAAAAAATGTAAAAAAAATTCAAAATAAATTCAATAATGAGATTATAAAGGCATTTAAACCGAGTAATAAAGCTTTTCTAGGCATGAGTGACTATAAATGATCTTTTCTTGACAATGGATGGCTTTCGCTCCATGTTTCCCGAGGCAAACAATCAATTACAATCTGTTTTAATCAAAAAATGTAAAAACAATTCAAAATAAATTCAATAATGGGATTATAAATGCATTTAAACCGAGTAATAAGGCTTTTCTAGGCATGAGTGGCTATAAATGATCTTTTCTTGACAATGGATGGCTTTCGCTCCATGTTTCCCGAGGCAAACAATCAATTACAATATGTTTTAATCAAAAAATGTAAAAAAAATTCAAAATAAATTCAATAATGGGATTATAAAGGCATTTAAACCGAGTAATAAGGCTTTTTTAGGCATAAGTGACTATAAATGATCTATTCTTGACAATGGATGGGTTTTGCTCCATGTTTCCCGAGGCAAACAAACAATTACAATATGTTTTAATCAAAAAATGTAAAAAAAATTGAAAATAAATTCAATAATGGGATTATAAAGGCATTTAAACCGAGTAATAAGGCTTTTCTAGGCATGAGTGACTATAAATGATCTTTTCTTGACAATGGATGGCTTTCGCTCCATATTTCCCGAGGCAAACAATCAATTACAATCTGTTTTAATCAAAAAATGTAAAAACAATTCAAAATAAATTCAATAATGGGATTATAAAGGCATTTAAACCGAGTAATAAGGCTTTTCTAGGCATGAGTGACTATAAATGATCTTTTCTTGACAATGGATGGCTTTCGCTCCATGTTTCCCGAGGCAAACAATCAATTACAATTTGTTTTAATCAAAAAATGTAAAAAAAATTCAAAATAAATTCAATAATGGGATTATAAAGGCATTTAAACCGAGTAATAAGGCTTTTTTAGGCATAAGTGACTATAAATGATCTATTCTTGACAATGGATGGGTTTTGCTCCATGTTTCCCGAGGAAAACAAACAATTACAATATGTTTTAGTAAAAAAATGTAAAAAAAATTGAAAATAAATTCAATAATGGGATTATAAAGGCATTTAAACCGAGAAATGAGGCTTTTCTAGGCATGAGTGACTATAAATGATCTTTTCTTGAAAATGGATGGCTTTCGCTCCATGTTTCCCGAGGCAAACAATCAATTACAATCTGTTTTAATCAAAAAATGTAAAAACAATTCAAAATAAATTCAATAATGGGATTATAAAGGCATTTAAACCGAGTAATAAGGCTTTTCTAGGCATGAGTGACTATAAATGATCTTTTCTTGACAATGGATGGCTTTCGCTCCATGTTTCCCACGGCAAACAATCAATTACAATCTGTTTTAATCAAAAAATATAAAAACAATTCAAAATAAATTCAATAATGGGATTATAAAGGCATTTAAACCGAGTAATAAGGCTTTTCTAGGCATGAGTGGCTATAAATGATCTTTTCTTGACAATGGATGGCTTTCGCTCCATGTTTCCCAAGGCAAACAACAAATTACAATCTGTTTTAATCAAAAAATGTAAAAACAATTCAAAATAAATTCAATAATGGGATTATAAAGGCATTTAAACCGAGTAATAAGGCTTTGCTAGGCATAAGTGACTATAAATGAACTTTTCTTGACTATGGATGGCTTTCGCTCCATGTTTCCCGAGGCAAACAATCAATTACAATCTGTTTTAATCAAAAAATGTAAAAAAAATTCTAAATAAATTCAATAATGGGATTATAAAGGCATTTAAACCGAGTAATAAGGCTTTGCTAGGCATAAGTGACTATAAATGCACTTTTCTTGACTATGGATGGCTTTCGCTCCATGTCTCCCGAGGCAAACAATCAATTACAATCTGTTTTAATCAAAAAATGTAAAAACAATTCAAAATAAATTCAATAATGGGATTATAAAGGCATTTAAACCGAGTAATAAGGCTTTTCTAGGCATGAGTGGCTATAAATGATCTTCTCTTGACAATGGATGGATTTCGCTCCATGTTTCCCGAGGCAAACAATCAATTACAATCTGTTTTAATCAGAAAATGTAAAAACAATTCAAAATAAATTCAATAATGGGATTATAAAGGCATTTAAATCGAGTAATAAGGCTTTGCTAGGTATAAGTGACTATAAATGAAATTTTCTTGACTATGGATGGCTTTCGCTCCATGTTTCCCGAGGCAAACAATCAATTACAATATGTTTTAATCAAAAAATGTAAAAAAAATTCAAAATAAATTCAATAATGGGATTATAAAAGCATTTAAACCGAGTAATAAGGCTTTTCTAGGCATGAGTGACTATAAATGATCTATTCTTGACAATGGATGGGTTTTGCTCCATGTTTCCCGAGGCAAACAATCAATTACAATATGTTTTAATCAAAAAATGTAAAAAAAATTCAAAATAAATTCAATAATGGGATTATAAAGGCATTTAAACCGAGTAATAAGGCTTTGCTAGGCATAAGTGACTATAAATGAACTTTTCTTGACTATGGATGGCTTTCGCTCCATGTTTCCCGAGGTAAACAATCAATTACAATCTGTTTTAATCAAAAAATGTAAAAAAAATTCAATAATGGGAATATAAAGGCATTTAAACCGAGTAATAAGGCTTTTCTAGGCATGAGTGACTATAAATGATCTTTTCTTGACAATGGATGGCTTTCGCTCCATGTTTCCCGAGGCAAACAATCAATTACAATATGTTTTAATCAAAAAATGTAAAAAAAATTCAAAATAAATTCAATAATGGGATTATAAAGGCATTTAAACCGAGTAATAAGGCTTTGCTAGGCATAAGTGACTATAAATGAACTTTTCTTGACTATGGATGGCTTTCGCTCCATGTTTCCCGAGGCAAACAATCAATTACAATCTGTTTTAATCAAAAAATGTAAAAAAAATTCAAAAAAAATTCAATAATGGGATTATAAAGGCATTTAAACCGAGTAATAAGGCTTTGCTAGGCATAAGTGACTATAAATGAACTTTTCTTGACTATAGATGGCTTTCGCTCCATGTTTCCCGAGGCAAACAATGAATTACAATCTGTTTTAATCAAAAAATGTAAAAACAATTCAAAATAAATTCAATAATGGGATTATAAAGGCATTTAAACCTAGTAATAAGGCTTTTCTAGGCATGAGTGGCTATAAATGATCTTTTCTTGACAATGGATGGATTTCGCTCCATGTTTCCCGAGGCAAACAATCAATTACAATCTGTTTTAATCAGAAAATATAAAAACAATTCAAAATAAATTCAATAATGGGATTATAAAGGCATTTAAATCGAGTAATAAGGCTTTGCTAGGTATAAGTGACTATAAATGAACTTTTCTTGACTATGGATGGCTTTCGCTCCATGTTTCCCGAGGGAAACAATCAATTACAATATGTTTTAATCAAAAAATGTAAAAAAAATTCAAAATAAATTCAATAATGGGATTATAAAAGCATTTAAACCGAGTAATAAGGCTTTTCTAGGCATGAGTGACTATAAATGATCTATTCTTGACAATGGATGGGTTTTGCTCCATGTTTCCCGAGGCAAACAATCAATTACAATATGTTTTAGTCAAAAAATGTAAAAAAAATTCAAAATAAATTCAATAATGGGATTATAAAGGCATTTAAACCGAGTAATAAGGCTTTGCTAGGCATAAGTGACTATAAATGAACTTTTCTTGACTATGGATGGCTTTCGCTCCATGTTTCCCGAGGTAAACAATCAATTACAATCTGTTTTAATCAAAAAATGTAAAAAAAATTCAAAATAAATTCAATAATGGGATTATAAATGCATTTAAACCGAGTAATAAGGCTTTTCTAGGCATGAGTGGCTATAAATGATCTTTTCTTGACAATGGATGGCTTTCGCTCCATGTTTCCCGAGGCAAACAATCAATTACAATATGTTTTAATCAAAAAATGTAAAAAAAATCAAAATAAATTCAATAATGGGATTATAAAGGCATTTAAACCGAGTAATAAGGCTTTTTTAGGCATAAGTGACTATAAATGATCTATTCTTGACAATGGATGGGTTTTGCTCCATGTTTCCCGAGGCAAACAAACAATTACAATATGTTTTAATCAAAAAATGTAAAAAAAATCGAAAATAAATTCAATAATGGGATTATAAAGGCATTTAAACCGAGAAATGAGGCTTTTCTAGGCATGAGTGACTATAAATGATCTTTTCTTGAAAATGGATGGCTTTCGCTCCATGTTTCCCGAGGCAAACAATCAATTACAATATGTTTTAATCAAAAAATGTTAAAAAATTCAAAATAAATTCAATAATGGGAATATAAAGGCATTTAAACCGAGTAATAAGGCTTTTTTAGGCATAAGTGAGTATAAATGATCTATTCTTGACAATGGATGGGTTTTGCTCCATGTTTCCCGAGGCAAACAAACAATTGCAATATGTTTTAACCAAAAAATGTAAAAAAAATTGAAAATAAATTCAATCATGGGATTATAAAGGCATTTAAACCGAGAAATGAGGCTTTTCTAGGCATAAGTGACTATAAATGATCTTTTCTTGAAAATGGATGGCTTTCGCTCCATGTTTCTCGAGGCAAACAATCAATTACAATCTGTTTTAATCAAAAAATGTAAAAACAATTCAAAATAAATTCAATAATGGGATTATAAAGGCATTTAAACCGAGTTATAAGGCTTTTCTAGGCATGAGTGACTATAAATGATCTTTTCTTGACAATGGATGGCTTTCGCTCCATGTTTCCCACGGCAAACAATCAATTACAATCTGTTTTAATCAAAAAATATAAAAACAATTCAAAATAAATTCAATAATGGGATTATAAAGGCATTTAAACCGAGTAATAAGGCTTTTCTAGGCATGAGTGACTATAAATGATCTTTTCTTCACAATGGATGGCTTTCGCTCCATATTTCCCGAGGCAAACAATCAATTACAATCTGTTTTAATCAAAAAATGTAAAAACAATTCAAAATAATTTCAATAATGGGATTATAAAGGCATTTAAACTAAGTAATAAGGCTTTTCGAGGCATGAGTGACTATAAATGATCTTTTCTTGACAATGGATGTCTTTTGCTCCATGTTTCCCGAGGCAAACAATCAATTAAGATCTGTTTTAATTAAAAAATGTAAAAACAAATCAAAATAAATTCAATAATGGGATTATAAAAGCATTTACACCGAGTAATAAGGCTTTTCTAGGCACAAGTGACTATAAATGATCTATTCTTGACAATGGATGGGTTTTGCTCCATGTTTCCCGAGGCAAACAATCAATTACAATATGTTTTAATCAAAAAATGTAAAAAAAATTCAAAATAAATTCAATAATGAGATTATAAAGGCATTTAAACCGAGTAATAAAGCTTTTCTAGGCATGAGTGACTATAAATGATCTTTTCTTGACAATGGATGGCTTTCGCTCCATGTTTCCCGAGGCAAACAATCAATTACAATCTGTTTTAATCAAAAAATGTAAAAACAATTCAAAATAAATTCAATAATGGGATTATAAATGCATTTAAACCGAGTAATAAGGCTTTTCTAGGCATGAGTGGCTATAAATGATCTTTTCTTGACAATGGATGGCTTTCGCTCCATGTTTCCCGAGGCAAACAATCAATTACAATATGTTTTAATCAAAAAATGTAAAAAAAATTCAAAATAAATTCAATAATGGGATTATAAAGGCATTTAAACCGAGTAATAAGGCTTTTTTAGGCATAAGTGACTATAAATGATCTATTCTTGACAATGGATGGGTTTTGCTCCATGTTTCCCGAGGCAAACAAACAATTACAATATGTTTTAATCAAAAAATGTAAAAAAAATTGAAAATAAATTCAATAATGGGATTATAAAGGCATTTAAACCGAGTAATAAGGCTTTTCTAGGCATGAGTGACTATAAATGATCTTTTCTTGACAATGGATGGCTTTCGCTCCATATTTCCCGAGGCAAACAATCAATTACAATCTGTTTTAATCAAAAAATGTAAAAACAATTCAAAATAAATTCAATAATGGGATTATAAAGGCATTTAAACCGAGTAATAAGGCTTTTCTAGGCATGAGTGACTATAAATGATCTTTTCTTGACAATGGATGGCTTTCGCTCCATGTTTCCCGAGGCAAACAATCAATTACAATTTGTTTTAATCAAAAAATGTAAAAAAAATTCAAAATAAATTCAATAATGGGATTATAAAGGCATTTAAACCGAGTAATAAGGCTTTTTTAGGCATAAGTGACTATAAATGATCTATTCTTGACAATGGATGGGTTTTGCTCCATGTTTCCCGAGGAAAACAAACAATTACAATATGTTTTAGTAAAAAAATGTAAAAAAAATTGAAAATAAATTCAATAATGGGATTATAAAGGCATTTAAACCGAGAAATGAGGCTTTTCTAGGCATGAGTGACTATAAATGATCTTTTCTTGAAAATGGATGGCTTTCGCTCCATGTTTCCCGAGGCAAACAATCAATTACAATCTGTTTTAATCAAAAAATGTAAAAACAATTCAAAATAAATTCAATAATGGGATTATAAAGGCATTTAAACCGAGTAATAAGGCTTTTCTAGGCATGAGTGACTATAAATGATCTTTTCTTGACAATGGATGGCTTTCGCTCCATGTTTCCCACGGCAAACAATCAATTACAATCTGTTTTAATCAAAAAATATAAAAACAATTCTAAATAAATTCAATAATGGGATTATAAAGGCATTTAAACCGAGTAATAAGGCTTTTCTAGGCATGAGTGGCTATAAATGATCTTTTCTTGACAATGGATGGCTTTCGCTCCATGTTTCCCAAGGCAAACAACAAATTACAATCTGTTTTAATCAAAAAATGTAAAAACAATTCAAAATAAATTCAATAATGGGATTATAAAGGCATTTAAACCGAGTAATAAGGCTTTGCTAGGCATAAGTGACTATAAATGAACTTTTCTTGACTATGGATGGCTTTCGCTCCATGTTTCCCGAGGCAAACAATCAATTACAATCTGTTTTAATCAAAAAATGTAAAAAAAATTCTAAATAAATTCAATAATGGGATTATAAAGGCATTTAAACCGAGTAATAAGGCTTTTCTAGGCATGAGTGGCTATAAATGATCTTTTCTTGACAATGGATGGCTTTCGCTCCATGTTTCCCAAGGCAAACAACAAATTACAATCTGTTTTAATCAAAAAATGTAAAAACAATTCAAAATAAATTCAATAATGGGATTATGAAGGCATTTAAACCGAGTAATAAGGCTTTGCTAGGCATAAGTGACTATAAATGAACTTTTCTTGACTATGGATGGCTTTCGCTCCATGTTTCCCGAGGCAAACAATCAATTACAATCTGTTTTAATCAAAAAATGTAAAAAAAAATCAAAAAAAATTCAATAATGGGATTATAAAGGCATTTAAACCGAGTAATAAGGCTTTGCTAGGCATAAGTGACTATAAATGAACTTTTCTTGACTATAGATGGCTTTCGCTCCATGTTTCCCGAGGCAAACAATGAATTACAATCTGTTTTAATCAAAAAATGTAAAAACAATTCAAAATAAATTCAATAATGGGATTATAAAGGCATTTAAACCTAGTAATAAGGCTTTTCTAGGCATGAGTGGCTATAAATGATCTTTTCTTGACAATGGATGGATTTCGCTCCATGTTTCCCGAGGCAAACAATCAATTACAATCTGTTTTAATCAGAAAATATAAAAACAATTCAAAATAAATTCAATAATGGGATTATAAAGGCATTTAAATCGAGTAATAAGGCTTTGCTAGGTATAAGTGACTATAAATGAACTTTTCTTGACTATGGATGGCTTTCGCTCCATGTTTCCCGAGGGAAACAATCAATTACAATATGTTTTAATCAAAAAATGTAAAAAAAATTCAAAATAAATTCAATAATGGGATTATAAAAGCATTTAAACCGAGTAATAAGGCTTTTCTAGGCATGAGTGACTATAAATGATCTATTCTTGACAATGGATGGGTTTTGCTCCATGTTTCCCGAGGCAAACAATCAATTACAATATGTTTTAGTCAAAAAATGTAAAAAAAATTCAAAATAAATTCAATAATGGGATTATAAAGGCATTTAAACCGAGTAATAAGGCTTTGCTAGGCATAAGTGACTATAAATGAACTTTTCTTGACTATGGATGGCTTTCGCTCCATGTTTCCCGAGGTAAACAATCAATTACAATCTGTTTTAATCAAAAAATGTAAAAAAAATTCAAAATAAATTCAATAATGGGATTATAAAGGCATTTAAACCGAGTAATAAGGCTTTTCTAGGCATGAGTGACTATAAATGATCTTTTCTTGACAATGGATGGCTTTCGCTCCATGTTTCCCGAGGCAAACAATCAATTACAATATGTTTTAATCAAAAAATGTAAAAAAAATTCAAAATAAATTCAATAATGGGATTATAAAGGCATTGAAACCGAGTAATAAGGCTTTTTTAGGCATAAGTGACTATAAATGATCTATTCTTGACAATGGATGGGTTTTGCTCCATGTTTCCCGAGGCAAACAAACAATTAGAATATGTTTTAATCAAAAAATGTAAAAAAAATTGAAAATAAATTCAATAATGGGATTATAAAGGCATTTAAACCGAGAAATGAGGCTTTTCTAGGCATGAGTGACTATAAATGATCTTTTCTTGAAAATGGATGGCTTTCGCTCCATGTTTCCCGAGGCAAACAATCAATTCCAATCTGTTTTAATCAAAAAATGTAAAAACAATTCAAAATAAATTCAATAATGGGATTATAAAGGCATTTAAACTAAGTAATAAGGCTTTTCGAGGCATGAGTGACTATAAATGATCTTTTCTTGACAATGGATGGCTTTCGCTCCATGTTACCCGAGGCAAACAATCAATTAAGATCTGTTTTAATCAAAAAATGTTAAAACAATTCAAAATAAATTCAATAATGGAATTATAAAAGCATTTAAACCGAGTAATAAGGCTTTTCTAGGCATAAGTGACTATAAATGATCTATTTTTGACAATGGATGGGTTTTGCTCCATGTTTCCCGAGGCAAACAATCAATTACAATATGTTTTAATCAAAAAATGTAAAAAAAATTCAAAATAAATTCAATAATGAGATTATAAAGGCATTTAAACCGTGTAATAAGGCTTTTCTAGGCATGAGTTACTACAAATGATATTTTCTTGACAATGGATGGCTTTCGCTCCATGTTTCCCGAGGCAAACAATCAATTACAATCTGTTTTAATCAAAAAATGTAAAAACAATTCAAAATAAATTCAATAATGGGATTATAAAGGCATTTAAACCGAGTAATAAGGCTTTTCTAGGCATGAGTGACTATAAATGATCTTTTCTTGACAATGGATGGCTTTCGCTCCATGTTTCCCGAGGCAAACAATCAATTACAATTTGTTTTAATCAAAAAATGTAAAAAAAATTCAAAATAAATTCAATAATGGGATTATAAAGGCATTTAAACCGAGTAATAAAGCTTTTTTAGGCATAAGTGACTATAAATGATCTATTCTTGACAATGGATGGGTTTTGCTCCATGTGTCCCGAGGAAAACAAACAATTACAATATGTTTTAATCAAAAAATGTAAAAAAAATTGAAAATAAATTCAATAATGGGATTATAAAGGCATTTAAACCGAGAAATGAGGCTTTTCTAGGCATGAGTGACTATAAATGATCTTTTCTTGAAAATGGATGGCTTTCGCTCCATGTTTCCCGAGGCAAACAATCAATTACAATCTGTTTTAATCAAAAAATGTAAAAACAATTCAAAATAAATTCAATAATGGGATTATAAAGGCATTTAAACCGAGTAATAAGGCTTTTCTAGGCATGAGTGACTATAAATGATCTTTTCTTGACAATGGATGGCTTTCGCTCCATGTTTCCCACGGCAAACAATCAATTACAATCTGTTTTAATCAAAAAATATAAAAACAATTCAAAATAAATTCAATAATGGGATTATAAAGGCATTTAAACCGAGTAATAAGGCTTTTCTAGGCATGAGTGGCTATAAATGATCTTTTCTTGACAATGGATGGCTTTCGCTCCATGTTTCCCAAGGCAAACAACAAATTACAATATGTTTTAATCAAAAAATGTAAAAAAAATTCAAAATAAATTCAATAATGGGATTATAAAGGCATTTAAACCGAGTAATAAGGCTTTGCTAGGCATAAGTGACTATAAATGAACCTTTTTTGACTATGGATGGCTTTCGCTCCATGTTTTCCGAGGTAAACAATTTTCTTGACAATCTGTTTTAATAAAAAAATATAAAAAAAATTCAAAATAAATTCAATAATGGGATTATAAAGGCATTTAAACCGAGTAATAAGGCTTTTCTAGGCATGAGTGACTATAAATGATCTTTTCTTGACAATGGATGGCTTTCGCTCCATGTTTCCCGAGGCAAACAATCAATTACAATATGTTTTAATCAAAAAATATAAAAAAAATTCAAAATAAATTCAATAATGGGATTATAAAGGCATTTAAACCGAGTAATAAGGCTTTTTTAGGCATAAGTGACTATAAATGATCTATTCTTGACAATGGATGGGTTTTGCTCCATGTTTCCCGAGGCAAACAAACAATTACAATATGTTTTAATCAAAAAATGTAAAAAAAAATTGAAAATAATTTCAATAATGGGATTATAAAGGCATTTAAACCGAGAAATGAGGCTTTTCTAGGCATGAGTGGCTATAAATGATCTTTTCTTGACAATGGATGGCTTTCGCTCCATGTTTCCCGAGGCAAACAATCAATTACAATCTGTTTTAATCAAAAAATGTAAAAACAAATCAAAATAAATTCAATAATGGGATTATAAAGGCCATTAAACCGAGAAATAAGGCTTTTCTAGGCATGAGTGCCTATAAATGATCTTTTCTTGACAATGGATGGCTTTCGCTCCATATTTCCCGAGGCAAACAATCAATTACAATATGTTTTAATCAAAAAATGTAAAAACAATTCAAAATAAATTCAATAATGGGATTATAAAGGCATTTAAATCGAGTAATAAGGCTTTGCTAGGTATAAGTGACTATAAATGAACTTTTCTTGACTATGGATGGCTTTCACTCCATGTTTCCCAAGGCAAACAATCAATTACAATCTGTTTTAATCAAAAAATGTAAAAAAAATTCAAAATAAATTCAATAATGGGATGATAAAAGCATTTAAACCGAGTAATAAGGCTTTTCTAGGCATGAGTGACTATAAATGATCTATTCTTGTCAATGGATGGGTTTTGCTCCATGTTTCCCGAGGCAAACAATCAATTACAATATGTTTTAATCAAAAAATGTAAAAAAAATTCAAAATAAATTCAATAATGGGATTATAAAGGCATTTAAACCGAGTAATAAGGCTTTGCTAGGCATAAGTGACTATAAATGAACCTTTTTTGACTATGGATGGCTTTCGCTCCATGTTTCCCACGGCAAACAATCAATTACAATCTGTTTTAATCAAAAAATATAAAAACAATTCAAAATAAATTCAATAATGGGATTATAAAGGCATTTAAACCGAGTAATAAGGCTTTTCTAGGCATGAGTGACTATAAATGATCTTTTCTTGACAATGGATGGCTTTCGCTCCATGTTTCCCACGGCAAACAATCAATTACAATCTGTTTTAATCAAAAAATATAAGAACAATTCAAAATAAATTCAATAATGGGATTATAAAGGCATTTAAACCAAGTAATAAGGCTTTTCTAGGCATGAGTGGCTATAAATGATCTTTTCTTGACAATGGATGGCTTTCGCTCCATGTTTCCCAAGGCAAACAACAAATTACAATATGTTTTAATCAAAAAATGTAAAAAAAATTCAAAATAAATTCAATAATGGGATTATAAAGGCATTTAAACCGAGTAATAAGGCTTTGCTAGGCATAAGTGACTATAAATGAACCTTTTTTGACTATGGATGGCTTTCGCTCCATGTTTTCCGAGGTAAACAATTTTCTTGACAATCTGTTTTAATAAAAAAATATAAAATAAATTCAAAATAAATTCAATAATGGGATTATAAAGGCATTTAAACCGAGTAATAAGGCTTTTCTAGGCATGAGTGACTATAAATGATCTTTTCTTGACAATGGATGGCTTTCGCTCCATGTTTCCCGAGGCAAACAATCAATTACAATATGTTTTAATCAAAAAATATAAAAAAAATTCAAAATAAATTCAATAATGGGATTATAAAGGCATTTAAACCGAGTAATAAGGCTTTTTTAGGCATAAGTGACTATAAATGATCTATTCTTGACAATGGATGGGTTTTGCTCCATGTTTCCCGAGGCAAACAAACAATTACAATATGTTTTAATCAAAAAATGTAAAAAAAATTGAAAATAATTTCAATAATGGGATTATAAAGGCATTTAAACCGAGAAATGAGGCTTTTCTAGGCATGAGTGGCTATAAATGATCTTTTCTTGACAATGGATGGCTTTCGCTCCATGTTTCCCGAGGCAAACAATCAATTACAATCTGTTTTAATCAAAAAATGTAAAAACAAATCAAAATAAATTCAATAATGGGATTATAAAGGCCATTAAACCGAGAAATAAGGCTTTTCTAGGCATGAGTGCCTATAAATGATCTTTTCTTGACAATGGATGGCTTTCGCTCCATATTTCCCGAGGCAAACAATCAATTACAATATGTTTTAATCAAAAAATGTAAAAACAATTCAAAATAAATTCAATAATGGGATTATAAAGGCATTTAAATCGAGTAATAAGGCTTTGCTAGGTATAAGTGACTATAAATGAACTTTTCTTGACTATGGATGGCTTTCACTCCATGTTTCCCAAGGCAAACAATCAATTACAATCTGTTTTAATCAAAAAATGTAAAAAAAATTCAAAATAAATTCAATAATGGGATGATAAAAGCATTTAAACCGAGTAATAAGGCTTTTCTAGGCATGAGTGACTATAAATGATCTATTCTTGTCAATGGATGGGTTTTGCTCCATGTTTCCCGAGGCAAACAATCAATTACAATATGTTTTAATCAAAAAATGTAAAAAAAATTCAAAATAAATTCAATAATGGGATTATAAAGGCATTTAAACCGAGTAATAAGGCTTTGCTAGGCATAAGTGACTATAAATGAACCTTTTTTGACTATGGATGGCTTTCGCTCCATGTTTTCCGAGGTAAACAATCAATTACAATCTGTTTTAATAAAAAAATATAAAAACAATTCAAAATAAATTCAATAATGGGATTATAAAGGCATTTAAACCGAGTAATGAGGCTTTTCTAGGCATGAGTGACTATAAATGATCTTTTCTTGACAATGGATGGCTTTCGCTCCATGTTTCCCGAGGCAAACAATCAATTACAATCTGTTTTAATCAAAAAATGTAAAAACAATTCAAAATATATTCAATAATGGGATTATAAAGGCATTTAAACCGAGTAATAAGGCTTTGCTAGGCATAAGTGACTATAAATGAACTTTTCTTCGCTATGGATGGCTTTCGCTCCATGTTTCCCGAGGCAAACAATCAATTACAATCTGTTTTAATCAAAAAATGTAAAAAAAATTCAAAATAAATTCAATAATGGGATTATAAAGGCATTTAAACCGAGTAATAAGGCTTTTCTAGGCATGAGTGACTATAAATGATCTTTTCTTGACAATGGATGGCTTTCGCTCCATGTTTCCCGAGGCAAACAATCAATTACAATATGTTTTAATCAAAAAATATAAAAACAATTCAAAATAAATTCAATAATGGGATTATAAAGGCATTTAAACCGAGTAATAAGGTTTTTCTAGGCATGAGTGGCTATAAATGATCTTTTCTTGACAATGGATGGCTTTCGCTCCATGTTTCCCGAGGCAAACAATCAATTACAATATGTTTTAATCAAAAAATGTAAAAACAATTCAAAATAAATTCAATAATGGGATTATAAAGGCCATTAAACCGAGAAATAAGGCTTTTCTAGGCATGAGTGCCTATAAATGATCTTTTCTTGACAATGGATGGCTTTCGCTCCATATTTCCCGAGGCAAACAATCAATTACAATATGTTTTAATCAAAAAATGTAAAAACAATTCAAAATAAATTCAATAATGGGATTATAAAGGCATTTAAATCGAGTAATAAGGCTTTGCTAGGTATAAGTGACTATAAATGAACTTTTCTTGACTATGGATGGCTTTCACTCCATGTTTCCCAAGGCAAACAATCAATTACAATCTGTTTTAATCAAAAAATGTAAAAAAAATTCAAAATAAATTCAATAATGGGATTATAAAAGCATTTAAACCGAGTAATAAGGCTTTTCTAGGCATGAGTGACTATAAATGATCTATTCTTGACAATGGATGGGTTTTGCTCCATGTTTCCCGAGGCAAACAATCAATTACAATATGTTTTAATCAAAAAATGTAAAAAAAATTCAAAATAAATTCAATAATGGGATTATAAAGGCATTTAAACCGAGTAATAAGGCTTTGCTAGGCATAAGTGACTATACATGAACCTTTTTTGACTATGGATGGCTTTCGCTCCATGTTTTCCGAGGTAAACAATCAATTACAATCTGTTTTAATAAAAAAATATAAAAACAATTCAAAATAAATTCAATAATGGGATTATAAAGGCATTTAAACCGAGTAATAAGGCTTTTCTAGGCATGAGTGGCTATAAATGATCTTTTCTTGACAATGGATGGCTTTCGCTCCATGTTTCCCGAGGCAAACAATCAATTACAATCTGTTTTAATCAAAAAATGTAAAAACAATTCAAAATAAATTCAATAATGGGATTATAAAGGCATTTAAACCGAGTAATAAGGCTTTTCTAGGCATGAGTGACTATAAATGATATTTTCTTGACAATGGATGGCTTTCGCTCCATGTTTCCCGAGGCAAACAATCAATTACAATATGTTTTAATCAAAAAATGTAAAAAAAATTCAAAATAAATTCAATAATGGGATTATAAAGGCATTTAAACCGAGTAATAAGGCTTTTTTAGGCATAAGTGCTATAAATGATCTATTCTTGACAATGGATGGGTTTTGCTCCATGTTTCCCGAGGCAAACAAACATTACAATATGTTTTAATAAAAAAATGTAAAAAAAATTGAAAATAAATTCAATAATGGGATTATAAAGGCATTTAAACCGAGAAATGAGGCTTTTCTAGGCATGAGTGACTATAAATGATCTTTTCTTGAAAATGGATGGCTTTCGCTCCATGGTTCCCGAGGCAAACAATCAATTACAATCTGTTTTAATCAAAAAATGTAAAAAGAATTCAAAATAAATTCAATAATGGGATTATAAAGGCATTTAAACCGAGTAATAAGGCTTTTCTAGGGATGAGTGACTATAAATGATCTTTTCTTGACAATGGATGGCTTTCGCTCCAAGTTTCCCGAGGTAAACAATCAATTACAATCTGTTTTAATCAAAAAATGTAAAAAAAATACAAAATAAATTTAATAATGGGATTATAAAGGTATTTAAACCGAGTAATAAATCTTTGCTAGGCATAAGTGACTATAAATGAACTTTTCTTGACTATGGATGGGTTTCGCTCCATGTTTCCCGAGGTAAACAATCAATTACAATCTGTTTTAATCAAAAAATGTAAAAAAAATTCAAAATAAATTCAATAATGGGATTAAAAAGGCATTTAAACCGAGTAATAAGGCTTTTCTAGGCATGAGTGACTATAAATGATCTTTTCTTGACAATGGATGGCTTTCGCTCCATGTTTCCCACGGCAAACAAACAATTACAATCTGTTTTAATCAAAAAATATAAAAACAATTCAAAATAAATTCAATAATGGGATTATAAAGGCATTTAAACCGAGTAATAAGGTTTTTCTAGGCATGAGTGGCTATAAATGATCTTTTCTTGACAATGGATGGCTCTCGCTCCATGTTTCCCGAGGCAAACAATCAATTACAATCTTTTTTAATCAAAAAATGTAAAAACAATTCAAAATAAATTCAATAATGGGATTATAAAAGCATTTAAACCGAGTAATAAGGCTTTTCTAGGCATGAGTGACTATAAATGATCTATTCTTGACAATGGATGGGATTTGCTCTATGTTTCCCGAGGCAAACAATCAATTACAATATGTTTTAATCAAAAAATGTAAAAAAAATTCAAAATAAATTCAATAATGGGATTATAAAGGCATTTAAACCGAGTAATAAGGCTTTGCTAGGCATAAGTGACTATAAATGAACCTTTTTTGACTATGGATGGCTTTCGCTCCTTGTTTCCCGAGGTAAACAATCAATTACAATCTGTTTTAATAAAAAAATATAAAAACAATTCAAAATAAATTCAATAATGGGATTATAAAGGCATTTAAACCGAGTAATAAGGCTTTTCTAGGCATGAGTGGCTATAAATGATCTTTTCTTGACAATGGATGGCTTTCGCTCCATGTTTCCCGAGGCAAACAATCAATTACAATCTGTTTTAATCAAAAAATGTAAAAACAATTCAAAATAAATTCAATAATGGGATTATAAAGGCATTTAAACCGAGTAATAAGGCTTTTCTAGGCATGAGTGACTATAAATAATCTTTTCTTGACAATGGATGGCTTTCGCTCCATATTTCCCGAGGCAAACAATCAATTACAATCTGTTTTAATCAAAAAATGTAAAAACAATTCAAAATAAATTCAATAATGGGATTATAAAGGCATTTAAACCGAGTAATAAGGCTTTTCTAGGCATGAGTGACTATAAATAATCTTTTCTTGACAATGGATGGCTTTCGCTCCATATTTCACGAGGCAAACAATCAATTACAATCTGTTTTAATCAAAAAATGTAAAAACAATTCAAAATAAATTCAATAATGGGATTATAAAGGCATTTAAACCGAGTAATAAGGCTTTGCTAGGCATAAGTGACTATAAATGAACTTTTCTTCACTATGGATGGCTTTCGCTCCATGTTTCCCGAGGCAAACAATCAATTAGAATCTGTTTTAATCAAAAAATGTAAAAAAAATTCAAAATAAATTCAATAATGGGATTATAAAGGCATTTAAACCGAGTAATAAGGCTTTTCTAGGCATGAGTGACTATAAATGATCTTTTCTTGACAATGGATGGCTTTCGCTCCATGTTTCCCGAGGCAAACAATCAATTACAATCTGTTTTAATCAAAAAATATAAAAACAATTCAAAATAAATTCAATAATGGGATTATAAAGGCATTTAAACCGAGTAATAAGGCTTTGCTAGGCATAAGTGACTATAAATGAACTTTTCTTCACTATGGATGGCTTTCGCTCCATGTTTCCGGAGGCAAACAATCAATTACAATCTGTTTTAATCAAAAAATGTAAAAACAATTCAAAATAAATTCAATAATGGGATTATAAAGGCATTTAAACCGAGTAATAAGGCTTTGCTAGGCATAAGTGACTATAAATGATCTTTTCTTGACAATGGATGGCTTTCGCTCCATGTTTCCCGAGGAAAACAATCAATTACAATCTGTTTTAATCAAAAAATGTAAAAACAATTCAAAATAAATTCAATAATGGGATTATAAAGGCATTTAAACCGAGTAATAAGGCTTTGCTAGGCATAAGTGACTATAAATGAACTTTTCTTGACTATGGATGGCTTTCGCTCCATGTTTCCTGAGGCAAACAATCAATTACAATCTGTTTTAATCAAAAAATGTAAAAACAATTCAAAATAAATTCAATAATGGGATTATAAAAGCATTTAAACCGAGTAATAAGGCTTTTCTAGGCATGAGTGGCTATAAATGATCTATTCTTGACAATGGATGGGTTTTGCTCCATGTTTCCCGAGGCAAACAATCCATTACAATATGTTTTAATCAAAAAATGTAAAAAAAATTCAAAATAAATTCAATAATGGGATTATAAAGGCATTTAAACCGAGTAATAAGGCTTTGCTAGGCATAAGTGACCATAAATGAACCTTTTTTGACTATGGATGGCTTTCGCTCCATGTTTCCCGAGGTAAACAATCAATTACAATCTGTTTTAATAAAAAAATATAAAAACAATTCAAAATAAATTCAATAATGGGATTATAAAGGCATTTAAACCGAGTAATAAGGCTTTTCTAGGCATGAGTGGCTATAAATGATCTTTTCTTGACAATGGATGGCTTTCGCTCCAAGTTTCCCGAGGCAAACAATCAATTACAATCTGTTTTAATCAAAAAATGTAAAAACAATTCAAAATAAATTCAATAATGGGATTATAAAGGCATTTAAACCGAGTAATAAGGCTTTTCTAGGCATGAGTGACTATAAATGATCTTTTCTTGACAATGGATGGCTTTCGCTCCATGTTTCCCGAGGCAAACAATTAATTACAATATGTTTTAATCAAAAAATGCAAAATAAATTCAAAATAAATTCAATAATGGGATTATAAAGGCATTTAAACCGAGTAATAAGGCTTTTTTAGGCATAAGTGACTATAAATGATCTATTCTTGACAATGGATGGGTTTTGCTCCATATTTCCCGAGGCAAACAAACAATTACAATATGTTTTAATCAAAAAATGTAAAAAAAAATTGAAAATAATTTCAATAATGGGATTATAAAGGCATTTAAACCGAGAAATGAGGCTTTTCTAGGCATGAGTGACTATAAATGATCTTTTCTTGAAAATGGATGGCTTTCGCTCCATGTTTCCCGAGGAAAACAATCAATTACAATCTGTTTTAATCAAAAAATGTAAAAACAATTCAAAATAAATTCAATAATGGGATTATAAAATCATTTAAACCGAGTAATAAGGCTTTTCTAGGCATGAGTGACTATAAATGATCTATTCTTGACAATGGATGGGTTTTGCTCCATGTTTCCCGAGGCAAACAATCCATTACAATATGTTTTAATCAAAAAATGTAAAAAAAATTCAAAATAAATTCAATAATGGGATTATAAAGGCATTTAAACCGAGTAATAAGGCTTTGCTAGGCATAAGTGACCATAAATGAACCTTTTTTGACTATGGATGGCTTTCGCTCCATGTTTCCCGAGGTAAACAATCAATTACAATCTGTTTTAATAAAAAAATATAAAAACAATTCAAAATAAATTCAATAATGGGATTATAAAGGCATTTAAACCGAGTAATAAGGCTTTTCTAGGCATGAGTGGCTATAAATGATCTTTTCTTGACAATGGATGGCTTTCGCTCCATGTTTCCCGAGGTAAACAATCAATTACAATCTGTTTTAATCAAAAAATGTAAAAACAATTCAAAATAAATTCAATAATGGGATTATAAAGGCATTTAAACCGAGTAATAAGGCTTTTCTAGGCATGAGTGACTATAAATGATCTTTTCTTGACAATGGATGGCTTTCGCTCCATGTTTCCCGAGGCAAACAATCAATTACAATATGTTTTAATCAAAAAATGTAAAAAAAATTCAAAATAAATTCAATAATGGGATTATAAAGGCATTTAAACCGAGTAATAAGGCTTTTTTAGGCATAAGTGACTATAAATGTTCTATTCTTGACAATGGATGGGTTTTGCTCCATATTTCCCGAGGCAAACAAACAATTACAATATGTTTTAATCAAAAAATGTAAAAAAAAATTGAAAATAATTTCAATAATGGGATTATAAAGGCATTTAAACCGAGAAATGAGGCTTTTCTAGGCATGAGTGACTATAAATGATCTTTTCTTGAAAATGGATGGCTTTCGCTCCATGTTTCCCGAGGAAAACAATCAATTACAATCTGTTTTAATCAAAAAATGTAAAAAAAATTCAAAATAAATTCAATAATGGGATTATAAAGGCATTTAAACCGAGTAATAAGGCTTTTCTAGGCATGAGTGACTATAAATGATCTTTTCTTGACAATGGATGGCTTTCGCTCCATGTTTCCCACGGCAAACAATCAATTGCAATCTGTTTTAATCAAAAAATATAAAAACAATTCAAAATAAATTCAATAATGGGATTATAAAGGCATTTAAACCAAGTAATAAAGCTTTTCTAGGCATGAGTGGCTATAAATGATCTTTTCTTGACAATGGATGGCTTTCGCTCCATGTTTCCCGAGGCAAACAATCAATTACAATCTGTTTTAATCAAAAAATGTAAAAATAATTCAAAATAAATTCAATAATGGGATTATAAAAGCATTTAAACCGAGTAATAAGGCTTTGCTAGGCATAAGTGACTATAAATGAACTTTTCTTGACTATGGATGGCTTTCGCTCCATGTTTCCCGAGGCAAACAATCAATTACAATCTGTTTTAATCAAAAAATATAAAAACAGTTCAAAATAAATTCAATAATGGGATTATAAAGGGATTTAAACCGAGTAATAAGGCTTTTCTAGGCATGAGTGACTATAAATGATCTTTTCTTGGCAATGGATGGCTTTCGCACCATATTTCCCGAGGTAAACAATCAATTACAATCTGTTTTAATCAAAAAATGTAAAAAAAAATTCAAAATAAATTCAATAATGGGATTCTAAAAGCATTTAAACCGAGTAATAAGGCTTTTCTAGGCATGAGTGACTATAAATGATCTTTTCTTGACAATGGATGGCTTTCGCTCCATGTTTCCCACGGTAAACAATCAATTACAATCTGTTTTAATCAAAAAATATAAAAACAATTCAAAATAAATTCAATAATGGGATTATAAAGGCATTTAAACCGAGTAATAAGGCTTTTCTAGGCACGAGTGACTATAAATGATCTTTTCTTGACAATGGATGGCTTTCGCTCCATGTTTCCCGAGGCAAACAATCAATTACAATATGTTTTAATCAAAAAATGTAAAAACAATTCAAAATAAATTCAATAATGGGATTATAAAGGCATTTAAACCGAGTAATAAGGCTTTGCTAGGCATAAGTGACTATAAATGAACTTTTCTTCACTATGGATGGCTTTCGCTCCATGTTTCCCGAGGCAAACAATCAATTACAATCTGTTTTAATCAAAAAATGTAAAAAAAATTCAAAATAAATTCAATAATGGGATTATAAAGGCATTTAAACCGAGTAATAAGGCTTTTCTAGGCATGAGTGACTATAAATGATCTTTTCTTGACAATGGATGGCTTTCGCTCCATGTTTCCCGAGGCAAACAATCAATTACAATCTGTTTTAATCAAAAAATATAAAAACAATTCAAAATAAATTCAATAATGGGATTATAAAGGCATTTAAACCGAGTAATAAGGCTTTGCTAGGCATAAGTGACTATAAATGAACTTTTCTTCACTATGGATGGGTTTCGCTCCATGTTTCCGGAGGCAAACAATCAATTACAATCTGTTTTAATCAAAAAATGTAAAAACAATTCAAAATAAATTCAATAATGGGATTATAAAGGCATTTAAACCGAGTAATAAGGCTTTGCTAGGCATAAGTGACTATAAATGAACTTTTCTTCACTATGGATGGCTTTCGCTCCATGTTTCCAGAGGAAAACAATCAATTACAATCTGTTTTAGTCAAAAAATGTAAAAACAATTCAAAATAAATTCAATAATGGGATTATAAAGGCATTTAAACCGAGTAATAAGGCTTTGCTAGGCATAAGTGACTATAAATGAACTTTTCTTGACTATGGATGGCTTTCGCTCCATGTTTCCCGAGGCAAACAATCAATTACAATCTGTTTTAATCAAAAAATTGAAAAACAATTCAAAATAAATTCAATAATGGGATTATAAAAGCATTTAAACCGAGTAATAAGGCTTTTCTAGGCATGAGTGGCTATAAATGATCTATTCTTGAAAATGGATGGATTTCGCTCCATGTTTCCCGAGGCAAACAATCAATTACAATCTGTTTTAATCAAAAAATGTAAAAAAAATTCAAAATAAATTCAATAATGGGATTATAAAGGCATTTAAACCGAGTAATAAGGCTTTTCTAGGCATGAGTGACTATAAATGATCTTTTCTTGACAATGGATGGCTTTCGCTCCATGTTTCCCGAGGCAAACAATCAATTACAATATGTTTTAATCAAAAAATGTAAAAAAAATTCAAAATAAATTCAATAATGGGATTATAAAGGCATTTAAACCGAGTAATAAGTCTTTTTTAGGCATAAGTGACTATAAATGATCTATTCTTGACAATGGATGGGTTTTGCTCCATGTTTCCCGAGGCAAACAAACAATTACAATATGTTTTAATCAAAAAATGTAAAAAAAATTGAAAATAAATTCAATAATGGGATTATAAAGGCATTTAAACCGAGAAATGAGGCTTTTCTAGGCATGAGTGACTATAAATGATCTTTTCTTGAAAATGGATGGCTTTCGCTCCATGTTTCCCGAGGCAAACAATCAATTACGATCTGTTTTAATCAAAAAATGAAAAAACAATTCAAAATAAATTCAATAATGGGATTATAAAGGCATTTAAACCGAGTAATAAGGCTTTTCTAGGCATGAGTGACTATAAATGATATTTTCATGACAATGGATGGCTTTCGCTCCATGTTTCCCACGGCAAACAATCAATTACAATCTGTTTTAATCAAAAAATGTAAAAACAATTCAAAATAAATTCAATAATGGGATTATAAAGGCATTTAAACCGAGTAATAAGGCTTTTCTAGGCATGAGTGGCTATAAATGATCTTTTCTTGACAATGGATGGATTTCGCTCCATGTTTCCCGAGTCAAACAATCAATTACAATCTGTTTTAATCAAAAAATGTAAAAACAATTCAAAATAAATTCAATAATGGGATTATAAAGGCATTTAAATCGAGTAATAAGGCTTTGCTAGGTATAAGTGACTATAAATGAACTTTTCTTGACTATGGATGGCTTTCGCTCCATGTTTCCCGAGGCAAACAATCAATTACAATCTGTTTTAATCAAAAAATGTAAAAAAAATTCAAAAAAAATTCAATAATGGGATTATAAATGCATTTAAACCGAGTAACAAGGCTTTTCTAGGCATGAGTGACTATAAATGATCTATTCTTGACAATGGATGGGTTTTGCTCCATGTTTCCCGAGGCAAACAATCAATTACAATATGTTTTAATCAAAAAATGTAAAAAAAATTCAAAATAAATTCAATAATGGGGTTATAAAGGCATTTAAACCGAGTAATAAGGCTTTTCTAGGCATGAGTGACTATAAATGATCTTTTCTTGACAATGGATGGCTTTCGCTCCATGTTTCCCACGGCAAACAATCAATTACAATCTGTTTTAATCAAAAAATATAAAAACAATTCAAAATAAATTCAATAATGGGATTATAAAGGCATTTAAACCGAGTAATAGGGCTTTTCTAAGCATGAGTTACTATAAATGATCTTTTCTTGACAATGGATGGCTTTCGCTCCATGTTTCCCGAGGTAAACAATCAATTACAATCTGTTTTAATCAAAAAATGTAAAAACAATTCAAAATAAATTCAATAATGGGATTATAAAGGCATTTAAACCGAGTAATAAGGCTTTTCTAGGCATGAGTGACTATAAATGATCTTTTCTTGACAATGGATGGCTTTCGCTCCATGTTTCCCACGGCAAACAATCAATTGCAATCTGTTTTAATCAAAAAATATAAAAACAATTCAAAATAAATTCAATAATGGGATTATAAAGGCATTTAAACCAAGTAATAAAGCTTTTCTAGGCATGAGTGGCTATAAATGATCTTTTCTTGACAATGGATGGCTTTCGCTCCATGTTTCCCGAGGCAAACAATCAATTACAATCTGTTTTAATCAAAAAATGTAAAAATAATTCAAAATAAATTCAATAATGGGATTATAAAAGCATTTAAACCGAGTAATAAGGCTTTGCTAGGCATAAGTGACTATAAATGAACTTTTCTTGACTATGGATGGCTTTCGCTCCATGTTTCCCGAGGCAAACAATCAATTACAATCTGTTTTAATCAAAAAATATAAAAACAGTTCAAAATAAATTCAATAATGGGATTATAAAGGGATTTAAACCGAGTAATAAGGCTTTTCTAGGCATGAGTGACTATAAATGATCTTTTCTTGGCAATGGATGGCTTTCGCACCATATTTCCCGAGGTAAACAATCAATTACAATCTGTTTTAATCAAAAAATGTAAAAAAAAATTCAAAATAAATTCAATAATGGGATTCTAAAAGCATTTAAACCGAGTAATAAGGCTTTTCTAGGCATGAGTGACTATAAATGATCTTTTCTTGACAATGGATGGCTTTCGCTCCATGTTTCCCACGGTAAACAATCAATTACAATCTGTTTTAATCAAAAAATATAAAAACAATTCAAAATAAATTCAATAATGGGATTATAAAGGCATTTAAACCGAGTAATAAGGCTTTTCTAGGCATGAGTGACTATAAATGATCTTTTCTTGACAATGGATGGCTTTCGCTCCATGTTTCCCGAGGCAAACAATCAATTACAATATGTTTTAATCAAAAAATGTAAAAACAATTCAAAATAAATTCAATAATGGGATTATAAAGGCATTTAAACCGAGTAATAAGGCTTTGCTAGGCATAAGTGACTATAAATGAACTTTTCTTCACTATGGATGGCTTTCGCTCCATGTTTCCCGAGGCAAACAATCAATTACAATCTGTTTTAATCAAAAAATGTAAAAAAAATTCAAAATAAATTCAATAATGGGATTATAAAGGCATTTAAACCGAGTAATAAGGCTTTTCTAGGCATGAGTGACTATAAATGATCTTTTCTTGACAATGGATGGCTTTCGCTCCATGTTTCCCGAGGCAAACAATCAATTACAATCTGTTTTAATCAAAAAATATAAAAACAATTCAAAATAAATTCAATAATGGGATTATAAAGGCATTTAAACCGAGTAATAAGGCTTTGCTAGGCATAAGTGACTATAAATGAACTTTTCTTCACTATGGATGGCTTTCGCTCCATGTTTCCGGAGGCAAACAATCAATTACAATATGTTTTAATCAAAAAATGTAAAAACAATTCAAAATAAATTCAATAATGGGATTATAAAGGCATTTAAACCGAGTAATAAGGCTTTGCTAGGCATAAGTGACTATAAATGAACTTTTCTTCACTATGGATGGCTTTCGCTCCATGTTTCCAGAGGAAAACAATCAATTACAATCTGTTTTAATCAAAAAATGTAAAAACAATTCAAAATAAATTCAATAATGGGATTATAAAGGCATTTAAACCGAGTAATAAGGCTTTGCTAGGCATAAGTGACTATAAATGAACGTTTCTTGACTATGGATGGCTTTCGCTCCATGTTTCCCGAGGCAAACAATCAATTACAATCTGTTTTAATCAAAAAATTGAAAAACAATTCAAAATAAATTCAATAATGGGATTATAAAAGCATTTAAACCGAGTAATAAGGCTTTTCTAGGCATGAGTGGCTATAAATGATCTATTCTTGAAAATGGATGGATTTCGCTCCATGTTTCCCGAGGCAAACAATCAATTACAATCTGTTTTAATCAAAAAATGTAAAAAAAATTCAAAATAAATTCAATAATGGGATTATAAAGGCATTTAAACCGAGTAATAAGGCTTTTCTAGGCATGAGTGACTATAAATGATCTTTTCTTGACAATGGATGGCTTTCGCTCCATGTTTCCCGAGGCAAACAATCAATTACAATATGTTTTAATCAAAAAATGTAAAAAAAATTCAAAATAAATTCAATAATGGGATTATAAAGGCATTTAAACCGAGTAATAAGGCTTTTTTAGGCATAAGTGACTATAAATGATCTATTCTTGACAATGGATGGGTTTTGCTCCATGTTTCCCGAGGCAAACAAACAATTACAATATGTTTTAATCAAAAAATGTAAAAAAAATTGAAAATAAATTCAATAATGGGATTATAAAGGCATTTAAACCGAGAAATGAGGCTTTTCTAGGCATGAGTGACTATAAATGATCTTTTCTTGAAAATGGATGGCTTTCGCTCCATGTTTCCCGAGGCAAACAATCAATTACGATCTGTTTTAATCAAAAAATGAAAAAACAATTCAAAATAAATTCAATAATAGGATTATAAAGGCATTTAAACCGAGTAATAAGGCTTTTCTAGGCATGAGTGACTATAAATGATATTTTCATGACAATGGATGGCTTTCGCTCCATGTTTCCCACGGCAAACAATCAATTACAATCTGTTTTAATCAAAAAATGTAAAAACAATTCAAAATAAATTCAATAATGGGATTATAAAGGCATTTAAACCGAGTAATAAGGCTTTTCTAGGCATGAGTGGCTATAAATGATCTTTTCTTGACAATGGATGGATTTCGCTCCATGTTTCCCGAGTCAAACAATCAATTACAATCTGTTTTAATCAAAAAATGTAAAAACAATTCAAAATAAATTCAATAATGGGATTATAAAGGCATTTAAATCGAGTAATAAGGCTTTGCTAGGTATAAGTGACTATAAATGAACTTTTCTTGACTATGGATGGCTTTCGCTCCATGTTTCCCGAGGCAAACAATCAATTACAATCTGTTTTAATCAAAAAATGTAAAAAAAATTCAAAAAAAATTCAATAATGGGATTATAAATGCATTTAAACCGAGTAACAAGGCTTTTCTAGGCATGAGTGACTATAAATGATCTATTCTTGACAATGGATGGGTTTTGCTCCATGTTTCCCGAGGCAAACAATCAATTACAATATGTTTTAATCAAAAAATGTAAAAAAAATTCAAAATAAATTCAATAATGGGGTTATAAAGGCATTTAAACCGAGTAATAAGGCTTTTCTAGGCATGAGTGACTATAAATGATCTTTTCTTGACAATGGATGGCTTTCGCTCCATGTTTCCCACGGCAAACAATCAATTACAATCTGTTTTAATCAAAAAATATAAAAACAATTCAAAATAAATTCAATAATGGGATTATAAAGGCATTTAAACCGAGTAATAGGGCTTTTCTAAGCATGAGTTACTATAAATGATCTTTTCTTGACAATGGATGGCTTTCGCTCCATGTTTCCCGAGGTAAACAATCAATTACAATCTGTTTTAATCAAAAAATGTAAAAACAATTCAAAATAAATTCAATAATGGGATTATAAAGGCATTTAAACCGAGTAATAAGGCTTTTCTAGGCATGAGTGACTATAAATGATCTTTTCTTGGCAATGGATGGCTTTCGCTCCATATTTCCTGAGGTAAACAATCAATTACAATCTGTTTTAATCAAAAAATGTAAAAAAAATTCCAAATAAATTCAATAATGGGATTATAAAGGCATTTAAACCGAGTAATAAGGCTTTTCTAGGCATGAGTGACTATAAATGATCTTTTCTTGACAATGGATGGCTTTGGCTCCATGTTTCCCACGACAAACAATCAATTACAATCTGTTTTAATCAAAAAATATAAAAACAATTCAAAATAAATTCAATAATGGGATTATAAAGGCATTTAAACCGAGTAATAAGGCTTTTCTAGGCATGAGTGACTATAAATGATCTTTTCTTGACAATGGATGGCTTTCGCTCCATGTTTCCCGAGGCAAACAATCAATTACAATCTGTTTTAATCAAAAAATGTAAAAACAATTCAAAATAAATTCAATAATGGGATTATAAAGGCATTTAAACCGAGTAATAAGGCTTTGCTAGGCATAAGTGGCTATAAATGAACTTTTCTTGACTATGGATGGCTTTCGCTCCATGTTTCCCGAGGCAAACAATCAATTACAATCTGTTTTAATCAAAAAATGTAAAAAAAATTCAAAATAAATTCAATAATGGGATTATAAAGGCATTTAAACCGAGTAATAAGGCTTTTCTAGGCATGAGTGACTATAAATGATCTTTTCTTGACAATGGATGGCTTTCGCTCCATGTTTCCCAAGGCAAACAATCAATTACAATCTGTTTTAATCAAAAAATGTAAAAAAAATTCAAAAAAAATTCAATAATGGGATTATAAAGGCATTTAAACCGAGTAATAAGGCTTTTTTAGGCATAAGTGACTATAAATGATCTATTCTTGACAATGGATGGGTTTTGCTCCATGTTTCCCGAGGCAAACAAACAATTACAATATGTTTTAATCAAAAAATGTAAAAAAAATTGAAAATAAATTCAATAATGGGATTATAAAGGCATTTAAACCGAGAAATGAGGCTTTTCTAGGCATGAGTGACTATAAATGATCTTTTCTTGAAAATGGATGGCTTTCGCTCCATGTTGCCCGAGGCAAACAATCAATTACGATCTGTTTTAATCAAAAAATGTAAAAACAATTCAAAATAAATTCAATAATGGGATTATAAAGGCATTTAAACCGAGTAATAAGGCTTTTCTAGGCATGAGTGACTATAAATGATATTTTCATGACAATGGATGGCTTTCGCTCCATGTTTCCCACGGCAAACAATCAATTACAATCTGTTTTAATCAAAAAATGTAAAAACAATTCAAAATAAATTCAATAATGGGATTATCAAGGCATTTAAACCGAGTAATAAGGCTTTTCTAGGCATGAGTGGCTATAAATGATCTTTTCTTGACAATGGATGGATTTCGCTCCATGTTGCCCGAGTCAAACAATCAATTACAATCTGTTTTAATCAAAAAATGTAAAAACAATTCAAAATAAATTCAATAATGGGATTATAAAGGCATTTAAATCGAGTAATAAGGCTTTGCTAGGTATAAGTGACTATAAATGAACTTTTCTTGACTATGGATGGCTTTCGCTCCATGTTTCCCGAGGCAAACAATCAATTACAATCTGTTTTAATCAAAAAATGTAAAAAAAATTCAAAAAAAATTCAATAATGGGATTATAAAAGCATTTAAACCGAGTAACAAGGCTTTTCTAGGCATGAGTGACTATAAATGATCTATTCTTGACAATGGATGGGTTTTGCTCCATGTTTCCCGAGGCAAACAATCAATTACAATATGTTTTAATCAAAAAATGTAAAAAAAATTCAAAATAAATTCAATAATGGGGTTATAAAGGCATTTAAACCGAGTAATAAGGCTTTTCTAGGCATGAGTGACTATAAATGGTCTTTTCTTGACAATGGATGGCTTTCGCTCCATGTTTCCCACGGCAAACAATCAATTACAATCTGTTTTAATCAAAAAATGTAAAAACAATTCAAAATAAATTCAATAATGGGATTATAAAGGCATTTAAACCGAGTAATAAGGCTTTTCTAGGCATGAGTGGCTATAAATGATCTTTTCTTGACAATGGATGGATTTCGCTCCATGTTTCCCGAGGCAAACAATCAATTACAATATGTTTTAATCAAAAAATGTAAAAACAATTCAAAATAAATTCAATAATGGGATTATAAAGGCATTTAAATCGAGTAATAAGGCTTTGCTAGGTATAAGTGACTATAAATGAACTTTTCTTGACTATGGATGGCTTTCGCTCCATGTTTCCCGAGGCAAACAATCAATTACAATCTGTTTTAATCAAAAAATGTAAAAAAAATTCAAAATAAATTCAATAATGGGATTATAAAGGCATTTAAACCGAGTAATAAGGCTTTTCTAGGCATGAGTGACTATAAATGATCTTTTCTTGACAATGGATGGCTTTTGCTCCATGTTTCCCACGGCAAACAATCAATCACAATCTGTTTTAATCAAAAAATATAAAAACAATTCAAAATAAATTCAATAATGGGATTATAAAGGCATTTAAACCGAGTAATAAGGCTTTTCTAGGCATGAGTAACTATAAATGATCTTTTCTTGACAATGGATGGCTTTCGCTCCATGTTTCCCGAGGCAAACAATCAATTACAATCTGTTTTAATCAAAAAATGTAAAAACAATTCAAAATAAATTCAATAATGGGATTATAAAGGCATTTAAACCGAGTAATAAGGCTTTGCTAGGCATAAGTGACTATAAATGAACTTTTCTTGACTATGGATGGCTTTCGCTCCATGTTTCCTGAGGCAAACAATCAATTACAATCTGTTTTAATCAAAAAATGTAAAAAAAATTCAAAATAAATTCAATAATGGGATTATAAAGGCATTTAAACCGAGTAATAAGGCTTTTCTAGGCATGAGTGACTATAAATGATCTTTTCTTGACAATGGATGGCTTTCGCTCCATGTTTCCCAAGGCAAACAATCAATTACAATATGTTTTAATCAAAAAATGTAAAAAAAATTCAAAATAAATTCAATAATGGGATTATAAAGGCATTTAAACCGAGTAATAAGGCTTTTTTAGGCATAAGTGACTATAAATGATCTATTCTTGACAATGGATGGGTTTTGCTCCATGTTTCCCGAGGCAAACAAACAATTACAATATGTTTTAATCAAAAAATGTAAAAAAAATTGAAAATAAATTCAATAATGGGATTATAAAGGCATTTAAACCGAGAAATGAGGCTTTTCTAAGCATGAGTGACTATAAATGATCTTTTCTTGAAAATGGATGGCTTTCGCTCCATGTTTCCCGAGGCAAACAATCAATTACAATATGTTTTAATCAAAAAATGTAAAAACAATTCAAAATAAATTCAATAATGGGATTATAAAGGCATTTAAACCGAGTAATAAGGCTTTTCTAGGCATAAGTGACTATAAATGATCTTTTCTTGACAATGGATGGTTTTCGCTCCATGTTTCCCACGGCAAACAATCAATTACAATCTGTTTTAATCAAAAAATGTAAAAACAATTCAAAATAAATTCAATAATGGGATTATAAAGGCATTTAAACCGAGAAATAAGGCTTTTCTAGGCATGAGTGGCTATAAATGATCTTTTCTTGACAATGGATGCATTTCGCTCCATGTTTCCCGAGGCAAACAATCAATTACAATCTGTTTTAATCAAAAAATGTAAAAACAATTCAAAATAAATTCAATAATGGGATTATAAAGGCATTTAAATCGAGTAATAAGGCTTTGCTAGGTATAAGTGACTATAAATGATCTTTTCTTGACAATGGATGGCTTTCGCTCCATGTTTCCCGAGGCAAACAATCAATTACAATCTGTTTTAATCAAAAAATGTAAAAACAATTCAAAATAAATTCAATAATGGGATTATAAAGGCATTTAAACCGAGTAATAAGGCTTTGCTAGGCATGAGTTACTATAAATGAACTTTTCTTGACTATGGATGGCTTTCGCTCCATGTTTCCCGAGGCAAACAATCAATTACAATCTGTTCTAATCAAAAAATATAAAAACAATTCAAAATAAATTCAATAATGGGATTATAAAGGCATTTAAACCGAGTAATAAGGCTTTTCTAGGCATGAGTGACTATAAATGATCTTTTCTTGACAATGGATGGCTTTCGCTCCATGTTTCCCGAGGCAAACAATCAATTACAATCTGTTTTAATCAAAAAATGTAAAAACAATTCAAAATAAATTCAATAATGGGATTATAAAGGCATTTAAACCGAGTAATAAGGCTTTGCTAGGCATAAGTGACTATAAATGAACTTTTCTTCACTATGGATGGCTTTCGCTCCATGTTTCCCGAGGCAAACAATCAATTACAATATGTTTTAATCAAAAAATGTAAAAAAAATTCAAAATAAATTCAATAATGGGATTATAAAGGCATTTAAACCGAGTAATAAGGCTTTTCTAGGCATGAGTGACTATAAATGATCTTTTCTTGACGATGGATGGCTTTCGCTCCATGTTTCCCAAGGCAAACAATCAATTACAATCTGTTTTAATCAAAAAATGTAAAAAAAATTCAAAAAAAATTCAATAATGGGATTATAAAGACATTTAAACCGAGTAATAAGGCTTTTTTAGGCATAAGTGACTATAAATGATCTATTCTTGACAATGGATGGGTTTTGCTCCATGTTTCCCGAGGCAAACAAACAATTACAATATGTTTTAATCAAAAAATGTAAAAAAAATTGAAAATAAATTCAATAATGGGATTATAAAGGCATTTAAACCGAGAAATGAGGCTTTTCTAAGCATGAGTGACTATAAATGATCTTTTCTTGAAAATGGATGGCTTTCGCTCCATGTTTCCCGAGGCAAACAATCAATTACAATCTGTTTTAATCAAAAAATGTAAAAACAATTCAAAATAAATTCAATAATGGGATTATAAAGGCATTTAAACCGAGTAATAAGGCTTTTCTAGGCATGAGTGACTATAAATGATCTTTTCTTGACAATGGATGGCTTTCGCTCCATGTTTCCCACGGCAAACAATCAATTACAATCTGTTTTAATCAAAAAATGTAAAAACAATTCAAAATAAATTCAATAATGGGATTATAAAGGCATTTAAACCGAGTAATAAGGCTTTTCTAGGCATGAGTGGCTATAAATGATCTTTTCTTGACAATGGATGGATTTCGCTCCATGTTTCCCGAGGCAAACAATCAATTACAATCTGTTTTAATCAAAAAATGTAAAAACAATTCAAAATAAATTCAATAATGGGATTATAAAGGCATTTAAATCGAGTAATAAGGCTTTGCTAGGTATAAGTGACTATAAATGAACTTTTCTTGACTATGGATGGCTTTCGCTCCATGTTTCCCGAGGCAAACAATCAATTACAATCTGTTTTAACCAAAAAATGTAAAAAAAATTCAAAATAAATTCAATAATGGGATTATAAAGGCATTTAAACCGAGTAATAAGGCTTTTCTAGGCATGAGTGACTATAAATGATCTTTTCTTGACAATGGATGGCTTTTGCTCCATGTTTCCCACGGCAAACAATCAATCACAATCTGTTTTAATCAAAAAATATAAAAACAATTCAAAATAAATTCAATAATGGGATTATAAAGGCATTTAAACCGAGTAATAAGGCTTTTCTAGGCATGAGTAACTATAAATGATCTTTTCTTGACAATGGATGGCTTTCGCTCCATGTTTCCCGAGGCAAACAATCAATTACAATCTGTTTTAATCAAAAAATGTAAAAACAATTCAAAATAAATTCAATAATGGGATTATAAAGGCATTTAAACCGAGTAATAAGGCTTTGCTAGGCATAAGTGACTATAAATGAACTTTTCTTGACTATGGATGGCTTTCGCTCCATGTTTCCCGAGGCAAACAATCAATTACAATCTGTTTTAATCAAAAAATGTAAAAAAAATTCAAAATAAATTCAATAATGGGATTATAAAGGCATTTAAACCGAGTAATAAGGCTTTTCTAGGCATGAGTGACTATAAATGATCTTTTCTTGACAATGGATGGCTTTCGCTCCATGTTTCCCAAGGCAAACAATCAATTACAATATGTTTTAATCAAAAAATGTAAAAAAAATTCAAAATAAATTCAATAATGGGATTATAAAGGCATTTAAACCGAGTAATAAGGCTTTTTTAGGCATAAGTGACTATAAATGATCTATTCTTGACAATGGATGGGTTTTGCTCCATGTTTCCCGAGGCAAACAAACAATTACAATATGTTTTAATCAAAAAATGTAAAAAAAATTGAAAATAAATTCAATAATGGGATTATAAAGGCATTTAAACCGAGAAATGAGGCTTTTCTAAGCATGAGTGACTATAAATGATCTTTTCTTGAAAATGGATGGCTTTCGCTCCATGTTTCCCGAGGCAAACAATCAATTACAATCTGTTTTAATCAAAAAATGTAAAAACAATTCAAAATAAATTCAATAATGGGATTATAAAGGCATTTAAACCGAGTAATAAGGCTTTTCTAGGCATGAGTGACTATAAATGATCTTTTCTTGACAATGGATGGCTTTCGCTCCATGTTTCCCACGGCAAACAATCAATTACAATCTGTTTTAATCAAAAAATGTAAAAACAATTCAAAATAAATTCAATAATGGGATTATAAAGGCATTTAAACCGAGTAATAAGGCTTTTCTAGGCATGAGTGGCTATAAATGATCTTTTCTTGACAATGGATCCATTTCGCTCCATGTTTCCCGAGGCAAACAATCAATTACAATCTGTTTTAATCAAAAAATGTAAAAACAATTCAAAATAAATTCAATAATGGGATTATAAAGGCATTTAAATCGAGTAATAAGGCTTTGCTAGGTATAAGTGAAGATAAATGATCTTTTCTTGACAATGGATGGCTTTCGCTCCATGTTTCCCGAGGCAAACAATCAATTACAATCTGTTTTAATCAAAAAATGTAAAAACAATTCAAAATAAATTCAATAATGGGATTATAAAGGCATTTAAACCGAGTAATAAGGCTTTGCTAGGCATGAGTTACTATAAATGAACTTTTCTTGACTATGGATGGCTTTCGCTCCATGTTTCCCGAGGCAAACAATCAATTACAATCTGTTCTAATCAAAAAATATAAAAACAATTCAAAATAAATTCAATAATGGGATTATAAAGGCATTTAAACCGAGTAATAAGGCTTTTCTAGGCATGAGTGACTATAAATGATCTTTTCTTGACAATGGATGGCTTTCGCTCCATGTTTCCCGAGGCAAACAATCAATTACAATCTGTTTTAATCAAAAAATGTAAAAACAATTCAAAATAAATTCAATAATGGGATTATAAAGGCATTTAAACCGAGTAATAAGGCTTTGCTAGGCATAAGTGACTATAAATGAACTTTTCTTCACTATGGATGGCTTTCGCTCCATGTTTCCCGAGGCAAACAATCAATTACAATATGTTTTAATCAAAAAATGTAAAAAAAATTCAAAATAAATTCAATAATGGGATTATAAAGGCATTTAAACCGAGTAATAAGGCTTTTCTAGGCATGAGTGACTATAAATGATCTTTTCTTGACAATGGATGGCTTTCGCTCCATGTTTCCCAAGGCAAACAATCAATTACAATATGTTTTAATCAAAAAATGTAAAAAAAATTCAAAATAAATTCAATAATGGGATTATAAAGGCATTTAAACCGAGTAATAAGGCTTTTTTAGGCATAAGTGACTATAAATGATCTATTCTTGACAATGGATGGGTTTTGCTCCATGTTTCCCGAGGCAAACAAACAATTACAATATGTTTTAATCAAAAAATGTAAAAAAAATTGAAAATAAATTCAATAATGGGATTATAAAGGCATTAAAACCGAGAAATGAGGCTTTTCTAGGCATGAGTTACTATAAATGATCTTTACTTGAAAATGGATGGCTTTCGCTCCATGTTTCCTGAGGCAAACAATCAATTACAATCTGTTTTAATCAAAAAATGTAAAAACAATTCAAAATAAATTCAATAATGGGATTATAAAGGCATTTAAACCGAGTAATAAGGCTTTTCTAGGCATGAGTGACTATAAATGATCTTTTCTTGACAATGGATGGCTTTCGCTCCATCTTTCCCACGGCAAACAATCAATTACAATCTGTTTTAATCAAAAAATATAAAAACAATTCAAAATAAATTCAATAATGGGATTATAATGGCATTTAAACCGAGTAATAAGGCTTTGCTAGGCATAAGTGACTATAAATGAACTTTTCTTGACTATGGATGGCTTTCGCTCCATGTTTCCCGAGGCAAACAATCAATTACAATCTGTTCTAATCAAAAAATATAAAAACAATTCAAAATAAATTCAATAATGGGATTATAATGGCATTTAAACCGAGTAATAAGGCTTTTCTAGGCATGAGTGACTATAAATGATCTTTTCTTGGCAATGGATGGCTTTCGCTCCATATTTCCCGAGGTAAACAATCAATTACAATCTTTTTTAATCAAAAAATGTAAAAAAAATTCAAAATAAATTCAATAATGGGATTATAAAGGCATTTAAACCGAGTAATAAGGCTTTTCTAGGCATGAGTGACTATAAATGATCTTTTCTTGACAATGGATGGCTTTTGCTCCATGTTTCCCACGGCAAACAATCAATCACAATCTGTTTTAATCAAAAAATGTAAAAACAATTCAAAATAAATTCAATAATGGGATTATAAAGGCATTTAAACCGAGTAATAAGGCTTTTCTAGGCATGAGTAACTATAAATGATCTTTTCTTGACAATGGATGGCTTTCGCTCCATGTTTCCCGAGGCAAACAATCAATTACAATCTGTTTTAATCAAAAAATGTAAAAACAATTCAAAATAAATTCAATAATGGGATTATAAAGGCATTTAAACCGAGTAATAAGGCTTTGCTAGGCATAAGTGACTATAAATGAACTTTTCTTGACTATGGATGGCTTTCGCTCCATGTTTCCCGAGGCAAACAATCAATTACAATCTGTTTTAATCAAAAAATGTAAAAAAAATTCAAAATAAATTCAATAATGGGATTATAAAGGCATTTAAACCGAGTAATAAGGCTTTTCTAGGCATGAGTGACTATAAATGATCTTTTCTTGACAATGGATGGCTTTCGCTCCATGTTTCCCAAGGCAAACAATCAATTACAATATGTTTTAATCAAAAAATGTAAAAAAAATTCAAAATAAATTCAATAATGGGATTATAAAGGCATTTAAACCGAGTAATAAGGCTTTTTTAGGCATAAGTGACTATAAATGATCTATTCTTGACAATGGATGGGTTTTGCTCCATGTTTCCCGAGGCAAACAAACAATTACAATATGTTTTAATCAAAAAATGTAAAAAAAATTGAAAATAAATTCAATAATGGGATTATAAAGGCATTTAAACCGAGAAATGAGGCTTTTCTAAGCATGAGTGACTATAAATGATCTTTTCTTGAAAATGGATGGCTTTCGCTCCATGTTTCCCGAGGCAAACAATCAATTACAATCTGTTTTAATCAAAAAATGTAAAAACAATTCAAAATAAATTCAATAATGGGATTATAAAGGCATTTAAACCGAGTAATAAGGCTTTTCTAGGCATGAGTGACTATAAATGATCTTTTCTTGACAATGGATGGCTTTCGCTCCATGTTTCCCACGGCAAACAATCAATTACAATCTGTTTTAATCAAAAAATGTAAAAACAATTCAAAATAAATTCAATAATGGGATTATAAAGGCATTTAAACCGAGTAATAAGGCTTTTCTAGGCATGAGTGGCTATAAATGATCTTTTCTTGACAATGGATGCATTTCGCTCCATGTTTCCCGAGGCAAACAATCAATTACAATCTGTTTTAATCAAAAAATGTAAAAACAATTCAAAATAAATTCAATAATGGGATTATAAAGGCATTTAAATCGAGTAATAAGGCTTTGCTAGGTATAAGTGACTATAAATGATCTTTTCTTGACAATGGATGGCTTTCGCTCCATGTTTCCCGAGGCAAACAATCAATTACAATCTGTTTTAATCAAAAAATGTAAAAACAATTCAAAATAAATTCAATAATGGGATTATAAAGGCATTTAAACCGAGTAATAAGGCTTTGCTAGGCATGAGTTACTATAAATGAACTTTTCTTGACTATGGATGGCTTTCGCTCCATGTTTCCCGAGGCAAACAATCAATTACAATCTGTTCTAATCAAAAAATATAAAAACAATTCAAAATAAATTCAATAATGGGATTATAAAGGCATTTAAACCGAGTAATAAGGCTTTTCTAGCCATGAGTGACTATAAATGATCTTTTCTTGACAATGGATGGCTTTCGCTCCATGTTTCCCGAGGCAAACAATCAATTACAATCTGTTTTAATCAAAAAATGTCAAAACAATTCAAAATAAATTCAATAATGGGATTATAAAGGCATTTAAACCGAGTAATAAGGCTTTGCTAGGCATAAGTGACTATAAATGAACTTTTCTTCACTATGGATGGCTTTCGCTCCATGTTTCCCGAGGCAAACAATCAATTACAATATGTTTTAATCAAAAAATGTAAAAAAAATTCAAAATAAATTCAATAATGGGATTATAAAGGCATTTAAACCGAGTAATAAGGCTTTTCTAGGCATGAGTGACTATAAATGATCTTTTCTTGACAATGGATGGCTTTCGCTCCATGTTTCCCAAGGCAAACAATCAATTACAATATGTTTTAATCAAAAAATGTAAAAAAAATTCAAAATAAATTCAATAATGGGATTATAAAGGCATTTAAACCGAGTAATAAGGCTTTTTTAGGCATAAGTGACTATAAATGATCTATTCTTGACAATGGATGGGTTTTGCTCCATGTTTCCCGAGGCAAACAAACAATTACAATATGTTTTAATCAAAAAATGTAATAAAAATTGAAAATAAATTCAATAATGGGATTATAAAGGCATTAAAACCGAGAAATGAGGCTTTTCTAGGCATGAGTTACTATAAATGATCTTTTCTTGAAAATGGATGGCTTTCGCTCCATGTTTCCCGAGGCAAACAATCAATTACAATCTGTTTTAATCAAAAAATGTAAAAACAATTCAAAATAAATTCAATAATGGGATTATAAAGGCATTTAAACCGAGTAATAAGGCTTTTCTAGGCATGAGTGACTATAAATGATCTTTTCTTGACAATGGATGGCTTTCGCTCCATCTTTCCCACGGCAAACAATCAATTACAATCTGTTTTAATCAAAAAATATAAAAACAATTCAAAATAAATTCAATAATGGGATTATAATGGCATTTAAACCGAGTAATAAGGCTTTGCTAGGCATAAGTGACTATAAATGAACTTTTCTTGACTATGGATGGCTTTCGCTCCATGTTTCCCGAGGCAAACAATCAATTACAATCTGTTCTAATCAAAAAATATAAAAACAATTCAAAATAAATTCAATAATGGGATTATAAAGGCATTTAAACCGAGTAATAAGGCTTTTCTAGGCATGAGTGACTATAAATGATCTTTTCTTGACAATGGATGGCTTTCGCTCCATGTTTCCCGAGGCAAACAATCAATTACAATATGTTTTAATCAAAAAATGTAAAAAAAATTCAAAAAAAATTCAATAATTGGATTATAAAGGCATTTAAACCGAGTAATAAGGCTTTTTTAGGCATAAGTGACTATAAATGATCTATTCTTGACAATGGATGGGTTTTGCTCCATGTTTCCCGAGGCAAACAAACAATTACAATATGTTTTAATAAAAAAATGTAAAAAAAATTGAAAATATATTCAATAATGGGATTATAAAGGCATTAAAACCGAGAAATGAGGCTTTTCTAGGCATGAGTGACTATAAATGATCTTTTCTTGAAAATGGATGGCTTTCGCTCCATGTTTCCCGAGGCAAACAATCAATTACAATATGTTTTAATCAAAAAATGTAAAAACAATTCAAAATAAATTCAATAATGGGATTATAAAGGCATTTAAACCGAGTAATAAGGCTTTGCTAGGCATAAGTGACTATAAATGAACTTTTCTTCACTATGGATGGCTTTCGCTCCATGTTTCCCGAGGCAAACAATCAATTACAATCTGTTTTAATCAAAAAATGTAAAAAAAATTGAAAATAAATTCAATAATGGGATTATAAAGGCATTTAAACCGAGAAATGAGGCTTTTCTAGGCATGAGTGACTATAAATGATCTTTTCTTGAAAATGGATGGCTTTCGCTCCATGTTTCCCGAGGCAAACAATCAATTACAATCTGTTTTAATCAAAAAATGTAAAAACAATTCAAAATAAATTCAATAATGGGATTATAAAGGCATTTAAACCGAGTAATAAGGCTTTGCTAGGCATAAGTGACTATAAATGAACTTTTCTTCACTATGGATGGCTTTCGCTCCATGTTTCCCGAGGCAAACAATCAATTACAATCTGTTTTAATCAAAAAATGTAAAAAAAATTGAAAATAAATTCAATAATGGGATTATAACGGCATTAAAACCGAGAAATGAGGCTTTTCTAGGAATGAGTGACTATAAATGATCTTTTCTTGAAAATGGATGGCTTTCGCTCCATGTTTCCCGAGGCAAACAATCAATTACAATCTGTTTTAATCAAAAAATGTAAAAACAATTCAAAATAAATTCAATAATGGGATTATAAAGGCATTTAAACCGAGTAATAAGGCTTTGCTAGGCATAAGTGACTATAAATGAACTTTTCTTGACTATGGATGGCTTTCGCTCCATGTTTCCCGAGGCAAACAATCAATTACAATCTGTTTTAATCAAAAAATGTAAAAAAAATTCAAAATAAATTCAATAATGGGATTATAAAGGCATTTAAACCGAGTAATAAGGCTTTTCTAGGCATGAGTGACTATAAATGATCTTTTCTTGACAATGGATGGCTTTCGCTCCATGTTTCCCAAGGCAAACAATCAATTACAATATGTTTTAATCAAAAAATGTAAAAAAAATTCAAAATAAATTCAATAATGGGATTATAAAGGCATTTAAACCGAGTAATAAGGCTTTTTTAGGCATAAGTGACTATAAATGATCTATTCTTGACAATGGATGGGTTTTGCTCCATGTTTCCCGAGGCAAACAAACAATTACAATATGTTTTAATCAAAAAATGTAAAAAAAATTGAAAATAAATTCAATAATGGGATTATAAAGGCATTTAAACCGAGAAATGAGGCTTTTCTAAGCATGAGTGACTATAAATGATCTTTTCTTGAAAATGGATGGCTTTCGCTCCATGTTTCCCGAGGCAAACAATCAATTACAATCTGTTTTAATCAAAAAATGTAAAAACAATTCAAAATAAATTCAATAATGGGATTATAAAGGCATTTAAACCGAGTAATAAGGCTTTTCTAGGCATGAGTGACTATAAATGATCTTTTCTTGACAATGGATGGCTTTCGCTCCATGTTTCCCACGGCAAACAATCAATTACAATCTGTTTTAATCAAAAAATGTAAAAACAATTCAAAATAAATTCAATAATGGGATTATAAAGGCATTTAAACCGAGTAATAAGGCTTTTCTAGGCATGAGTGGCTATAAATGATCTTTTCTTGACAATGGATGCATTTCGCTCCATGTTTCCCGAGGCAAACAATCAATTACAATCTGTTTTAATCAAAAAATGTAAAAACAATTCAAAATAAATTCAATAATGGGATTATAAAGGCATTTAAATCGAGTAATAAGGCTTTGCTAGGTATAAGTGACTATAAATGATCTTTTCTTGACAATGGATGGCTTTCGCTCCATGTTTCTCGAGGCAAACAATCAATTACAATCTGTTTTAATCAAAAAATGTAAAAACAATTCAAAATAAATTCAATAATGGGATTATAAAGGCATTTAAACCGAGTAATAAGGCTTTGCTAGGCATGAGTTACTATAAATGAACTTTTCTTGACTATGGATGGCTTTCGCTCCATGTTTCCCGAGGCAAACAATCAATTACAATCTGTTCTAATCAAAAAATATAAAAACAATTCAAAATAAATTCAATAATGGGATTATAAAGGCATTTAAACCGAGTAATAAGGCTTTTCTAGGCATGAGTGACTATAAATGATCTTTTCTTGACAATGGATGGCTTTCGCTCCATGTTTCCCGAGGCAAACAATCAATTACAATCTGTTTTAATCAAAAAATGTAAAAACAATTCAAAATAAATTCAATAATGGGATTATAAAGGCATTTAAACCGAGTAATAAGGCTTTGCTAGGCATAAGTGACTATAAATGAACTTTTCTTCACTATGGATGGCTTTCGCTCCATGTTTCCCGAGGCAAACAATCAATTACAATATGTTTTAATCAAAAAATGTAAAAAAAATTCAAAATAAATTCAATAATGGGATTATAAAGGCATTTAAACCGAGTAATAAGGCTTTTCTAGGCATGAGTGACTATAAATGATCTTTTCTTGACAATGGATGGCTTTCGCTCCATGTTTCCCAAGGCAAACAATCAATTACAATATGTTTTAATCAAAAAATGTAAAAAAAATTCAAAATAAATTCAATAATGGGATTATAAAGGCATTTAAACCGAGTAATAAGGCTTTTTTAGGCATAAGTGACTATAAATGATCTATTCTTGACAATGGATGGGTTTTGCTCCATGTTTCCCGAGGCAAACAAACAATTACAATATGTTTTAATCAAAAAATGTAAAAAAAATTGAAAATAAATTCAATAATGGGATTATAAAGGCATTAAAACCGAGAAATGAGGCTTTTCTAGGCATGAGTTACTATAAATGATCTTTTCTTGAAAATGGATGGCTTTCGCTCCATGTTTCCCGAGGCAAACAATCAATTACAATCTGTTTTAATCAAAAAATGTAAAAACAATTCAAAATAAATTCAATAATGGGATTATAAAGGCATTTAAACCGAGTAATAAGGCTTTTCTAGGCATGAGTGACTATAAATGATCTTTTCTTGACAATGGATGGCTTTCGCTCCATCTTTCCCACGGCAAACAATCAATTACAATCTGTTTTAATCAAAAAATATAAAAACAATTCAAAATAAATTCAATAATGGGATTATAATGGCATTTAAACCGAGTAATAAGGCTTTGCTAGGCATAAGTGACTATAAATGAACTTTTCTTGACTATGGATGGCTTTCGCTCCATGTTTCCCGAGGCAAACAATCAATTACAATCTGTTCTAATCAAAAAATATAAAAACAATTCAAAATAAATTCAATAATGGGATTATAATGGCATTTAAACCGAGTAATGAGGCTTTTCTAGGCATGAGTGACTATAAATGATCTTTTCTTGGCAATGGATGGCTTTCGCTCCATATTTCCCGAGGTAAACAATCAATTACAATCTTTTTTAATCAAAAAATGTAAAAAAAATTCAAAATAAATTCAATAATGGGATTATAAAGGCATTTAAACCGAGTAATAAGGCTTTTCTAGGCATGAGTGACTATAAATGATCTTTTCTTGACAATGGATGGCTTTCGCTCCATGTTTCCCACGGCAAACAATCAATTACAATATGTTTTAATCAAAAAATGTAAAAACAATTCAAAATAAACTGAATAATGGGATTATAAAGGCATTTAAACTAAGTAATAAGGCTTTTCTAGGCATGAGTGACTGTAAATGATCTTTTCTTGACAATGGATGGCTTTCGCTCCATATTTCCCGAGGCAAACAATCAATTACAATCTGTTTTAATCAAAAAATGTAAAAACAATTCAAAATAAATTCAATAATGGGATTATAAAGGCATTTAAACCGAGTAATAAGGCTTTTCTAGGCATGAGTGACTATAAATGATCTTTTCTTGACAATGGATGGCTTTCGCTCCATGTTTCCCGAGGCAAACAATCAATTACAATATGTTTTAATCAAAAAATGTAAAAAAAATTCAAAAAAAATTCAATAATTGGATTATAAAGGCATTTAAACCGAGTAATAAGGCTTTTTTAGGCATAAGTGACTATAAATGATCTATTCTTGACAATGGATGGGTTTTGCTCCATGTTTCCCGAGGCAAACAAACAATTACAATATGTTTTAATAAAAAAATGTAAAAAAAATTGAAAATATATTCAATAATGGGATTATAAAGGCATTAAAACCGAGAAATGAGGCTTTTCTAGGCATGAGTGACTATAAATGATCTTTTCTTGAAAATGGATGGCTTTCGCTCCATGTTTCCCGAGGCAAACAATCAATTACAATATGTTTTAATCAAAAAATGTAAAAACAATTCAAAATAAATTCAATAATGGGATTATAAAGGCATTTAAACCGAGTAATAAGGCTTTGCTAGGCATAAGTGACTATAAATGAACTTTTCTTCACTATGGATGGCTTTCGCTCCATGTTTCCCGAGGCAAACAATCAATTACAATCTGTTTTAATCAAAAAATGTAAAAAAAATTGAAAATAAATTCAATAATGGGATTATAAAGGCATTTAAACCGAGAAATGAGGCTTTTCTAGGCATGAGTGACTATAAATGATCTTTTCTTGAAAATGGATGGCTTTCGCTCCATGTTTCCCGAGGCAAACAATCAATTACAATCTGTTTTAATCAAAAAATGTAAAAACAATTCAAAATAAATTCAATAATGGGATTATAAAGGCATTTAAACCGAGTAATAAGGCTTTGCTAGGCATAAGTGACTATAAATGAACTTTTCTTCACTATGGATGGCTTTCGCTCCATGTTTCCCGAGGCAAACAATCAATTACAATCTGTTTTAATCAAAAAATGTAAAAAAAATTGAAAATAAATTCAATAATGGGATTATAACGGCATTAAAACCGAGAAATGAGGCTTTTCTAGGAATGAGTGACTATAAATGATCTTTTCTTGAAAATGGATGGCTTTCGCTCCATGTTTCCCGAGGCAAACAATCAATTACAATCTGTTTTAATCAAAAAATGTAAAAACAATTCAAAATAAATTCAATAATGGGATTATAAAGGCATTTAAACCGAGTAATAAGGCTTTGCTAGGCATAAGTGACTATAAATGAACTTTTCTTCACTATGGATGGCTTTGGCTCCATGTTTCCCGAGGCAAACAATCAATTACAATCTGTTCTAATCAAAAAATATAAAAACAATTCAAAATAAATTCAATAATGGGATTATAAAGGCATTTAAACCGAGTAATAAGGCTTTTCTAGGCATGAGTGACTATAAATGATCTTTTCTTGACAATGGATGGCTTTCGCTCCATGTTTCCCGAGGCAAACAATCAATTACAATCTGTTTTAATCAAAAAATGTAAAAACAATTCAAAATAAATTCAGTAATGGGATTATAAAGGCATTTAAACCGAGTAATAAGGCTTTGCTAGGCATAAGTGACTATAAATGAACTTTTCTTCACTATGGATGGCTTTCGCTCCATGTTTCCCGAGGCAAACAATCAATTACAATCTGTTTTAATCAAAAAATGTAAAAACAATTCAAAATAAATTCAATAATGGGATTGTAAAGGCATTTAAACCGAGTAATAAGGCTTTGCTAGGCATAAGTGACTATAAATGAACTTTTCTTCACTATGGATGGCTTTCGCTCCATGTTTCCCGAGGCAAACAATCAAGTACAATCTGTTTTACTCAAAAAATGTAAAAAAAATTCAAAATAAATTCAATAATGGGATTATAAAGGCATTTAAACCGAGTAATAAGGCTTTTCTAGGCATGAGTGACTATAAATGATCTTTTCTTGACAATGGACGGCTTTCACTCCACGTTTCCCGATACAAACAATCAATTAGAATCTGTTTTAATCAAAAAATGTAAAAATATTAAAATTAAATTCAATTATGGGATTATAAAATCATTTAAAACGAGTATTAAGGCTTTTCTAGGCATGAGAGACTATAAATGAACTTTTCTTGACGATGGATGGCTTTCGCTCCATGTTTCCCAAGGCAAACAATCAATTACAATCAGTTTTAATAAAAAAATATAAAAACAATTCAAAATAACTTCATTAATGGGATTATAAAGGCATTTAAACCGAGTAATAAGGCTTTTCTAGGCATGAGTGACTATAAATGAACTTTTCTTGACAATGGATGGCTTTCGCTCCTTGTTTCCCGAGGCAAACAATCAATTACAATCTGTTTTAATCAAAAAATGTAGTAACAATTCAAAATAAATTCAATAATGGGATTATAAAAGCATTTAAACCGAGTAATAAGGCTTTTCTAGGTATGAGTGACTATAAATGATCTATTCTTGACAATGGATGGCTTTTGCTCCATGTTTTCCGAGGCAAACAATCAATTACAATATGTTTTAATCAAAAAATGTAAAAAAAATTCAAAATAAATTCAATAATGGGGTTATAAAGGCATTTAAACCGAGTAATAACGCTTTTCTAGGCATGAGTGGCTATAAATGATGTTTTCTTGACAATGGATGGCTTTCGCTCCATGTTTCCCATGGCAAACAATCAATTACAATCTGTTTTAATCTAAAAATATAAAAACAATTCAAAATAAATTCAATAATGGGATTATAAAGGCCTTTAAACCGAGTAATAAGGCTTTGCTAGGCATAAGTGACAATAAATGAACTTTTCTTGACTATGGATGGCTTTCGCTCCATGTTTCCCGAGGTAAATAATAAATTACAATCTGTTTTAATCAAAAAATTGAAAAAAAATTCAACATAAATTCAATAATGGGATTATAAAGGCATTTAAACTGAGTAATAAGGCTTTTCTAGGCATGAGTGACTATAAATGATCTTTTCTTGAAAATGGATGGCTTTCGCTCCATGTTTCCCGAGGCAAACAATCAATTACAATCTGTTTTAATCAAAAAATGTAAAAACAATTCAAAATAAATTCAATAATGGGATTATAAAGGCATTTAAACCGAGTAATAAGGCTTTGCTAGGCATAAGTGACTATAAATGAACTTTTCTTCACTATGGATGGCTTTGGCTCCATGTTTCCCGAGGCAAACAATCAATTACAATCTGTTCTAATCAAAAAATATAAAAACAATTCAAAATAAATTCAATAATGGGATTATAAAGGCATTTAAACCGAGTAATAAGGCTTTTCTAGGCATGAGTGACTATAAATGATCTTTTCTTGACAATGGATGGCTTTCGCTCCATGTTTCCCGAGGCAAACAATCAATTACAATCTGTTTTAATCAAAAAATGTAAAAACAATTCAAAATAAATTCAGTAATGGGATTATAAAGGCATTTAAACCGAGTAATAAGGCTTTGCTAGGCATAAGTGACTATAAATGAACTTTTCTTCACTATGGATGGCTTTCGCTCCATGTTTCCCGAGGCAAACAATCAATTACAATCTGTTTTAATCAAAAAATGTAAAAACAATTCAAAATAAATTCAATAATGGGATTGTAAAGGCATTTAAACCGAGTAATAAGGCTTTGCTAGGCATAAGTGACTATAAATGAACTTTTCTTCACTATGGATGGCTTTCGCTCCATGTTTCCCGAGGCAAACAATCAAGTACAATCTGTTTTACTCAAAAAATGTAAAAAAAATTCAAAATAAATTCAATAATGGGATTATAAAGGCATTTAAACCGAGTAATAAGGCTTTTCTAGGCATGAGTGACTATAAATGATCTTTTCTTGACAATGGACGGCTTTCACTCCACGTTTCCCGATACAAACAATCAATTAGAATCTGTTTTAATCAAAAAATGTAAAAATATTAAAATTAAATTCAATTATGGGATTATAAAATCATTTAAAACGAGTATTAAGGCTTTTCTAGGCATGAGAGACTATAAATGAACTTTTCTTGACGATGGATGGCTTTCGCTCCATGTTTCCCAAGGCAAACAATCAATTACAATCAGTTTTAATAAAAAAATATAAAAACAATTCAAAATAACTTCATTAATGGGATTATAAAGGCATTTAAACCGAGTAATAAGGCTTTTCTAGGCATGAGTGACTATAAATGAACTTTTCTTGACAATGGATGGCTTTCGCTCCTTGTTTCCCGAGGCAAACAATCAATTACAATCTGTTTTAATCAAAAAATGTAGTAACAATTCAAAATAAATTCAATAATGGGATTATAAAAGCATTTAAACCGAGTAATAAGGCTTTTCTAGGTATGAGTGACTATAAATGATCTATTCTTGACAATGGATGGCTTTTGCTCCATGTTTTCCGAGGCAAACAATCAATTACAATATGTTTTAATCAAAAAATGTAAAAAAAATTCAAAATAAATTCAATAATGGGGTTATAAAGGCATTTAAACCGAGTAATAACGCTTTTCTAGGCATGAGTGGCTATAAATGATGTTTTCTTGACAATGGATGGCTTTCGCTCCATGTTTCCCATGGCAAACAATCAATTACAATCTGTTTTAATCTAAAAATATAAAAACAATTCAAAATAAATTCAATAATGGGATTATAAAGGCCTTTAAACCGAGTAATAAGGCTTTGCTAGGCATAAGTGACAATAAATGAACTTTTCTTGACTATGGATGGCTTTCGCTCCATGTTTCCCGAGGTAAATAATAAATTACAATCTGTTTTAATCAAAAAATTGAAAAAAAATTCAACATAAATTCAATAATGGGATTATAAAGGCATTTAAACTGAGTAATAAGGCTTTTCTAGGCATGAGTGACTATAAATGATCTTTTCTTGACAATGGATGGCTTTCGCTCCATGTTTCCCACGGCAAACAATCAATTACAATCTGTTTTAAGCAAAAAATATAAAAACAATTCAAAATAAATTCAATAATGGGATTATAAAGGCATTTAAACCGAGTAATAAGGCTTTTCTAGGCATGAGTGGCTATAAATGATCTTTTCTTGACAATGGATGGCTTTCGCTCCATGTTTCCCGAGGCAAACAATCAATTACAATCTGTTTTAATCAAAAAATGTAAAAACAATTCAAAATAAATTCAATAATGGGATTATAAAGGCATTTAAACTAAGTAATAAGGCTTTTCTAGGCATGAGTGACTATAAATGATCTTTTCTTGACAATGGATGGCTTTAGCTCCATGTTTCCCGAGGCAAACAATCAATTACAATTTGTTTTAATCATAAAATTGAAAAACAATTCAAAATAAATTCAATGATGGGATTATAAAAGCATTTAAACCGAGTAATAAGGCTTTTTTAGGCATAAGTGACTATAAATGATCTATTCTTGACAATGGATGGGTTTTGCTCCATGTTTCCCGAGGCAAACAATCAATTACAATATGTTTTATTCAAAAAATGTAAAAAAAATTCAAAATAAATTCAATAATGGGATTATAAAGGCATTTAAACTAAGTAATAAGGCTTTTCTAGGCATGAGTGACTATAAATGATCTTTTCTTGACAATTGATGGCTTTAGCTCCATGTTTCCTGAGGCAAACAATCAATTACAATTTGTTTTAATCATAAAATTGAAAAACAATTCAAAATAAATTCAATGATGGGATTATAAAAGCATTTAAACCGAGTAATAAGGCTTTTTTAGGCATAAGTGACTATAAATGATCTATTCTTGACAATGGATGGGTTTTGCTCCATGTTTCCCGAGGCAAACAATCAATTACAATATGTTTTATTCGAAAAATGTAAAAAAAATTCAAAATAAATTCAATAATGGGATTATAAAGGCATTTAAACCGAGTAATAAGGCTTTTCTAGGCATGAGTGACTATAAATGATCTTTTCTTGACAATGGATGGCTTTCGCTCCATGTTTCCCGAGGCAAACAATCAATTACAATCTGTTTTAATCAAAAATGTAAAAACAATTCAAAATAAATTCAATAATGGGATTATAAAGCATTTAAACTAAGTAATAAGGCTTTTCTAGGCATGAGTGACTATAAATGATCTTTTCTTGACAATGGATGGCTTTAGCTCCATGTTTCCCGAGGCAAACAATCAATTACAATTTGTTTTAATCATAAAATTGAAAAACAATTCAAAATAAATTCAATGATGGGATTATAAAAGCATTTAAACCGAGTAATAAGGCTTTTTTAGGCATAAGTGACTATAAATGATCTATTCTTGACAATGGATGGGTTTTGCTCCATGTTTCCCGAGGCAAACAATCAATTACAATATGTTTTATTCAAAAAATGTAAAAAAAAATTCAAAATAAATTCAATAATGGGATTATAAAGGCATTTAAACCGAGTAATAAGGCTTTTCTAGGCATGAGTGACTATAAATGATCTTTTCTTGACAATGGATGGCTTTCGCTCCATGTTTCTCGAGGCAAACAATCAATTACAATCTGTTTTAATCAAAAAATGTAAAAACAATTCAAAATAAATTCAATAATGGGATTATAAAGGCATTTAAACTAAGTAATAAGGCTTTTCGAGGCATGAGTGACTATAAATGATCTTTTCTTGACAATGGATGGCTTTCGCTCCATGTTTCCCGAGGCAAACAATCAATTAAGATCTGTTTTAATAAAAAAATGTAAAAACAATTCCAAATAAATTCAATAATGGGATTATAAAAGCATTTAAACCGAGTAATAAGGCTTTTCTAGGCATAAGTGACTATAAATGATCTATTCTTGACAATGGATGGGTTTTGCTCCATGTTTCCCGAGGCAAACAATCAATTACAATATGTTTTAATCAAAAAATGTAAAAAAAATTGAAAATAAATTCAATAATGGGATTATAAAGGCATTTAAACCGAGAAATGAGGCTTTTCTAGGTATGAGTGACTATAAATGATCTTTTCTTGAAAATGGATGGCTTTCGCTCCATGTTTCCCGAGGCAAACAATCAATTACAATATGTTTTAATCAAAAAATGTAAAAACAATTCAAAATAAATTCAATAATGGGATTATAAAGGCATTTAAACCGAGTAATAAGGCTTTTCTAGGCATGAGTGACTATAATTGATCTTTTCTTGACAATGGATGGCTTTCGCTCCATGTTTCCCACGGCAAACAATCAATTACAATCTGTTTTAATCAAAAAATATAAAAACAATTCAAAATAAATTCAATAATGGGATTATAAAGGCATTTAAACCGAGTAATAAGGCTTTTCTAGGCATGAGTGGCTATAAATGATCTTTTCTTGACAATGGATGGCTTTCGCTCCATGTTTCCCGAGGCAAACAATCAATTACAATCTGTTTTAATCAAAAAATGTAAAAACAATTCAAAATAAATTCAATAATGGGATTATAAAGGCCATTAAACCGAGAAATAAGGCTTTTCTAGGCATGAGTGCCTATAAATGATCTTTTCTTAAAAATGGATGGCTTTCGCTCCATGTTTCCCGAGGCAAACAATCAATTACAATCTGTTTTAATCAAAAAATGTGAAAACAATTCAAAATAAATTCAATAATGGGATTATAAAGGCCATTAAACCGAGTAATAAGGCTTATCTAGGCATGAGTGACTATAAATGATCTTTTCTTGACAATGGATGGTTTTTGCTCCATGTTTCCCGAGGCAAACAAACAATTACAATATGTTTTAATCAAAAAATGTAAAAAAAATTCAAAATAAATTCAATAATGGGATTATAAAGGCATTTAAACCGAGAAATAAGGCTTTTCTAGGCATGAGTGACTACAAATGATCTTTTCTTGAAAATGGATGGCTTTCGCTCCATGTTTCCCGAGGCAAACAATCAATTACAATCTGTTTTAATCAAAAAATGTAAAAACAATTCAAAATAAATTAAATAATGGGATTATAAAGGCATTTAAACCGAGTAATAAGGCTTATCTAGGCATGAGTGACTATAAATGATCTTTTCTTGACAATGGATGGCTTTCGCTCCATATTTCCCGAGGCAAACAATCAATTACAATCTGTTTTAATCAAAAAATGTAAAAACAATTCAAAATAAACTCAATAATGGGATTATAAAGGCATTTAAACTAAGTAATAAGGCTTTTCTAGGCATGAGTGACTGTAAATGATCTATTCTTGACAATGGATGGGTTTTGCTCCATGTTTCCCGAGGCAAACAAACAATTACAATATGTTTTAATCAAAAAATGTAAAAAAAATTCAAAACAAATTCAATATTGGGATGATAAAGGCATTTAAATCGAGAAATAAGGCTTTTCTAGGCATGAGTGACTGTAAATGATCTTTTCTTGAAAATGGATGGCTTTCGCTCCATGTTTCCCGAGGCAAACAATCAATTACAATATGTTTTAATCAAAAAATGTAAAAACAATTCAAAATAAATTCAATAATGGGATTATAAAGGCATTTAAACCGAGTAATAACGCTTATCTAGGCATGAGTGACTATAAATGATCTTTTCTTGACAATGGATGGCTTTCGCTCCATATTTCCCGAGGCAAACAATCAATTACAATCTGTTTTAATCAAAAAATGTAAAAACAATTCAAAATACACTCAATAATGGGATTATAAAGGCATTTAAACTAAGTAATAAGGCTTATCTAGGCATGAGTGACTATAAATGATCTTTTCTTGACAATGGATGGCTTTCGCTCCATATTTCCCGAGGCAAACAATCAATTGCAATCTGTTTTAATCAAAAAATGTAAAAACAATTCAAAATAAACTCAATAATGGGATTATAAAGGCATTTAAACTAAGTAATAAGGCTTTTCTAGGCATGAGTGACTGTAAATGATCATTTCTTGACAATGGATGGCTTTCGCTCCATGTTTCCCGAGGAAAACAATCAATTACAATCTGTTTTAATCAAAAAATGTAAAAACAATTCAAAATAAATTGAATAATGGGATTTAAAAAGCATTTAAACCGAGTAATAAGGCTTTTTTAGGCATAAGTGACTATAAATGATCTATTCTTGACAATGGATGGGTTTTGCTCCATGTTTACCGAGGGAAACAATGAATTACAATATGTTTTAATCAAAAAATGTAAAAAAAATTCAAAATAAATTCAATAATGGGATTATAAAGGCATTTAAACCGAGTAATAAGGCTTTTCTAGGCATGAGTGACTATAAATGATCTTTTCTTGACAATGGATGGCTTTCGCTCCATGTTTCCCGAGGCAAACAATCAATTACAATCTGTTTTAATCAAAAAATTTAAAAACAATTCAAAATAAATTCAATAATGGGATTATAAAGGCATTTAAACCGAGTAATAAGGCTTATCTAGGCATGAGTGACTATAAATGATCTTTTCTTGACAATGGATGGCTTTCGCTCCATGTTTCCCACGGCAAACAATCAATTACAATCTGTTTTAATCAAAAAATATAAAAACAATTCAAAATAAATACAATAATGGGATTATAAAGGCATTTAAACCGAGTAATAAGGCTTTTCTAGGCAAGAGTGGCTATAAATGATCTTTTCTTGACAATGGATGGCTTTCGCTCCATGTTTCCCGAGGCAAACAATCAATTACAATCTGTTTTAATCAAAAAATGTAAAAACAATTCAAAATAAATTCAATAATGGGATTATAAAAGCATTTAAACCGAGAAATAAGGCTTTTCTAGGAATGAGTGCCTATAAATGATCTTTTCTTGACAATGGATGGCTTTTGCTCCATGTTTCCCGAGGCAAACAATCAATTACATTTTGTTTTAATCATAAAATTGAAAAACAATTCAAAATAAATTCAATAATGGGATTATAAAAGCATTTAAACCGAGTAATAAGGCTTTTCTAGGCATAAGTGACTATAAATGATCTATTCTTGACAATGGATGGGTTTTGCTCCATGTTTACCGAGGGAAACAATGAATTACAATATGTTTTAATCAAAAAATGTAAAAAAAATTCAAAATAAATTCAATAATGGGATTATAAAGGCATTTAAACCGAGTAATAAGGCTTTTCTAGGCATGAGTGACTATAAATGATCTTTTCTTGACAATGGATGGCTTTCGCTCCATGTTTCCCGAGGCAAACAATCAATTACAATCTGTTTTAATCAAAAAATTTAAAAACAATTCAAAATAAATTTAATAATGGGATTATAAAGGCATTTAAACCGAGTAATAAGGCTTATCTAGGCATGAGTGACTATAAATGATCTTTTCTTGACAATGGATGGCTTTCGCTCCATGTTTCCCACGGCAAACAATCAATTACAATCTGTTTTAATCAAAAAATATAAAAACAATTCAAAATAAATACAATAATGGGATTATAAAGGCATTTAAACCGAGTAATAAGGCTTTTCTAGGCAAGAGTGGCTATAAATGATCTTTTCTTGACAATGGATGGCTTTCGCTCCATGTTTCCCGAGGCAAACAATCAATTACAATCTGTTTTAATCAAAAAATGTAAAAACAATTCAAAATAAATTCAATAATGGGATTATAAAAGCATTTAAACCGAGAAATAAGGCTTTTCTAGGAATGAGTGCCTATAAATGATCTTTTCTTGACAATGGATGGCTTTTGCTCCATGTTTCCCGAGGCAAACAATCAATTACATTTTGTTTTAATCATAAAATTGAAAAACAATTCAAAATAAATTCAATAATGGGATTATAAAAGCATTTAAACCGAGTAATAAGGCTTTTCTAGGCATAAGTGACTATAAATGATCTATTCTTGACAATGGATGGGTTTTGCTCCATGTTTCCCGAGGCAAACAAACAATTACAATATGTTTTAATCAAAAAATGTAAAAAAAATTCAAAACAAATTCAATATTGGGATGATAAAGGCACTTAAACCGAGAAATAAGGCTTTTCTAGGCATGAGTGACTATAAATGATCTTTTCTTGAAAATGGATGGCTTTCGCTCCATGTTTCCCAAGGCAAACAATCAATTACAATCTGTTTTAATCAAAAAATGTAAAAACAATTCAAAATAAATTCAATAATGGGATTATAAAGGCATTTAAACCGAGTAATAATGCTTATCTAGGCATGAGTGACTATAAATGATCTTTTCTTGACAATGGATGGCTTTCGCTCCATATTTCCCGAGGCAAACAATCAGTTACAATCTGTTTTAATCAAAAAATGTAAAAACAATTCAAAATAAACTCAATAATGGGATTATAAAGGCATTTAAACTAAGTAATAAGGCTTATCTAGGCATGAGTGACTCTAAATGATCTTTTCTTGACAATGGATGGCTTTCGCTCCATATTTCCCGAGGCAAACAATCAATTACAATCTGTTTTAATCAAAAAATGTAAAAACAATTCAAAATAAACTCAATAATGGGATTATAAAGGCATTTAAACTAAGTAATAAGGCTTTTCTAGGCATGAGTGACTGTAAATGATCATTTCTTGACAATGGATGGCTTTCGCTCCATGTTTCCCGAGGCAAACAATCAATTACAATCTGTTTTAATCAAAAAATGTAAAAACAATTCAAAATAAATTGAATAATGGGATTTAAAAAGCATTTAAACCGAGTAATAAGGCTTTTTTAGGCATAAGTGACTATAAATGATCTATTCTTGACAATGGATGGGTTTTGCTCCATGTTTACCGAGGGAAACAATCAATTACGATATGTTTTAATCAAAAAATGTAAAAAAAATTCAAAATAAATTCAATAATGGGATTATAAAGGCATTTAAACCGAGTAATAAGGCTTTTCTAGGCATGAGTGACTATAAATGATCTTTTCTTGACAATGGATGGCTTTCGCTCCATGTTTCCCGAGGCAAACAATCAATTACAATCTGTTTTAATCAAAAAATTTAAAAACAATTCAAAATAAATTAAATAATGGGATTATAAAGGCATTTAAACCGAGTAATAAGGCTTATCTAGGCATGAGTGACTATAAATGATCTTTTCTTGACAATGGATGGCTTTCGCTCCATGTTTCCCACGGCAAACAATCAATTACAATCTGTTTTAATCAAAAAATATAAAAACAATTCAAAATAAATTCAATAATGGGATTATAAAGGCATTTAAACCGAGTAATAAGGCTTTTCTAGGCATGACTAGCTATAAATGATCTTTTCTTGACAATGGATGGCTTTCGCTCCATGTTTCCCGAGGCAAACAATCAATTACAATCTGTTTTAATCAAAAATGTAAAAACAATTGAAAATAAATTCAATAATGGGATTATGAAGGCATTTAAACCGAGTAATAAGGCTTTTCTAGGCATGAGTGACTATAAATGATCTTTTCTTGACAATGGATGGCTTTCGCTCCATATTTCCCGAGGCAAACAATCAATTACAATCTGTTTTAATCAAAAAATGTAAAAACAATTCAAAATAAATTCAATAATGGGATTATAAAGGCATTTAAACTAAGTAATAAGGCTCTTCGAGGCATGAGTGACTATAAATTATCTTTTCTTGACAATGGATGGCTTTCGCTCCATGTTTCCCGAGGCAAACAATCAATTAGGATCTGTTTTAATCAAAAAATGTAAAAACAATTCCAAATAAATTCAATAATGGGATTATAAAAGCATTTAAACCGAGTAATAAGGCTTTTCTAGGCATAAGTGACTATAAATGATCTATTCTTGACAATGGATGGATTTTGCTCCATGTTTCCCGAGGCAAACAATCAATTACAATATGTTTTAATCAAAAAATGTAAAAAAATTCAAAATAAATTCAATAATGAGATTATAAAGGCATTTAAACCGAGTAATAAGGCTTTTCTAGGCATGAGTGACTATAAATGATCTTTTCTTGACAATGGATGGCTTTCGCTCCATGTTTCCCGAGGCAAACAATCAATTACAATCTGTTTTAATCAAAAAATTTAAAAACAATTCAAAATAAATTCAATAATGGGATTATAAAGGCATTTAAACCGAGTAATAAGGCTTATCTAGGCATGAGTGACTATAAATGATCTTTTCTTGACAATGGATGGCTTTCGCTCCATGTTTCCCACGGCAAACAATCAATTACAATCTGTTTTAATCAAAAAATATAAAAACAATTCAAAATAAATTCAATAATGGCATTATAAAGGCATTTAAACCGAGTAATAAGGATTTTCTAGGCATGACTGGCTATAAATGATCTTTTCTTGACAATGGATGGCTTTCGCTCTATGTTTCCCGAGGCAAACAATCAATTACAATCTGTTTTAATCAAAAATGTAAAAACAATTCAAAATAAATTCAATAATGGGATTATAAAGGCATTTAAACCGAGTAATAAGGCTTTTCTAGGCATGAGTGACTATAAATGATCTTTTCTTGACAATGGATGGCTTTCGCTCCATATTTCCCGAGGCAAACAATCAATTACAATCTGTTTTAATCAAAAAATGTAAAAACAATTCAAAATAAATTCAATAATGGGATTATAAAGGCATTTAAACTAAGTAATAAGGCTTTTCGAGGCATGAGTGACTATAAATGATCTTTTCTTGACAATGGATGGCTTTCGCTCCATGTTTCCCGGGGCAAACAATCAATTAGGATCTGTTTTAATCAAAAAATGTAAAAACAATTCCAAATAAATTCAATAATGGGATTATAAAAGCATTTAAACCGAGTAATAAGGCTTTTCTAGGCATAAGTGACTATAAATGATCTATTCTTGACAATGGATGGGTTTTGCTCCATGTTTCCCGAGGCAAACAATCAATTACAATATGTTTTAATCAAAAAATGTAAAAAAATTCAAAATAAATTCAATAATGAGATTATAAAGGCATTTAAACCGAGTAATAAGGCTTTTCTAGGCATGAGTGACTATAAATGATCTTTTCTTGACAATGGATGGCTTTCGCTCCATGTTTCCCGAGGCAAACAATCAATTACAATCTGTTTTAATCAAAAAATGCAAAAACAATTCAAAATAAATTCAATAATGGGATTATAAAGGCATTTAAACTAAGTAATAAGGCTTTTCGAGGCATGAGTGACTATAAATGATCTTTTCTTGACAATGGATGGCTTTCGCTCCATGTTTCCCGAGGCAAACAATCAATTAGGATCTGTTTTAATCAAAAAATGTAAAAACAATTCCAAATAAATTCAATAATGGGATTATAAAAGCATTTAAACCGAGTAATAAGGCTTTTGTAGGCATAAGTGACTATAAATGATCTATTCTTGACAATGGATGGGTTTTGCTCCATGTTTCCCGAGGCAAACAATCAATTACAATATGTTTTAATCAAAAAATGTAAAAAAATTCAAAATAAATTCAATAATGAGATTATAAAGGCATTTAAACCGAGTAATAAGGCTTTTCTAGGCATGAGTGACTATAAATGATCTTTTCTTGACAATGGATGGCTTTCGCTCCATGTTTCCCACGGCAAACAATCAATTACAATCTGTTTTAATCAAAAAATATAAAAACAATTCAAAATAAATTCAATAATGGGATTATAAAGGCATTTAAACCGAGTAATAAGGCTTTTCTAGGCATGACTGGCTATAAATGATCTTTTCTTGACAATGGATGGCTTTCGCTCCATGTTTCCCGAGGCAAACAATCAATTACAATCTGTTTTAATCAAAAATGTAAAAATAATTCAAAATAAATTCAATAATGGGATTATAAAGGCATTTAAACCGAGTAATAAGGCTTTTCTAGGCATGAGTGACTATAAATGATCTTTTCTTGACAATGGATGGCTTTCGCTCCATATTTCCCGAGGCAAACAATCAATTACAATCTGTTTTAATCAAAAAATGTAAAAACAATTCAAAATAAATTCAATAATGGGATTATAAAGGCATTTAAACTAAGTAATAAGGCTTTTCGAGGCATGAGTGACTATAAATGATCTTTTCTTGACAATGGATGGCTTAAGCTCCATGTTTCCCGAGGCAAACAATCAATTACAATCTGTTTTAATCAAAAAATGTAAAAACAATTCAAAATAAATTCAATAATGGGATTATAAAGGCATTTAAACTGAGAAATGAGGCTTTTCTAGGCATGAGTGACTATAAATGATCTTTTCTTGAAAATGGATGGCTTTCGCTCCATGTTTCCCGAGGCAAACAATCAATTACAATATGTTTTAATCAAAAAAAGTAAAAATAATTCAAAATAAATTCAATAATGGGATTATAAAGGCATTTAAACCGAGTAATAAGGCTTTTCTAGGCATGAGTGACTATAAATGATCTTTTCTTGACAATGGATGGCTTTCGCTCCATATTTCCCGAGGCAAACAATGAATTACAATCTGTTTTAATCAAAAATGTAAAAACAATTCAAAATAAATTCAATAATGGGATTATAAAGGCATTTAAACTAAGTAATAAGGCTTTTCTAGGCATGAGTGACTATAAATGATCTTTTCTTGACAATGGATGGCTTTTGCTCCATGTTTCCCGAGGCAAACAATCAATTACATTTTGTTTTAATCATAAAATTGAAAAACAATTCAAAATAATTTCAATAATGGGATTATAAAAGCATTTAAACCGAGTAATAAGGCTTTTCTAGGCATAAGTGACTATAAATGATCTATTCTTGACAATGGACGGGTTTTGCTCCATGTTTCCCGAGGCAAACAATCAATTACAATATGTTTTATTCAAAAAATTTAAAAAAAATTCAAAATAAATTCAATAATGGGATTATAAAGGCATTTAAACCGAGTAATAAGGCTTTTCTAGGCATGAGTGACTATAAATGATCTTTTCTTGACAATGGATGGCTTTCGCTCCATGTTTCCCGAGGCAAACAATCAATTACAATATGTTTTAATCAAAAAATGGAAAAACAATTCAAAATAAATTCAATAATGGGATTATAAAGGCATTTAAACCGAGTAATAAGGCTTTTCTAGGCATGAGTGACTATAAATGATCTTTTCTTGACAATGGATGGCTTTCGCTCCATATTTCCCGAGGCAAACAATCAATTACAATCTGTTTTAATCAAAAAATGTAAAAACAATTCAAAATAAATTCAATAATGGGATTATAAAGGCATTTAAACTAAGTAATAAGGCTTTTCGAGGCATGAGTGACTATAAATGATCTTTTCTTGACAATGGATGGCTTTCGCTCCATGTTTCCTGAGGCAAACAATCAATTAAGATCTGTTTTAATCAAAAAATGTAAAAACAATTCCAAATAAATTCAATAATGGGATTATAAAAGCATTTAAACCGAGTAATAAGGCTTTTCTAGGCATAAGTGACTATAAATGATCTATTCTTGACAATGGATGGGTTTTGCTCCATGTTTACCGAGGGAAACAATCAATTACGATATGTTTTAATCAAAAAATGTAAAAACAATTCAAAATAAACTCAATAATGGGATTATAAAGGCATTTAAACTAAGTAATAAGGCTTTTCTAGGCATGAGTGACTGTAAATGATCTATTCTTGACAATGGATGGGTTTTGCTCCATGTTTCCCGAGGCAAACAATCAATTACATTATGTTTTAATCAAAAAATGTAAAAAAAATTCAAAATAAATTCAATAATGAGATTATAAAGGCATTTAAACCGAGTAATAAGGCTTTTCTAGGCATGAGTGACTATAAATGATCTTTTCTTGACAATGGATGGCTTTCGCTCCATGTTTCCCGAGGCAAACAATCAATTACAATATGTTTTAATCAAAAAATGTAAAAAAAATTCAAAATAAATTCAATAATGGGATTATAAAGGCATTTAAACCGAGTAATAAGGCTTTTTTAGGCATAAGTGACTATAAATGATCTATTCTTGACAATGGATGGGTTTTGCTCCATGTTTCCCGAGGCAAACAAACAATTACAATATGTTTTAATCAAAAAATGTAAAAAAAATTCAAAACAAATTCAATATTGGGATGATAAAGGCATTTAAACCGAGAAATAAGGCTTTTCTAGGCATGAGTGACTATAAATGATCTTTTCTTGAAAATGGATGGCTTTCGCTCCATGTTTCCCGAGGCAAACAATCAATTACAATTTGTTTTAATCAAAAAATGTAAAAACAATTCAAAATAAATTCAATAATGGGATTATAAAGGCATTTAAACCGAGTAATAACGCTTATCTAGGCTTGAGTGACTATAAATGATCTTTTCTTGACAATGGATGGCTTTCGCTCCATATTTCCCAAGGAAAACAATCAATTACAATCTGTTTTAATCAAAAAATGTAAAAACAATTCAAAATAAACTCAATAATGGGATTATAAAGGCATTTAAACTAAGTAATAAGGCTTTTCGAGGCATGAGTGACTATAAATGATCTTTTCTTGACAATGGATGGCTTTCGCTCCATGTTTCCCGAGGCAAACAATCAATTAAGATCTGTTTTAATCAAAAAATGTAAAAACAATTCCAAATAAATTCAATAATGGGATTATAAAAGCATTTAAACCTAGCAATAAGGCTTTTCTAGGCATAAGTGACTATAAATGATCTATTCTTGACAATGGATGGGTTTTGCTCCATGTTTCCCGAGGCAAACAATCAATTACAATATGTTTTAATCAAAAAATGTAAACAAAATTCAAAATAAATTCAATAATGGGATTATAAAGGCATTTAAACTGAGTAATAAGGCTTTTCTAGGCATGAGTGACTATAAATGATCTTTTCTTGACAATGGATGGCTTTCGCTCCATGTTTCCCGAGGCAAACAATCAATTACAATATGTTTTAATCAAAAAATGTAAAAATAATTCAAAATAAATTCAATAATGGGATTATAAAGGCATTTAAACCGAGTAATAAGGCTTTTCTAGGCATGAGTGACTATAAATGATCTTTTCTTGACAATGGATGGCTTTCGCTCCATATTTCCCGAGGCAAACAATGAATTACAATCTGTTTTAATCAAAAATGTAAAAACAATTCAAAATAAATTCAATAATGGGATTATAAAGGCATTCAAACTAAGTAATAAGGCTTTTCTAGGCATGAGTGACTATAAATGATCTTTTCTTGACAATGGATGGCTTAAGCTCCATGTTTCCCGAGGCAAACAATCAATTACGATCTGTTTTAATCAAAAAATGTAAAAACAATTCAAAATAAATTCAATAATGGGATTATAAAGGCATTTAAACTGAGAAATGAGGCTTTTCTAGGCATGAGTGACTATAAATGATCTTTTCTTGAAAATGGATGGCTTTCGCTCCATGTTTCCCGAGGCAAACAATCAATTACAATATGTTTTAATCAAAAAATGTAAAAATAATTCAAAATAAATTCAATAATGGGATTATAAAGGCATTTAAACCGAGTAATAAGGCTTTTCTAGGCATGAGTGACTATAAATGATCTTTTCTTGACAATGGATGGCTTTCGCTCCATATTTCCCGAGGCAAACAATGAATTACAATCTGTTTTAATCAAAAATGTAAAAACAATTCAAAATAAATTCAATAATGGGATTATAAAGGCATTTAAACTAAGTAATAAGGCTTTTCTAGGCATGAGTGACTATAAATGATCTTTTCTTGACAATGGATGGCTTTTGCTCCATGTTTCCCGAGGCAAACAATCAATTACATTTTGTTTTAATCATAAAATTGAAAAACAATTCAAAATAATTTCAATAATGGGATTATAAAAGCATTTAAACCGAGTAATAAGGCTTTTCTAGGCATAAGTGACTATAAATGATCTATTCTTGACAATGGACGGGTTTTGCTCCATGTTTCCCGAGGCAAACAATCAATTACAATATGTTTTATTCAAAAAATTTAAAAAAAATTCAAAATAAATTCAATAATGGGATTATAAAGGCATTTAAACCGAGTAATAAGGCTTTTCTAGGCATGAGTGACTATAAATGATCTTTTCTTGACAATGGATGGCTTTCGCTCCATGTTTCCCGAGGCAAACAATCAATTACAATATGTTTTAATCAAAAAATGGAAAAACAATTCAAAATAAATTCAATAATGGGATTATAAAGGCATTTAAACCGAGTAATAAGGCTTTTCTAGGCATGAGTGACTATAAATGATCTTTTCTTGACAATGGATGGCTTTCGCTCCATATTTCCCGAGGCAAACAATCAATTACAATCTGTTTTAATCAAAAAATGTAAAAACAATTCAAAATAAATTCAATAATGGGATTATAAAGGCATTTAAACTAAGTAATAAGGCTTTTCGAGGCATGAGTGACTATAAATGATCTTTTCTTGACAATGGATGGCTTTCGCTCCATGTTTCCTGAGGCAAACAATCAATTAAGATCTGTTTTAATCAAAAAATGTAAAAACAATTCCAAATAAATTCAATAATGGGATTATAAAAGCATTTAAACCGAGTAATAAGGCTTTTCTAGGCATAAGTGACTATAAATGATCTATTCTTGACAATGGATGGGTTTTGCTCCATGTTTACCGAGGGAAACAATCAATTACGATATGTTTTAATCAAAAAATGTAAAAACAATTCAAAATAAACTCAATAATGGGATTATAAAGGCATTTAAACTAAGTAATAAGGCTTTTCTAGGCATGAGTGACTGTAAATGATCTATTCTTGACAATGGATGGGTTTTGCTCCATGTTTCCCGAGGCAAACAATCAATTACATTATGTTTTAATCAAAAAATGTAAAAAAAATTCAAAATAAATTCAATAATGAGATTATAAAGGCATTTAAACCGAGTAATAAGGCTTTTCTAGGCATGAGTGACTATAAATGATCTTTTCTTGACAATGGATGGCTTTCGCTCCATGTTTCCCGAGGCAAACAATCAATTACAATATGTTTTAATCAAAAAATGTAAAAAAAATTCAAAATAAATTCAATAATGGGATTATAAAGGCATTTAAACCGAGTAATAAGGCTTTTTTAGGCATAAGTGACTATAAATGATCTATTCTTGACAATGGATGGGTTTTGCTCCATGTTTCCCGAGGCAAAAAAACAATTACAATATGTTTTAATCAAAAAATGTAAAAAAAATTCAAAACAAATTCAATATTGGGATGATAAAGGCATTTAAACCGAGAAATAAGGCTTTTCTAGGCATGAGTGACTATAAATGATCTTTTCTTGAAAATGGATGGCTTTCGCTCCATGTTTCCCGAGGCAAACAATCAATTACAATTTGTTTTAATCAAAAAATGTAAAAACAATTCAAAATAAATTCAATAATGGGATTATAAAGGCATTTAAACCGAGTAATAACGCTTATCTAGGCTTGAGTGACTATAAATGATCTTTTCTTGACAATGGATGGCTTTCGCTCCATATTTCCCAAGGCAAACAATCAATTACAATCTGTTTTAATCAAAAAATGTAAAAACAATTCAAAATAAACTCAATAATGGGATTATAAAGGCATTTAAACTAAGTAATAAGGCTTTTCGAGGCATGAGTGACTATAAATGATCTTTTCTTGACAATGGATGGCTTTCGCTCCATGTTTCCCGAGGCAAACAATCAATTAAGATCTGTTTTAATCAAAAAATGTAAAAACAATTCCAAATAAATTCAATAATGGGATTATAAAAGCATTTAAACCTAGCAATAAGGCTTTTCTAGGCATAAGTGACTATAAATGATCTATTCTTGACAATGGATGGGTTTTGCTCCATGTTTCCCGAGGCAAACAATCAATTACAATATGTTTTAATCAAAAAATGTAAACAAAATTCAAAATAAATTCAATAATGGGATTATAAAGGCATTTAAACTGAGTAATAAGGTTTTTCTAGGCATGAGTGACTATAAATGATCTTTTCTTGACAATGGATGGCTTTCGCTCCATGTTTCCCGAGGCAAACAATCAATTACAATCTGTTTTAATCAAAAAATTTAAAAACAATACAAAATAAATTCAGTAATGGGATATAAAGGCATTTAAACCGAGTAATAAGGCTTATCTAGGCATGAGGGACTATAAATGATCTTTTCTTTACAATGGATGGCTTTCGCTCCATATTTCCCGAGGCAAACAATCAATTACAATCTGTTTTAATCAAAAAATGTAAAAACAATTCAAAATAAACTCAATAATGGGATTATAAAGGCATTTAAACTAAGTAATAAGGCTTTTCTAGGCATGAGTGACTGTAAATGATCTATTCTTGACAATGGATGGGTTTGGCTCCATGTTTCCCGAGGCAAACAATCAATTACAATTTATTTTATTCAAAAAATGTAAAAAAAATTGAAAATAAATTCAATAATGAGATTATAAAGGCATTTAAACCGAGTAATAAGGCTTTTCTAGGCATGAGTGACTATAAATGATCTTTTCTTGACAATGGATGGCTTTCGCTCCATGTTTCCCGAGGCAAACAATCAATTACAATATGTTTTAATCAAAAAATGTAAAAAAAATTCAAAATAAATTCAATAATGGGATTATAAAGGCATTTAAACCGAGTAATAAGGCTTTTTTAGGCATAAGTGACTATAAATGATCTATTCTTGACAATGGATGGGTTTTGCTCCATGTTTCCCGAGGCAAACAAACAATTACAATATGTTTTAATCAAAAAATGTAAAAAAAATTGAAAATAAATTCAATAAAGGGATTATAAAGGCATTTAAACTGAGAAATGAGGCTTTTCTAGGCATGAGTGACTATAAATGATCTTTTCTTGAAAATGGATGGCTTTCGCTCCATGTTTCCCGAGGGAAACAATGAATTACAATATGTTTTAATCAAAAAATGTAAAAAAAATTCAAAATAAATTCAATAATGGGATTATAAAGGCATTTAAACCGAGTAATAAGGCTTTTCTAGGCATGAGTGACTATAAATGATCTTTTCTTGACAATGGATGGCTTTCGCTCCATGTTTCCCACGGCAAACAATCAATTACAATCTGTTTTAATCAAAAAATATAAAAACAATTCAAAATAAATTCAATAATGTGATTATAAAGGCATTTAAACCGAGTAATAAGGCTTTTCTAGGCATGAGTGGCTATAAATGATCTTTTCTTGACAATGGATGGCTTTCGCTCCATGTTTCCCGAGGCAAACAATCAATTACAATCTGTTTTAATCAAAAAATGTAAAAACATTTCAAAATAAATTCAATAATGGGATTATAAAAGCATTTAAACCGAGAAATAAGGCTTTTCTAGCCATGAGTGCCTATAAATGATCTTTTCTTGACAATGGATGGCTTTCGCTCCATATTTCCCGAGGCAAACAATCAATTACAATCTGTTTTAATCAAAAATGTAAAAACAATTCAAAATAAATTCAATAATGGGATTATAAAGGCATTTAAACTAAGTAATAAGGCTTTTCTAGGCATGAGTGACTATAAATGATCTTTTCTTGACAATGGATGGCTTTTGCTCCATGTTTCCCGAGGCAAACAATCAATTACATTTTGTTTTAATCATAAAATTGAAAAACAATTCAAAATAATTTCAATAATGGGATTATAAAAGCATTTAAACCGAGTAATAAGGCTTTTCTAGGCATAAGTGACTATAAATGATCTATTCTTGACAATGGATGGGTTTTGCTCCATGTTTCCCGAGGCAAACAATCAATTACAATATGTTTTATTCAAAAAATTTAAAAAAAATTCAAAATAAATTCAATAATGGGATTATAAAGGCATTTAAACCGAGTAATAAGGCTTTTCTAGGCATGAGTGACTATAAATGATCTTTTCTTGACAATGGATGGCTTTCGCTCCATGTTTCCCGAGGCAAACAATCAATTACAATATGTTTTAATCAAAAAATGTAAAAAAAATTCAAAATAAATTCAATAATGGGATTATAAAGGCATTTAAACCGAGTAATAAGGCTTTTCTAGGCATAAGTGACTATAAATGATCTATTCTTGACAATGGATGGGTTTTGCTCCATCTTTCCCGAGGCAAACAACCAATTACAATATGTTTTATTCAAAAAATGTAAAAAAAATTCAAAATAAATTCAATAATGGGATTATAAAGGCATTTAAACCGAGTAATAAGGCTTTTCTAGGCATGAGTGACTATAAATGATCTTTTCTTGACAATGGATGGCTTTCGCTCCATTTTTCCTACGGCAAACAATCAATTACAATCTGTTTTAATCAAAAAATATAAAAACAATTCAAAATAAATTCAATAATGGGATTATAAAGGCATTTAAACCGAGTAATAAGGCTTTTCTAGGCATGAGTGACTATAAATGATCTTTTCTTGACAATGGATGGCTTTCGCTCCATATTTCCCGAGGCAAACAATCAATTACAATCTGTTTTAATCAAAAAATGTAAAAACAATTCAAAATAAATTCAATAATGGGATTATAAAGGCATTTAAACTATGTAATAAGGCTTTTCGAGGCATGAGTGACTATAAATGATCTTTTCTTGACAATGGATGGCTTTCGCTCCATGTTTCCTGAGGCAAACAATCAATTAAGATCTGTTTTAATCAAAAAATGTAAAAACAATTCCAAATAAATTCAATAATGGGATTATAAAAGCATTTAAACCGAGTAATAAGGCTTTTCTAGGCATAAGTGACTATAAATGATCTATTCTTGACAATGGATGGGTTTTGCTCCATGTTTACCGAGGGAAACAATCAATTACGATATGTTTTAATCAAAAAATGTAAAAAACAATTCAAAATAAACTCAATAATGGGATTATAAAGGCATTTAAACTAAGTAATAAGGCTTTTCTAGGCATGAGTGACTGTAAATGATCTATTCTTGACAATGGATGGGTTTTGCTCCATGTTTCCCGAGGCAAACAATCAATTACAATATGTTTTAATCAAAAAATGTAAAAAAAATTCAAAATAAATTCAATAATGAGATTATAAAGGCATTTAAACCGAGTAATAAGGCTTTTCTAGGCATGAGTGACTATAAATGATCTTTTCTTGACAATGGATGGCTTTCGCTCCATGTTTCCCGAGGCAAACAATCAATTACAATATGTTTTAATCAAAAAATGTAAAAAAAATTCAAAATAAATTCAATAATGGGATTATAAAGGCATTTAAACCGAGTAATAAGGCTTTTTTAGGCATAAGTGACTATAAATGATATATTCTTGACAATGGATGGGTTTTGCTCCATGTTTGCCGAGGCAAACAAAGAATTACAATATGTCTTAATCAAAAAATGTAAAAAAAATTCAAAACAAATTCAATATTGGGATGATAAAGGCATTTAAACCGAGAAATAAGGCTTTTCTAGGCATGAGTGACTATAAATGATCTTTTCTTGAAAATGGATGGCTTTCGCTCCATGTTTCCCGAGGCAAACAATCAATTACAATTTGTTTTAATCAAAAAATGTAAAAACAATTCAAAATAAATTCAATAATGGGATTATAAAGGCATTTAAACCGAGTAATAACGCTTATCTAGGCATGAGTGACTATAAATGATCTTTTCTTGACAATGGATGGCTTTCGCTCCATATTTCCCGAGGCAAACAATCAATTACAATCTGTTTTAATCAAAAAATGTAAAAACAATTCAAAATAAACTCAATAATGGGATTATAAAGGCATTTAAACTAAGTAATAAGGCTTATCTAGGCATGAGTGACTCTAAATGATCTTTTCTTGACAATGGATGGCTTTCGCTCCATATTTCCCGAGGCAAACAATCAATTACAATATGTTTTAATCAAAAAATGTAAAAACAATTCAAAATAAACTCAATAATGGGATTATAAAGGCATTTAAACTAAGTAATAAGGCTTTTCTAGGCATGAGTGACTGTAAATGATCATTTCTTGACAATGGATGGCTTTCGCTCCATGTTTCCCGAGGCAAACAATCAATTACAATCTGTTTTAATCAAAAAATGTAAAAACAATTCAAAATAAATTGAATAATGGGATTTAAAAAGCATTTAAACCGAGTAATAAGGCTTTTTGAGGCATAAGTGACTAGAAATGATCTATTCTTGACAATGGATGGGTTTTGCTCCATGTTTACCGAGGGAAACAATCAATTACGATATGTTTTAATCAAAAAATGTAAAAAAAATTCAAAATAAATTCAATAATGGGATTATAAAGGCATTTAAACCGAGTAATAAGGCTTTTCTAGGCATGAGTGACTATAAATGATCTTTTCTTGACAATGGATGGCTTTCGCTCCATATTTCCCGAGGCAAACAATCAATTACAATATGTTTTAATCAAAAAATTTAAAAACAATTCAAAATAAATTCAATAATGGGATTATAAAGGCATTTAAACCGAGTAATAAGGCTTATCTAGGCATGAGTGACTATAAATGATCTTTTCTTGACAATGGATGGCTTTCGCTCCATGTTTCCCACGGCAAACAATCAATTACAATCTGTTTTAATCAAAAAATATAAAAACAATTCAAAATAAATTCAATAATGGGATTATAAAGGCATTTAAACCGAGTAATAAGGCTTTTCTAGGCATGAGTGGCTATAAATGATCTTTTCTTGACAATGGATGGCTTTCGCTCCATGTTTCCCGAGGCAAACAATCAATTACAATATGTTTTAATCAAAAAATGTAAAAACAATTCAAAATAAATTCAATAATGGGATTATAAAAGCATTTAAACCGAGAAATAAGGCTTTTCTAGGCATGAGTGCCTATAAATGATCTTTTCTTAACAATGGATGGCTTTCGCTCCGTATTTCCCGAGGCAAACAATCAATTACAATCTGTTTTAATCAAAAATGTAAAAACAATTCAAAATAAATTCAATAATGGGATTATAAAGGCATTTAAACTAAGTAATAAGGCTTTTCTAGGCATGAGTGACTATAAATGATCTTTTCTTGACAATGGATGGCTTTAGCTCCATGTTTCCCGAGGCAAACAATCAATTACAATTTGTTTTAATCATAAAATTGAAAAACAATTCAAAATAAATTCAATAATGGGATTATAAAAGCATTTAAACCGAGTAATAAGGCTTTTCTAGGCATAACTGACTATAAATGATCTATTCTTGACAATGGATGGGTTTTGCTCCATGTTTCCCGAGGCAAACAACCAATTACAATATGTTTTATTCAAAAAATGTAAAAAAAATGTAAAAAAAATTCAAAATAAATTCAATAATGGGATTATAAAGGCATTTAAACCGAGTAATAAGGCTTTTCTAGGCATGAGTGACTATAAATGATCTTTTCTTGACAATGGATGGCTTTCGCTCCATGTTTCCCGAGGCAAACAATCAATTACAATCTGTTTTAATCAAAAATGTAAAAACAATTCAAAATAAATTCAATAATGGGATTATAAAGGCATTTAAACCGAGTAATAAGGCTTTTCTAGGCATGAGTGACTATAAATGATCTTTTCTTGACAATGGATGGCATTCGCTCCATATTTCCCGAGGCAAACAGTCAATTACAATCTGTTTTAATCAAAAAATGTAAAAACAATTCAAAATAAATTCAATAATGGGATTATAAAGGCATTTAAACTAAGTAATAAGGCTTTTCGAGGCATGAGTGACTATAAATGATCTTTTCTTGACAATGGATGGCTTTCGCTCCATGTTTCCCGAGGCAAACAATCAATTAAGATCTGTTTTAATCAAAAAATGTAAAAACAATTCCAAATAAATTCAATAATGGGATTATAAAAGCATTTAAACCTAGCAATAAGGCTTTTCTAGGCATAAGTGACTATAAATGATCTATTCTTGACAATGGATGGGTTTGGCTCCATGTTTCCCGAGGCAAACAATCAATTACAATATGTTTTAATCAAAAAATGTAAAAAAAATTCAAAATAAATTCAATAATGAGATTATAAAGTCATTTAAACCGAGTAATAAGGCTTTTCTAGGCATGAGTGACTATAAATGATCTTTTCTTGACAATGGATGGCTTTCGCTCCATGTTTCCCGAGGCAAACAATCAATTACTATATGTTTTAATCAAAAAATGTAAAAAAAATTCAAAATAAATTCAATAATGGGATTATAAAGGCATTTAAACCGAGTAATAAGGCTTTTTTAGGCATAAGTGACTATAAATGATCTATTCTTGACAATGGATGGGTTTTGCTCCATGTTTCCCGAGGCAAACAAACAATTACAATTTGTTTTAATCAAAAAATGTAAAAAAAATTGAAAATAAATTCAATATTGGGATTATAAAGGCATTTAAACCGAGAAATGAGGCTTTTCTAGGCATGAGTGACTATAAATGATCTTTTCTTGAAAATGGATGGCTTTCGCTCCATGTTTCCCGAGGCAAACAATCAATTACAATCTGTTTTAATCAAAAAATGTAAAAACAATTCAAAATAAATTCAATAATGGGATTATAAAGGCATTTAAACCGAGTAATAAGGCATTTCTAGGCATGAGTGACTATAAATGATCTTTTCTTGACAATGGATGGCTTTCGCTCCATTTTTCCTACGGCAAACAGTCAATTACAATCTGTTTTAATCAAAAAATATAAAAACAATTCAAAATAAATTCAATAATGGGATTATAAAGGCATTTAAACCGAGTAATAAGGCTTTTCTAGGCATGAGTGGCTATAAATGATCTTTTCTTGACAATGGATGGATTTCGCTCCATGTTTCCCGAGGCAAACAATCAGTTACAATCTGTTTTAATCAAAAAATGTAAAAACAATTCAAAATAAATTCAATAATGGGATTATAAAGGCATTTAAACCGAGTAATAAGGCTTTTCTAGGCATGAGTGACTATAAATGATCTTTTCTTCAAAATGGATGGCTTTCGCTCCATGTTTCCCGAGGCAAACAATCAATTACAATCTGTTTTAATCAAAAAATGTAAAAACAATTCAAAATAAATTCAATAATGGGATTATAAAAGCATTTAAACCGAGTAATAAGGCTTTTCTAGGCATGAGTGACTATAAATTATCTTTTCTTGACAATGGATGGCTTTCGCTCCATGTTTTCCGAGGCAAACAATCAATTACAATCTGTTTTAATCAAAAAATGTAAAAACAAGTCAAAATAAATTCAATAATGGGATTATAAAGGCATTTAAACCGAGTAATAAGGCTTTTCTAGGCATGAGTGACTATAAATGATCTTTTCTTGACAATGGATGGCTTTCGCTCCATGTTTCCCGAGGCAAAAAATCAGTTACAATCTGTTTTAATCAAAAAATGTAAAAACAATTCAAAATAAATTCAATAATGGGATTATAAAGGCATTTAAACCGAGTAATAAGGCTTTTCTAGGCATGAGTGACTATAAATGATCTTTTCTTGACAATGGATGGCTGTCGCTCCATTTTTCCTACGGCAAACAATCAATTACAATCTGTTTTAATCAAAAAATATAAAAACAATTGAAAATAAATTCAATAATGGGATTATAAAGGCATTTAAACCGAGTAATAAGGCTTTTCTAGGCATGAGTGGCTATAAATGATCTTTTCTTGACAATGGATGGCTTTCGCTCCATGTTTCCCGAGGCAAACAATCAATTACAATCTGTTTTAATCAAAAAATGTAAAAACAATTCAAAATAAATTCAATAATGGGATTATAAAGGCATTTAAACCGAGTAATATGGCTTTTCTAGGCATGAGTGACTATAAATGATCTTTTCTTCAAAATGGATGGCTTTCGCTCCATGTTTCCCGAGGCAAACAATCAATTACAATCTGTTTTAATCAAAAAATGTAAAAACAATTCAAAATAAATTCAATAATGGGATTATAAAAGCATTTAAACCGAGTAATAAGGCTTTTCTAGGCATGAGTGACTATAAATGATCTTTTCTTGAAAATGGATGGCTTTCGCTCCATGTCTCCCGAGGCAAACAATCAATTACAATCTGTTTTAATCAAAAAATGTAAAAACAATTCAAAATAAATTCAATAATGGGATTATAAAAGCATTTAAACCGAGTAATAAGGCTTTTCTAGGCATGACTGACTATAAATTATCTTTTCTTGACAATGGATGGCTTTCGCTCCATGTTTCCCGAGGCAAACAATCAATTACAATCTGTTTTAATCAAAAAATGTAAAAACAATTCAAAATAAATTCAATAATGGGATTATAAAAGCATTTAAACCGAGTAATAAGGCTTTTCTAGGCATGAGTGACTATAAATTATCTTTTCTTGACAATGGATGGCTTTCGCTCCATGTTTTCCGAGGCAAACAATCAATTACAATCTGTTTTAATCAAAAAATGTAAAAACAAGTCAAAATAAATTCAATAATGGGATTATAAAGGCATTTAAACCGAGTAATAAGGCTTTTCTAGGCATGAGTGACTATAAATGATCTTTTCTTGACAATGGATGGCTTTCGCTCCATGTTTCCCGAGGCAAACAATCAATTACTATATGTTTTAATCAAAAAATATAAAAAAAATTCAAAATAAATTCAATAATGGGATTATAAAGGCATTTAAACCGAGTAATAAGGCTTTTTTAGGCATAAGTGACTATAAATGATCTATTCTTGACAATGGATGGGTTTTGCTCCATGTTTCCCGAGGCAAACAAACAATTACAATTTGTTTTAATCAAAAAATGTAAAAAAAATTGAAAATAAATTCAATATTGGGATTATAAAGGCATTTAAACCGAGAAATGAGGCTTTTCTAGGCATGAGTGACTATAAATGATCTTTTCTTGAAAATGGATGGCTTTCGCTCCATGTTTCCCGAGGCAAACAATCAATTACAATCTGTTTTAATCAAAAAATGTAAAAACAATTCAAAATAAATTCAATAATGGGATTATAAAGGCATTTAAACCGAGTAATAAGGCATTTCTAGGCATGAGTGACTATAAATGATCTTTTCTTGACAATGGATGGCTTTCGCTCCATTTTTCCTACGGCAAACAGTCAATTACAATCTGTTTTAATCAAAAAATATAAAAACAATTCAAAATAAATTCAATAATGGGATTATAAAGGCATTTAAACCGAGTAATAAGGCTTTTCTAGGCATGAGTGGCTATAAATGATCTTTTCTTGACAATGGATGGATTTCGCTCCATGTTTCCCGAGGCAAACAATCAGTTACAATCTGTTTTAATCAAAAAATGTAAAAACAATTCAAAATAAATTCAATAATGGGATTATAAAGGCATTTAAACCGAGTAATAAGGCTTTTCTAGGCATGAGTGACTATAAATGATCTTTTCTTCAAAATGGATGGCTTTCGCTCCATGTTTTCCGAGGCAAACAATCAATTACAATCTGTTTTAATCAAAAAATGTAAAAACAAGTCAAAATAAATTCAATAATGGGATTATAAAGGCATTTAAACCGAGTAATAAGGCTTTTCTAGGCATGAGTGACTATAAATGATCTTTTCTTGACAATGGATGGCTTTTGCTCCATGTTTCCCGAGGCAAACAATCAATTACAATCTGTTTTAATCAAAAAATGTAAAAACAATTCAAAATAAATTCAATAATGGGATTATAAAAGCATTTAAACCGAGTAATAAGGCTTTTCTAGGCATGAGTGACTATAAATGATCTTTTCTTGAAAATGGATGGCTTTCGCTCCATGTCTCCCGAGGCAAACAATCAATTACAATCTGTTTTAATCAAAAAATGTAAAAACAATTCAAAATAAATTCAATAATGGGATTATAAAAGCATTTAAACCGAGTAATAAGGCTTTTCTAGGCATGACTGACTATAAATTATCTTTTCTTGACAATGGATGGCTTTCGCTTCATGTTTCCCGAGGCAAACAATCAATTACAATCTGTTTTAATCAAAAAATGTAAAAACAATTCAAAATAAATTCAATAATGGGATTATAAAAGCATTTAAACCGAGTAATAAGGCTTTTCTAGGCATGAGTGACTATAAATTATCTTTTCTTGACAATGGATGGCTTTCGCTCCATGTTTTCCGAGGCAAACAATCAATTACAATCTGTTTTAATCAAAAAATGTAAAAACAAGTCAAAATAAATTCAATAATGGGATTATAAAGGCATTTAAACCGAGTAATAAGGCTTTTCTAGGCATGAGTGACTATAAATGATCTTTTCTTGACAATGGATGGCTTTCGCTCCATGTTTCCCGAGGCAAACAATCAATTACAATATGTTTTAATCAAAAAATGTAAAAAAAATTCAAAATAAATTCAATAATGGGATTATAAAGGCATTTAAACCGAGTAATAAGGCTTTTCTAGGCATGAGTGACTATAAATGATCTTTTCTTGACAATGGATGGCTTTCGCTCCATGTTTCCCGAGGCAAACAATGAATTACAATATGTTTTAATCAAAAAATGTAAAAAAAATTCAAAATAAATTCAATAATGGGATTATAAAGGCATTTAAACCGAGTAATAAGGCTTTTCTAGGCATAAGTGACTATAAATGATCTATTCTTGACAATGGATGGGTTTTGCTCCATGTTTCCCGAGGCAAACAACCAATTACAATATGTTTTATTCAAAAAATGTAAAAAAAATTCAAAATAAATTCAATAATGGGATTATAAAGGCATTTAAACCGAGTAATAAGGCTTTTCTAGGCATGAGTGACTATAAATGATCTTTTCTTGACAATGGATGGCTTTCGCTCCATTTTTCCTACGGCAAACAATCAATTACAATCTGTTTTAATCAAAAAATATAAAAACAATTCAAAATAAATTCAATAATGGGATTATAAAGGCATTTAAACCGAGTAATAAGGCTTTTCTAGGCATGAGTGGCTATAAATGATCTTTTCTTGACAATGGATGGCTTTCGCTCCATGTTTCCCGAGGCAAACAATCAATTACAATCTGTTTTAATCAAAAAATGTAAAAACAATTCAAAATAAATTCAATAATGGGATTATAAAGGCATTTAAACCGAGTAATAAGGCTTTTCTAGGCATGAGTGACTATAAATGATCTTTTCTTGAAAATGGATGGCTTTCGCTCCATGTCTCCCGAGGCAAACAATCAATTACAATCTGTTTTAATCAAAAAATGTAAAAACAATTCAAAATAAATTCAATAATGGGATTATAAAAGCATTTAAACCGAGTAATAAGGCTTTTCTAGGCATGACTGACTATAAATTATCTTTTCTTGACAATGGATGGCTTTCGCTCCATGTTTCCCGAGGCAAACAATCAATTACAATCTGTTTTAATCAAAAAATGTAAAAACAATTCAAAATAAATTCAATAATGGGATTATAAAAGCATTTAAACCGAGTAATAAGGCTTTTCTAGGCATGAGTGACTATAAATTATCTTTTCTTGACAATGGATGGCTTTCGCTCCATGTTTTCCGAGGCAAACAATCAATTACAATCTGTTTTAATCAAAAAATGTAAAAACAAGTCAAAATAAATTCAATAATGGGATTATAAAGGCATTTAAACCGAGTAATAAGGCTTTTCTAGGCATGAGTGACTATAAATGATCTTTTCTTGACAATGGATGGCTTTCGCTCCATGTTTCCCGAGGCAAACAATCAATTACAATATGTTTTAATCAAAAAATGTAAAAAAAATTCAAAATAAATTCAATAATGGGATTATAAAGGCATTTAAACCGAGTAATAAGGCTTTTCTAGGCATGAGTGACTATAAATGATCTTTTCTTGAAAATGGATGGCTTTCGCTCCATGTTTCCCGAGGCAAACAATCAATTACAATCTGTTTTAATCAAAAAATGTAAAAACAATTCAAAATAAATTCAATAATGGGATTATAAAAGCATTTAAACCGAGTAATAAGGCTTTTCTAGGCATGAGTGACTATAAATTATCTTTTCTTGACAATGGATGGCTTTCGCTCCATGTTTTCCGAGGCAAACAATCAATTACAATCTGTTTTAATCAAAAAATGTAAAAACAAGTCAAAATAAATTCAATAATGGGATTATAAAGGCATTTAAACCGAGTAATAAGGCTTTTCTAGGCATGAGTGACTATAAATGATCTTTTCTTGACAATGGATGGCTTTCGCTGCATGTTTCCCGAGGCAAACAATCAATTACAATATGTTTTAATCAAAAAATGTAAAAAAAATTCAAAATAAATTCAATAATGGGATTATAAAGGCATTTAAACCGAGTAATAAGGCTTTTCTAGGCATAAGTGACTATAAATGATCTATTCTTGACAATGGATGGGTTTTGCTCCATCTTTCCCGAGGCAAACAACCAATTACAATATGTTTTATTCAAAAAATGTAAAAAAAATTCAAAATAAATTCAATAATGGGATTATAAAGGCATTTAAACCGAGTAATAAGGCTTTTCTAGGCATGAGTGACTATAAATGATCTTTTCTTGACAATGGATGGCTTTCGCTCCATTTTTCCTACGGCAAACAATCAATTACAATCTGTTTTAATCAAAAAATATAAAAACAATTCAAAATAAATTCAATAATGGGATTATAAAGGCATTTAAACCGAGTAATAAGGCTTTTCTAGGCATGAGTGGCTATAAATGATCTTTTCTTGACAATGGATGGCTTTCGCTCCATGTTTCCCGAGGCAAACAATCAATTACAATCTGTTTTAATCAAAAAATGTAAAAACAATTCAAAATAAATTCAATAATGGGATTATAAAGGCATTTAAACCGAGTAATAAGGCTTTTCTAGGCATGAGTGACTATAAATGATCTTTTCTTGAAAATGGATGGCTTTCGCTCCATGTCTCCCGAGGCAAACAATCAATTACAATCTGTTTTAATCAAAAAATGTAAAAACAATTCAAAATAAATTCAATAATGGGATTATAAAAGCATTTAAACCGAGTAATAAGGCTTTTCTAGGCATGACTGACTATAAATTATCTTTTCTTGACAATGGATGGCTTTCGCTCCATGTTTCCCGAGGCAAACAATCAATTACAATCTGTTTTAATCAAAAAATGTAAAAACAATTCAAAATAAATTCAATAATGGGATTATAAAAGCATTTAAACCGAGTAATAAGGCTTTTCTAGGCATGAGTGACTATAAATTATCTTTTCTTGACAATGGATGGCTTTCGCTCCATGTTTTCCGAGGCAAACAATCAATTACAATCTGTTTTAATCAAAAAATGTAAAAACAAGTCAAAATAAATTCAATAATGGGATTATAAAGGCATTTAAACCGAGTAATAAGGCTTTTCTAGGCATGAGTGACTATAAATGATCTTTTCTTGACAATGGATGGCTTTCGCTCCATGTTTCCCGAGGCAAACAATCAATTACAATATGTTTTAATCAAAAAATGTAAAAAAAATTCAAAATAAATTCAATAATGGGATTATAAAGGCATTTAAACAGAGTAATAAGGCTTTTCTAGGCATGAGTGACTATAAATGATCTTTTCTTGAAAATGGATGGCTTTCGCTCCATGTTTCCCGAGGCAAACAATCAATTACAATCTGTTTTAATCAAAAAATGTAAAAACAATTCAAAATAAATTCAATAATGGGATTATAAAAGCATTTAAACCGAGTAATAAGGCTTTTCTAGGCATGAGTGACTATAAATTATCTTTTCTTGACAATGGATGGCTTTCGCTCCATGTTTTCCGAGGGAAACAATCAATTACAATCTGTTTTAATCAAAAAATGTAAAAACAAGTCAAAATAAATTCAATAATGGGATTATAAAGGCATTTAAACCGAGTAATAAGGCTTTTCTAGGCATGAGTGACTATAAATGATCTTTTCTTGACAATGGATGGCTTTCGCTCCATGTTTCCCGAGGCAAACAATTAATTACAATATGTTTTAATCAAAAAATGTAAAAAAAATTGAAAATAAATTCAATAATGGGATTATAAAGGCATTTAAACCGAGTAATAAGGCTTTTCTAGGCATAAGTGACTATAAATGATCTATTCTTGACAATGGATGGGTTTTGCTCCATGTTTCCCGAGGCAAACAACCAATTACAATATGTTTTATTCAAAAAATGTAAAAAAAATTCAAAATAAATTCAATAATGGGATTATAAAGGCATTTAAACCGAGTAATAAGGCTTTTCTAGGCATGAGTGACTATAAATGATCTTTTCTTGACAATGGATGGCTTTCGCTCCATTTTTCCTACGGCAAACAATCAATTACAATCTGTTTTAATCAAAAAATATAAAAACAATTCAAAATAAATTCAATAATGGGATTATAAAGGCATTTAAACCGAGTAATAAGGCTTTTCTAGGCATGAGTGGCTATAAATGATCTTTTCTTGACAATGGATGGCTTTCGCTCCATGTTTCCCGAGGCAAACAATCAATTACAATCTGTTTTAATCAAAAAATGTAAAAACAATTCAAAATAAATTCAATAATGGGATTATAAAGGCATTTAAACCGAGTAATAAGGCTTTTCTAGGCATGAGTGGCTATAAATGATCTTTTCTTGACAATGGATGGCTTTCGCTCCATGTTTCCCGAGGCAAACAATCAATTACAATCTGTTTTAATCAAAAAATGTAAAAACAATTCAAAATAAATTGAATAATGGGATTTAAAAAGCATTTAAACCGAGTAATAAGGCTTTTTTAGGCGTAAGTGACTAGAAATGATCTATTCTTGACAATGGATGGGTTTTGCTCCATGTTTACCGAGGGAAACAATCAATTACGATATGTTTTAATCAAAAAATGTAAAAAAAATTCAAAATAAATTCAATAATGGGATTATAAAGGCATTTAAACCGAGTAATAAGGCTTTTCTAGGCATGAGTGACTATAAATGATCTTTTCTTGACAATGGATGGCTTTCGCTCCATATTTCCCGAGGCAAACAATCAATTACAATCTGTTTTAATCAAAAAATTTCAAAACAATTCAAAATAAATTCAATAATGGGATTATAAAGGCATTTAAACCGAGTAATAAGGCTTATCTAGGCATGAGTGACTATAAATGATCTTTTCTTGACAATGGATGGCTTTCGCTCCATGTTTCCCACGGCAAACAATCAATTACAATCTGTTTTAATCAAAAAATATAAAAACAATTCAAAATAAATTCAATAATGGGATTATAAAGGCATTTAAACCGAGTAATAAGGCTTTTCTAGGCATGAGTGGCTATAAATGATCTTTTCTTGACAATGGATGGCTTTCGCTCCATGTTTCCCGAGGCAAACAATCAATTACAATATGTTTTAATCAAAAAATGTAAAAACAATTCAAAATAAATTCAATAATGGGATTATAAAAGCATTTAAACCGAGAAATAAGGCTTTTCTAGGCATGAGTGCCTATAAATGATCTTTTCTTAACAATGGATGGCTTTCGCTCCGTATTTCCCGAGGCAAACAATCAATTACAATCTGTTTTAATCAAAAATGTAAAAACAATTCAAAATAAATTCAATAATGGGATTATAAAGGCATTTAAACTAAGTAATAAGGGTTTTCTAGGCATGAGTGACTATAAATGATCTTTTCTTGACAATGGATGGCTTTAGCTCCATGTTTCCCGAGGCAAACAATCAATTACAATTTGTTTTAATCATAAAATTGAAAAACAATTCAAAATAAATTCAATAATGGGATTATAAAAGCATTTAAACCGAGTAATAAGGCTTTTCTAGGCATAAGTGACTATAAATGGTCTATTCTTGACAATGGATGGGTTTTGCTCCATGTTTCCCGAGGCAAACAACCAATTACAATATGTTTTATTCAAAAAATGTAAAAAAAATGTAAAAAAAATTCCAAATAAAATCAATAATGGGATTATAAAGGCATTTAAACCGAGTAATAAGGCTTTTCTAGGCATGAGTGACTATAAATGATCTTTTCTTGACAATGGATGGCTTTCGCTCCATGTTTCCCGAGGCAAACAATCAATTACAATCTGTTTTAATCAAAAATGTAAAAACAATTCAAAATAAATTCAATAATGGGATTATAAAGGCATTTAAACCGAGTAATAAGGCTTTTCTAGGCATGAGTGACTATAAATGATCTTTTCTTGACAATGGATGGCTTTCGCTCCATATTTCCCGAGGCAAACAATCAATTACAATCTGTTTTAATCAAAAAATGTAAAAGCAATTCAAAATAAATTCAATAATGGGATTATAAAGGCATTTAAACTAAGTAATAAGGCTTTTCGAGGCATGAGTGACTATAAATGATCTTTTCTTGACAATGGATGGCTTTCGCTCCATGTTTCCCGAGGCAAACAATCAATTAAGATCTGTTTTAATCAAAAAATGTAAAAACAATTCCAAATAAATTCAATAATGGGATTATAAAAGCATTTAAACCTAGCAATAAGGCTTTTCTAGGCATAAGTGACTATAAATGATCTATTCTTGACAATGGATGGGTTTTGCTCCATGTTTCCCGAGGCAAACAATCAATTACAATATGTTTTAATCAAAAAATGTAAAAAAAATTCAAAATAAATTCAATAATGAGATTATAAAGGCATTTAAACCGAGTAATAAGGCTTTTCTAGGCATGAGTGACTATAAATGATCTTTTCTTGACAATGGATGGCTTTCGCTCCATGTTTCCCGAGGCAAACCATCAATTACTATATGTTTTAATCAAAAAATGTAAAAAAAATTCAAAATAAATTCAATAATGGGATTATAAAGGCATTTAAACCGAGTAATAAGGCTTTTTTAGGCATAAGTGACTATAAATGATCTATTCTTGACAATGGATGGGTTTTGCTCCATGTTTCCCGAGGCAAACAAACAATTACAATTTGTTTTAATCAAAAAATGTAAAAAAAATTGAAAATAAATTCAATATTGGGATTATAAAGGCATTTAAACCGAGAAATGAGGCTTTTCTAGGCATGAGTGACTATAAATGATCTTTTCTTGAAAATGGATGGCTTTCGCTCCATGTTTCCCGAGGCAAACAATCAATTACAATCTGTTTTAATCAAAAAATGTAAAAACAATTCAAAATAAATTCAATAATGGGATTATAAAGGCATTTAAACCGAGTAATAAGGCATTTCTAGGCATGAGTGACTATAAATGATCTTTTCTTGACAATGGATGGCTGTCGCTCCATTTTTCCTACGGCAAACAATCAATTACAATCTGTTTTAATCAAAAAATATAAAAACAATTCAAAATAAATTCAATAATGGGATTATAAAGGCATTTAAACCGAGTAATAAGGCTTTTCTAGGCATGAGTGGCTATAAATGATCTTTTCTTGACAATGGATGGCTTTCGCTCCATGTTTCCCGAGGCAAACAATCAATTACAATCTGTTTTAATCAAAAAATGTAAAAACAATTCAAAATAAATTCAATAATGGGATTATAAAGGCATTTAAACCGAGTAATAAGGCTTTTCTAGGCATGAGTGACTATAAATGATCTTTTCTTGAAAATGGATGGCTTTCGCTCCATGTTTCCCGAGGCAAACAATCAATTACAATCTGTTTTAATCAAAAAATGTAAAAACAATTCAAAATAAATTCAATAATGGGATTATAAAAGCATTTAAACCGAGTAATAAGGCTTTTCTAGGCATGAGTGACTATAAATTATCTTTTCTTGACAATGGATGGCTTTCGCTCCATGTTTTCCGAGGCAAACAATCAATTACAATCTGTTTTAATCAAAAAATGTAAAAACAAGTCAAAATAAATTCAATAATGGGATTATAAAGGCATTTAAACCGAGTAATAAGGCTTTTCTAGGCATGAGTGACTATAAATGATCTTTTCTTGACAATGGATGGCTTTCGCACCATGTTTCCCGAGGCAAACAATCAATTACAATATGTTTTAATCAAAAAATGTAAAAAAAATTCAAAATAAATTCAATAATGGGATTATAAAGGCATTTAAACCGAGTAATAATGCTTTTCTAGGCATGAGTGACTATAAATGATCTTTTCTTGAAAATGGATGGCTTTCGCTCCATGTTTCCCGAGGCAAACAATCAATTACAATCTGTTTTAATCAAAAAATGTAAAAACAATTCAAAATAAATTCAATAATGGGATTATAAAAGCATTTAAACCGAGTAATAAGGCTTTTCTAGGCATGAGTGACTATAAATTATCTTTTCTTGACAATGGATGGCTTTCGCTCCATGTTTTCCGAGGCAAACAATCAATTACAATCTGTTTTAATCAAAAAATGTAAAAACAAGTCAAAATAAATTCAATAATGGGATTATAAAGGCATTTAAACCGAGTAATAAGGCTTTTCTAGGCATGAGTGACTATAAATGATCTTTTCTTGACAATGGATGGCTTTCGCTCCATGTTTCCCGAGGCAAACAATCAATTACAATATGTTTTAATCAAAAAATGTAAAAAAAATTCAAAATAAATTCAATAATGGGATTATAAAGGCATTTAAACCGAGTAATAAGGCTTTTCTAGGCATAAGTGACTATAAATGATCTATTCTTGACAATGGATGGGTTTTGCTCCATGTTTCCCGAGGCAAACAACCAATTACAATATGTTTTATTCAAAAAATGTAAAAAAAATTCAAAATAAATTCAATAATGGGATTATAAAGGCATTTAAACCGAGTAATAAGGCTTTTCTAGGCATGAGTGACTATAAATGATCTTTTCTTGACAATGGATGGCTTTCGCTCCATTTTTCCTACGGCAAACAATCAATTACAATCTGTTTTAATCAAAAAATATAAAAACAATTCAAAATAAATTCAATAATGGGATTATAAAGGCATTTAAACCGAGTAATAAGGCTTTTCTATGCATGAGTGGCTATAAATGATCTTTTCTTGACAATGGATGGCTTTCGCTCCATGTTTCCCGAGGCAAACAATCAATTACAATCTGTTTTAATCAAAAAATGTAAAAACAATTCAAAATAAATTCAATAATGGGATTATAAAGGCATTTAAACCGAGTAATAAGGCTTTTCTAGGCATGAGTGACTATAAATGATCTTTTCTTGAAAATGGATGGCTTTCGCTCCATGTCTCCCGAGGCAAACAATCAATTACAATCTGTTTTAATCAAAAAATGTAAAAACAATTCAAAATAAATTCAATAATGGGATTATAAAAGCATTTAAACCGAGTAATAAGGCTTTTCTAGGCATGACTGACTATAAATTATCTTTTCTTGACAATGGATGGCTTTCGCTCCATGTTTCCCGAGGCAAACAATCAATTACAATCTGTTTTAATCAAAAAATGTAAAAACAATTCAAAATAAATTCAATAATGGGATTATAAAAGCATTTAAACCGAGTAATAAGGCTTTTCTAGGCATGAGTGACTATAAATTATCTTTTCTTGACAATGGATGGCTTTCGCTCCATGTTTTCCGAGGCAAACAATCAATTACAATTTGTTTTAATCAAAAAATGTAAAAACAAGTCAAAATAAATTCAATAATGGGATTATAAAGGCATTTAAACCGAGTAATAAGGCTTTTCTAGGCATGAGTGACTATAAATGATCTTTTCTTGACAATGGATGGCTTTCGCTCCATGTTTCCCGAGGCAAACAATCAATTACAATATGTTTTAATCAAAAAATGTAAAAAAAATTCAAAATAAATTCAATAATGGGATTATAAAGGCATTTAAACCGAGTAATAAGGCTTTTCTAGGCATGAGTGACTATAAATGATCTTTTCTTCAAAATGGATGGCTTTCGCTCCATGTTTCCCGAGGCAAACAATCAATTACAATCTGTTTTAATCAAAAAATGTAAAAACAATTCAAAATAAATTCAATAATGGGATTATAAAAGCATTTAAACCGAGTAATAAGGCTTTTCTAGGCATGAGTGACTATAAATTATCTTTTCTTGACAATGGATGGCTTTCGCTCCATGTTTTCCGAGGCAAACAATCAATTACAATCTGTTTTAATCAAAAAATGTAAAAACAAGTCAAAATAAATTCAATAATGGGATTATAAAGGCAATTAAACCGAGTAATAAGGCTTTTCTAGGCATGAGTGGCTATAAATGATCTTTTCTTGACAATGGATGGCTTTCGCTCCATGTTTCCCGAGGCAAACAATCAATTACAATCTGTTTTAATCAAAAAATGTAAAAACAATTCAAAATAAATTCAATAATGGGATTATAAAGGCATTTAAACCGAGTAATAAGGCTTTTCTAGGCATGAGTGACTATAAATGATCTTTTCTTCAAAATGGATGGCTTTCGCTCCATGTTTCCCGAGGCAAACAATCAATTACAATCTGTTTTAATCAAAAAATGTAAAAACAATTCAAAATAAATTCAATAATGGGATTATAAAAGCATTTAAACCGAGTAATAAGGCTTTTCTAGGCATGAGTGACTATAAATTATCTTTTCTTGACAATGGATGGCTTTCGCTCCATGTTTTCCGAGGCAAACAATCAATTACAATCTGTTTTAATCAAAAAATGTAAAAACAAGTCAAAATAAATTCAATAATGGGATTATAAAGGCATTTAAACCGAGTAATAAGGCTTTTCTAGGCATGAGTGACTATAAATGATCTTTTCTTGACAATGGATGGCTTTCGCTCCATGTTTCCCGAGGCAAAAAATCAGTTACAATCTGTTTTAATCAAAAAATGTAAAAACAATTCAAAATAAATTCAATAATGGGATTATAAAGGCATTTAAACCGAGTAATAAGGCTTTTCTAGGCATGAGTGACTATAAATGATCTTTTCTTGACAATGGATGGCTGTCGCTCCATTTTTCCTACGGCAAACAATCAATTACAATCTGTTTTAATCAAAAAATATAAAAACAATTCAAAATAAATTCAATAATGGGATTATAAAGGCATTTAAACCGAGTAATAAGGCTTTTCTAGGCATGAGTGGCTATAAATGATCTTTTCTTGACAATGGATGGCTTTCGCTCCATGTTTCCCGAGGCAAACAATCAATTACAATCTGTTTTAATCAGAAAATGTAAAAACAATTCAAAATAAATTCAATAATGGGATTATAAAGGCATTTAAACCGAGTAATATGGCTTTTCTAGGCATGAGTGACTATAAATGATCTTTTCTTGAAAATGGATGGCTTTCGCTCCATGTTTCCCGAGGCAAACAATCAATTACAATCTGTTTTAATCAAAAAATGTAAAAACAATTCAAAATAAATTCAATAATGGGATTATAAAAGCATTTAAACCGAGTAATAAGGCTTTTCTAGGCATGAGTGACTATAAATTATCTTTTCTTGACAATGGATGGCTTTCGCTCCATGTTTTCCGAGGCAAACAATCAATTACAATCTGTTTTAATCAAAAAATGTAAAAACAAGTCAAAATAAATTCAATAATGGGATTATAAAGGCATTTAAACCGAGTAATAAGGCTTTTCTAGGCATGAGTGACTATAAATGATCTTTTCTTGACAATGGATGGCTTTCGCTCCATGTTTCCCGAGGCAAACAATCAATTACAATATGTTTTAATCAAAAAATGTAAAAAAAATTCAAAATAAATTCAATAATGGGATTATAAAGGCATTTAAACCGAGTAATAAGGCTTTTCTAGGCATGAGTGACTATAAATGATCTTTTCTTGAAAATGAATGGCTTTCGCTCCATGTTTCCCGAGGCAAACAATCAATTACAATCTGTTTTAATCAAAAAATGTAAAAACAATTCAAAATAAATTCAATAATGGGATTATAAAAGCATTTAAACCGAGTAATAAAGCTTTTCTAGGCATGAGTGACTATAAATTATCTTTTCTTGACAATGGATGGCTTTCGCTCCATGTTTTCCGAGGCAAACAATCAATTACAATCTGTTTTAATCAAAAAATGTAAAAACAAGTCAAAATAAATTCAATAATGGGATTATAAAGGCATTTAAACCGAGTAATAAGGCTTTTCTAGGCATGAGTGACTATAAATGATCTTTTCTTGACAATGGATGGCTTTCGCTGCATGTTTCCCGAGGCAAACAATCAATTACAATATGTTTTAATCAAAAAATGTAAAAAAAATTCAAAATAAATTCAATAATGGGATTATAAAGGCATTTAAACCGAGTAATAAGGCTTTTCTAGGCATAAGTGACTATAAATGATCTATTCTTGACAATGGATGGGTTTTGCTCCATGTTTCCCGAGGCAAACAACCAATTACAATATGTTTTATTCAAAAAATGTAAAAAAAATTCAAAATAAATTCAATAATGGGATTATAAAGGCATTTAAACCGAGTAATAAGGCTTTTCTAGGCATAAGTGACTATAAATGATCTATTCTTGACAATGGATGGGTTTTGCTCCATGTTTCCCGAGGCAAACAACCAATTACAATATGTTTTATTCAAAAAATGTAAAAAAAATTCAAAATAAATTCAATAATGGGATTATAAAGGCATTTAAACCGAGTAATAAGGCTTTTCTAGGCATGAGTGACTATAAATGATCTTTTCTTGACAATGGATGGCTTTCGCTCCATTTTTCCTACGGCAAACAATCAATTACAATCTGTTTTAATCAAAAAATATAAAAACAATTCAAAATAAATTCAATAATGGGATTATAAAGGCATTTAAACCGAGTAATAAGGCTTTTCTAGGCATGAGTGGCTATAAATGATCTTTTCTTGACAATGGATGGCTTTCGCTCCATGTTTCCCGAGGCAAACAATCAATTACAATCTGTTTTAATCAAAAAATGTAAAAACAATTCAAAATAAATTCAATAATGGGATTATAAAGGCATTTAAACCGAGTAATAAGGCTTTTCTAGGCATGAGTGACTATAAATGATCTTTTCTTGAAAATGGATGGCTTTCGCTCCATGTCTCCCGAGGCAAACAATCAATTACAATCTGTTTTAATCAAAAAATGTAAAAACAATTCAAAATAAATTCAATAATGGGATTATAAAAGCATTTAAACCGAGTAATAAGGCTTTTCTAGGCATGACTGACTATAAATTATCTTTTCTTGACAATGGATGGCTTTCGCTCCATGTTTCCCGAGGCAAACAATCAATTACAATCTGTTTTAATCAAAAAATGTAAAAACAATTCAAAATAAATTCAATAATGGGATTATAAAGGCATTTAAACCGAGTAATAAGGCTTTTCTAGGCATGAGTGGCTATAAATGATCTTTTCTTGACAATGGATGGCTTTCGCTCCATGTTTCCCGAGGCAAACAATCAATTACAATCTGTTTTAATCAAAAAATGTAAAAACAATTCAAAATAAATTCAATAATGGGATTATAAAGGCATTTAAACCGAGTAATAAGGCTTTTCTAGGCATGAGTGACTATAAATGATCTTTTCTTCAAAATGGATGGCTTTCGCTCCATGTTTCCCGAGGCAAACAATCAGTTACAATCTGTTTTAATCAAAAAATGTAAAAACAATTCAAAATAAATTCAATAATGGGATTATAAAAGCATTTAAACCGAGTAATAAGGCTTTTCTAGGCATGAGTGACTATAAATTATCTTTTCTTGACAATGGATGGCTTTCGCTCCATGTTTTCCGAGGCAAACAATCAATTACAATCTGTTTTAATCAAAAAATGTAAAAACAAGTCAAAATAAATTCAATAATGGGATTATAAAGGCATTTAAACCGAGTAATAAGGCTTTTCTAGGCATGAGTGACTATAAATGATCTTTTCTTGACAATGGATGGCTTTCGCTCCATGTTTCCCGAGGCAAAAAATCAGTTACAATCTGTTTTAATCAAAAAATGTAAAAACAATTCAAAATAAATTCAATAATGGGATTATAAAGGCATTTAAACCGAGTAATAAGGCTTTTCTAGGCATGAGTGACTATAAATGATCTTTTCTTGACAATGGATGGCTTTCGCTCCATTTTTCCTACGGCAAACAATCAATTACAATCTGTTTTAATCAAAAAATATAAAAACAATTCAAAATAAATTCAATAATGGGATTATAAAGGCATTTAAACCGAGTAATAAGGCTTTTCTAGGCATGAGTGGCTATAAATGATCTTTTCTTGACAATGGATGGCTTTCGCTCCATGTTTCCCGAGGCAAACAATCAATTACAATCTGTTTTAATCAAAAAATGTAAAAACAATTCAAAATAAATTCAATAATGGGATTATAAAGGCATTTAAACCGAGTAATAAGGCTTTTCTAGGCATGAGTGACTATAAATGATCTTTTCTTGAAAATGGATGGCTTTCGCTCCATGTCTCCCGAGGCAAACAATCAATTACAATCTGTTTTAATCAAAAAATGTAAAAACAATTCAAAATAAATTCAATAATGGGATTATAAAAGCATTTAAACCGAGTAATAAGGCTTTTCTAGGCATGACTGACTATAAATTATCTTTTCTTGACAATGGATGGCTTTCGCTCCATGTTTCCCGAGGCAAACAATCAATTACAATCTGTTTTAATCAAAAAATGTAAAAACAATTCAAAATAAATTCAATAATGGGATTATAAAAGCATTTAAACCGAGTAATAAGGCTTTTCTAGGCATGAGTGACTATAAATTATCTTTTCTTGACAATGGATGGCTTTCGCTCCATGTTTTCCGAGGCAAACAATCAATTACAATCTGTTTTAATCAAAAAATGTAAAAACAAGTCAAAATAAATTCAATAATGGGATTATAAAGGCAATTAAACCGAGTAATAAGGCTTTTCTAGGCATGAGTGGCTATAAATGATCTTTTCTTGACAATGGATGGCTTTCGCTCCATGTTTCCCGAGGCAAACAATCAATTACAATCTGTTTTAATCAAAAAATGTAAAAACAATTCAAAATAAATTCAATAATGGGATTATAAAGGCATTTAAACCGAGTAATAAGGCTTTTCTAGGCATGAGTGACTATAAATGATCTTTTCTTCAAAATGGATGGCTTTCGCTCCATGTTTCCCGAGGCAAACAATCAATTACAATCTGTTTTAATCAAAAAATGTAAAAACAATTCAAAATAAATTCAATAATGGGATTATAAAAGCATTTAAACCGAGTAATAAGGCTTTTCTAGGCATGAGTGACTATAAATTATCTTTTCTTGACAATGGATGGCTTTCGCTCCATGTTTTCCGAGGCAAACAATCAATTACAATCTGTTTTAATCAAAAAATGTAAAAACAAGTCAAAATAAATTCAATAATGGGATTATAAAGGCATTTAAACCGAGTAATAAGGCTTTTCTAGGCATGAGTGACTATAAATGATCTTTTCTTGACAATGGATGGCTTTCGCTCCATGTTTCCCGAGGCAAAAAATCAGTTACAATCTGTTTTAATCAAAAAATGTAAAAACAATTCAAAATAAATTCAATAATGGGATTATAAAGGCATTTAAACCGAGTAATAAGGCTTTTCTAGGCATGAGTGACTATAAATGATCTTTTCTTGACAATGGATGGCTGTCGCTCCATTTTTCCTACGGCAAACAATCAATTACAATCTGTTTTAATCAAAAAATATAAAAACAATTCAAAATAAATTCAATAATGGGATTATAAAGGCATTTAAACCGAGTAATAAGGCTTTTCTAGGCATGAGTGGCTATAAATGATCTTTTCTTGACAATGGATGGCTTTCGCTCCATGTTTCCCGAGGCAAACAATCAATTACAATCTGTTTTAATCAAAAAATGTAAAAACAATTCAAAATAAATTCAATAATGGGATTATAAAGGCATTTAAACCGAGTAATATGGCTTTTCTAGGCATGAGTGACTATAAATGATCTTTTCTTGAAAATGGATGGCTTTCGCTCCATGTTTCCCGAGGCAAACAATCAATTACAATCTGTTTTAATCAAAAAATGTAAAAACAATTCAAAATAAATTCAATAATGGGATTATAAAAGCATTTAAACCGAGTAATAAGGCTTTTCTAGGCATGAGTGACTATAAATTATCTTTTCTTGACAATGGATGGCTTTCGCTCCATGTTTTCCGAGGCAAACAATCAATTACAATCTGTTTTAATCAAAAAATGTAAAAACAAGTCAAAATAAATTCAATAATGGGATTATAAAGGCATTTAAACCGAGTAATAAGGCTTTTCTAGGCATGAGTGACTATAAATGATCTTTTCTTGACAATGGATGGCTTTCGCTCCATGTTTCCCGAGGCAAACAATCAATTACAATATGTTTTAATCAAAAAATGTAAAAAAAATTCAAAATAAATTCAATAATGGGATTATAAAGGCATTTAAACCGAGTAATAAGGCTTTTCTAGGCATGAGTGACTATAAATGATCTTTTCTTGAAAATGGATGGCTTTCGCTCCATGTTTCCCGAGGCAAACAATCAATTACAATCTGTTTTAATCAAAAAATGTAAAAACAATTCAAAATAAATTCAATAATGGGATTATAAAAGCATTTAAACCGAGTAATAAGGCTTTTCTAGGCATGAGTGACTATAAATTATCTTTTCTTGACAATGGATGGCTTTCGCTCCATGTTTTCCGAGGCAAACAATCAATTACAATCTGTTTTAATCAAAAAATGTAAAAACAAGTCAAAATAAATTCAATAATGGGATTATAAAGGCATTTAAACCGAGTAATAAGGCTTTTCTAGGCATGAGTGACTATAAATGATCTTTTCTTGACAATGGATGGCTTTCGCTGCATGTTTCCCGAGGCAAACAATCAATTACAATATGTTTTAATCAAAAAATGTAAAAAAAATTCAAAATAAATTCAATAATGGGATTATAAAGGCATTTAAACCGAGTAATAAGGCTTTTCTAGGCATAAGTGACTATAAATGATCTATTCTTGACAATGGATGGGTTTTGCTCCATGTTTCCCGAGGCAAACAACCAATTACAATATGTTTTATTCAAAAAATGTAAAAAAAATTCAAAATAAATTCAATAATGGGATTATAAAGGCATTTAAACCGAGTAATAAGGCTTTTCTAGGCATAAGTGACTATAAATGATCTATTCTTGACAATGGATGGGTTTTGCTCCATGTTTCCCGAGGCAAACAACCAATTACAATATGTTTTATTCAAAAAATGTAAAAAAAATTCAAAATAAATTCAATAATGGGATTATAAAGGCATTTAAACCGAGTAATAAGGCTTTTCTAGGCATGAGTGACTATAAATGATCTTTTCTTGACAATGGATGGCTTTCGCTCCATTTTTCCTACGGCAAACAATCAATTACAATCTGTTTTAATCAAAAAATATAAAAACAATTCAAAATAAATTCAATAATGGGATTATAAAGGCATTTAAACCGAGTAATAAGGCTTTTCTAGGCATGAGTGGCTATAAATGATCTTTTCTTGACAATGGATGGCTTTCGCTCCATGTTTCCCAAGGCAAACAATCAATTACAATCTGTTTTAATCAAAAAATGTAAAAACAATTCAAAATAAATTCAATAATGGGATTATAAAGGCATTTAAACCGAGTAATAAGGCTTTTCTAGGCATGAGTGACTATAAATGATCTTTTCTTGAAAATGGATGGCTTTCGCTCCATGTCACCCGAGGCAAACAATCAATTACAATCTGTTTTAATCAAAAAATGTAAAAACAATTCAAAATAAATTCAATAATGGGATTATAAAAGCATTTAAACCGAGTAATAAGGCTTTTCTAGGCATGAGTGACTATAAATTATCTTTTCTTGACAATGGATGGCTTTCGCTCCATGTTTTCCGAGGCAAACAATCAATTACAATCTGTTTTAATCAAAAAATGTAAAAACAAGTCAAAATAAATTCAATAATGGGATTATAAAGGCATTTAAACCGAGTAATAAGGCTTTTCTAGGCATGAGTGACTATAAATGATCTTTTCTTGACAATGGATGGCTTTCGCTGCATGTTTCCCGAGGCAAACAATCAATTACAATATGTTTTAATCAAAAAATGTAAAAAAAATTCAAAATAAATTCAATAATGGGATTATAAAGGCATTTAAACCGAGTAATAAGGCTTTTCTAGGCATAAGTGACTATAAATGATCTATTCTTGACAATGGATGGGTTTTGCTCCATGTTTCCCGAGGCAAACAACCAATTACAATATGTTTTATTCAAAAAATGTAAAAAAAATTCAAAATAAATTCAATAATGGGATTATAAAGGCATTTAAACCGAGTAATAAGGCTTTTCTAGGCATAAGTGACTATAAATGATCTATTCTTGACAATGGATGGGTTTTGCTCCATGTTTCCCGAGGCAAACAACCAATTACAATATGTTTTATTCAAAAAATGTAAAAAAAATTCAAAATAAATTCAATAATGGGATTATAAAGGCATTTAAACCGAGTAATAAGGCTTTTCTAGGCATGAGTGACTATAAATGATCTTTTCTTGACAATGGATGGCTTTCGCTCCATTTTTCCTACGGCAAACAATCAATTACAATCTGTTTTAATCAAAAAATATAAAAACAATTCAAAATAAATTCAATAATGGGATTATAAAGGCATTTAAACCGAGTAATAAGGCTTTTCTAGGCATGAGTGGCTATAAATGATCTTTTCTTGACAATGGATGGCTTTCGCTCCATGTTTCCCGAGGCAAACAATCAATTACAATCTGTTTTAATCAAAAAATGTAAAAACAATTCAAAATAAATTCAATAATGGGATTATAAAGGCATTTAAACCGAGTAATAAGGCTTTTCTAGGCATGAGTGACTATAAATGATCTTTTCTTGAAAATGGATGGCTTTCGCTCCATGTCTCCCGAGGCAAACAATCAATTACAATCTGTTTTAATCAAAAAATGTAAAAACAATTCAAAATAAATTCAATAATGGGATTATAAAAGCATTTAAACCGAGTAATAAGGCTTTTCTAGGCATGACTGACTATAAATTATCTTTTCTTGACAATGGATGGCTTTCGCTCCATGTTTCCCGAGGCAAACAATCAATTACAATCAATTTTAATCAAAAAATGTAAAAACAATTCAAAATAAATTCAATAATGGGATTATAAAAGCATTTAAACCGAGTAATAAGGCTTTTCTAGGCATGAGTGACTATAAATTATCTTTTCTTGACAATGGATGGCTTTCGCTCCATGTTTTCCGAGGCAAACAATCAATTACAATCTGTTTTAATCAAAAAATGTAAAAACAAGTCAAAATAAATTCAATAATGGGATTATAAAGGCATTTAAACCGAGTAATAAGGCTTTTCTAGGCATGAGTGACTATAAATGATCTTTTCTTGACAATGGATGGCTTTCGCTCCATGTTTCCCGAGGCAAACAATCAATTACAATATGTTTTAATCAAAAAATGTAAAAAAAATTCAAAATAAATTCAATAATGGGATTATAAAGGCATTTAAACCGAGTAATAAGGCTTTTCTAGGCATGAGTGACTATAAATGATCTTTTCTTGAAAATGGATGGCTTTCGCTCCATGTTTCCCGAGGCAAACAATCAATTACAATCTGTTTTAATCAAAAAATGTAAAAACAATTCAAAATAAATTCAATAATGGGATTATAAAAGCATTTAAACCGAGTAATAAGGCTTTTCTAGGCATGAGTGACTATAAATTATCTTTTCTTGACAATGGATGGCTTTCGCTCCATGTTTTCCGAGGGAAACAATCAATTACAATCTGTTTTAATCAAAAAATGTAAAAACAAGTCAAAATAAATTCAATAATGGGATTATAAAGGCATTTAAACCGAGTAATAAGGCTTTTCTAGGCATGAGTGACTATAAATGATCTTTTCTTGACAATGGATGGCTTTCGCTCCATGTTTCCCGAGGCAAACAATCAATTACAATATGTTTTAATCAAAAAATGTAAAAAAAATTGAAAATAAATTCAATAATGGGATTATAAAGGCATTTAAACCGAGTAATAAGGCTTTTCTAGGCATAAGTGACTATAAATGATCTTTTCTTGACAATGGATGGCTTTCGCTCCATTTTTCCTACGGCAAACAATCAATTACAATCTGTTTTAATCAAAAAATATAAAAACAATTCAAAATAAATTCAATAATGGGATTATAAAGGCATTTAAACCGAGTAATAAGGCTTTTCTAGGCATGAGTGGCTATAAATGATCTTTTCTTGACAATGGATGGCTTTCGCTCCATGTTTCCCGAGGCAAACAATCAATTACAATCTGTTTTAATCAAAAAATGTAAAAACAATTCAAAATAAATTCAATAATGGGATTATAAAGGCATTTAAACCGAGTAATAAGGCTTTTCTAGGCATGAGTGGCTATAAATGATCTTTTCTTGACAATGGATGGCTTTCGCTCCATGTTTCCCGAGGCAAACAATCAATTACAATCTGTTTTAATCAAAAAATGTAAAAACAATTCAAAATAAATTGAATAATGGGATTTAAAAAGCATTTAAACCGAGTAATAAGGCTTTTTTAGGCATAAGTGACTAGAAATGATCTATTCTTGACAATGGATGGGTTTTGCTCCATGTTTACCGAGGGAAACAATCAATTACGATATGTTTTAATCAAAAAATGTAAAAAAAATTCAAAATAAATTCAATAATGGGATTATAAAGGCATTTAAACCGAGTAATAAGGCTTTTCTAGGCATGAGTGACTATAAATGATCTTTTCTTGACAATGGATGGCTTTCGCTCCATATTTCCCGAGGCAAACAATCAATTACAATCTGTTTTAATCAAAAAATTTAAAAACAATTCAAAATAAATTCAATAATGGGATTATAAAGGCATTTAAACCGAGTAATAAGGCTTATCTAGGCATGAGTGACTATAAATGATCTTTTCTTGACAATGGATGGCTTTCGCTCCATGTTTCCCACGGCAAACAATCAATTACAATCTGTTTTAATCAAAAAATATAAAAACAATTCAAAATAAATTCAATAATGGGATTATAAAGGCATTTAAACCGAGTAATAAGGCTTTTCTAGGCATGAGTGGCTATAAATGATCTTTTCTTGACAATGGATGGCTTTCGCTCCATGTTTCCCGAGGCAAACAATCAATTACAATATGTTTTAATCAAAAAATGTAAAAACAATTCAAAATAAATTCAATAATGGGATTATAAAAGCATTTAAACCGAGAAATAAGGCTTTTCTAGGCATGAGTGCCTATAAATGATCTTTTCTTAACAATGGATGGCTTTCGCTCCGTATTTCCCGAGGCAAACAATCAATTACAATCTGTTTTAATCAAAAATGTAAAAACAATTCAAAATAAATTCAATAATGGGATTATAAAGGCATTTAAACTAAGTAATAAGGCTTTTCTAGGCATGAGTGACTATAAATGATCTTTTCTTGACAATGGATGGCTTTAGCTCCATGTTTCCCGAGGCAAACAATCAATTACAATTTGTTTTAATCATAAAATTGAAAAACAATTCAAAATAAATTCAATAATGGGATTATAAAAGCATTTAAACCGAGTAATAAGGCTTTTCTAGGCATAAGTGACTATAAATGATCTATTCTTGACAATGGATGGGTTTTGCTCCATGTTTCCCGAGGCAAACAACCAATTACAATATGTTTTATTCAAAAAATGTAAAAAAAATGTAAAAAAAATTCCAAATAAAATCAATAATGGGATTATAAAGGCATTTAAACCGAGTAATAAGGCTTTTCTAGGCATGAGTGACTATAAATGATCTTTTCTTGACAATGGATGGCTTTCGCTCCATGTTTCCCGAGGCAAACAATCAATTACAATCTGTTTTAATCAAAAATGTAAAAACAATTCAAAATAAATTCAATAATGGGATTATAAAGGCATTTAAACCGAGTAATAAGGCTTTTCTAGGCATGAGTGACTATAAATGATCTTTTCTTGACAATGGATGGCTTTCGCTCCATATTTCCCGAGGCAAACAATCAATTACAATCTGTTTTAATCAAAAAATGTAAAAACAATTCAAAATAAATTCAATAATGGGATTATAAAGGCATTTAAACTAAGTAATAAGGCTTTTCGAGGCATGAGTGACTATAAATGATCTTTTCTTGACAATGGATGGCTTTCGCTCCATGTTTCCCGAGGCAAACAATCAATTAAGATCTGTTTTAATCAAAAAATGTAAAAACAATTCCAAATAAATTCAATAATGGGATTATAAAAGCATTTAAACCTAGCAATAAGGCTTTTCTAGGCATAAGTGACTATAAATGATCTATTCTTGACAATGGATGGGTTTTGCTCCATGTTTCCCGAGGCAAACAATCAATTACAATATGTTTTAATCAAAAAATGTAAAAAAAATTCAAAATAAATTCAATAATGAGATTATAAAGGCATTTAAACCGAGTAATAAGGCTTTTCTAGGCATGAGTGACTATAAATGATCTTTTCTTGACAATGGATGGCTTTCGCTCCATGTTTCCCGAGGCAAACAATCAATTACTATATGTTTTAATCAAAAAATGTAAAAAAAATTCAAAATAAATTCAATAATGGGATTATAAAGGCATTTAAACCGAGTAATAAGGCTTTTTTAGGCATAAGTGACTATAAATGATCTATTCTTGACAATGGATGGGTTTTGCTCCATGTTTCCCGAGGCAAACAAACAATTACAATTTGTTTTAATCAAAAAATGTAAAAAAAATTGAAAATAAATTCAATATTGGGATTATAAAGGCATTTAAACCGAGAAATGAGGCTTTTCTAGGCATGAGTGACTATAAATGATCTTTTCTTGAAAATGGATGGCTTTCGCTCCATGTTTCCCGAGGCAAACAATCAATTACAATCTGTTTTAATCAAAAAATGTAAAAACAAGTCAAAATAAATTCAATAATGGGATTATAAAGGCATTTAAACCAAGTAATAAGGCTTTTCTAGGCATGAGTGACTATAAATGATCTTTTCTTGACAATGGATGGCTTTCGCTCCATGTTTCCCGAGGCAAACAATCAATTACAATATGTTTTAATCAAAAAATGTAAAAAAAATTCAAAATAAATTCAATAATGGGATTATAAAGGCATTTAAACCGAGTAATAAGGCTTTTCTAGGCATGAGTGACTATAAATGATCTTTTCTTGACAATGGATGGCTTTCGCTCCATGTTTCCCGAGGCAAACAATCAATTACAATATGTTTTAATCAAAAAATGTAAAAAAAATTCAAAATGAATTCAATAATGGGATTATAAAGGCATTTAAACCGAGTAATAAGGCTTTTCTAGGCATGAGTGACTATAAATGATCTTTTCTTGAAAATGGATGGCTTTCGCTCCATGTTTCCCGAGGCAAACAATCAATTACAATCTGTTTTAATCAAAAAATGTAAAAACAATTCAAAATAAATTCAATAATGGGATTATAAAAGCATTTAAACCGAGTAATAAGGCTTTTCTAGGCATGAGTGACTATAAATTATCTTTTCTTGACAATGGATGGCTTTCGCTCCATGTTTTCCGAGGCAAACAATCAATTACAATCTGTTTTAATCAAAAAATGTAAAAACAAGTCAAAATAAATTCAATAATGGGATTATAAAGGCATTTAAACCGAGTAATAAGGCTTTTCTAGGCATGAGTGACTATAAATGATCTTTTCTTGACAATGGATGGCTTTCGCTCCATGTTTCCCGAGGCAAACAATCAATTACAATATGTTTTAATCAAAAAATGTAAAAAAAATTCAAAATAAATTCAATAATGGGATTATAAAGGCATTTAAACCGAGTAATAAGGCTTTTCTAGGCATAAGTGACTATAAATGATCTATTCTTGACAATGGATGGGTTTTGCTCCATGTTTCCCGAGGCAAACAACCAATTACAATATGTTTTATTCAAAAAATGTAAAAAAAATTCAAAATAAATTCAATAATGGGATTATAAAGGCATTTAAACCGAGTAATAAGGCTTTTCTAGGCATGAGTGACTATAAATGATCTTTTCTTGACAATGGATGGCTTTCGCTCCATTTTTCCTACGGCAAACAATCAATTACAATCTGTTTTAATCAAAAAATATAAAAACAATTCAAAATAAATTCAATAATGGGATTATAAAGGCATTTAAACCGAGTAATAAGGCTTTTCTAGGCATGAGTGGCTATAAATGATCTTTTCTTGACAATGGATGGCTTTCGCTCCATGTCTCCCGAGGCAAACAATCAATTACAATCTGTTTTAATCAAAAAATGTAAAAACAATTCAAAATAAATTCAATAATGGGATTATAAAAGCATTTAAACCGAGTAATAAGGCTTTTCTAGGCATGACTGACTATAAATTATCTTTTCTTGACAATGGATGGCTTTCGCTCCATGTTTCCCGAGGCAAACAATCAATTACAATCTGTTTTAATCAAAAAATGTAAAAACAATTCAAAATAAATTCAATAATGGGATTATAAAAGCATTTAAACCGAGTAATAAGGCTTTTCTAGGCATGAGTGACTATAAATTATCTTTTCTTGACAATGGATGGCTTTCGCTCCATGTTTTCCGAGGCAAACAATCAATTACAATCTGTTTTAATCAAAAAATGTAAAAACAAGTCAAAATAAATTCAATAATGGGATTATAAAGGCATTTAAACCGAGTAATAAGGCTTTTCTAGGCATGAGTGACTATAAATGATCTTTTCTTGACAATGGATGGCTTTCGCTCCATGTTTCCCGAGGCAAACAATCAATTACAATATGTTTTAATCAAAAAATGTAAAAAAAATTCAAAATAAATTCAATAATGGGATTATAAAGGCATTTAAACCGAGTAATAAGGCTTTTCTAGGCATGAGTGACTATAAATGATCTTTTCTTGAAAATGGATGGCTTTCGCTCCATGTTTCCCGAGGCAAACAATCAATTACAATCTGTTTTAATCAAAAAATGTAAAAACAATTCAAAATAAATTCAATAATGGGATTATAAAAGCATTTAAACCGAGTAATAAGGCTTTTCTAGGCATGAGTGACTATAAATTATCTTTTCTTGACAATGGATGGCTTTCGCTCCATGTTTTCCGAGGCAAACAATCAATTACAATCTGTTTTAATCAAAAAATGTAAAAACAAGTCAAAATAAATTCAATAATGGGATTATAAAGGCATTTAAACCGAGTAATAAGGTTTTTCTAGGCATGAGTGACTATAAATGATCTTTTCTTGACAATGGATGGCTTTCGCTCCATGTTTCCCGAGGCAAACAATCAATTACAATATGTTTTAATCAAAAAATGTAAAAAAAATTCAAAATAAATTCAATAATGGGATTATAAAGGCATTTAAACCGAGTAATAAGGCTTTTCTAGGCATAAGTGACTATAAATGATCTATTCTTGACAATGGATGGGTTTTGCTCCATGTTTCCCGAGGCAAACAACCAATTACAATATGTTTTATTCAAAAAATGTAAAAAAAATTCAAAATAAATTCAATAATGGGATTATAAAGGCATTTAAGCCGAGTAATAAGGCTTTTCTAGGCATGAGTGACTATAAATGATCTTTTCTTGACAATGGATGGCTTTCGCTCCATTTTTCCTACGGCAAACAATCAATTACAATCTGTTTTAATCAAAAAATATAAAAACAATTCAAAATAAATTCAATAATGGGATTATAAAGGCATTTAAACCGAGTAATAAGGCTTTTCTAGGCATGAGTGGCTATAAATGATCTTTTCTTGACAATGGATGGCTTTCGCTTCATGTTTCCCGAGGCAAACAATCAATTACAATCTGTTTTAATCAAAAAATGTAAAAACAATTCAAAATAAATTCAATAATGGGATTATAAAGGCATTTAAACCGAGTAATAAGGCTTTTCTAGGCATGAGTGACTATAAATGATCTTTTCTTGAAAATGGATGGCTTTCGCTCCATGTCTCCCGAGGCAAACAATCAATTACAATCTGTTTTAATCAAAAAATGTAAAAACAATTCAAAATAAATTCAATAATGGGATTATAAAAGCATTTAAACCGAGTAATAAGGCTTTTCTAGGCATGACTGACTATAAATTATCTTTTCTTGACAATGGATGGCTTTCGCTCCATGTTTCCCGAGGCAAACAATCAATTACAATCTGTTTTGATCAAAAAATGTAAAAACAATTCAAAATAAATTCAATAATGGGATTATAAAAGCATTTAAACCGAGTAATAAGGCTTTTCTAGGCATGAGTGACTATAAATTATCTTTTCTTGACAATGGATGGCTTTCGCTCCATGTTTCCCGAGGCAAACAATCAATTACAATCTGTTTTAATCAAAAAATGTAAAAACAATTCAAAATAAATTCAATAATGGGATTATAAAGGCATTTAAACCGAGTAATAAGGCTTTTCTAGGCATGAGTGACTATAAATGATCTTTTCTTGACAATGGATGGCTTTCGCTCCATGTTTCCCGAGGCAAAAAATCAGTTACAATCTGTTTTAATCAAAAAATGTAAAAACAATTCAAAATAAATTCAATAATGGGATTATAAAGGCATTTAAACCGAGTAATAAGGCTTTTCTAGGCATGAGTGACTATAAATGATCTTTTCTTGACAATGGATGGCTTTCGCTCCATTTTTCCTACGGCAAACAATCAATTACAATCTGTTTTAATCAAAAAATATAAAAACAATTCAAAATAAATTCAATAATGGGATTATAAAGGCATTTAAACCGAGTAATAAGGCTTTTCTAGGCATGAGTGGCTATAAATGATCTTTTCTTGACAATGGATGGCTTTCGCTCCATGTTTCCCGAGGCAAACAATCAATTACAATCTGTTTTAATCAAAAAATGTAAAAACAATTCAAAATAAATTCAATAATGGGATTATAAAGGCATTTAAACCGAGTAATAAGGCTTTTCTAGGCATGAGTGACTATAAATGATCTTTTCTTGAAAATGGATGGCTTTCGCTCCATGTCTCCCGAGGCAAACAATCAATTACAATCTGTTTTAATCAAAAAATGTAAAAACAATTCAAAATAAATTCAATAATGGGATTATAAAAGCATTTAAACCGAGTAATAAGGCTTTTCTAGGCATGACTGACTATAAATTATCTTTTCTTGACAATGGATGGCTTTCGCTCCATGTTTCCCGAGGCAAACAATCAATTACAATCTGTTTTAATCAAAAAATGTAAAAACAATTCAAAATAAATTCAATAATGGGATTATAAAAGCATTTAAACCGAGTAATAAGGCTTTTCTAGGCATGAGTGACTATAAATTATCTTTTCTTGACAATGGATGGCTTTCGCTCCATGTTTTCCGAGGCAAACAATCAATTACAATCTGTTTTAATCAAAAAATGTAAAAACAAGTCAAAATAAATTCAATAATGGGATTATAAAGGCAATTAAACCGAGTAATAAGGCTTTTCTAGGCATGAGTGGCTATAAATGATCTTTTCTTGACAATGGATGGCTTTCGCTCCATGTTTCCCGAGGCAAACAATCAATTACAATCTGTTTTAATCAAAAAATGTAAAAACAATTCAAAATAAATTCAATAATGGGATTATAAAGGCATTTAAACCGAGTAATAAGGCTTTTCTAGGCATGAGTGACTATAAATGATCTTTTCTTCAAAATGGATGGCTTTCGCTCCATGTTTCCCGAGGCAAACAATCAATTACAATCTGTTTTAATCAAAAAATGTAAAAACAATTCAAAATAAATTCAATAATGGGATTATAAAAGCATTTAAACCGAGTAATAAGGCTTTTCTAGGCATGAGTGACTATAAATTATCTTTTCTTGACAATGGATGGCTTTCGCTCCATGTTTTCCGAGGCAAACAATCAATTACAATCTGTTTTAATCAAAAAATGTAAAAACAAGTCAAAATAAATTCAATAATGGGATTATAAAGGCATTTAAACCGAGTAATAAGGCTTTTCTAGGCATGAGTGACTATAAATGATCTTTTCTTGACAATGGATGGCTTTCGCTCCATGTTTCCCGAGGCAAAAAATCAGTTACAATCTGTTTTAATCAAAAAATGTAAAAACAATTCAAAATAAATTCAATAATGGGATTATAAAGGCATTTAAACCGAGTAATAAGGCTTTTCTAGGCATGAGTGACTATAAATGATCTTTTCTTGACAATGGATGGCTGTCGCTCCATTTTTCCTACGGCAAACAATCAATTACAATCTGTTTTAATCAAAAAATATAAAAACAATTCAAAATAAATTCAATAATGGGATTATAAAGGCATTTAAACCGAGTAATAAGGCTTTTCTAGGCATGAGTGGCTATAAATGATCTTTTCTTGACAATGGATGGCTTTCGCTCCATGTTTCCCGAGGCAAACAATCAATTACAATCTGTTTTAATCAAAAAATGTAAAAACAATTCAAAATAAATTCAATAATGGGATTATAAAGGCATTTAAACCGAGTAATATGGCTTTTCTAGGCATGAGTGACTATAAATGATCTTTTCTTGAAAATGGATGGCTTTCGCTCCATGTTTCCCGAGGCAAACAATCAATTACAATCTGTTTTAATCAAAAAATGTAAAAACAATTCAAAATAAATTCAATAATGGGATTATAAAAGCATTTAAACCGAGTAATAAGGCTTTTCTAGGCATGAGTGACTATAAATTATCTTTTCTTGACAATGGATGGCTTTCGCTCCATGTTTTCCGAGGCAAACAATCAATTACAATCTGTTTTAATCAAAAAATGTAAAAACAAGTCAAAATAAATTCAATAATGGGATTATAAAGGCATTTAAACCGAGTAATAAGGCTTTTCTAGGCATGAGTGACTATAAATGATCTTTTCTTGACAATGGATGGCTTTCGCTCCATGTTTCCCGAGGCAAACAATCAATTACAATATGTTTTAATCAAAAAATGTAAAAAAAATTCAAAATAAATTCAATAATGGGATTATAAAGGCATTTAAACCGAGTAATAAGGCTTTTCTAGGCATGAGTGACTATAAATGATCTTTTCTTGAAAATGGATGGCTTTCGCTCCATGTTTCCCGAGGCAAACAATCAATTACAATCTGTTTTAATCAAAAAATGTAAAAACAATTCAAAATAAATTCAATAATGGGATTATAAAAGCATTTAAACCGAGTAATAAGGCTTTTCTAGGCATGAGTGACTATAAATTATCTTTTCTTGACAATGGATGGCTTTCGCTCCATGTTTTCCGAGGCAAACAATCAATTACAATCTGTTTTAATCAAAAAATGTAAAAACAAGTCAAAATAAATTCAATAATGGGATTATAAAGGCATTTAAACCGAGTAATAAGGCTTTTCTAGGCATGAGTGACTATAAATGATCTTTTCTTGACAATGGATGGCTTTCGCTGCATGTTTCCCGAGGCAAACAATCAATTACAATATGTTTTAATCAAAAAATGTAAAAAAAATTCAAAATAAATTCAATAATGGGATTATAAAGGCATTTAAACCGAGTAATAAGGCTTTTCTAGGCATAAGTGACTATAAATGATCTATTCTTGACAATGGATGGGTTTTGCTCCATGTTTCCCGAGGCAAACAACCAATTACAATATGTTTTATTCAAAAAATGTAAAAAAAATTCAAAATAAATTCAATAATGGGATTATAAAGGCATTTAAACCGAGTAATAAGGCTTTTCTAGGCATAAGTGACTATAAATGATCTATTCTTGACAATGGATGGGTTTTGCTCCATGTTTCCCGAGGCAAACAACCAATTACAATATGTTTTATTCAAAAAATGTAAAAAAAATTCAAAATAAATTCAATAATGGGATTATAAAGGCATTTAAACCGAGTAATAAGGCTTTTCTAGGCATGAGTGACTATAAATGATCTTTTCTTGACAATGGATGGCTTTCGCTCCATTTTTCCTACGGCAAACAATCAATTACAATCTGTTTTAATCAAAAAATATAAAAACAATTCAAAATAAATTCAATAATGGGATTATAAAGGCATTTAAACCGAGTAATAAGGCTTTTCTAGGCATGAGTGGCTATAAATGATCTTTTCTTGACAATGGATGGCTTTCGCTCCATGTTTCCCAAGGCAAACAATCAATTACAATCTGTTTTAATCAAAAAATGTAAAAACAATTCAAAATAAATTCAATAATGGGATTATAAAGGCATTTAAACCGAGTAATAAGGCTTTTCTAGGCATGAGTGACTATAAATGATCTTTTCTTGAAAATGGATGGCTTTCGCTCCATGTCACCCGAGGCAAACAATCAATTACAATCTGTTTTAATCAAAAAATGTAAAAACAATTCAAAATAAATTCAATAATGGGATTATAAAAGCATTTAAACCGAGTAATAAGGCTTTTCTAGGCATGAGTGACTATAAATTATCTTTTCTTGACAATGGATGGCTTTCGCTCCATGTTTTCCGAGGCAAACAATCAATTACAATCTGTTTTAATCAAAAAATGTAAAAACAAGTCAAAATAAATTCAATAATGGGATTATAAAGGCATTTAAACCGAGTAATAAGGCTTTTCTAGGCATGAGTGACTATAAATGATCTTTTCTTGACAATGGATGGCTTTCGCTGCATGTTTCCCGAGGCAAACAATCAATTACAATATGTTTTAATCAAAAAATGTAAAAAAAATTCAAAATAAATTCAATAATGGGATTATAAAGGCATTTAAACCGAGTAATAAGGCTTTTCTAGGCATAAGTGACTATAAATGATCTATTCTTGACAATGGATGGGTTTTGCTCCATGTTTCCCGAGGCAAACAACCAATTACAATATGTTTTATTCAAAAAATGTAAAAAAAATTCAAAATAAATTCAATAATGGGATTATAAAGGCATTTAAACCGAGTAATAAGGCTTTTCTAGGCATAAGTGACTATAAATGATCTATTCTTGACAATGGATGGGTTTTGCTCCATGTTTCCCGAGGCAAACAACCAATTACAATATGTTTTATTCAAAAAATGTAAAAAAAATTCAAAATAAATTCAATAATGGGATTATAAAGGCATTTAAACCGAGTAATAAGGCTTTTCTAGGCATGAGTGACTATAAATGATCTTTTCTTGACAATGGATGGCTTTCGCTCCATTTTTCCTACGGCAAACAATCAATTACAATCTGTTTTAATCAAAAAATATAAAAACAATTCAAAATAAATTCAATAATGGGATTATAAAGGCATTTAAACCGAGTAATAAGGCTTTTCTAGGCATGAGTGGCTATAAATGATCTTTTCTTGACAATGGATGGCTTTCGCTCCATGTTTCCCGAGGCAAACAATCAATTACAATCTGTTTTAATCAAAAAATGTAAAAACAATTCAAAATAAATTCAATAATGGGATTATAAAGGCATTTAAACCGAGTAATAAGGCTTTTCTAGGCATGAGTGACTATAAATGATCTTTTCTTGAAAATGGATGGCTTTCGCTCCATGTCTCCCGAGGCAAACAATCAATTACAATCTGTTTTAATCAAAAAATGTAAAAACAATTCAAAATAAATTCAATAATGGGATTATAAAAGCATTTAAACCGAGTAATAAGGCTTTTCTAGGCATGACTGACTATAAATTATCTTTTCTTGACAATGGATGGCTTTCGCTCCATGTTTCCCGAGGCAAACAATCAATTACAATCAATTTTAATCAAAAAATGTAAAAACAATTCAAAATAAATTCAATAATGGGATTATAAAAGCATTTAAACCGAGTAATAAGGCTTTTCTAGGCATGAGTGACTATAAATTATCTTTTCTTGACAATGGATGGCTTTCGCTCCATGTTTTCCGAGGCAAACAATCAATTACAATCTGTTTTAATCAAAAAATGTAAAAACAAGTCAAAATAAATTCAATAATGGGATTATAAAGGCATTTAAACCGAGTAATAAGGCTTTTCTAGGCATGAGTGACTATAAATGATCTTTTCTTGACAATGGATGGCTTTCGCTCCATGTTTCCCGAGGCAAACAATCAATTACAATATGTTTTAATCAAAAAATGTAAAAAAAATTCAAAATAAATTCAATAATGGGATTATAAAGGCATTTAAACCGAGTAATAAGGCTTTTCTAGGCATGAGTGACTATAAATGATCTTTTCTTGAAAATGGATGGCTTTCGCTCCATGTTTCCCGAGGCAAACAATCAATTACAATCTGTTTTAATCAAAAAATGTAAAAACAATTCAAAATAAATTCAATAATGGGATTATAAAAGCATTTAAACCGAGTAATAAGGCTTTTCTAGGCATGAGTGACTATAAATTATCTTTTCTTGACAATGGATGGCTTTCGCTCCATGTTTTCCGAGGGAAACAATCAATTACAATCTGTTTTAATCAAAAAATGTAAAAACAAGTCAAAATAAATTCAATAATGGGATTATAAAGGCATTTAAACCGAGTAATAAGGCTTTTCTAGGCATGAGTGACTATAAATGATCTTTTCTTGACAATGGATGGCTTTCGCTCCATGTTTCCCGAGGCAAACAATCAATTACAATATGTTTTAATCAAAAAATGTAAAAAAAATTGAAAATAAATTCAATAATGGGATTATAAAGGCATTTAAACCGAGTAATAAGGCTTTTCTAGGCATAAGTGACTATAAATGATCTTTTCTTGACAATGGATGGCTTTCGCTCCATTTTTCCTACGGCAAACAATCAATTACAATCTGTTTTAATCAAAAAATATAAAAACAATTCAAAATAAATTCAATAATGGGATTATAAAGGCATTTAAACCGAGTAATAAGGCTTTTCTAGGCATGAGTGGCTATAAATGATCTTTTCTTGACAATGGATGGCTTTCGCTCCATGTTTCCCGAGGCAAACAATCAATTACAATCTGTTTTAATCAAAAAATGTAAAAACAATTCAAAATAAATTCAATAATGGGATTATAAAGGCATTTAAACCGAGTAATAAGGCTTTTCTAGGCATGAGTGGCTATAAATGATCTTTTCTTGACAATGGATGGCTTTCGCTCCATGTTTCCCGAGGCAAACAATCAATTACAATCTGTTTTAATCAAAAAATGTAAAAACAATTCAAAATAAATTGAATAATGGGATTTAAAAAGCATTTAAACCGAGTAATAAGGCTTTTTTAGGCATAAGTGACTAGAAATGATCTATTCTTGACAATGGATGGGTTTTGCTCCATGTTTACCGAGGGAAACAATCAATTACGATATGTTTTAATCAAAAAATGTAAAAAAAATTCAAAATAAATTCAATAATGGGATTATAAAGGCATTTAAACCGAGTAATAAGGCTTTTCTAGGCATGAGTGACTATAAATGATCTTTTCTTGACAATGGATGGCTTTCGCTCCATATTTCCCGAGGCAAACAATCAATTACAATCTGTTTTAATCAAAAAATTTAAAAACAATTCAAAATAAATTCAATAATGGGATTATAAAGGCATTTAAACCGAGTAATAAGGCTTATCTAGGCATGAGTGACTATAAATGATCTTTTCTTGACAATGGATGGCTTTCGCTCCATGTTTCCCACGGCAAACAATCAATTACAATCTGTTTTAATCAAAAAATATAAAAACAATTCAAAATAAATTCAATAATGGGATTATAAAGGCATTTAAACCGAGTAATAAGGCTTTTCTAGGCATGAGTGGCTATAAATGATCTTTTCTTGACAATGGATGGCTTTCGCTCCATGTTTCCCGAGGCAAACAATCAATTACAATATGTTTTAATCAAAAAATGTAAAAACAATTCAAAATAAATTCAATAATGGGATTATAAAAGCATTTAAACCGAGAAATAAGGCTTTTCTAGGCATGAGTGCCTATAAATGATCTTTTCTTAACAATGGATGGCTTTCGCTCCGTATTTCCCGAGGCAAACAATCAATTACAATCTGTTTTAATCAAAAATGTAAAAACAATTCAAAATAAATTCAATAATGGGATTATAAAGGCATTTAAACTAAGTAATAAGGCTTTTCTAGGCATGAGTGACTATAAATGATCTTTTCTTGACAATGGATGGCTTTAGCTCCATGTTTCCCGAGGCAAACAATCAATTACAATTTGTTTTAATCATAAAATTGAAAAACAATTCAAAATAAATTCAATAATGGGATTATAAAAGCATTTAAACCGAGTAATAAGGCTTTTCTAGGCATAAGTGACTATAAATGATCTATTCTTGACAATGGATGGGTTTTGCTCCATGTTTCCCGAGGCAAACAACCAATTACAATATGTTTTATTCAAAAAATGTAAAAAAAATGTAAAAAAAATTCCAAATAAAATCAATAATGGGATTATAAAGGCATTTAAACCGAGTAATAAGGCTTTTCTAGGCATGAGTGACTATAAATGATCTTTTCTTGACAATGGATGGCTTTCGCTCCATGTTTCCCGAGGCAAACAATCAATTACAATCTGTTTTAATCAAAAATGTAAAAACAATTCAAAATAAATTCAATAATGGGATTATAAAGGCATTTAAACCGAGTAATAAGGCTTTTCTAGGCATGAGTGACTATAAATGATCTTTTCTTGACAATGGATGGCTTTCGCTCCATATTTCCCGAGGCAAACAATCAATTACAATCTGTTTTAATCAAAAAATGTAAAAACAATTCAAAATAAATTCAATAATGGGATTATAAAGGCATTTAAACTAAGTAATAAGGCTTTTCGAGGCATGAGTGACTATAAATGATCTTTTCTTGACAATGGATGGCTTTCGCTCCATGTTTCCCGAGGCAAACAATCAATTAAGATCTGTTTTAATCAAAAAATGTAAAAACAATTCCAAATAAATTCAATAATGGGATTATAAAAGCATTTAAACCTAGCAATAAGGCTTTTCTAGGCATAAGTGACTATAAATGATCTATTCTTGACAATGGATGGGTTTTGCTCCATGTTTCCCGAGGCAAACAATCAATTACAATATGTTTTAATCAAAAAATGTAAAAAAAATTCAAAATAAATTCAATAATGAGATTATAAAGGCATTTAAACCGAGTAATAAGGCTTTTCTAGGCATGAGTGACTATAAATGATCTTTTCTTGACAATGGATGGCTTTCGCTCCATGTTTCCCGAGGCAAACAATCAATTACTATATGTTTTAATCAAAAAATGTAAAAAAAATTCAAAATAAATTCAATAATGGGATTATAAAGGCATTTAAACCGAGTAATAAGGCTTTTTTAGGCATAAGTGACTATAAATGATCTATTCTTGACAATGGATGGGTTTTGCTCCATGTTTCCCGAGGCAAACAAACAATTACAATTTGTTTTAATCAAAAAATGTAAAAAAAATTGAAAATAAATTCAATATTGGGATTATAAAGGCATTTAAACCGAGAAATGAGGCTTTTCTAGGCATGAGTGACTATAAATGATCTTTTCTTGAAAATGGATGGCTTTCGCTCCATGTTTCCCGAGGCAAACAATCAATTACAATCTGTTTTAATCAAAAAATGTAAAAACAAGTCAAAATAAATTCAATAATGGGATTATAAAGGCATTTAAACCAAGTAATAAGGCTTTTCTAGGCATGAGTGACTATAAATGATCTTTTCTTGACAATGGATGGCTTTCGCTCCATGTTTCCCGAGGCAAACAATCAATTACAATATGTTTTAATCAAAAAATGTAAAAAAAATTCAAAATAAATTCAATAATGGGATTATAAAGGCATTTAAACCGAGTAATAAGGCTTTTCTAGGCATGAGTGACTATAAATGATCTTTTCTTGACAATGGATGGCTTTCGCTCCATGTTTCCCGAGGCAAACAATCAATTACAATATGTTTTAATCAAAAAATGTAAAAAAAATTCAAAATGAATTCAATAATGGGATTATAAAGGCATTTAAACCGAGTAATAAGGCTTTTCTAGGCATGAGTGACTATAAATGATCTTTTCTTGAAAATGGATGGCTTTCGCTCCATGTTTCCCGAGGCAAACAATCAATTACAATCTGTTTTAATCAAAAAATGTAAAAACAATTCAAAATAAATTCAATAATGGGATTATAAAAGCATTTAAACCGAGTAATAAGGCTTTTCTAGGCATGAGTGACTATAAATTATCTTTTCTTGACAATGGATGGCTTTCGCTCCATGTTTTCCGAGGCAAACAATCAATTACAATCTGTTTTAATCAAAAAATGTAAAAACAAGTCAAAATAAATTCAATAATGGGATTATAAAGGCATTTAAACCGAGTAATAAGGCTTTTCTAGGCATGAGTGACTATAAATGATCTTTTCTTGACAATGGATGGCTTTCGCTCCATGTTTCCCGAGGCAAACAATCAATTACAATATGTTTTAATCAAAAAATGTAAAAAAAATTCAAAATAAATTCAATAATGGGATTATAAAGGCATTTAAACCGAGTAATAAGGCTTTTCTAGGCATAAGTGACTATAAATGATCTATTCTTGACAATGGATGGGTTTTGCTCCATGTTTCCCGAGGCAAACAACCAATTACAATATGTTTTATTCAAAAAATGTAAAAAAAATTCAAAATAAATTCAATAATGGGATTATAAAGGCATTTAAACCGAGTAATAAGGCTTTTCTAGGCATGAGTGACTATAAATGATCTTTTCTTGACAATGGATGGCTTTCGCTCCATTTTTCCTACGGCAAACAATCAATTACAATCTGTTTTAATCAAAAAATATAAAAACAATTCAAAATAAATTCAATAATGGGATTATAAAGGCATTTAAACCGAGTAATAAGGCTTTTCTAGGCATGAGTGGCTATAAATGATCTTTTCTTGACAATGGATGGCTTTCGCTCCATGTCTCCCGAGGCAAACAATCAATTACAATCTGTTTTAATCAAAAAATGTAAAAACAATTCAAAATAAATTCAATAATGGGATTATAAAAGCATTTAAACCGAGTAATAAGGCTTTTCTAGGCATGACTGACTATAAATTATCTTTTCTTGACAATGGATGGCTTTCGCTCCATGTTTCCCGAGGCAAACAATCAATTACAATCTGTTTTAATCAAAAAATGTAAAAACAATTCAAAATAAATTCAATAATGGGATTATAAAAGCATTTAAACCGAGTAATAAGGCTTTTCTAGGCATGAGTGACTATAAATTATCTTTTCTTGACAATGGATGGCTTTCGCTCCATGTTTTCCGAGGCAAACAATCAATTACAATCTGTTTTAATCAAAAAATGTAAAAACAAGTCAAAATAAATTCAATAATGGGATTATAAAGGCATTTAAACCGAGTAATAAGGCTTTTCTAGGCATGAGTGACTATAAATGATCTTTTCTTGACAATGGATGGCTTTCGCTCCATGTTTCCCGAGGCAAACAATCAATTACAATATGTTTTAATCAAAAAATGTAAAAAAAATTCAAAATAAATTCAATAATGGGATTATAAAGGCATTTAAACCGAGTAATAAGGCTTTTCTAGGCATGAGTGACTATAAATGATCTTTTCTTGAAAATGGATGGCTTTCGCTCCATGTTTCCCGAGGCAAACAATCAATTACAATCTGTTTTAATCAAAAAATGTAAAAACAATTCAAAATAAATTCAATAATGGGATTATAAAAGCATTTAAACCGAGTAATAAGGCTTTTCTAGGCATGAGTGACTATAAATTATCTTTTCTTGACAATGGATGGCTTTCGCTCCATGTTTTCCGAGGCAAACAATCAATTACAATCTGTTTTAATCAAAAAATGTAAAAACAAGTCAAAATAAATTCAATAATGGGATTATAAAGGCATTTAAACCGAGTAATAAGGTTTTTCTAGGCATGAGTGACTATAAATGATCTTTTCTTGACAATGGATGGCTTTCGCTCCATGTTTCCCGAGGCAAACAATCAATTACAATATGTTTTAATCAAAAAATGTAAAAAAAATTCAAAATAAATTCAATAATGGGATTATAAAGGCATTTAAACCGAGTAATAAGGCTTTTCTAGGCATAAGTGACTATAAATGATCTATTCTTGACAATGGATGGGTTTTGCTCCATGTTTCCCGAGGCAAACAACCAATTACAATATGTTTTATTCAAAAAATGTAAAAAAAATTCAAAATAAATTCAATAATGGGATTATAAAGGCATTTAAGCCGAGTAATAAGGCTTTTCTAGGCATGAGTGACTATAAATGATCTTTTCTTGACAATGGATGGCTTTCGCTCCATTTTTCCTACGGCAAACAATCAATTACAATCTGTTTTAATCAAAAAATATAAAAACAATTCAAAATAAATTCAATAATGGGATTATAAAGGCATTTAAACCGAGTAATAAGGCTTTTCTAGGCATGAGTGGCTATAAATGATCTTTTCTTGACAATGGATGGCTTTCGCTTCATGTTTCCCGAGGCAAACAATCAATTACAATCTGTTTTAATCAAAAAATGTAAAAACAATTCAAAATAAATTCAATAATGGGATTATAAAGGCATTTAAACCGAGTAATAAGGCTTTTCTAGGCATGAGTGACTATAAATGATCTTTTCTTGAAAATGGATGGCTTTCGCTCCATGTCTCCCGAGGCAAACAATCAATTACAATCTGTTTTAATCAAAAAATGTAAAAACAATTCAAAATAAATTCAATAATGGGATTATAAAAGCATTTAAACCGAGTAATAAGGCTTTTCTAGGCATGACTGACTATAAATTATCTTTTCTTGACAATGGATGGCTTTCGCTCCATGTTTCCCGAGGCAAACAATCAATTACAATCTGTTTTGATCAAAAAATGTAAAAACAATTCAAAATAAATTCAATAATGGGATTATAAAAGCATTTAAACCGAGTAATAAGGCTTTTCTAGGCATGAGTGACTATAAATTATCTTTTCTTGACAATGGATGGCTTTCGCTCCATGTTTTCCGAGGCAAACAATCAATTACAATCTGTTTTAATCAAAAAATGTAAAAACAAGTCAAAATAAATTCAATAATGGGATTATAAAGGCATTTAAACCGAGTAATAAGGCTTTTCTAGGCATGAGTGACTATAAATGATCTTTTCTTGACAATGGATGGCTTTCGCTCCATGTTTCCCGAGGCAAACAATCAATTACAATATGTTTTAATCAAAAAATGTAAAAAAAATTCAAAATAAATTCAATAATGGGATTATAAAGGCATTTAAACCGAGTAATAAGGCTTTTCTAGGCATGAGTGACTATAAATGATCTTTTCTTGAAAATGGATGGCTTTCGCTCCATGTTTCCCGAGGCAAACAATCAATTACAATCTGTTTTAATCAAAAAATGTAAAAACAATTCAAAATAAATTCAATAATGGGATTATAAAAGCATTTAAACCGAGTAATAAGGCTTTTCTAGGCATGAGTGACTATAAATTATCTTTTCTTGACAATGGATGGCTTTCGCTCCATGTTTTCCGAGGCAAACAATCAATTACAATCTGTTTTAATCAAAAAATGTAAAAACAAGTCAAAATAAATTCAATAATGGGATTATAAAGGCATTTAAACCGAGTAATAAGGCTTTTCTAGGCATGAGTGACTATAAATGATCTTTTCTTGACAATGGATGGCTTTCGCTCCATGTTTCCCGAGGCAAACAATCAATTACAATATGTTTTAATCAAAAAATGTAAAAAAAATTGAAAATAAATTCAATAATGGGATTATAAAGGCATTTAAACCGAGTAATAAGGCTTTTCTAGGCATAAGTGACTATAAATGATCTATTCTTGACAATGGATGGGTTTTGCTCCATGTTTCCCGAGGCAAACAACCAATTACAATATGTTTTATTCAAAAAATGTAAAAAAAATTCAAAATAAATTCAATAATGGGATTATAAAGGCATTTAAACCGAGTAATAAGGCTTTTCTAGGCATGAGTGACTATAAATGATCTTTTCTTGACAATGGATGGCTTTCGCTCCATGTTTCCCGAGGCAAACAATCAATTACAATCTGTTTTAATCAAAAATGTAAAAACAATTCAAAATAAATTCAATAATGGGATTATAAAGGCATTTAAACCGAGTAATAAGGCTTTTCTAGGCATGAGTGACTATAAATGATCTTTTCTTGACAATGGATGGCTTTCGCTCCATTTTTCCTACGGCAAACAATCAATTACAATCTGTTTTAATCAAAAAATATAAAAACAATTCAAAATAAATTCAATAATGGGATTATAAAGGCATTTAAACCGAGTAATAAGGCTTTTCTAGGCATGAGTGGCTATAAATGATCTTTTCTTGACAATGGATGGCTTTCGCTTCATGTTTCCCGAGGCAAACAATCAATTACAATCTGTTTTAATCAAAAAATGTAAAAACAATTCAAAATAAATTCAATAATGGGATTATAAAGGCATTTAAACCGAGTAATAAGGCTTTTCTAGGCATGAGTGACTATAAATGATCTTTTCTTGAAAATGGATGGCTTTCGCTCCATGTCTCCCGAGGCAAACAATCAATTACAATCTGTTTTAATCAAAAAATGTAAAAACAATTCAAAATAAATTCAATAATGGGATTATAAAAGCATTTAAACCGAGTAATAAGGCTTTTCTAGGCATGACTGACTATAAATTATCTTTTCTTGACAATGGATGGCTTTCGCTCCATGTTTCCCGAGGCAAACAATCAATTACAATCTGTTTTAATCAAAAAATGTAAAAACAATTCAAAATAAATTCAATAATGGGATTATAAAAGCATTTAAACCGAGTAATAAGGCTTTTCTAGGCATGAGTGACTATAAATTATCTTTTCTTGACAATGGATGGCTTTCGCTCCATGTTTTCCGAGGCAAACAATCAATTACAATCTGTTTTAATCAAAAAATGTAAAAACAAGTCAAAATAAATTCAATAATGGGATTATAAAGGCATTTAAACCGAGTAATAAGGCTTTTCTAGGCATGAGTGACTATAAATGATCTTTTCTTGACAATGGATGGCTTTCGCTCCATGTTTCCCGAGGCAAACAATCAATTACAATATGTTTTAATCAAAAAATGTAAAAAAAATTCAAAATAAATTCAATAATGGGATTATAAAGGCATTTAAACCGAGTAATAAGGCTTTTCTAGGCATGAGTGACTATAAATGATCTTTTCTTGAAAATGGATGGCTTTCGCTCCATGTTTCCCGAGGCAAACAATCAATTACAATCTGTTTTAATCAAAAAATGTAAAAACAATTCAAAATAAATTCAATAATGGGATTATAAAAGCATTTAAACCGAGTAATAAGGCTTTTCTAGGCATGAGTGACTATAAATTATCTTTTCTTGACAATGGATGGCTTTCGCTCCATGTTTTCCGAGGCAAACAATCAATTACAATCTGTTTTAATCAAAAAATGTAAAAACAAGTCAAAATAAATTCAATAATGGGATTATAAAGGCATTTAAACCGAGTAATAAGGCTTTTCTAGGCATGAGTGACTATAAATGATCTTTTCTTGACAATGGATGGCTTTCGCTCCATGTTTCCCGAGGCAAAAAATCAATTACAATCTGTTTTAATCAAAAAATATAAAAACAATTCAAAATAAATTCAATAATGGGATTATAAAGGCATTTAAACCGAGTAATAAGGCTTTTCTAGGCATGAGTGACTATAAATGATCTTTTCTTGACAATGGATGGCTTTCGCTCCATTTTTCCTACGGCAAACAATCAATTACAATCTGTTTTAATCAAAAAATATAAAAACAATTCAAAATAAATTCAATAATGGGATTATAAAGGCATTTAAACCGAGTAATAAGGCTTTTCTAGGCATGAGTGGCTATAAATGATCTTTTCTTGACAATGGATGGCTTTCGCTCCATGTTTCCCGAGGCAAACAATCAATTACAATCTGTTTTAATCAAAAAATGTAAAAACAATTCAAAATAAATTCAATAATGGGATTATAAAGGCATTTAAACCGAGTAATAAGGCTTTTCTAGGCATGAGTGACTATAAATGATCTTTTCTTGAAAATGGATGGCTTTCGCTCCATGTTTCCCGAGGCAAACAATCAATTACAATCTGTTTTAATCAAAAAATGTAAAAACAATTCAAAATAAATTCAATAATGGGATTATAAAAGCATTTAAACCGAGTAATAAGGCTTTTCTAGGCATGAGTGACTATAAATTATCTTTTCTTGACAATGGATGGCTTTCGCTCCATGTTTTCCGAGGCAAACAATCAATTACAATCTGTTTTAATCAGAAAATGTAAAAAGAAGTCAAAGTAAATTCAATAATGGGATTATAAAGGCATTTAAACCGAGTAATAAGGCTTTTCTAGGCATGAGTGACTATAAATGATCTTTTCTTGACAATGGATGGCTTTCGCTCCATGTTTCCCGAGGCAAACAATCAATTACAATATGTTTTAATCAAAAAATGTAAAAAAAATTCAAAATAAATTCAATAATGGGATTATAAAGGCATTTAAACCGAGTAATAAGGCTTTTCTAGGCATGAGTGACTATAAATGATCTTTTCTTGAAAATGGATGGCTTTCGCTCCATGTTTCCCGAGGCAAACAATCAATTACAATCTGTTTTAATCAAAAAATGTAAAAACAATTCAAAATAAATTCAATAATGGGATTATAAAAGCATTTAAACCGAGTAATAAGGCTTTTCTAGGCATGAGTGGCTATAAATGATCTTTTCTTGACAATGGATGGCTTTCGCTCCATGTTTTCCGAGGCAAACAATCAATTACAATCTGTTTTAATCAAAAATGTAAAAACAATTCAAAATAAATTCAATAATGGGATTATAAAGGCATTTAAACCGAGTAATAAGGCTTTTCTAGGCATGAGTGGCTATAAATGATCTTTTCTTGACAATGGATGGCTTTCGCTCCATGTTTCCCGAGGCAAACAATCAATTACAATCTGTTTTAATCAAAAAATGTAAAAACAATTCAAAATAAATTAAATAATGGGATTATAAAAGCATTTAAACCGAGAAATAAGGCTTTTCTAGGCATGAGTGCCTATAAATGATCTTTTCTTGACAATGGATGGCTTTCACTCCGTATTCCCCGAGGCAAACAATCAATTACAATCTGTTTCAATCAAAAATGTAAAAACAATTCAAAATAAATTCAATAATGGGATTATAAAGGCATTTAAACTAAGTAATCAGGCTTTTCTAGGCATGAGTGACTATAAATGATCTTTTCTTGACAATGGATGGCTTTAGCTCCATGTTTCCCGAGGCAAACAATCAATTACAATTTGTTTTAATCATAAAATTGAAAAACAATTCAAAATAAATTCAATAATGGGATTATAAAAGCATTTAAACCGAGTAATAAGGCTTTTCTAGGTATAAGTGACTATAAATGATCTATTCTTGACAATGGATGGGTTTTGCTCCATGTTTCCCGAGGCAAACAACCAATTACAATATGTTTTATTCAAAAAATGTAAAAAAAATTCAAAATAAATTCAATAATGGGATTATAAAGGCATTTAAACCGAGTAATAAGGCTTTTCTAGGCATGAGTGACTATAAATGATCTTTTCTTGACAATGGATGGCTTTCGCTCCATGTTTCCCGAGGCAAACAATCAATTACAATCTGTTTTAATCAAAAATGTAAAAACAATTCAAAATAAATTCAATAATGGGATTATAAAGGCATTTAAACCGAGTAATAAGGCTTTTCTAGGCATGAGTGACTATAAATGATCTTTTCTTGACAATGGATGGCTTTCGCTCCATATTTCCCGGGGCAAACAATCAATTACAATCTGTTTTAATCAAAAAATGTAAAAACAATTCAAAATAAATTCAATAATGGGATTATAAAGGCATTTAAACTAAGTAATAAGGCTTTTCGAGGCATGAGTGACTATAAATAATCTTATCTTGACAATGGATGGCTTTCGCTCCATGTTTCCCGAGGCAAACAATCAATTAAGATCTGTTTTAATCAAAAAATGTAAAAACAATTCCAAATAAATTCAATAATGGGATTATAAAAGCATTTAAACCGAGTAATAAGGATTTTCTAGGCATAAGTGACTATAAATGATCTATTCTTGACAATGGATGGGTTTTGCTCCATGTTTCCCGAGGCAAACAAACAATTACAATATGTTTTAATCAAAAAATGTAAAAAAAATTCAAAATAAATTCAATAATGGGATTATAAAGGCATTTAAACCGAGAAATGAGGCTTTTCTAGGCATGAGTGACTATAAATGATCTTTTCTTGACAATGGATGGCTTTCGTTCCATGTTTCCCGAGGAAAACAATCAATTACAATATGTTTTAATCAAAAAATGTAAAAAAAATTCAAAATAAATTCAATAATGGGATTATAAAGGCATTTAAACCGAGTAATAAGGCTTTTCTAGGCATGAGTGACTATAAATGATCTTTTCTTGACAATGGATGGCTTTCGCTCCATGTTTCCCGAGGCAAACAATCAATTACAATCTGTTTTAATCAAAAAATTTAAAAACAATTCAAAATAAATTCAATAATGGGATTATAAAGGCATTTAAACCGAGTAATAAGGCTTTGCTAGGCATAAGTGACTACAAATGAACTTTTGTTGACAATGGGTGGCTTTCGCTCCAAGTTTCCCGAGGCAAACAATCAATTACAATCTGTTTTAATCAAAAAATGTAAAAACAATTCAAAATAAACTCAATAATGGGATTATAAAGGCATTTAAACTAAGTAATAAGGCTTTTCTAGCCATAAGTGACTGTAAATGATCATTTCTTGACAATGGATGGGTTTTGCTCTATGTTTCCCGAGGCAAACAACCAATTACAATATGTTTTTTTCAAAAAATGTAAAAAAAATTCAAAATAAATTCAATAATGGGATTATAAAGGCATTTAAACCGAGTAATAAGGCTTTTCTAGGCATGAGTGACTATAAATGATCTTTTCTTGACAATGGATGGCTTTAGCTCCATGTTTCCCGAGGCAAACAATCAATTACAATTTGTTTTAATCATAAAATTGAAAAACAATTCAAAATAAATTCAATAATGAGATTATAAAAGCATTTAAACCGAGTAATAAGGCTTTTCTAGGCATAAGTGATTATAAATGATCTATTCTTGACAATGGATGGGTTTTGCTCCATGTTTCCCGAGGCAAACAACCAATTACAATATGTTTTATTCAAAAAATGTAAAAAAAATTCAAAATAAATTCAATAATGGGATTATAAAGGCATTTAAACCGAGTAATAAGGCTTTTCTAGGCATGAGTGACTATAAATGATCTTTTCTTGACAATGGATGGCTTTCGCTCCATGTTTCCCGAGGCAAACAATCAATTACAATCTGTTTTAATCAAAAATGTAAAAACAATTCAAAATAAATTCAATAATGGGATTATAAAGGCATTTAAACCGAGTAATAAGGCTTTTCTAGGCATGAGTGACTATAAATGATCTTTTCTTGACAATGGATGGCTTTCGCTCCATATTTCCCGGGGCAAACAATCAATTACAATCTGTTTTAATCAAAAAATGTAAAAACAATTCAAAATAAATTCAATAATGGGATTATAAAGGCATTTAAACTAAGTAATAAGGCTTTTCGAGGCATGAGTGACTATAAATAATCTTTTCTTGACAATGGATGGCTTTCGCTCCATGTTTCCCGAGGCAAACAATTAATTAAGATCTGTTTTAATCAAAAAATGTAAAAACAATTCCAAATAAATTCAATAATGGGATTATAAAAGCATTTAAACCGAGTAATAAGGCTTTTCTAGGCATAAGTGACTATAAATGATCTATTCTTGACAATGGATGGGTTTTGCTCCATGTTTCCCGAGGCAAACAATCAATTACAATATGTTTTAATCAAAAAATGTAAAAAAAATTCAAAATAAATTCAATAATGGGATTATAAAGGCATTTAAACCGAGAAATGAGGCTTTTCTAGGCATGAGTGACTATAAATGATCTTTTCTTGACAATGGATGGCTTTCGTTCCATGTTTCCCGAGGCAAACAATCAATTACAATATGTTTTAACCAAAAAATGTAAAAAAAATTCAAAATAAATTCAATAATGGGATTATAAAGGCATTTAAACCGAGTAATAAGGCTTTTCTAGGCATGAGTGACTATAAATGATCTTTTCTTGACAATGGATGGCTTTCGCTCCATGTTTCCCGAGGCAAACAATCAATTACAATCTGTTTTAATCAAAAAATTTAAAAACAATTCAAAATAAATTCAATAATGGGATTATAAAGGCATTTAAACCGAGTAATAAGGCTTTGCTAGGCATAAGTGACTACAAGTGAACTTTTGTTGACAATGGGTGGCTTTCGCTCCAAGTTTCCCGAGGCAAACAATCAATTACAATCTGTTTTAATCAAAAAATGTAAAAACAATTCAAAATAAATTCAATAATGGGATTATAAAGGCATTTAAACTAAGTAATAAGGCTTTTCGAGGCATGAGTGACTATAAATGATCTTTTCTTGACAATGGATGGCTTTCGCTCCATGTTTCCCGAGGCAAACAATCAATTAAGATCTGTTTTAATCAAAAAATGTAAAAACAATTCCAAATAAATTCAATAATGGGATTATAAAAGCATTTAAACCGAGTAATAAGGCTTTTCTAGGCATAAGTGACTATAAATGATCTATTCTTGACAATGGATGGGTTTTGCTCCATGTTTCCCAAGGCAAACAATCAATTACAATATGTTTTAATCAGAAAATGTAAAAAAAATTCAAAATAAATTCAATAATGGGATTATAAAGGCATTTAAACCGAGAAATGAGGCTTTTCTAGGCATGAGTGACTATAAATGATCTTTTCTTGACAATGGATGGCTTTCGTTCCATGTTTCCCGAGGCAAACAATCAATTACAATATGTTTTAACCAAAAAATGTAAAAAAAATTCAAAATAAATTCAATAATGGGATTATAAAGGCATTTAAACCGAGTAATAAGGCTTTTCTAGGCATGAGTGACTATAAATGATCTTTTCTTGACAATGGATGGCTTTCGCTCCATGTTTCCCGAGGCAAACAATCAATTACAATCTGTTTTAATCAAAAAATTTAAAAACAATTCAAAATAAATTCAATAATGGGATTATAAAGGCATTTAAATCGAGTAATAAGGCTTTGCTAGGCATAAGTGACTACAAATGAACTTTTGTTGACAATGGGTGGCTTTCGCTCCAAGTTTCCCAAGGCAAACAATCAATTACAATATGTTTTAATCAAAAAATGTAAAAAAAATTCAAAATAAATTCAACAATGGGATTATAAAGGCATTTAAACCGAGTAATAAGGCTTTTTTAGGCATAAGTGACTATAAATGATCTATTCTTGACAATGGATGGGTTTTGCTCCTTGTTTCCCGAAGCAAACAAACAATTACAATTTGTTTTAATCAAAAAATGTAAAAAAAATTGAAAATAAATTCAATATTGGGATTATAAAGGCATTTAAACCGAGAAATGAGGCTTTTCTAGACATGAGTGACTATAAATGATCTTTTCTTGAAAATGGATGGCTTTCGCTCCATGTTTCCCGAGGCAAACAATCAATTACAATCTGTTTTAATCAAAAAATGTAAAAAGAATTCAAAATAAATTCAATAATGGGATTATAAAGGCATTTAAACCGAGTAATAAGGCTTTTCTAGGCATGAGTGGCTATAAATGATCTTTTCTTGACAATGGATTGCTTTCGCTCCATTTTTCCTACGGCAAACAATCAATTACAATCTGTTTTAACCAAAAAATATAAAAACAATTCAAAATAATTTCAATAATGGGATTATAAAGGCATTTAAACCGAGTAATAAGGCTTTTCTAGGCATGAGTGGCTATAAATGATCTTTTCTTGACAATGGATGGCTTTCGCTCCATGTTTCCCGAGGCAAACAATCAATTACAATCTGTTTTAATCAAAAAATGTAAAAACAATTCAAAATAAATTCAATAATGGGGTTATAAAGGCCATTAAACCGAGAAATAAGGCTTTTCTAGGCATGAGTGCCTATAAATGATCTTTTCTTGAAAATGGATGGCTTTCGCTCCATGTTTCCCAAGGCAAACAATCAATTACAATCTGTTTTAATCAAAAAATGTAAAAACAATTCAAAATAAATTCAATAATAGGATTATAAAGGCATTTAAACCGAGAAATAAGGCTTTTCTAGGCATGAGTGACTATAAATGATCTTTTCTTTAAAATGGATGGCTTTCGCTCCATGTTTCCCGAGGCAAACAATCAATTACAATCTGTTTTAATCAAAAAATGTAAAAACAATTCAAAATAAATTCAATAATGGGATTATAAAGGCTTTTAAACCGAGTAATAAGGCTTTTCTAGGCATGAGTGACTATAAATGATCTTTTCTTGACAATGGATGGCTTTCGCTCCATATTTCCCGAGGCAAACAATCAATTACAATCTGTTTTAATCAAAAAATGTAAAAACAATTCAAAATAAATTCAATAATGGGATTATAAAGGCATTTAAACTAAGTAATAAGGCTTTTCGAGGCATGAGTGATTATAAATGATCTTTTCTTGACAATGGATGGCTTTCGCTCCATGTTTCCCGAGGCAAACAATCAATTACAATATGTTTTAACCAAAAAATGTAAAAAAAATTCAAAATAAATTCAATAATGGGATTATAAAGGCATTTAAACCGAGTAATAAGGCTTTTCTAGGCATGAGTGACTATAAATGATCTTTTCTTGACAATGGATGGCTTTCGCTCCATGTTTCCCGAGGCAAACAATCAATTACAATCTGTTTTAATCAAAAAATTTAAAAACAATTCAAAATAAATTCAATAATGGGATTATAAAGGCATTTAAACCGAGTAATAAGGCTTTGCTAGGCATAAGTGACTACAAATGAACTTTTGTTGACAATGGGTGGCTTTCGCTCCAAGTTTCCCAAGGCAAACAATCAATTACAATATGTTTTAATCAAAAAATGTAAAAAAAATTCAAAATAAATTCAACAATGGGATTATAAAGGCATTTAAACCGAGTAATAAGGCTTTTTTAGGCATAAGTGACTATAAATGATCTATTCTTGACAATGGATGGGTTTTGCTCCTTGTTTCCCGAAGCAAACAAACAATTACAATTTGTTTTAATCAAAAAATGTAAAAAAAATTGAAAATAAATTCAATATTGGGATTATAAAGGCATTTAAACCGAGAAATGAGGCTTTTCTAGACATGAGTGACTATAAATGATCTTTTCTTGAAAATGGATGGCTTTCGCTCCATGTTTCCCGAGGCAAACAATCAATTACAATCTGTTTTAATCAAAAAATGTAAAAACAATTCAAAATAAATTCAATAATGGGATTATAAAGGCATTTAAACCGAGTAATAAGGCTTTTCTAGGCATGAGTGGCTATAAATGATCTTTTCTTGACAATGGATGGCTTTCGCTCCATTTTTCCTACGGCAAACAATCAATTACAATCTGTTTTAACCAAAAAATATAAAAACAATTCAAAATAAATTCAATAATGGGATTATAAAGGCATTTAAACCGAGTAATAAGGCTTTTCTAGGCATGAGTGGCTATAAATGATCTTTTCTTGACAATGGATGGCTTTCGCTCCATGTTTCCCGAGGCAAACAATCAATTACAATCTGTTTTAATCAAAAAATGTAAAAACAATTCAAAATAAATTCAATAATGGGGTTATAAAGGCCATTAAACCGAGAAATAAGGCTTTTCTAGGCATGAGTGCCTATAAATGATCTTTTCTTGAAAATGGATGGCTTTCGCTCCATGTTTCCCGAGGCAAACAATCAATTACAATCTGTTTTAATCAAAAAATGTAAAAACAATTCAAAATAAATTCAATAATGGGATTATAAAGGCCATTAAACCGAGTAATAAGGCTTATCTAGGCATGAGTGACTATAAATGATCTTTTCTTGACGATGGATGGGTTTTGCTCCATGTTTCCCGAGGCAAACAAACAATTACAATATGTTTTAATCAAAAAATGTAAAAAAAATTCAAAATAAATTCAATAATGGGATTATAAAGGCATTTAAACCGAGAAATAAGGCTTTTCTAGGCATGAGTGACTATAAATGATCTTTTCTTTAAAATGGATGGCTTTCGCTCCATGTTTCCCGAGGCAAACAATCAATTACAATCTGTTTTAATCAAAAAATGTAAAAACAATTCAAAATAAATTCAATAATGGGATTATAAAGGCTTTTAAACCGAGTAATAAGGCTTTTCTAGGCATGAGTGACTATAAATGATCTTTTCTTGACAATGGATGGCTTTCGCTCCATATTTCCCGAGGCAAACAATCAATTACAATCTGTTTTAATCAAAAAATGTAAAAACAATTCAAAATAAATTCAATAATGGGATTATAAAGGCATTTAAACTAAGTAATAAGGCTTTTCGAGGCATGAGTGATTATAAATGATCTTTTCTTGACAATGGATGGCTTTCGCTCCATGTTTCCCGAGGCAAACAATCAATTACGATCTGTTTTAATCAAAAAATGTAAAAACAATTCCAAATAAATTCAATGATGGGATTATAAAAGCATTTAAACCGAGTAATAAGGCTTTTCTAGGCATAAGTGACTATAAATGATCTATTCTTGACAATGGATGGGTTTTGCTCCATGTTTCCCGAGGCAAACAAACAATTACAATATGTTTTAATCAAAAAATGTAAAAAAAATTCAAAACAAATTCAATAATGGGATTATAAAGGCATTTAAACTAAGTAATAAGGCTTATCTAAGCATGAGTGACTATAAATGATCTTTTGTTGACAATGGATGGCTTTCGCTCCATATTTCCCGAGGCAAACAATCAATTACAATCTGTTTTAATCAAAAAATGTAAAAACAATTCAAAATAAATTCAATAATGGGATTATAAAGGCATTTAAACCGAGTAATAACGCTTATCTAGGCATGAGTGACTATAAATGATCTTTTCTTGACAATGGATGGCTTTCGCTCCATATTTCCCGAGGCAAACAATCAATTACAATCTGTTTTAATCAAAAAATGTAAAAACAATTCAAAATAACCTCAATAATGGGATTATAAAGGCATTTAAACTAAGTAATAAGGCTTATCTAAGCATGAGTGACTATAAATGATCTTTTGTTGACAATGGATGGCTTTTGCTCCATATTTCCCGAGGCAAACAATCAATTACAATCTGTTTTAATAAAAAAATGTAAAAACAATTCAAAATAAACTCAATAATGGGATTATAAAGGCATTTAAACTAAGTAATAAGGCTTTTCTAGGCATGAGTGACTGTAAATGATCATTTCTTGACAATGGATGGCTTTCGCTCCATGTTTCCCGAGGCAAACAATCAATTACAATCTGTTTTAATCAAAAAATGTAAAAACAATTCAAAATAAATTGAATAATGGGATTTAAAAAGCATTTAAACCGAGTAATAAGGCTTTTTTAGGCATAAGTGACTATAAATGATCTATTCTTGACAATGGATGGGTTTTGCTCCATGTTTACCGAGGGAAACAATCAATTACAATATGTTTTAATCAAAAAATGTAAAAAAAATTCAAAATAAATTCAATAATGGGATTATAAAGGCATTTAAACCGAGTAATAAGGCTTTTCTAGGCATGAGTGACTATAAATGATCTTTTCTTGACAATGGATGGCTTTCGCTCCATGTTTCCCGAGGCAAACAATCAATTACAATCTGTTTTAATCAAAAAATTTAAAAACAATTCAAAATAAATTCAATAATGGGATTATAAAGGCATTTAAACCGAGTAATAAGGCTTTGCTAGGCATAAGTGACTACAAATGAACTTTTGTTGACAATGGGTGGCTTTCGCTCCAAGTTTCCCGAGGCAAACAATCAATTACAATATGTTTTAATCAAAAAATGTAAAAAAAATTCAAAATAAATTCAATAATGGGATTATAAAGGCCATTAAACCGAGAAATAAGGCTTTTCTAGGCATGAGTGCTTATAAATGATCTTTTCTTGAAAATGGATGGCTTTCGCTCCATGTTTCCCGATGCAAACAATCAATTACAATCTGTTTTAATCAAAAAATGTAAAAACAATTCAAAATAAATTCAATAATGGGATTATAAAGGCCATTAAACCGAGTAATAAGGCTTATCTAGGCATGAGTGACTATAAATGATCTTTTCTTGACGATGGATGGGTTTTGCTCCATGTTTCCCGAGGCAAACAAACAATTACAATATGTTTTAATCAAAAAATGCAAAAAAAATTCAAAATAAATTCAATAATGGGATTATAAAGGCATTTAAACCGAGAAATAAGGCTTTTCTAGGCATGAGTGACTATAAATGATCTTTTCTTGAAAATGGATGGCTTTCGCTCCATGTTTCCCGAGGCAAACAATCAATTACAATCTGTTTTAATCAAAAAATGTAAAAACAATTCAAAATAAATTCAATAATGGGATTATAAAAGCATTTAAACCGAGTAATAAGGCTTTTCTAGGCATGAGTGACTATAAATTATCTTTTCTTGACAATGGATGGCTTTCGCTCCATGTTTTCCGAGGCAAACAATCAATTACAATCTGTTTTAATCAAAAAATGTAAAAACAATTCAAAATAAATTCAATAATGGGATTATAAAGGCATTTAAACCGAGTAATAAGGCTTTTCTAGGCATGAGTGACTATAAATGATCTTTTCTTGACAATGGATGGCTTTCGCTCCATGTTTCCCGAGGCAAACAATCAATTACAATATGTTTTAATCAAAAAATGTAAAAAAAATTCAAAATAAATTCAATAATGGGATTATAAAGGCATTTAAACCGAGTAATAAGGCTTTTTTAGGCATAAGTGACTATAAATGATCTATTCTTGACAATGGATGGGTTTTGCTCCATGTTTCCCGAGGCAAACAAACAATTACAATTTGTTTTAATCAAAAAATGTAAAAAAAATTGAAAATAAATTCAATAATGGGATTATAAAGGCATTTAAACCGAGAAATGAGGCTTTTCTAGGCATGAGTGACTATAAATGATCTTTTCTTGAAAATGGATGGCTTTCGCTCCATGTTTCCCGAGGCAAACAATCAATTACAATCTGTTTTAATCAAAAAATATAAAAACAATTCAAAATAAATTCAATAATGGGATTATAAAGGCATTTAAACCGAGTAATAAGGCTTTTCTAGGCATGAGTGGCTATAAATGATCTTTTCTTGACAATGGATGGCTTTCGCTCCAAGTTTCCCGAGGCAAACAATCAATTACAATCTGTTTTAATCAAAAAATGTAAAAACAATTCAAAATAAATTCAATAATGGGATTATAAAGGCCATTAAACTGAGAAATAAGGCTTTTCTAGGCATGAGTGCCTATAAATGATCTTTTCTTGAAAATGGATGGCTTTCGCTCCATGTTTCCCGAGGCAAACAATCAATTACAATCTGTTTTAATCAAAAAATGTAAAAACAATTCAAAATAAATTCAATAATGGGATTATAAAGGCCATTAAACCGAGTAATAAGGCTTATCTAGGCATGAGTGACTATAAATGATCTTTTCTTGACGATGGATGGGTTTTGCTCCATGTTTCCCGAGGCAAACAAACAATTACAATATGTTTTAATCAAAAAATGTAAAAAAAATTCAAAATAAATTCAATAATGGGATTATAAAGGCATTTAAACCGAGAAATAAGGCTTTTCTAGGCATGAGTGACTATAGATGATCTTTTCTTGAAAATGGATGGCTTTCGCTCCATGTTTCCCGAGGCAAACAATCAATTACAATCTGTTTTAATCAAAAAATGTAAAAACAATTCAAAATAAATTCAATAATGGGATTATAAAGGCATTTAAACCGAGTAATAAGGCTTTTCTAGGCATGAGTGACTATAAATGATCTTTTCTTGACAATGGATGGCTTTCGCTCCATGTTTCCGGAGGCAAACAATCAATTACAATCTGTTTTAATCAAAAAATGTAAAAACAATTCAAAATAAATTCAATAATGGGATTATAAAGGCATTTAAACCGAGTAATAACGCTTATCTAGGCATGAGTGACTATAAATGATCTTTTCTTGACAATGGATGGCTTTCGCTCCATATTTCCCGAGGCAAACAATCAATTACAATCTGTTTTAATCAAAAAATGTAAAAACAATTCAAAATAAACTCAATAATGGGATTATAAAGGCATTTAAACTAAGTAATAAGGCTTTTCTAGGCATGAGTGACTGTAAATGATCATTTCTTGACAATGGATGGCTTTCGCTCCATGTTTCCCGAGGCAAACAATCAATTACAATATGTTTTAATCAAAAAATGTAAAAACAATTCAAAATAAATTGAATAATGGGATTTAAAAAGCATTTAAACCGAGTAATAAGGCTTTTTTAGGCATAAGTGACTATAAATGATCTATTCTTGACAATAGATGGGTTTTGCTCCATGTTTACCGAGGGAAACAATCAATTACAATATGTTTTAACCAAAAAATGTAAAAAAAATTCAAAATAAATTCAATAATGGGATTATAAAGGCATTTAAACCGAGTAATAAGGCTTTTCTAGGCATGAGTGACTATAAATGATCTTTTCTTGACAATGGATGGCTTTCGCTCCATGTTTCCCGAGGCAAACAATCAATTACAATCTGTTTTAATCAAAAAATGTAAAAACAATTCAAAATAAATTCAATAATGGGATTATAAAGGCATTTAAACCGAGTAATAAGGCTTTGCTAGGCATAAGTGACTACAAATGAACTTTTGTTGACAATGGGTGGCTTTCGCTCCAAGTTTCCGAAGGCAAACAATCAATTACAATATGTTTTAATCAAAAAATGTAAAAAAAATTCAAAATAAATTCAATAATGGGATTATAAAGGCATTTAAACCGAGTAATAAAGCTTTTCTAGGCATGAGTGACTATAAATGATCTTTTCTTGACAATGGATGGCTTTCGCTCCATGTTTCCCGAGGCAAACAATCTATTACAATCTGTTTTAATCAAAAAATTTAAAAACAATTCAAAATAAATTCAATAATGGGATTATAAAGGCATTTAAACCGAGTCATAAGGCTTATCTAGGCATGAGTGACTATAAATGATCTTTTCTTGACAATGGATGGCTTTCGCTCCATGTTTCCCACGGCAAACAATCAATTACAATCTGTTTTAATCAAAAAATATAAAAACAATTCAAAATAAATTCAATAATGGGATTATAAAGGCATTTAAACCGAGTAATAAGGCTTTTCTAGGCATGAGTGGCTATAAACGATCTTTTCTTGACAATGGATGGCTTCCGCTCCATGTTTCCCGAGGCAAACAATCAATTACAATCTGTTTTAATCAAAAAATGTAAAAACAATTCAAAATAAATTCAATAATGGGATTATAAAAGCATTTAAACCGAGAAATAAGGCTTTTCTAGGCATGAGTGCCTATAAATGATCTTTTCTTGACAATGGATGGCTTTCGCTCCGTATTTCCCGAGGCAAACAATCAATTACAATCTGTTTTAATCAAAAATGTAAAAACAATTCAAAATAAATTCAATAATGGGATTATAAAGGCATTTAAACTAAGTAATCAGGCTTTTCTAGGCATGAGTGACTATAAATGATCTTTTCTTGACAATGGATGGCTTTAGCTCCATGTTTCCCGAGGCAAACAATCAATTACAATTTGTTTCAATCATAAAATTGAAAAACAATTCAAAATAAATTCAATAATGGGATTATAAAAGCATTTAAACCGAGTAATAAGGCTTTTCTAGGCATAAGTGACTATAAATGATCTATTCTTGACAATGGATGGGTTTTGCTCCATGTTTCCCGAGGCAAACAACCAATTACAATATGTTTTATTCAAAAAATGTAAAAAAAATTCAAAATAAATTCAATAATGGGATTATAAAAGCATTTAAACCGAGTAATAAGGCTTTTCTAGGCATGAGTGACTATAAATGATCTTTTCTTGACAATGGATGGCTTTCGCTCCATGTTTCCCGAGGCAAACAATCAATTACAATCTGTTTTAATCAAAAATGTAAAAACAATTCAAAATAAATTCAATAATGGGATTATAAAGGCATTTAAACCGAGTAATAAGGCTTTTCTAGGCATGAGTGACTATAAATGATCTTTTCTTGACAATGGATGGCTTTCGCTCCATATTTCCCGAGGCAAACAATCAATTACAATCTGTTTTAATCAAAAAATGTAAAAACAATTCAAAATAAATTCAATAATGGGATTATAAAGGCATTTAAACTAAGTAATAAGGCTTTTCGAGGCATGAGTGACTATAAATGATCTTTTCTTGACAATGGATGGCTTTCGCTCCATGTTTCCCGAGGCAAACAATCAATTAAGATCTGTTTTAATCAAAAAATGTAAAAACAATTCCAAATAAATTCAATAATGGGATTATAAAAGCATTCAAACCGAGTAATAAGGCTTTTCTAGGCATAAGTGACTATAAATGATCTATTCTTGACAATGGATGGGTTTTGCTCTATGTTTCCCGAGGCAAACAATCAATTACAATATGTTTTAATCAAAAAATGTAAAAAAAATTCAAAATAAATTCAATAATGGGATTATAAAGGCATTTATACCGAGAAATGAGGCTTTTCTAGGCATGAGTGACTAGAAATGATCTTTTCTTGACAATGGATGGCTTTCGTTCCATGTTTCCCGAGGCAAACAATCAATTACAATATGTTTTAACCAAAAAATGTAAAAAAAATTCAAAATAAATTCAATAATGGGATTATAAAGGCATTTAAACCGAGTAATAAGGCTTTTCTAGGCATAAGTGACTATAAATGATCTATTCTTGACAATGGATGGGTTTTGCTCTATGTTTCCCGAGGCAAACAATCAATTACAATATGTTTTAATCAAAAAATGTAAAAAAAATTCAAAATAAATTCAATAATGGGATTATAAAGGCATTTATACCGAGAAATGAGGCTTTTCTAGGCATGAGTGACTAGAAATGATCTTTTCTTGACAATGGATGGCTTTCGTTCCATGTTTCCCGAGGCAAACAATCAATTACAATATGTTTTAACCAAAAAATGTAAAAAAAATTCAAAATAAATTCAATAATGGGATTATAAAGGCATTTAAACCGAGTAATAAGGCTTTTCTAGGCATGAGTGACTATAAATGATCTTTTCTTGACAATGGATGGCTTTCGCTCCATGTTTCCCGAGGCAAACAATCAATTACAATCTGTTTTAATCAAAAAATTTAAAAACAATTCAAAATAAATTCAATAATGGGATTATAAAGGCATTTAAACCGAGTAATAAGGCTTTGCTAGGCATAAGTGACTACAAATGAACTTTTGTTGACAATGGGTGGCTTTCGCTCCAAGTTTCCCAAGGCAAACAATCAATTACAATCTGTTTTAATCAAAAAATGTAAAAACAATTCAAAATAAACTCAATAATGGGATTATAAAGGCATTTAAACTAAGTAATAAGGCTTTTCTAGGCATGAGTGACTGTAAATGATCATTTCTTGACAATGGATGGGTTTTGCTCCATGTTTCCCGTGGCAAACAACCAATTACAATATGTTTTATACAAAAAATGTAAAAAAAATTCAAAATAAATTCAATAATGGGATTATAAAGGCATTTAAACCGAGTAATAAGGCTTTTCTAGGCATGAGTGACTATAAATGATCTTTTGTTGACAATGAATGGCTTTCGCTCCATGTTTACCGAGGCAAACAATCAATTACAATCTGTTTTAATCAAAAATGTAAAAACAATTCAAAATAAATTCAATAATGGGATTATAAAGGCATTTAAACCGAGTAATAAGGCTTTTCTAGGCATGAGTGACTATAAATGATCTTTTCTTGACAATGGATGGCTTTCGCTCCATATTTCCCCAGGCAAACAATCAATTACAATCTGTTTTAATCAAAAAATGTAAAAACAATTCAAAATAAATTCAATAATGGGATTATAAAGGCATTTAAACTAAGTAATAAGGCTTTTCGAGGCATGAGTGACTATAAATGATCTTTTCTTGACAATGGATGGCTTTCGCTCCATGTTTCCCGAGGCAAACAATCAATTAAGATCTGTTTTAATCAAAAAATGTAAAAACAATTCCAAATAAATTCAATAATGGGATTATAAAAGCATTTAAACCGAGTAATAAGGCTTTTCTAGGCATAAGTGACTATAAATGATCTATTCTTGACAATGGATGGGTTTTGCTCCATGTTTCCCGAGGCAAACAATCAATTACAATATGTTTTAATCAAAAAATGTAAAAAAAATTCAAAATAAATTCAATAATGGGATTATAAAGGCATTTAAACCGAGAAATGAGGCTTTTCTAGGCATGAGTGACTATAAATGATCTTTTCTTGACAATGGATGGCTTTCGTTCCATGTTTCCCGAGGCAAACAATCAATTACAATATGTTTTAACCAAAAAATGTAAAAAAAATTCAAAATAAATTCAATAATGGGATTATAAAGGCATTTAAACCGAGTAATAAGGCTTTTCTAGGCATGAGTGACTATAAATGATCTTTTCTTGACAATGGATGGCTTTCGCTCCATGTTTCCCGAGGCAAACAATCAATTACAATCTGTTTTAATCAAAAAATTTAAAAACAATTCAAAATAAATTCAATAATGGGATTATAAAGGCATTTAAACCGAGTAATAAGGCTTTGCTAGGCATAAGTGACTACAAATGAACTTTTGTTGACAATGGGTGGCTTTCGCTCCAAGTTTCCCAAGGCAAACAATCAATTACAATATGTTTTAATCAAAAAATGTAAAAAAAATTCAAAATAAATTCAACAATGGGATTATAAAGGCATTTAAACCGAGTAATAAGGCTTTTTTAGGCATAAGTGACTATAAATGATCTATTCTTGACAATGGATGGGTTTTGCTCCATGTTTCCCGAAGCAAACAAACAATTACAATTTGTTTTAATCGAAAAATGTAAAAAAAATTGAAAATAAATTCAATATTGGGATTATAAAGGCATTTAAACCGAGAAATGAGGCTTTTCTAGGCATGAGTGACTATAAATGATCTTTTCTTGAAAATGGATGGCTTTCGCTCCATGTTTCCCGAGGCAAACAATCAATTACAATCTGTTTTAATCAAAAAATGTAAAAACAATTCAAAATAAATTCAATAATGGGATTATAAAGGCATTTAAACCGAGTAATAAGGCTTTTCTAGGCATGAGTGACTATAAATGATCTTTTCTTGACAATGGATGGCTTTCGCTCCATTTTTCCTACGGCAAACAATCAATTACAATCTGTTTTAATCAAAAAATATAAAAACAATTCAAAATAAATTCAATAATGGGATTATAAAGGCATTTAAACCGAGTAATAAGGCTTTTCTAGGCATGAGTGGCTATAAATGATCTTTTCTTGAAAATGGATGGCTTTCGCTCCATGTTTCCCGAGGCAAACAATCAATTACAATCTGTTTTAATCAAAAAATGTAAAAACAATTCAAAATAAATTCAATAATGGGATTATAAAGGCCATTAAACCGAGAAATAAGGCTTTTCTAGGCATGAGTGCCTATAAATGATCTTTTCTTGAAAATGGATGGCTTTCGCTCCATGTTTCCCGAGGCAAACAATCAATTACAATCTGTTTTAATCAAAAAATGTAAAAACAATTCAAAATAAATTCAATAATGGGATTATAAAGGCCATTAAACCGAGTAATAAGGCTTATCTAGGCATGAGTGACTATAAATGATCTTTTCTTGACGATGGATGGGTTTTGCAGTTTGTTTCCCGAGGGAAACAAACAATTACAATATGTTTTAATCAAAAAATGTAAAAAAAATTCAAAATAAATTCAATAATGGGATTATAAAGGCATTTAAACCGAGAAATGAGGCTTTTCTAGGCATGACTGACTATAAATGATCTTTTCTTGACAATGGATGGCTTTCGTTCCATGTTTCCCGAGGCAAACAATCAATTACAATATGTTTTAACCAAAAAATGTAAAAAAAATTCAAAATAAATTCAATAATGGGATTATAAAGGCATTTAAACCGAGTAATAAGGCTTTTCTAGGCATGAGTGACTATAAATGATCTTTTCTTGACAATGGATGGCTTTCGCTCCATGTTTCCCGAGGCAAACAATCAATTACAATCTGTTTTAATCAAAAAATTTAAAAACAATTCAAAATAAATTCAATAATGGGATTATAAAGGCATTTAAACCGAGTAATAAGGCTTTGCTAGGCATAAGTGACTACAAATGAACTTTTGTTGACAATGGGTGGCTTTCGCTCCAAGTTTCCCAAGGCAAACAATCAATTACAATATGTTTTAATCAAAAAATGTAAAAAAAATTCAAAATAAATTCAACAATGGGATTATAAAGGCATTTAAACCGAGTAATAAGGCTTTTTTAGGCATAAGTGACTATAAATGATCTATTCTTGACAATGGATGGGTTTTGCTCCATGTTTCCCGAAGCAAACAAACAATTACAATTTGTTTTAATCGAAAAATGTAAAAAAAATTGAAAATAAATTCAATATTGGGATTATAAAGGCATTTAAACCGAGAAACGAGGCTTTTCTAGGCATGAGTGACTATAAATGATCTTTTCTTGAAAATGGATGGCTTTCGCTCCATGTTTCCCGAGGCAAACAATCAATTACAATCTGTTTTAATCAAAAAATGTAAAAACAATTCAAAATAAATTCAATAATGGGATTATAAAGGCATTTAAACCGAGTAATAAGGCTTTTCTAGGCATGAGTGACTATAAATGATCTTTTCTTGACAATGGATGGCTTTCGCTCCATTTTTCCTACGGCAAACAATCAATTACAATCTGTTTTAATCAAAAAATATAAAAACAATTCAAAATAAATTCAATAATGGGATTATAAAGGCATTTAAACCGAGTAATAAGGCTTTTCTAGGCATGAGTGGCTATAAATGATCTTTTCTTGAAAATGGATGGCTTTCGCTCCATGTTTCCCGAGGCAAACAATCAATTACAATCTGTTTTAATCAAAAAATGTAAAAACAATTCAAAATAAATTCAATAATGGGATTATAAAGGCCATTAAACCGAGAAATAAGGCTTTTCTAGGCATGAGTGCCTATAAATGATCTTTTCTTGAAAATGGATGGCTTTCGCTCCATGTTTCCCGAGGCAAACAATCAATTACAATCTGTTTTAATCAAAAAATGTAAAAACAATTCAAAATAAATTCAATAATGGGATTATAAAGGCCATTAAACCGAGTAATAAGGCTTATCTAGGCATGAGTGACTATAAATGATCTTTTCTTGACGATGGATGGGTTTTGCTCCATGTTTCCCGAGGCAAACAAACAATTACAATATGTTTTAATCAAAAAATGTAAAAAAAATTCAAAATAAATTCAATAATGGGATTATAAAGGCATTTAAACCGAGAAATAAGGCTTTTCTAGGCATGAGTGACTATAAATGATCTTTTCTTGAAAATGGATGGCTTTCGCTCCATGTTTCCCGAGGCAAACAATCAATTACAATCTGTTTTAATCAAAAAATGTAAAAACAATTCAAAATAAATTCAATAATGGGATTATAAAGGCTTTTAAACCGAGTAATAAGGCTTTTCTAGGCATGAGTGACTATAAATGATCTTTTCTTGACAATGGATGGCTTTCGCTCCATATTTCCCGAGGCAAACAATCAATTACAATCTGTTTTAATCAAAAAATGTAAAAACAATTCAAAATAAATTCAATAATGGGATTATAAAGGCATTTAAACCGAGTAATAAGGCTTTTCTAGGCATGAGTGACTATAAATGATCTTTTCTTGACAATGGATGGCTTTCGCTCCATTTTTCCTACGGCAAACAATCAATTACAATCTGTTTTAATCAAAAAATATAAAAAGAATTCAAAATAAATTCAATAATGGGATTATAAAGGCATTTAAACCGAGTAATAAGGCTTTTCTAGGCATGAGTGGCTATAAATGATCTTTTCTTGAAAATGGATGGCTTTCGCTCCATGTTTCCCGAGGCAAACAATCAATTACAATCTGTTTTAATCAAAAAATGTAAAAACAATTCAAAATAAATTCAATAATGGGATTATAAAGGCCATTAAACCGAGAAATAAGGCTTTTCTAGGCATGAGTGCCTATAAATGATCTTTTCTTGAAAATGGATGGCTTTCGCTCCATGTTTCCCGAGGCAAACAATCAATTACAATCTGTTTTAATCAAAAAATGTAAAAACAATTCAAAATAAATTCAATAATGGGATTATAAAGGCCATTAAACCGAGTAATAAGGCTTATCTAGGCATGAGTGACTATAAATGATCTTTTCTTGACGATGGATGGGTTTTGCTCCATGTTTCCCGAGGCAAACAAACAATTACAATATGTTTTAATCAAAAAATGTAAAAAAAATTCAAAATAAATTCAATAATGGGATTATAAAGGCATTTAAACCGAGAAATAAGGCTTTTCTAGGCATGAGTGACTATAAATGATCTTTTCTTGAAAATGGATGGCTTTCGCTCCATGTTTCCCGAGGCAAACAATCAATTACAATCTGTTTTAATCAAAAAATGTAAAAACAATTCAAAATAAATTCAATAATGGGATTATAAAGGCTTTTAAACCGAGTAATAAGGCTTTTCTAGGCATGAGTGACTATAAATGATCTTTTCTTGACAATGGATGGCTTTCGCTCCATATTTCCCGAGGCAAACAATCAATTACAATCTGTTTTAATCAAAAAATGTAAAAACAATTCAAAATAAATTCAATAATGGGATTATAAAGGCATTTAAACTAAGTAATAAGGCTTTTCGAGGCATGAGTGACTATAAATGATCTTTTCTTGACAATGGATGGCTTTCGCTCCATGTTTCCCGAGGCAAACAATCAATTAAGATCTGTTTTAATCAAAAAATGTAAAAACAATTCCAAATAAATTCAATAATGGGATTATAAAAGCATTGAAACCGAGTAATAAGGCTTTTCTAGGCATAAGTGACTATAAATGATCTATTCTTGACAATGGATGGGTTTTGCTCCATGTTTCCCTAGGCAAACAAACAATTACAATATGTTTTAATCAAAAAATGTAAAAAAAATTCAAAACAAATTCAATAATGGGATGATAAAGGCATTTAAACCGAGAAATAAGGCTTTTCTAGGCATGAGTGACTATAAATGATCTTTTCTTGAAAATGGATGGCTTCCGCTCCATGTTTCCTGAGGCAAACAATCAATTACAATCTGTTTTAATCAAAAAATGTAAAAACAATTCAAAATAAATTCAATAATGGGATTATAAAGGCATTTAAACCGAGTAATAACGCTTATCTAGGCATGAGTGACTATAAATGATCTTTTCTTGACAATGGATGGCTTTCGCTCCATATTTCCCGAGGCAAACAATCAATTACAATCTGTTTTAATCAAAAAACGTAAAAACAATTCAAAATAAACTCAATAATGGGATTATAAAGGCATTTAAACTAAGTAATAAGGCTTATCTAAGCATGAGTGACTATAAATGATCTTTTCTTGAAAATGGATGGCTTTCGCTCCATGTTTCCCGAGGCAAACAATCAATTACAATCTGTTTTAATCAAAAAATGTAAAAACAATTCAAAATAAATTCAATAATGGGATTATAAAGGCCATTAAACCGAGTAATAAGGCTTATCTAGGCATGAGTGACTATAAATGATCTTTTCTTGACGATGGATGGGTTTTGCAGTTTGTTTCCCGAGGCAAACAAACAATTACAATATGTTTTAATCAAAAAATGTAAAAAAAATTCAAAATAAATTCAATAATGGGATTATAAAGGCATTTAAACCGAGAAATGAGGCTTTTCTAGGCATGAGTGACTATAAATGATCTTTTCTTGACAATGGATGGCTTTCGTTCCATGTTTCCCGAGGCAAACAATCAATTACAATATGTTTTAACCAAAAAATGTAAAAAAAATTCAAAATAAATTCAATAATGGGATTATAAAGGCATTTAAACCGAGTAATAAGGCTTTTCTAGGCATGAGTGACTATAAATGATCTTTTCTTGACAATGGATGGCTTTCGCTCCATGTTTCCCGAGGCAAACAATCAATTACAATCTGTTTTAATCAAAAAATTTAAAAACAATTCAAAATAAATTCAATAATGGGATTATAAAGGCATTTAAACCGAGTAATAAGGCTTTGCTAGGCATAAGTGACTACAAATGAACTTTTGTTGACAATGGGTGGCTTTCGCTCCAAGTTTCCCAAGGCAAACAATCAATTACAATATGTTTTAATCAAAAAATGTAAAAAAAATTCAAAATAAATTCAACAATGGGATTATAAAGGCATTTAAACCGAGTAATAAGGCTTTTTTAGGCATAAGTGACTATAAATGATCTATTCTTGACAATGGATGGGTTTTGCTCCATGTTTCCCGAAGCAAACAAACAATTACAATTTGTTTTAATCGAAAAATGTAAAAAAAATTGAAAATAAATTCAATATTGGGATTATAAAGGCATTTAAACCGAGAAATGAGGCTTTTCTAGGCATGAGTGACTATAAATGATCTTTTCTTGAAAATGGATGGCTTTCGCTCCATGTTTCCCGAGGCAAACAATCAATTACAATCTGTTTTAATCAAAAAATGTAAAAACAATTCAAAATAAATTCAATAATGGGATTATAAAGGCATTTAAACCGAGTAATAAGGCTTTTCTAGGCATGAGTGACTATAAATGATCTTTTCTTGACAATGGATGGCTTTCGCTCCATTTTTCCTACGGCAAACAATCAATTACAATCTGTTTTAATCAAAAAATATAAAAACAATTCAAAATAAATTCAATAATGGGATTATAAAGGCATTTAAACCGAGTAATAAGGCTTTTCTAGGCATGAGTGGCTATAAATGATCTTTTCTTGAAAATGGATGGCTTTCGCTCCATGTTTCCCGAGGTAAACAATCAATTACAATCTGTTTTAATCAAAAAATGTAAAAACAATTCAAAATAAATTCAATAATGGGATTATAAAGGCCATTAAACCGAGAAATAAGGCTTTTCTAGGCATGAGTGCCTATAAATGATCTTTTCTTGAAAATGGATGGCTTTCGCTCCATGTTTCCCGAGGCAAACAATCAATTACAATCTGTTTTAATCAAAAAATGTAAAAACAATTCAAAATAAATTCAATAATGGGATTATAAAGGCCATTAAACCGAGTAATAAGGCTTATCTAGGCATGAGTGACTATAAATGATCTTTTCTTGACGATGGATGGGTTTTGCTCCATGTTTCCCGAGGCAAACAAACAATTACAATATGTTTTAATCAAAAAATGTAAAAAAAATTCAAAATAAATTCAATAATGGGATTATAAAGGCATTTAAACCGAGAAATAAGGCTTTTCTAGGCATGAGTGACTATAAATGATCTTTTCTTGAAAATGGATGGCTTTCGCTCCATGTTTCCCGAGGCAAACAATCAATTACAATCTGTTTTAATCAAAAAATGTAAAAACAATTCAAAATAAATTCAATAATGGGATTATAAAGGCTTTTAAACCGAGTAATAAGGCTTTTCTAGGCATGAGTGACTATAAATGATCTTTTCTTGACAATGGATGGCTTTCGCTCCATATTTCCCGAGGCAAACAATCAATTACAATCTGTTTTAATCAAAAAATGTAAAAACAATTCAAAATAAATTCAATAATGGGATTATAAAGGCATTTAAACTAAGTAATAAGGCTTTTCGAGGCATGAGTGACTATAAATGATCTTTTCTTGACAATGGATGGCTTTCGCTCCATGTTTCCCGAGGCAAACAATCAATTAAGATCTGTTTTAATCAAAAAATGTAAAAACAATTCCAAATAAATTCAATAATGGGATTATAAAAGCATTGAAACCGAGTAATAAGGCTTTTCTAGGCTTAAGTGACTATAAATGATCTATTCTTGACAATGGATGGGTTTTGCTCCATGTTTCCCTAGGCAAACAAACAATTACAATATGTTTTAACCAAAAAATGTAAAAAAAATTCAAAATAAATTCAATAATGGGATTATAAAGGCATTTAAACCGAGTAATAAGGCTTTTCTAGGCATGAGTGACTATAAATGATCTTTTCTTGACAATGGATGGCTTTCGCTCCATGTTTCCCGAGGCAAACAATCAATTACAATCTGTTTTAATCAAAAAATTTAAAAACAATTCAAAATAAATTCAATAATGGGATTATAAAGGCATTTAAACCGAGTAATAAGGCTTTGCTAGGCATAAGTGACTACAAATGAACTTTTGTTGACAATGGGTGGCTTTCGCTCCAAGTTTCCCAAGGCAAACAATCAATTACAATATGTTTTAATCAAAAAATGTAAAAAAAATTCAAAATAAATTCAACAATGGGATTATAAAGGCATTTAAACCGAGTAATAAGGCTTTTTTAGGCATAAGTGACTATAAATGATCTATTCTTGACAATGGATGGGTTTTGCTCCATGTTTCCCGAAGCAAACAAACAATTACAATTTGTTTTAATCGAAAAATGTAAAAAAAATTGAAAATAAATTCAATATTGGGATTATAAAGGCATTTAAACCGAGAAATGAGGCTTTTCTAGGCATGAGTGACTATAAATGATCTTTTCTTGAAAATGGATGGCTTTCGCTCCATGTTTCCCGAGGCAAACAATCAATTACAATCTGTTTTAATCAAAAAATGTAAAAACAATTCAAAATAAATTCAATAATGGGATTATAAAGGCATTTAAACCGAGTAATAAGGCTTTTCTAGGCATGAGTGACTATAAATGATCTTTTCTTGACAATGGATGGCTTTCGCTCCATTTTTCCTACGGCAAACAATCAATTACAATCTGTTTTAATCAAAAAATATAAAAACAATTCAAAATAAATTCAATAATGGGATTATAAAGGCATTTAAACCGAGTAATAAGGCTTTTCTAGGCATGAGTGGCTATAAATGATCTTTTCTTGAAAATGGATGGCTTTCGCTCCATGTTTCCCGAGGTAAACAATCAATTACAATCTGTTTTAATCAAAAAATGTAAAAACAATTCAAAATAAATTCAATAATGGGATTATAAAGGCCATTAAACCGAGAAATAAGGCTTTTCTAGGCATGAGTGCCTATAAATGATCTTTTCTTGAAAATGGATGGCTTTCGCTCCATGTTTCCCGAGGCAAACAATCAATTACAATCTGTTTTAATCAAAAAATGTAAAAACAATTCAAAATAAATTCAATAATGGGATTATAAAGGCCATTAAACCGAGTAATAAGGCTTATCTAGGCATGAGTGACTATAAATGATCTTTTCTTGACGATGGATGGGTTTTGCTCCATGTTTCCCGAGGCAAACAAACAATTACAATATGTTTTAATCAAAAAATGTAAAAAAAATTCAAAATAAATTCAATAATGGGATTATAAAGGCATTTAAACCGAGAAATAAGGCTTTTCTAGGCATGAGTGACTATAAATGATCTTTTCTTGAAAATGGATGGCTTTCGCTCCATGTTTCCCGAGGCAAACAATCAATTACAATCTGTTTTAATCAAAAAATGTAAAAACAATTCAAAATAAATTCAATAATGGGATTATAAAGGCTTTTAAACCGAGTAATAAGGCTTTTCTAGGCATGAGTGACTATAAATGATCTTTTCTTGACAATGGATGGCTTTCGCTCCATATTTCCCGAGGCAAACAATCAATTACAATCTGTTTTAATCAAAAAATGTAAAAACAATTCAAAATAAATTCAATAATGGGATTATAAAGGCATTTAAACTAAGTAATAAGGCTTTTCGAGGCATGAGTGACTATAAATGATCTTTTCTTGACAATGGATGGCTTTCGCTCCATGTTTCCCGAGGCAAACAATCAATTAAGATCTGTTTTAATCAAAAAATGTAAAAATAATTCCAAATAAATTCAATAATGGGATTATAAAAGCATTGAAACCGAGTAATAAGGCTTTTCTAGGCATAAGTGACTATAAATGATCTATTCTTGACAATGGATGGGTTTTGCTCCATGTTTCCCTAGGCAAACAAACAATTACAATATGTTTTAATCAAAAAATGTAAAAAAAATTCAAAACAAATTCAATAATGGGATGATAAAGGCATTTAAACCGAGAAATAAGGCTTTTCTAGGCATGAGTGACTATAAATGATCTTTTCTTGAAAATGGATGGCTTCCGCTCCATGTTTCCTGAGGCAAACAATCAATTACAATCTGTTTTAATCAAAAAATGTAAAAACAATTCAAAATAAATTCAATAATGGGATTATAAAGGCATTTAAACCGAGTAATAACGCTTATCTAGGCATGAGTGACTATAAATGATCTTTTCTTGACAATGGATGGCTTTCGCTCCATATTTCCCGAGGCAAACAATCAATTACAATCTGTTTTAATCAAAAAATGTAAAAACAATTCAAAATAAACTCAATAATGGGATTATAAAGGCATTTAAACTAAGTAATAAGGCTTATCTAAGCATGAGTGACTATAAATGATCTTTTCTTGACAATGGATGGCTTTCGCTCCATATTTCCCGAGGCAAACAATCAATTACAATCTGTTTTAATCAAAAAATGTAAAAACAATTCAAAATAAACTCAATAATGGGATTATAAAAGCATTTAAACTAAGTAATAAGCCTTTTCTAGGCATGAGTGACTGTAAATGATCATTTCTTGACAATGGATGGCTTTCGCTCCATGTTTCCCGAGGCAAACAATCAATTACAATCTGTTTTAATCAAAAAATGTAAAAACAATTCAAAATAAATTGAATAATGGGATTTAAAAAGCATTTAAACCGAGTAATAAGGCTTTTTTAGGCATAAGTGACTATAAATGATCTATTCTTGACAATGGATGGGTTTTGCTCCATGTTTACCGAGGGAAACAATCAATTACAATATGTTTTAATCAAAAAATGTAAAAAAAATTCAAAATAAATTCAATAATGGGATTATAAAGGCATTTAAACCGAGTAATAAGGCTTTTCTAGGCATGAGTGACTATAAATGATCTTTTCTTGACAATGGATGGCTTTCGCTCCATGTTTCCCGAGGCAAACAATCAATTACAATCTGTTTTAATCAAAAAAATTTAAAAACAATTCAAAATAAATTCAATAATGGGATTATAAAGGCATTTAAACCGAGTAATAAGGCTTTGCTAGGCATAAGTGACTACAAATGAACTTTTGTTGACAATGGGTGGCTTTCGCTCCAAGTTTCCCGAGGCAAACAATCAATTACAATATGTTTTAATCAAAAAATGTAAAAAAAATTCAAAATAAATTCAATAATGGGATTATAAAGGCATTTAAACCGAGTAATAAGGCTTTGCTAGGCATAAGTGACTATAAATGAACTTTTCTTGACTATGGATGGCTTTCGCTCCAAGTTTCCCGAGGCAAACAATCAATTACAATATGTTTTCATCAAAAAATGTAAAAAAAATTCAAAATAAATTCAATAATGGAATTATAAAGGCATTTAAACCGAGTAATTAGGCTTTGCTAGGCATAAGTGACTATAAATGAACTTTTCTTGACTATGGATGGCTTTCGCTCCATGTTTCCCGAGGTAAACAATCAATTACAATCTGTTTTAATCAAAAAATGTTAAAAAAAAATTCAAAATAAATTCAATAATGGGATTATAAAGGCATTTAAACCGAGTAATAAGGCTTTTCTAGGCATGAGTGACTATAAATGATCTTTTCTTGACAATGGATGGTTTTCGCTCCATGTTTCCCGAGGCAAACAATCAATTACAATATGTTTTAATCAAAAAATGTAAAAAAAATTCAAAATAAATTCAATAATGGAATTATAAAGGCATTTAAACCGAGTAATAAGGCTTTGCTAGGCATAAGTGACTATAAATGATCTATTCTTGACAATGGATGGGTTTTGCTCCATGTTTCCCGAGGCAAACAATCAATTACAATATGTTTTAATCAAAAAATGTAAAAAAAATTCAAAATAAATTCAATTATGGTATTATTAACGCATTTAAACCGAGTAATAAGGCTTTTCTAGGCATGAGTGGCTATAAATGATCTTTTCTTGACAATGGATGGCTTTCGCTCCATGTTTCCCACGGCAAACAATAAATTACAATCTGTTGTAATCAAAAAATATAAAAACAATTCAAAATAAATTCAATAATGGGATTATAAAGGCATTTAAACCGAGTAATAAGGCTTTGCTAGGCATAAGTGACTATAAATGAACTTTTCTTGACAATGGGTGGCTTTCGCTCCAAGTTTCCCGAGGCAAACAATCAATTACAATATGTTTTAATCAAAAAATGTAAAAAAAAATTGAAAATAAATTCCATAATGGGATTATAAGGGCATTTAAACCGAGTAATAAGGCTTTGCTAGGCATAAGTGACTATAAATGAACTTTTCTTGACTATGGATGGCTTTCGCTCCAAGTTTCCCGAGGCAAACAATCATTTACAATATGTTTTAATCAAAAAGTGTAAAAAAAATTCAAAATAAATTCAATAATGGAATTATAAAGGCATTTAAATCGAGTAATAAGGCTTTGCTAGGCATAAGTGACTATAAATGAACTTTTCTTGACTATGGATGGCTTTCGCTCCATGTTTCCCGAGGTAAACAATCAATTACAATCTGTTTTAATCAAAAAATGTAAAAAAAAATTCAAAATAAATTCAATAATGGGATTATAAAGGCATTTAAACCGAGTAATAAGGCTTTTCTAGGCATGAGTGACTGTAAATGATCTTTTCTTGACAATGGATGGTTTTCGCTCCATGTTTCCCGAGGCAAACAATCAATTACAATATGTTTTAATCAAAAAATGTAAAAAAAATTCAAAATAAATTCAATAATGGGATTATAAAGGCATTGAAACCGAGTAATAAGGCTTTGCTAGGCATAAGTGACTATAAATGAACTTTTCTTGACAATGGATGGCTTTCGCTCCATGTTTCCCGAGGTAAACAATCAATTACAATCTGTTTTAATCAAAAAATGTAAATAAAATTCAAAATAAATTCAATAATGGGATTATAAAGGCATTTAAACCGAGTAATAAGGCTTTTCTAGGCATGAGTGACTATAAATGATCTTTTCTTGACAATGGATGGCTTTCGCTCCATGTTTCCCGAGGCAAACAATCAATTACAATATGTTTTAATCAAAAAATGTAAAAACAATTCAAAATAAATTCAATAATGGGATTATAAAGGCATTTAAACCGAGTAATAAGGCTTTGCTAGGCATAAGTGACTATAAATGAACTTTTCTTGACTATGGATGGCTTTCGCTCCATGTTTCCCGAGGTAAACAATCAATTACAATATGTTTTAATCAAAAAATGTAAAAAAAATTTCAAAATAAATTCAATAATGGGATTATAAAGGCATTTAAACTGAGTAATAAGGCTTTTCTAGGCATGAGTGGCTATAAATGATCTTTTCTTGACAATGGATGGCTTTCGCTCCATGTTTCCCGAGGTAAACAATCAATTACAATCTGTTTTAATCAAAAAATTTAAAAACAATTCAAAATAAATTCAATAATGGGATTATAAAGGCATTTAAACCGAGTAATAAGGCTTATCTAGGCATGAGTGACTATAAATGATCTTTTCTTGACAATGGATGGCTTTCGCTCCATATTTCCCGAGGCAAACAATCAATTACAATCTGTTTTAATCAAAAAATGTAAAAACAATTCAAAATAAATTCAATAATGGGATTATAAAGGCATTTAAACTAAGTAATAAGGCTTTTCGAGGCATGAGTGACTATAAATGATCTTTTCTTGACAATGGATGGCTTTCGCTCCATGTTTCCCGAGGCAAACAATCAATTAAGATCTGTTTTAATCAAAAAATGTATAAACAATTCAAAATAAATTCAATAATGGGATTATAAAGGCATTTAGACCGAGTAATAAGGGTTTTCTAGGCATGAGTGACTATAAATCATCTTTTCTTGACAATGGATGGCTTTCGCTCCAAGTTTCCTGAGGCAAACAATCAATTACAATATGTTTTAATCAAAAAATGTAAAAAAAATTCAAAATAAATTCAATAATGGGATTATAAAGGCATTTAAACCGAGTAATAAAGCTTTGCTAGGCATAAGTGACTATAAATGAACTTTTCTTGACTATGGATGGCTTTCGCTCCAAGTTTCCCGAGGCAAACAATCAATTACAATATGTTTTAATCAAAAAATGTAAAAAAAATTCAAAATAAAACCAATAATGGAATTATAAAGGCATTTAAACCGAGTAATAAGGCTTTGCTAGGCATAAGTGACTATAAATGATCTCTTATTGACAATGGATGGGTTTTGCTCCATGTTTCCCGAGGCAAACAATCAATTACAATATGTTTTAATCAAAAAATGTAAAAAAAATTCAAAATAAATTCAATAATGGGATTATAAAGGCATTTAAACCGAGTAATAAGGCTTTTCTAGGTGTGAGTGGCTATAAATGATCTTTTCTTGACAATGGATGGCTTTCGCTCCAGGTTTCCCACGGCAAACAATCATTTACAATCTGTTTTTATCAAAAAATATAAAAACAATTCAAAATAAATTCAATAATGGGATTATAAAGGCATTTAAACCGACTAATAAGGCTTTGCTAGGCATAAGTGACTATAAATGAACTTTTCTTGACAATGGGTGGCTTTCGCTCCAAGTTTCCCGAGGCAAACAATCAATTACAATATGTTTTAACCAAAAAATGTAAAAAAAATTCAAAATAAATTCAATAATGGGATTATAAAGGCATTTAAACTAAGTAATAAGGCTTTTCTAGGCATGAGTGACTATAAATGATCTTTTCTTGACAATGGATGGCTTTCGCTCCATGTTTCCCGAGGCAAACAATCAATTACAATCTGTTTTAATCAAAAAATTTAAAAACAATTCAAAATAAATTCAATAATGGGATTATAAAGGCATTTAAACCGAGTAATAAGGCTTTGCTAGGCTTAAGTGACTACAAATGAACTTTTGTTGACAATGGGTGGCTTTCGCTCCAAGTTTCCCAAGGCAAACAATCAATTACAATATGTTTTAATCAAAAAATGTAAAAAAAAATTCAAAATAAATTCAACAATGGGATTATAAAGGCATTTAAACCGAGTAATAAGGCTTTTTTAGGCATAAGTGACTATAAATGATCTATTCTTGACAATGGATGGGTTTTGCTCCATGTTTCCCGAAGCAAACAAACAATTACAATTTGTTTTAATCAAAAAATGTAAAAAAAAATTGAAAATAAATTCAATATTGGGATTATAAAGGCATTTAAACCGAGAAATGAGGTTTTTCTAGGCATGAGTGACTATAAATGATCTTTTCTTGAAAATGGATGGCTTTCGCTCCATGTTTCCCGAGGCAAACAATCAATTACAATCTGTTTTAATCAAAAAATGTAAAAACAATTCAAAATAAATTCAATAATGGGATTATAAAGGCATTTAAACCGAGTAATAAGGCTTTTCTAGGCATGAGTGACTATAAATGATCTTTTCTTGACAATGGATGGCTTTCGCTCCATATTTCCCGAGGCAAACAATCAATTACAATCTGTTTTAATCAAAAAATGTAAAAACAATTCAAAATAAATTCAATAATGGGATTATAAAGGCATTTAAACTAAGTAATAAGGCTTTTCTAGGCATAAGTGACTATAAATGATCTATTCTTGACAATGGATGGGTTTTGCTCCATGTTTCCCGAGGCAAACAAACAATTACAATATGTTTTAATCAAAAAATGTAAAAAAAATTCAAAACAAATTCAATAATGGGATGATAAAGGCATTTAAACCGAGAAATAAGGCTTTTCTAGGCATGAGTGACTATAAATGATCTTTTCTTGAAAATGGATGGCTTCCGCTCCATGTTTCCCGAGGCAAACAATCAATTACAATCTGTTTTAATCAAAAAATGTAAAAACAATTCAAAATAAATTCAATAATGGGATTATAAAGGCATTTAAACCGAGTAATAACGCTTATCTAGGCATGAGTGACTATAAATGATCTTTTCTTGACAATGGATGGCTTTCGCTCCATATTTCCCGAGGCAAACAATCAATTACAATCTGTTTTAATCAAAAAATGTAAAAACAATTCAAAATAAACTCAATAATGGGATTATAAAGGCATTTAAACTAAGTAATAAGGCTTATCTAAGCATGAGTGACTATAAATGATCTTTTCTTGACAATGGATGGCTTTCGCTCCATATTTCCCGAGGCAAACAATCAATTACAATATGTTTTAATCAAAAAATGTAAAAACAATTCAAAATAAACTCAATAATGGGATTATAAAGGCATTTAAACTAAGTAATAAGGCTTTTCTAGGCATGAGTGACTGTAAATGATCATTTCTTGACAATGGATGGCTTTCGCTCCATGTTTCCCGAGGCAAACAATCAATTACAATCTGTTTTAATCAAAAAATGTAAAAACAATTCAAAATAAATTGAATAATGGGATTTAAAAAGCATTTAAACCGAGTAATAAGGCTTTTTTAGGCATAAGTGACTATAAATGATCTATTCTTGACAATGGGTGGGTTTTGCTCCATGTTTACCGAGGGAAACAATCAATTACAATATGTTTTAATCAAAAAATGTAAAAAAAATTCAAAATAAATTCAATAATGGGATTATAAAGGCATTTAAACCGAGTAATAAGGCTTTTCTAGGCATGAGTGACTATAAATGATCTTTTCTTGACAATGGATGGCTTTCGCTCCATATTTCCCGAGGCAAACAATCAATTACAATCTGTTTTAATCAAAAAATTTAAAAACAATTCAAAATAAATTCAATAATGGGATTATAAAGGCATTTAAACCGAGTAATAAGGCTTTTCTAGGCATGAGTGACTATAAATGATCTTTTCTTGACAATGGATGGCTTTCGCTCCATGTTTCCCGAGGCAAACAATCAATTACAATATGTTTTAATCAAAAAATGCAAAAAAAATTCAAAATAAATTCAATAATGGGATTATAAAGGCATTTAAACCGAGTATTAAGGCTTTGCTAGGCATAAGTGACTATAAATGAACTTTTCTTGACTATGGATGGCTTTCGCTCCAAGTTTCCCGAGGCAAACAATCAATTACAATATGTTTTCATCAAAAAATGTAAAAAAAATTCAAAATAAATTCAATAATGGAATTATAAAGGCATTTAACCGAGTAATTAGGCTTTGCTAGGCATAAGTGACTATAAATGAACTTTTCTTGACTATGGATGGCTTTCGCTCCATGTTTCCCGAGGTAAACAATCAATTACAATCTGTTTTAATCAAAAAATGTTAAAAAAAAATTCAAAATAAATTCAATAATGGGATTATAAAGGCATTTAAACCGAGTAATAAGGCTTTTCTAGGCATGAGTGACTATAAATGATCTTTTCTTGACAATGGATGGTGTTCGCTCCATGTTTCCCGAGGCAAACAATCAATTACAATATGTTTTAATCAAAAAATGTAAAAAAAATTCAAAATAAATTCAATAATGGAATTATAAAGGCATTTAAACCGAGTACTAAGGCTTTGCTAGGCATAAGTGACTATAAATGATCTATTCTTGACAATGGATGGGTTTTGCTCCATGTTTCCCGAGGCAAACAATCAATTACAATATGTTTTAATCAAAAAATGTAAAAAAAATTCAAAATAAATTCAATTAAGGTATTATTAACGCATTTAAACCGAGTAATAAGGCTTTTCTAGGCATGAGTGGCTATAAATGATCTTTTCTTGACAATGGATGGCTTTCGCTCCATGTTTCCCACGGCAAACAATAAATTACAATCTGTTGTAATCAAAAAATATAAAAACAATTCAAAATAAATTCAATAATGGGATTATAAGGGCATTTAAACCGAGTAATAAGGCTTTGCTAGGCATAAGTGACTATAAATGAACTTTTCTTGACAATGGGTGGCTTTCGCTCCAAGTTTCCCGAGGCAAACAATCAATTACAATATGTTTTAATCAAAAAATGTAAAAAAAAATTCAAAATAAATTCCATAATGGGATTATAAGGGCATTTAAACCGAGTAATAAGGCTTTGCTAGGCATAAGTGACTATAAATGAACTTTTCTGGACTATGGATGGCTTTCGCTCCAAGTTTCCCGAGGCAAACAATCATTTACAATATGTTTTAATCAAAAAGTGTAAAAAAAATTCAAAATAAATTCAATAATGGAATTATAAAGGCATTTAAATCGAGTAATAAGGCTTTGCTAGGCATAAGTGACTATAAATGAACTTTTCTTGACTATGGATGGCTTTCGCTCCATGTTTCCCGAGGTAAACAATCAATTACAATCTGTTTTAATCAAAAAATGTAAAAAAAAATTCAAAATAAATTCAATAATGGGATTATAAAGGCATTTAAACCGAGTAATAAGGCTTTTCTAGGCATGAGTGACTATAAATGATCTTTTCTTGACAATGGATGGTTTTCGCTCCATGTTTCCCGAGGCAAACAATCAATTACAATATGTTTTAATCAAAAAATGTAAAAAAAATTCAAAATAAATTCAATAATGGAATTATAAAGGCATTTAAACCGAGTAATAAGGCTTTGCTAGGCATAAGTGACTATAAATGATCTATTCTTGACAATGGATGGGTTTTGCTCCATGTTTCCCGAGGCAAACAATCAATTACAATATGTTTTAATCAAAAAATGTAAAAAAAATTCAAAATAAATTCAATTATGGTATTATTAACGCATTTAAACCGAGTAATAAGGCTTTTCTAGGCATGAGTGGCTATAAATGATCTTTTCTTGACAATGGATGGCTTTCGCTCCATGTTTCCCACGGCAAACAATAAATTACAATCTGTTGTAATCAAAAAATATAAAAACAATTCAAAATAAATTCAATAATGGGATTATAAAGGCATTTAAACCGAGTAATAAGGCTTTGCTAGGCATAAGTGACTATAAATGAACTTTTCTTGACAATGGGTGGCTTTCGCTCCAAGTTTCCCGAGGCAAACAATCAATTACAATATGTTTTAATCAAAAAATGTAAAAAAAAATTCAAAATAAATTCCATAATGGGATTATAAGGGCATTTAAACCGAGAAATAAGGCTTTGCTAGGCATAAGTGACTATAAATGAACTTTTCTTGACTATGGATGGCTTTCGCTCCAAGTTTCCCGAGGCAAACAATCATTTACAATATGTTTTAATCAAAAAGTGTAAAAAAAATTCAAAAGAAATTCAATAATGGAATTATAAAGGCATTTAAATCGAGTAATAAGGCTTTGCTAGGCATAAGTGACTATAAATGAACTTTTCTTGACTATGGATGGCTTTCGCTCCATGTTTCCCGAGGTAAACAATCAATTACAATCTGTTTTAATCAAAAAATGTAAAAAAAAATTCAAAATAAATTCAATAATGGGATTATAAAGACATTTAAACCGAGTAATAAGGCTTTTCTAGGCATGAGTGACTATAAATGATCTTTTCTTGACAATGGATGGTTTTCGCTCCATGTTTCCCGAGGCAAACAATCAATTACAATATGTTTTAATCAAAAAATGTAAAAAAAATTCAAAATAAATTCAATAATGGGATTATAAAGGCATTGAAACCGAGTAATAAGGCTTTGCTAGGCATAAGTGACTATAAATGAACTTTTCTTGACAATGGATGGCTTTCGCTCCATGTTTCCCGAGGTAAACAATCAATTACAATCTGTTTTAATCAAAAAATGTAAAAAAAATTCAAAATAAATTCAATAATGGGATTATAAAGGCATTTAAACCGAGTAATAAGGCTTTTCTAGGCATGAGTGACTATAAATGATCTTTTCTTGACAATGGATGGCTTTCGCTCCATGTTTCCCGAGGCAAACAATCAATTACAATATGTTTTAATCAAAAAATGTAAAAACAATTCAAAATAAATTCAATAATGGGATTATAAAGGCATTTAAACCGAGTAATAAGGCTTTGCTAGGCATAAGTGACTATAAATGAACTTTTCTTGACTATGGATGGCTTTCGCTCCATGTTTCCCGAGGTAAACAATCAATTACAATATGTTTTAATCAAAAAATGTAAAAAAAATTTCAAAATAAATTCAATAATGGGATTATAAAGGCATTTAAACTGAGTAATAAGGCTTTTCTAGGCATGAGTGGCTATAAATGATATTTTCTTGACAATGGATGGCTTTCGCTCCATGTTTCCCGAGGCAAACAATCAATTACAATCTGTTTTAATCAAAAAATTTAAAAACAATTCAAAATAAATTCAATAATGGGATTATAAAGGCATTTAAACCGAGTAATAAGGCTTATCTAGGCATGAGTGACTATAAATGATCTTTTCTTGACAATGGATGGCTTTCGCTCCATATTTCCCGAGGCAAACAATCAATTACAATCTGTTTTAATCAAAAAATGTAAAAACAATTCAAAATAAATTCAATAATGGGATTATAAAGGCATTTAAACTAAGTAATAAGGCTTTTCGAGGCATGAGTTACTATAAATGATCTTTTCTTGACAATGGATGGCTTTCGCTCCATGTTTCCCGAGGCAAACAATCAATTAAGATCTGTTTTAATCAAAAAATATATAAACAATTCAAAATAAATTCAATAATGGGATTATAAAGGCATTTAAACCGAGTAATAAGGCTTTTCTAGGCATGAGTGACTATAAATCATCTTTTCTTGACAATGGATGGCTTTCCCTCCAAGTTTCCTGAGGCAAACAATCAATTACAATATGTTTTAATCAAAAAATGTAAAAAAAATTCAAAATAAATTCAATAATGGGATTATAAAGGCATTTAAACCGAGTAATAAAGCTTTGCTAGGCATAAGTGACTATAAATGAACTTTTCTTGACTGTGGATGGCTTTCGCTCCAAGTTTCCCGAGGCAAACAATCAATTACAATATGTTTTAATCAAAAAATGTAAAAAAAATTTAAAATAAAACCAATAATGGAATTATAAAGGCATTTAAACCGAGTAATAAGGCTTTGCTAGGCATAAGTGACTATAAATGATCTCTTATTGACAATGGATGGGTTTTGCTCCATGTTTCCCGAGGCAAACAATCAATTACAATATGTTTTAATCAAAAAATGTAAAAAAAATTCAAAATAAATTCAATAATGGGATTATAAAGGCATTTAAACCGAGTAATAAGGCTTTTCTAGGCATGAGTGACTATAAATGATCTTTTCTTGACAATGGATGGTTTTCGCTCCATGTTTCCCGAGGCAAACAATCAATTACAATATGTTTTAATCAAAAAATGTAAAAAAAATTCAAAATAAATTCAATAATGGGATTATAAAGGCATTGAAACCGAGTAATAAGGCTTTGCTAGGCATAAGTGACTATAAATGAACTTTTCTTGACAATGGATGGCTTTCGCTCCATGTTTCCCGAGGCAAACAATCAATTACAATATGTTTTAATCAAAAAATGTAAAAAAAATTCAAAATAAATTCAATAATGGGATTATAAAGGCATTTAAACCGAGTAATAAGGCTTTGCTAGGCATAAGTGACTATAAATGAACTTTTCTTGACAATGGATGGCTTTCGCTCCATATTTCCCGAGCCAAACAATCAATTACAATCTGTTTTAATCAAAAATGTAAAAACAATTCAAAATAAATTCAATAATGGGATTATAAAGGCATTTAAACAAAGTAATAAGGCTTTTCTAGGCATGAGTGACTATAAATGATCTTTTCTTGACAATGGATGGCTTTCGCTCCATGTTTCCTGAGGCAAACAATCAATTACAATCTGTTTTAATCAAAAAATGTAAAAACAATTCAAAATAAATTCAATAATGGGATTATAAAAGCATTTAAACCGAGTAATAAGGCTTTTCTAGGCATAAGTGACTATAAATGATCTATTCTTGACAATGGATGGGCTTTGCTCCATCTTTCCCGAGGCAAACAATCAATTACAATATGTTTTAATCAAAAAATGTAAAAAAAATTCAAAATAAATTCAATAATGGGATTATAAAGGCATTTAAACCGAGTAATAAGGCTTTTCTAGGCATGAGTGACTATAAATGATCTTTTCTTGACATTGGATGGCTTTTGCTCCATGTTTCCTGAGGCAAACAATCAATTACAATATGTTTTAATCAAAAAATGTAAAAACAATTCAAAATAAATTCAATAATGGGATTATAAAGGCATTTAAACCGAGTAATAAGGCTTTTCTAGGCATGAGTGACTATAAATGATCTTTTCTTGACAATGGATGGCTTTCGCTCCATGTTTCCCGAGGCAAACAATCAATTACAATCTGTTTTAATCAAAAAATGTAAAAACAATTCAAAATAAATTCAATAATGGGATTATAAAGGCATTTAAACTAAGTAATAAGGCTTTTCGAGGCATGAGTGACTATAAATGATCTTTTCTTGACAATGGATGGCTTTCGCTCCATGTTTCCCGAGGCAAACAATCAATTAAGATCTGTTTTAATCAAAAAATGTATAAACAATTCAAAATAAATTCAATAATGGGATTATAAAGGCATTTAGATCGAGTAATAAGGCTTTTCTAGGCATGAGTGACTATAAATCATCTTTTCTTGACAATGGATGGCTTTCGCTCCAAGTTTCCTGAGGCAAACAATCAATTACAATATGTTTTAATCAAAAAATGTAAAAAAAATTCAAAATAAATTCAATAATGGGATTATAAAGGCATTTAAACCGAGTAATAAAGCTTTGCTAGGCATAAGTGACTATAAATGAACTTTTCTTGACTATGGATGGCTTTCGCTCCAAGTTTCCCGAGGCAAACAATCAATTACAATATGTTTTAATCAAAAAATGTAAAAAAAATTCAAAATAAAACCAATAATGGAATTATAAAGGCATTTAAACCGAGTAATAAGGCTTTGCTAGGCATAAGTGACTATAAATGATCTCTTATTGACAATGGATGGGTTTTGCTCCATGTTTCCCGAGGCAAACAATCAATTACAATATGTTTTAATCAAAAAATGTAAAAAAAATTCAAAATAAATTCAATAATGGGATTATAAAGGCATTTAAACCGAGTAATAAGGCTTTTCTAGGCATGAGTGACTATAAATGATCTTTTCTTGACAATGGATGGTTTTCGCTCCATGTTTCCCGAGGCAAACAATCAATTACAATATGTTTTAATCAAAAAATGTAAAAAAAATTCAAAATAAATTCAATAATGGGATTATAAAGGCATTGAAACCGAGTAATAAGGCTTTGCTAGGCATAAGTGACTATAAATGAACTTTTCTTGACAATGGATGGCTTTCGCTCCATGTTTCCCGAGGCAAACAATCAATTACAATATGTTTTAATCAAAAAATGTAAAAAAAATTCAAAATAAATTCAATAATGGGATTATAAAGGCATTTAAACCGAGTAATAAGGCTTTGCTAGGCATAAGTGAGTATAAATGAACTTTTCTTGACAATGGATGGCTTTCGCTCCATATTTCCCGAGCCAAACAATCAATTACAATCTGTTTTAATCAAAAATGTAAAAACAATTCAAAATAAATTCAATAATGGGATTATAAAGGCATTTAAACAAAGTAATAAGGCTTTTCTAGGCATGAGTGACTATAAATGATCTTTTCTTGACAATGGATGGCTTTCGCTCCATGTTTCCTGAGGCAAACAATCAATTACAATCTGTTTTAATCAAAAAATGTAAAAACAATTCAAAATAAATTCAATAATGGGATTATAAAGGCATTGAAACCGAGTAATAAGGCTTTGCTAGGCATAAGTGACTATAAATGAACTTTTCTTGACAATGGATGGCTTTCGCTCCATGTTTCCCGAGGCAAACAATCAATTACAATATGTTTTAATCAAAAAATGTAAAAAAAATTCAAAATAAATTCAATAATGGGATTATAAAGGCATTGAAACCGAGTAATAAGGCTTTGCTAGGCATAAGTGACTATAAATGAACTTTTCTTGACAATGGATGGCTTTCGCTCCATGTTTCCCGAGGCAAACAATCAATTACAATATGTTTTAATCAAAAAATGTAAAAAAAATTCAAAATAAATTCAATAATGGGATTATAAAGGCATTTAAACCGAGTAATAAGGCTTTGCTAGGCATAAGTGACTATAAATGAACTTTTCTTGACAATGGATGGCTTTCGCTCCATATTTCCCGAGCCAAACAATCAATTACAATCTGTTTTAATCAAAAATGTAAAAACAATTCAAAATAAATTCAATAATGGGATTATAAAGGCATTTAAACAAAGTAATAAGGCTTTTCTAGGCATGAGTGACTATAAATGATCTTTTCTTGACAATGGATGGCTTTCGCTCCATGTTTCCTGAGGCAAACAATCAATTACAATCTGTTTTAATCAAAAAATGTAAAAACAATTCAAAATAAATTCAATAATGGGATTATAAAAGCATTTAAACCGAGTAATAAGGCTTTTCTAGGCATAAGTGACTATAAATGATCTATTCTTGACAATGGATGGGCTTTGCTCCATCTTTCCCGAGGCAAACAATCAATTACAATATGTTTTAATCAAAAAATGTAAAAAAAATTCAAAATAAATTCAATAATGGGATTATAAAGGCATTTAAACCGAGTAATAAGGCTTTTCTAGGCATGAGTGACTATAAATGATCTTTTCTTGACATTGGATGGCTTTTGCTCCATGTTTCCTGAGGCAAACAATCAATTACAATATGTTTTAATCAAAAAATGTAAAAACAATTCAAAATAAATTCAATAATGGGATTATAAAGGCATTTAAACCGAGTAATAAGGCTTTTCTAGGCATGAGTGACTATAAATGATCTTTTCTTGACAATGGATGGCTTTCGCTCCGTGTTTCCCGAGGCAAACAATCAATTACAATCTGTTTTAATCAAAAAATGTAAAAACAATTCAAAATAAATTCAATAATGGGATTATAAAGGCATTTAAACTAAGTAATAAGGCTTTTCGAGGCATGAGTGACTATAAATGATCTTTTCTTGACAATGGATGGCTTTCGCTCCATGTTTCCCGAGGCAAACAATCAATTAAGATCTGTTTTAATCAAAAAATGTATAAACAATTCAAAATAAATTCAATAATGGGATTATAAAGGCATTTAGATCGAGTAATAAGGCTTTTCTAGGCATGAGTGACTATAAATCATCTTTTCTTGACAATGGATGGCTTTCGCTCCAAGTTTCCTGAGGCAAACAATCAATTACAATATGTTTTAATCAAAAAATGTAAAAAAAATTCAAAATAAATTCAATAATGGGATTATAAAGGCATTTAAACCGAGTAATAAGGCTTTGCTAGGCATAAGTGACTATAAATGAACTTTTCTTGACAATGGATGGCTTTCGCTCCATATTTCCCGAGCCAAACAATCAATTACAATCTGTTTTAATCAAAAATGTAAAAACAATTCAAAATAAATTCAATAATGGGATTATAAAGGCATTTAAACAAAGTAATAAGGCTTTTCTAGGCATGAGTGACTATAAATGATCTTTTCTTGACAATGGATGGCTTTCGCTCCATGTTTCCTGAGGCAAACAATCAATTACAATCTGTTTTAATCAAAAAATGTAAAAACAATTCAAAATAAATTCAATAATGGGATTATAAAAGCATTTAAACCGAGTAATAAGGCTTTTCTAGGCATAAGTGACTATAAATGATCTATTCTTGACAATGGATGGGCTTTGCTCCATCTTTCCCGAGGCAAACAATCAATTACAATATGTTTTAATCAAAAAATGTAAAAAAAATTCAAAATAAATTCAATAATGGGATTATAAAGGCATTTAAACCGAGTAATAAGGCTTTTCTAGGCATGAGTGACTATAAATGATCTTTTCTTGACATTGGATGGCTTTTGCTCCATGTTTCCTGAGGCAAACAATCAATTACAATATGTTTTAATCAAAAAATGTAAAAACAATTCAAAATAAATTCAATAATGGGATTATAAAGGCATTTAAACCGAGTAATAAGGCTTTTCTAGGCATGAGTGACTATAAATGATCTTTTCTTGACAATGGATGGCTTTCGCTCCATGTTTCCCGAGGCAAACAATCAATTACAATCTGTTTTAATCAAAAAATGTAAAAACAATTCAAAATAAATTCAATAATGGGATTATAAAGGCATTTAAACTAAGTAATAAGGCTTTTCGAGGCATGAGTGACTATAAATGATCTTTTCTTGACAATGGATGGCTTTCGCTCCATGTTTCCCGAGGCAAACAATCAATTAAGATCTGTTTTAATCAAAAAATGTATAAACAATTCAAAATAAATTCAATAATGGGATTATAAAGGCATTTAGATCGAGTAATAAGGCTTTTCTAGGCATGAGTGACTATAAATCATCTTTTCTTGACAATGGATGGCTTTCGCTCCAAGTTTCCTGAGGCAAACAATCAATTACAATATGTTTTAATCAAAAAATGTAAAAAAAATTCAAAATAAATTCAATAATGGGATTATAAAGGCATTTAAACCGAGTAATAAAGCTTTGCTAGGCATAAGTGACTATAAATGAACTTTTCTTGACTATGGATGGCTTTCGCTCCAAGTTTCCCGAGGCAAACAATCAATTACAATATGTTTTAATCAAAAAATGTAAAAAAAATTCAAAATAAAACCAATAATGGAATTATAAAGGCATTTAAACCGAGTAATAAGGCTTTGCTAGGCATAAGTGACTATAAATGATCTCTTATTGACAATGGATGGGTTTTGCTCCATGTTTCCCGAGGCAAACAATCAATTACAATATGTTTTAATCAAAAAATGTAAAAAAAATTCAAAATAAATTCAATAATGGGATTATAAAGGCATTTAAACCGAGTAATAAGGCTTTTCTAGGCATGAGTGACTATAAATGATCTTTTCTTGACAATGGATGGTTTTCGCTCCATGTTTCCCGAGGCAAACAATCAATTACAATATGTTTTAATCAAAAAATGTAAAAAAAATTCAAAATAAATTCAATAATGGGATTATAAAGGCATTGAAACCGAGTAATAAGGCTTTGCTAGGCATAAGTGACTATAAATGAACTTTTCTTGACAATGGATGGCTTTCGCTCCATGTTTCCCGAGGCAAACAATCAATTACAATATGTTTTAATCAAAAAATGTAAAAAAAATTCAAAATAAATTCAATAATGGGATTATAAAGGCATTTAAACCGAGTAATAAGGCTTTGCTAGGCATAAGTGAGTATAAATGAACTTTTCTTGACAATGGATGGCTTTCGCTCCATATTTCCCGAGCCAAACAATCAATTACAATCTGTTTTAATCAAAAATGTAAAAACAATTCAAAATAAATTCAATAATGGGATTATAAAGGCATTTAAACAAAGTAATAAGGCTTTTCTAGGCATGAGTGACTATAAATGATCTTTTCTTGACAATGGATGGCTTTCGCTCCATGTTTCCTGAGGCAAACAATCAATTACAATCTGTTTTAATCAAAAAATGTAAAAACAATTCAAAATAAATTCAATAATGGGATTATAAAGGCATTGAAACCGAGTAATAAGGCTTTGCTAGGCATAAGTGACTATAAATGAACTTTTCTTGACAATGGATGGCTTTCGCTCCATGTTTCCCGAGGCAAACAATCAATTACAATATGTTTTAATCAAAAAATGTAAAAAAAATTCAAAATAAATTCAATAATGGGATTATAAAGGCATTGAAACCGAGTAATAAGGCTTTGCTAGGCATAAGTGACTATAAATGAACTTTTCTTGACAATGGATGGCTTTCGCTCCATGTTTCCCGAGGCAAACAATCAATTACAATATGTTTTAATCAAAAAATGTAAAAAAAATTCAAAATAAATTCAATAATGGGATTATAAAGGCATTTAAACCGAGTAATAAGGCTTTGCTAGGCATAAGTGACTATAAATGAACTTTTCTTGACAATGGATGGCTTTCGCTCCATATTTCCCGAGCCAAACAATCAATTACAATCTGTTTTAATCAAAAATGTAAAAACAATTCAAAATAAATTCAATAATGGGATTATAAAGGCATTTAAACAAAGTAATAAGGCTTTTCTAGGCATGAGTGACTATAAATGATCTTTTCTTGACAATGGATGGCTTTCGCTCCATGTTTCCTGAGGCAAACAATCAATTACAATCTGTTTTAATCAAAAAATGTAAAAACAATTCAAAATAAATTCAATAATGGGATTATAAAAGCATTTAAACCGAGTAATAAGGCTTTTCTAGGCATAAGTGACTATAAATGATCTATTCTTGACAATGGATGGGCTTTGCTCCATCTTTCCCGAGGCAAACAATCAATTACAATATGTTTTAATCAAAAAATGTAAAAAAAATTCAAAATAAATTCAATAATGGGATTATAAAGGCATTTAAACCGAGTAATAAGGCTTTTCTAGGCATGAGTGACTATAAATGATCTTTTCTTGACATTGGATGGCTTTTGCTCCATGTTTCCTGAGGCAAACAATCAATTACAATATGTTTTAATCAAAAAATGTAAAAACAATTCAAAATAAATTCAATAATGGGATTATAAAGGCATTTAAACCGAGTAATAAGGCTTTTCTAGGCATGAGTGACTATAAATGATCTTTTCTTGACAATGGATGGCTTTCGCTCCGTGTTTCCCGAGGCAAACAATCAATTACAATCTGTTTTAATCAAAAAATGTAAAAACAATTCAAAATAAATTCAATAATGGGATTATAAAGGCATTTAAACTAAGTAATAAGGCTTTTCGAGGCATGAGTGACTATAAATGATCTTTTCTTGACAATGGATGGCTTTCGCTCCATGTTTCCCGAGGCAAACAATCAATTAAGATCTGTTTTAATCAAAAAATGTATAAACAATTCAAAATAAATTCAATAATGGGATTATAAAGGCATTTAGATCGAGTAATAAGGCTTTTCTAGGCATGAGTGACTATAAATCATCTTTTCTTGACAATGGATGGCTTTCGCTCCAAGTTTCCTGAGGCAAACAATCAATTACAATATGTTTTAATCAAAAAATGTAAAAAAAATTCAAAATAAATTCAATAATGGGATTATAAAGGCATTTAAACCGAGTAATAAAGCTTTGCTAGGCATAAGTGACTATAAATGAACTTTTCTTGACTATGGATGGCTTTCGCTCCAAGTTTCCCGAGGCAAACAATCAATTACAATATGTTTTAATCAAAAAATGTAAAAAAAATTCAAAATAAAACCAATAATGGAATTATAAAGGCATTTAAACCGAGTAATAAGGCTTTGCTAGGCATAAGTGACTATAAATGATCTCTTATTGACAATGGATGGGTTTTGCTCCATGTTTCCCGAGGCAAACAATCAATTACAATATGTTTTAATCAAAAAATGTAAAAAAAATTCAAAATAAATTCAATAATGGGATTATAAAGGCATTTAAACCGAGTAATAAGGCTTTTCTATGCATGAGTGACTATAAATGATCTTTTCTTGACAATGGATGGTTTTCGCTCCATGTTTCCCGAGGCAAACAATCAATTACAATATGTTTTAATCAAAAAATGTAAAAAAAATTGAAAATAAATTCAATAATGGGATTATAAAGGCATTGAAACCGAGTAATAAGGCTTTGCTAGGCATAAGTGACTATAAATGAACTTTTCTTGACAATGGATGGCTTTCGCTCCATGTTTCCCGAGGCAAACAATCAATTACAATATGTTTTAATCAAAAAATGTAAAAAAAATTCAAAATAAATTCAATAATGGGATTATAAAGGCATTTAAACCGAGTAATAAGGCTTTGCTAGGCATAAGTGAGTATAAATGAACTTTTCTTGACAATGGATGGCTTTCGCTCCATATTTCCCGAGCCAAACAATCAATTACAATCTGTTTTAATCAAAAATGTAAAAACAATTCAAAATAAATTCAATAATGGGATTATAAAGGCATTTAAACAAAGTAATAAGGCTTTTCTAGGCATGAGTGACTATAAATGATCTTTTCTTGACAATGGATGGCTTTCGCTCCATGTTTCCCGAGGCAAACAATAAATTAAGATCTGTTTTAAGCAGAAAATGTAAAAACAATTCAAAATAAATTCAATAATGGGATTATAAAAGCATTTAAACCGAGTAATAAGGCTTTTCTAGGCATAAGTGACTATAAATGATCTATTCTTGACAATGGATGGGTTTTGCTCCATGTTTCCCGAGGTAAACAATCAATTACAATATGTTTTAATCAAAAAATGAAAAAAAATTCAAAATAAATTCAATAATGAGATTATAAAGGCATTTAAACTAAGTAATAAGGCTTTTCTAGGCATGAGTGACTGTAAATGATCTTTTCTTGACAATGGATGGCTTTCGCTCCATATTTCCCGAGGCAAACAATCAATTACAATCTGTTTTAATCAAAAACTGTAAAAACAATTCAAAATAAACTCAATAATGGGATTATAAAGGCATTGAAACCGAGTAATAAGGCTTTGCTAGGCATAAGTGACTATAAATGAACTTTTCTTGACAATGGATGGCTTTCGCTCCATGTTTCCCGAGGCAAACAATCAATTACAATATGTTTTAATCAAAAAATGTAAAAAAAATTCAAAATAAATTCAATAATGGGATTATAAAGGCATTTAAACCGAGTAATAAGGCTTTGCTAGGCATAAGTGACTATAAATGAACTTTTCTTGACAATGGATGGCTTTCGCTCCATATTTCCCGAGCCAAACAATCAATTACAATCTGTTTTAATCAAAAATGTAAAAACAATTCAAAATAAATTCAATAATGGGATTATAAAGGCATTTAAACAAAGTAATAAGGCTTTTCTAGGCATGAGTGACTATAAATGATCTTTTCTTGACAATGGATGGCTTTCGCTCCATGTTTCCTGAGGCAAACAATCAATTACAATCTGTTTTAATCAAAAAATGTAAAAACAATTCAAAATAAATTCAATAATGGGATTATAAAAGCATTTAAACCGAGTAATAAGGCTTTTCTAGGCATAAGTGACTATAAATGATCTATTCTTGACAATGGATGGGCTTTGCTCCATCTTTCCCGAGGCAAACAATCAATTACAATATGTTTTAATCAAAAAATGTAAAAAAAATTCAAAATAAATTCAATAATGGGATTATAAAGGCATTTAAACCGAGTAATAAGGCTTTTCTAGGCATGAGTGACTATAAATGATCTTTTCTTGACATTGGATGGCTTTTGCTCCATGTTTCCTGAGGCAAACAATCAATTACAATATGTTTTAATCAAAAAATGTAAAAACAATTCAAAATAAATTCAATAATGGGATTATAAAGGCATTTAAACCGAGTAATAAGGCTTTTCTAGGCATGAGCGACTATAAATGATCTTTTCTTGACAATGGATGGCTTTCGCTCCGTGTTTCCCGAGGCAAACAATCAATTACAATCTGTTTTAATCAAAAAATGTAAAAACAATTCAAAATAAATTCAATAATGGGATTATAAAGGCATTAAAACTAAGTAATAAGGCTTTTCGAGGCATGAGTGACTATAAATGATCTTTTCTTGACAATGGATGGCTTTCGCTCCATGTTTCCCGAGGCAAACAATCAATTAAGATCTGTTTTAATCAAAAAATGTATAAACAATTCAAAATAAATTCAATAATGGGATTATAAAGGCATTTAGATCGAGTAATAAGGCTTTTCTAGGCATGAGTGACTATAAATCATCTTTTCTTGACAATGGATGGCTTTCGCTCCAAGTTTCCTGAGGCAAACAATCAATTACAATATGTTTTAATCAAAAAATGTAAAAAAAATTCAAAATAAATTCAATAATGGGATTATAAAGGCATTTAAACCGAGTAATAAAGCTTTGCTAGGCATCAGTGACTATAAATGAACTTTTCTTGACTATGGATGGCTTTCGCTCCAAGTTTCCCGAGGCAAACAATCAATTACAATATGTTTTAATCAAAAAATGTAAAAAAAATTCAAAATAAAACCAATAATGGAATTATAAAGGCATTTAAACCGAGTAATAAGGCTTTGCTAGGCATAAGTGACTATAAATGATCTCTTATTGACAATGGATGGGTTTTGCTCCATGTTTCCCGAGGCAAACAATCAATTACAATATGTTTTAATCAAAAAATGTAAAAAAAATTCAAAATAAATTCAATAATGGGATTATAAAGGCATTTAAACCGAGTAATAAGGCTTTTCTAGGCATGAGTGACTATAAATGATCTTTTCTTGACAATGGATGGTTTTCGCTCCATGTTTCCCGAGGCAAACAATCAATTACAATATGTTTTAATCAAAAAATGTAAAAAAAATTGAAAATAAATTCAATAATGGGATTATAAAGGCATTGAAACCGAGTAATAAGGCTTTGCTAGGCATAAGTGACTATAAATGAACTTTTCTTGACAATGGATGGCTTTCGCTCCATGTTTCCCGAGGCAAACAATCAATTACAATATGTTTTAATCAAAAAATGTAAAAAAAATTCAAAATAAATTCAATAATGGGATTATAAAGGCATTTAAACCGAGTAATAAGGCTTTGCTAGGCATAAGTGAGTATAAATGAACTTTTCTTGACAATGGATGGCTTTCGCTCCATATTTCCCGAGCCAAACAATCAATTACAATCTGTTTTAATCAAAAATGTAAAAACAATTCAAAATAAATTCAATAATGGGATTATAAAGGCATTTAAACAAAGTAATAAGGCTTTTCTAGGCATGAGTGACTATAAATGATCTTTTCTTGACAATGGATGGCTTTCGCTCCATGTTTCCCGAGGCAAACAATAAATTAAGATCTGTTTTAAGCAGAAAATGTAAAAACAATTCAAAATAAATTCAATAATGGGATTATAAAAGCATTTAAACCGAGTAATAAGGCTTTTCTAGGCATAAGTGACTATAAATGATCTATTCTTGACAATGGATGGGTTTTGCTCCATGTTTCCCGAGGTAAACAATCAATTACAATATGTTTTAATCAAAAAATGAAAAAAAATTCAAAATAAATTCAATAATGAGATTATAAAGGCATTTAAACTAAGTAATAAGGCTTTTCTAGGCATGAGTGACTGTAAATGATCTTTTCTTGACAATGGATGGCTTTCGCTCCATATTTCCCGAGGCAAACAATCAATTACAATCTGTTTTAATCAAAAACTGTAAAAACAATTCAAAATAAACTCAATAATGGGATTACAAAGGCATTTAAACTAAGTAATAAGGCTTTTCGAGGCATGAGTGACTATAAATGATCTTTTCTTGACAATGGATGGCTTTCGCTCCATGTTTCCCGAGGCAAACAATCAATTAAGATCTGTTTTAATCAAAAAATGTAAAAACAATTCAAAATAAATTCAATAATGGGATTATAAAAGCATTTAAACCGAGTAATAAGGCTTTTCTAGGCATAAGTGACTATAAATGATCTATTCTTGACAATGGATGGGTTTTGCTCCATGTTTCCCGAGGCAAACAATCAATTACAATATGTTTTAATCAAAAAATGTAAAAAAAATTCAAAATAAATTCAATAATGGGATTATAAAGGCATTTAAACCGAGTAATAAGGCTTATCTAGGCATGAGTGACTATAAATGATCTTTTCTTGACAATGGATGGCTTTTGCTCCAAATTTCCCGAGGCAAACAATCAATTACAATCTGTTTTAATCAAAAAATGTAAAAACAATTCAAAATAAACTCAATAATGGGATTATAAAGGCATTTAAACTAAGTAATAAGGCTTTTCTAGGCATGAGTGACTGTAAATGATCTTTTCTTGACAATGGATGGCTTTCGCTCCATGTTTCCCGAGGCAAACAATCAATTACAATCTGTTTTAATCAAAAAATGTAAAAACAATTCAAAATAAATTCAATAATGGGATTTAAAAAGCATTTAAACCGAGTAATAACGCTTTTTTAAGCATAAGTGACTATAAATGATCTATTCTTGACAATGGATGGGTTTTGCTCCATGTTTACCGAGGGAAACAATCAATTACAATATGTTTTAATCAAAAAATGTAAAAAAAATTCAAAATAAATTCAATAATGGGATTATAAAGGCATTTAAACCCAGTAATAAGGCTTTTCTAGGCATGTGTGACTATAAATGATCTTTTCTTGACAATGGATGACTTTCGCTCCATGTTTCCCGAGGCAAACAATCAATTACAATCTGTTTTAATCAAAAAATTTAAAAACAATTCAAAATAAATTCAATAATGGGATTATAAAGGCATTTAAACCGAGAAACAAGGCTTATCTAGGCATGAGTGACTATAAATGATCTTTTCTTGACAATGGATGGCTTTCGCTCCATATTTCCCGAGGCAAACAATCAATTACAATCTGTTTTAATCAAAAAATGTAAAAACAATTCAAAATAAATTCAATAATGGAATTATAAAGGCATTTAAACCGAGTAATAAGGCTTTGCTAGGCATAAGTGACTATAAATGATCTATTCTTGACAATGGATGGGTTTTGCTCCATGTTTCCCGAGGCAAACAATCAATTACAATTTGTTTTAATCAAAAAATGTAAAAAAAATTCAAAATAAATTCAATAATGGGATTATAAAGGCATTTAAACCGAGTAATAAGGCTTTTCTAGGCATGAGTGGCTATAAATGATCTTTTCTTGACAATGGATGGCTTTCGCTCCATGTTTCCCATGGCAAACAATCAATTACAATCTGTTTTAATCAAAAAATATAAAAACAATTCAAAATAAATTCAATAATGGGATTATAAAGGCATTTAAACCGAGTAATAAGGCTTTGCTAGGCATAAGTGACTATAAATGAACTTTTCTTGACAATGGGTGGGTTTCGCTCCATGTTTCCCACGGAAAACAATCAATTACAATCTGTTTTAATCAAAAAATATAAAAACAATTCAAAATAAATTCAATAATGGGATTATAAAGGCATTTAAACCCAGTAATAAGGCTTTTCTAGGCATGAGTGACTATAAATGATCTTTTCTTGACAATGGATGGCTTTCGCTCCATATTTCCCGAGGGAAACAATCAATTACAATCTGTTTTAATCAAAAAATGTAAAAACAATTCAAAATAAATTCAATAATGGGATTATAAAGGCATTTAAACCGAGTAATAAGGCTTTTCTAGGCATGAGTGGCTATAAATGATCTTTTCTTGACAATGGATGGCTTTCGCTCCATGTTTCCCATGGCAAACAATCAATTACAATCTGTTTTAATCAAAAAATATAAAAACAATTCAAAATAAATTCAATAATGGGATTATAAAGGCATTTAAACCGAGTAATAAGGCTTTGCTAGGCATAAGTGACTATAAATGAACTTTTCTTGACAATGGGTGGGTTTCGCTCCATGTTTCCCACGGAAAACAATCAATTACAATCTGTTTTAATCAAAAAATGTAAAAACAATTCAAAATAAATTCAATAATGGGAGTATAAAGGCATTTAAACTAAGTAATAAGGCTTTTCGAGGCATGAGTGACTATAAATGATCTTTTCTTGACAATGGAAGGCTTTCGCTCCATGTTTCCCGAGGCAAACAATAAATTAAGATCTGTTTTAAGCAGAAAATGTAAAAACAATTCAAAATAAATTCAATAATGGGATTATAAAAGCATTTAAACCGAGTAATAAGGCTTTTCTAGGCATAAGTGACTATAAATGATCTATTCTTGACAATGGATGGGTTTTGCTCCATGTTTCCCGAGGCAAACAATCAATTACAATATGTTTTAATCAAAAAATGTTAAAAAAATTCAAAATAAATTCAATAATGGGATTATAAAGGCATTTAAACCGAGAAATAAGGCTTTTCTAGGCATAAGTGACTATAAATGATCTTTTCTTGAAAATGGATGGCTTTTGCTCCATGTTTCCCGAGGCAAACAATCAATTACAATCTGTTTTAATCAAAAAATGTAAAAACAATTCAAAATAAATTCAATAATGGGATTATAAAGGCATTTAAACCGAGTAATAAGGCTTATCTAGGCATGAGTGACTATAAATGATCTTTTCTTGACAATGGATGGCTTTTGCTCCAAATTTCCCGAGGCAAACAATCAATTACAATCTGTTTTAATCAAAAAATGTAAAAACAATTCAAAATAAACTCAATAATGGGATTATAAAGGCATTTAAACTAAGTAATAAGGCTTTTCTAGGCATGAGTGACTGTAAATGATCTTTTCTTGACAATGGATGGCTTTCGCTCCATGTTTCCCGAGGCAAACAATCAATTACAATCTGTTTTAATCAAAAAATGTAAAAACAATTCAAAATAAATTCAATAATGGGATTTAAAAAGCATTTAAACCGAGTAATAACGCTTTTTTAAGCATAAGTGACTATAAATGATCTATTCTTGACAATGGATGGGTTTTGCTCCATGTTTACCGAGGGAAACAATCAATTACAATATGTTTTAATCAAAAAATGTAAAAAAAATTCAAAATAAATTCAATAATGGGATTATAAAGGCATTTAAACCCAGTAATAAGGCTTTTCTAGGCATGTGTGACTATAAATGATCTTTTCTTGACAATGGATGACTTTCGCTCCATGTTTCCCGAGGCAAACAATCAATTACAATCTGTTTTAATCAAAAAATTTAAAAACAATTCAAAATAAATTCAATAATGGGATTATAAAGGCATTTAAACCGAGAAACAAGGCTTATCTAGGCATGAGTGACTATAAATGATCTTTTCTTGACAATGGATGGCTTTCGCTCCATATTTCCCGAGGCAAACAATCAATTACAATCTGTTTTAATCAAAAAATGTAAAAACAATTCAAAATAAATTCAATAATGGAATTATAAAGGCATTTAAACCGAGTAATAAGGCTTTGCTAGGCATAAGTGACTATAAATGATCTATTCTTGACAATGGATGGGTTTTGCTCCATGTTTCCCGAGGCAAACAATCAATTACAATTTGTTTTAATCAAAAAATTTAAAAAAAATTCAAAATAAATTCAATAATGGGATTATAAAGGCATTTAAACCGAGTAATAAGGCTTTTCTAGGCATGAGTGGCTATAAATGATCTTTTCTTGACAATGGATGGCTTTCGCTCCATGTTTCCCACGACAAACAATCAATTACAATCTGTTTTAATCAAAAAATATAAAAACAATTCAAAATAAATTCAATAATGGGATTATAAAGGCATTTAAACCGAGTAATAAGGCTTTGCTAGGCATAAGTGACTATAAATGAACTTTTCTTGACAATGGGTGGGTTTCGCTCCATGTTTCCCGAGGCAAACAATCAATTACAATATGTTTTAATCAAAAAATGTAAAAAAAATTGAAAAAAAATTCAATAATGGGATTATAAAGGCATTTAAACCGAGTAATAAGGCTTTGCTAGGCATAAGTGACTATAAATGAACTTTTCTTGACTATGGATGGCTTTCGCTCCAAGTTTCCCGAGGCAAACAATCAATTACAATATGTTTTAATCCAAAAATGTAAAAAAAATTCAAAATAAATTCAATAATGGAATTATAAAGGCATTTAAACCGAGTAATAAGGCTTTGCTAGGCATAAGTGACTATAAATGAACTTTTCTTGACTATGGATGGCTTTCGCTCCATGTTTCCCGAGGTAAACAATCAATTACAATCTGTTTTAATCAAAAAATGTAAAAAAAATTCAAAATAAATTCAATAATGGAATTATAAAGGCATTTAAACCGAGTAATAAGGCTTTGCTAGGCATAAGTGACTATAAATGATCTTTTCTTGACAATGGATGGCTTTAGCTCCATGTTTCCCGAGGCAAACAATCAATTACTATCTGTTTTAATCAAAAAATGAAAAAACAATTCAAAATAAATTCAATAATGGGATTATAAAAGCATTTAAATCGAGTAATAAGGCTTTTCTAGGCATAAGTGACTATAAATGATCTATTCTTTACAATGGATGGGTTTTGCTCCATGTTTCCCGAGGCAAACAATCAATTACAATATGTTTTAATCAAAAAATGTAAAAAAAATTCAAAATAAATTCAATAATGGGATTATAAAGGCATTTAAACCGAGTAATAAAGCTTTTCTAGGCATGAGTGGCTATAAATGATCTTTTCTTGACAATGGATGGCTGTCGCTCCATGTTTCCCACGGAAAACAATCAATTACAATCTGTTTTAATCAAAAAATATAAAAACAATTCAAAATAAATTCAATAATGGGATTATAAAGGCATTTAAACCGAGTAATAAGGCTTTGCTAGGCATAAGTGACTATAAATGAACTTTTCTTGACTATGGATGGCTTTCGCTCCAAGTTTCCCGAGGCAAACAATCAATTACAATATGTTTTAATCAAAAAATGTAAAAAAAATTCAAAATAAATTCAATAATGGAATTATAAAGGCATTTAAACCGAGTAATAAGGCTTTGCTAGGGATAAGTGACTATAAATGAACTTTTCTTGACTATGGATGGCTTTCGCTCCATGTTTCCCGAGGTAAACAATCAATTACAATCTGTTTTAATCAAAAAATGTAAAAAAAATTCAAAATAAATTCAATAATGGAATTATAAAGGCATTTATATCGAGTAATAAGGCTTTGCTGGGCATAAGTGACTATAAATGATATTTTCTTGACAATGGATGGCTTTAGCTCACTGTTTCCCGAGGCAAACAATCAATTACAATCTGTTTTAATCAAAAAATGTAAAAACAATTCAAAATAAATTCAATAATGGGATTATAAAGGCATTTAAACCGAGTAATAAGGCTTATCTAGGCATGAGTGACTATAAATGATCTTTTCTTGACAATGGATGGCTTTCGCTCCATGTTTCCCGAGGCAAACAATCAATTAAGATCTGTTTTAATCAAAAAATGAAAAAACAATTCAAAATAAATTCAATAATGGGATTATAAAAGCATTTAAACCGAGTAATAAGGCTTTTCTAGGCATAAGTGACTATAAATGATCTATTCTTGACAATGGATGGGTTTTGCTCCATGTTTCCCGAGGCAAACAATCAATTACAATATGTTTTAATCAAAAAATGTAAAAAAAATTCAAAACAAATTCAATAATGGGATGATAAAGGCATTTAAACCAAGAAATAAGGCTTTTCTAGGCATGAGTGACTATAAATGATCTTTTCTTGAAAATGGATGGCTTTCGCTCCATGTTTCCCGAGGCAAACAATCAATTACAATCTGTTTTAATCAAAAAATGTAAAAACAATTCAAAATAAACTCAATAATGGGATTATAAAGGCATTTAAACTAAGTAATAAGGCTTTTCTAGGCCTGAGTGACTGTAAATGATCTTTTCTTGACAACGGATGGCTTTCGCTCCATGTTTCCCACGGCAAACAATCAATTACAATCTATTTTAATCACAAAAATGTAAAAACAATTCAAAATAAATTCAATAATGGGATTACAAAGGCATTTAAACTAAGTAATAAGGCTTTTCGAGGCCTGAGTGACTATAAATGATCTTTTCATGACAATGGATGGCTTTCGCTCCATGTTTCCCGAGGCAAACAATCAATTAAGATCTGTTTTAATCAAAAATGAAAAAACAATTCAAAATAAATTCAATAATGGGATTATAAAAGCATTTAAACCGAGTAATAAGGCTTTTCTAGGCATAAGTGACTATAAATGATCTATTCTTGACAATGGATGGGTTTTGCTCCATGTTTCCCGAGGCAAACAATCAATTACAATATGTTTTAATCAAAAAATGTAAAAAAAATTCAAAACAAATTCAATAATGGGATGATAAAGGCATTTAAACCAAGAAATAAAACTTTTCTAGGCATGAGTGACTATAAATGATCTTTTCTTGAAAATGGATGGCTTTCGCTCCATGTTTCCCGAGGCAAACAATCAATTACAATCTGTTTTAATCAAAAAATGTAAAAACAATTCAAAATAAATTCAATAATGGGATTATAAAGGCATTTAAACCGAGTAATAAGGCTTATCTAGGCATGAGTGACTATAAATGATCTTTTCTTGACAATGGATGGCTTTCGCTCCGTATTTCTCGAGGCAAACAATCAATTACAATCTGTTTTAATCAAAAAATGCAAAAACAATTCAAAATAAACTCAATAATGGGATTATAAAGGCATTTAAACTAAGTAATTAGGCTTTTCTAGGCATGAGTGACTGTAAATGATCTTTTCTTGACAATGGATGGCTTTCGCTCCATATTTCCCGAGGCAAACAATCAATTACAATCTGTTTAAATCAAAAAATGTAAAAACAATTCAAAATAAACTCAATAATGGGATTACAAAGGCATTTAAACTAAGTAATAAGGCTTTTCGAGGCATGAGTGACTATAAATGATCTTTTCTTGACAATGGATGGCTTTCGCTCCATGTTTCCCGAGGTAAACAATCAATTACAATCTGTTTTAATCAAAAAATGTAAAAAAAATTCAAAATAAATTCAATAATGGAATTATAAAGGCATTTATATCGAGTAATAAGGCTTTGCTAGGCATAAGTGACTATAAATGATCTTTTCTTGACAATGGATGGCTTTAGCTCCATGTTTCCCGAGGCAAACAATCAATTACAATCTGTTTTAATCAAAAAATGTAAAAACAATTCAAAATAAATTCAACAATGGGATTATAAAGGCATTTAAACCGAGTAATAAGGCTTATCTAGGCATGAGTGACTATAAATGATCTTTTCTTGACAATGGATGGCTTTCGCTCCATATTTCCCGAGGCAAACAATCAATTACAATCTGTTTTAATCAAAAAATGTAAAAACAATTCAAAATAAATTCAATAATGGAATTATAAAGGCATTTAAACCGAGTAATAAGGCTTTGCTAGGCATAAGTGACTATAAATGATCTATTCTTGACAATGGATGGGTTTTGCTCCATGTTTCCCGAGGCAAACAATCAATTACAATATGTTTTAATCAAAAAATGTAAAAAAAATTCAAAATAAATTCAATAATGGGATTATAAAGGCATTTAAACCGAGTAATAAGGCTTTTCTAGGCATAAGTGACTATAAATGAACTTTTCTTGACAATGGGTGGCTTTCGCTCCAAGTTTCCCGAGGCAAACAATCAATTACAATATGTTTTAATCAAAAAATGTAAAAAAAATTCAAAATAAATTCAATAATGGGATTATAAAGGCATTTAAACCGAGTAATAAGGCTTTGCTAGGCATAAGTGACTATAAATGAACTTTTCTTGACTATGGATGGCTTTCGCTCCATGTTTCCCGAGGTAAACAATCAATTACAATCTGTTTTAATCAAAAAATGTAAAAAAAATTCAAAATAAATTCAATAATGGAATTATAAAGGCATTTAAACCGAGTAATAAGGCTTTGCTAGGCATAAGTGACTATAAATGAACTTTTCTTGACTATGGATGGCTTTCGCTTCAAGTTTCCCGAGGCAAACAATCAATTACAATATGATTTAATCAAAAAATGTAAAAAAAATTCAAAATAAATTCAATAATGGAATTATAAAGGCATTTAAACCGAGTAATAAGGCTTTGCTAGGCATAAGTGACTATAAATGAACTTTTCTTGACAATGGGTGGCTTTCGCTCCAAGTTTCCCGAGGCAAACAATCAATTACAATATGTTTTAATCAAAAAATGTAAAAAAAATTCAAAATAAATTCAATAATGGGATTATAAAGGCATTTAAACCGAGTAATAAGGCTTTGCTAGGCATAAGTGACTATAAATGAACTTTTCTTGACTATGGATGGCTTTCGCTCCATGTTTCTCGAGGTAAACAATCAATTACAATCTGTTTTAATCAAAAAATGTAAAAAAAATTCAAAATAAATTCAATAATGGAATTATAAAGGCATTTAAACCGAGTAATAAGGCTTTGCTAGGCATAAGTGACTATAAATGAACTTTTCTTGACTATGGATGGCTTTCGCTTCAAGTTTCCCAAGGCAAACAATCAATTACAATATGTTTTAATCAAAAAATGTAAAAAAAATTCAAAATAAATTCAATAATGGAATTATAAAGGCATTTAAACCGAGTAATAAGGCTTTGCTAGGCATAAGTGACTATAAATGAACTTTTCTTGACTATGGATGGCTTTCGCTCCATGTTTCCCGAGGTAAACAATCAATTACAATATGTTTTAATCAAAAAATGTAAAAAAAATTCAAAATAAATTCAATAATGGAATTATAAAGGCATTTATATCGAGTAATAAGGCTTTGCTAGGCATAAGTGACTATAAATGATCTTTTCTTGACAATGGATGGCTTTAGCTCCTTGTTTCCCGAGGCAAACAATCAATTACAATATGTTTTAATCAAAAAATGTAAAAACAATTCAAAATAAATTCAACAATGGGATTATAAAGGCATTTAAACCGAGTAATAAGGCTTATCTAGGCATGAGTGACTATAAATGATCTTTTCTTGACAATGGATGGCTTTCGCTCCATATTTCCCGAGGCAAACAATCAATTACAATCTGTTTTAATCAAAAAATGTAAAAACAATTCAAAATAAACTCAATAATGGGATTATAAAGGCATTTAAACTAAGTAATAAGGCTTTTCTAGGCATGAGTGACTGTAAATGATCTTTTCTTGACAATGGATGGCTTTCGCTCCATGTTTCCCGAGGCAAACAATCAATTACAATCTGTTTTAATCAAAAAATGTAAAAACAATTCAAAATAAATTCAATAATGGGATTACAAAGGCATTTAAACTAAGTAATAAGGCTTTTCGAGGCATGAGTGACTATAAATGATCTTTTCTTGACAATGGATGGCTTTCGCTCCATGTTTCCCGAGGCAAACAATCAATAAAGATCTGTTTTAATCAAAAAATGTAAAAACAATTCAAAATAAATTCAATAATGGGATTATAAAAGCATTTAAACCGAGTAATAAGGCTTTTCCAGGCATAAGTGACTATAAATGATCTATTCTTGACAATGGATGGGTTTTGCTCCATGTTTCCCGAGGCAAACAATCAATTACAATATGTTTTAATCAAAAAATGTAAAAAAAATTCAAAATAAATTCAATAATGAGATTATAAAGGCATTTAAACCGAGTAATAAGGCTTTTCTAGGCATGAGTGACTATAAATGATATTTTCTTGACAATGGATGGTTTTCGCTCCATGTTTCCCGAGGCAAACAATCAATTACAATATGTTTTGATCAAAAAATGTAAAAAAAATTCAAAATAAATTCAATAATGGGATTATAAAGGCATTTAAACCGAGTAATAAAGCTTTTCTAGGCATGAGTGACTATAAATGATCTTTTCTTGACAATGGATGGCTTTCGCTCCGTGTTTCCCGAGGCAAACAATCAATTACAATCTGTTTTAATCAAAAAATGTAAAAACAATTCAAAATAAATTCAATAATGGGATTATAAAGGCATTTAAACCGAGTAATAAGGCTTTTCTAGGCATGAGTGACTATAAATGATCTTTTCTTGACAATGGATGGCTTTCGCTCCATATTTCCCGAGGCAAACAATCAATTACAATCTGTTTTAATCAAAAAATGTAAAAACAATTCAAAATAAACTCAATAATGGGATTATAAAGGCATTTAAACTAAGTAATAAGGCTTTTCTAGGCATGAGTGACTGTAAATGATCTTTTCTTGACAATGGATGGCTTTCGCTCCATGTTTCCCGAGGCAAACAATCAATTACAATCTGTTTTAATCAAAAAATGTAAAAACAATTCAAAATAAACTCAATAATGGGATTATAAAGGCATTTACACTAAGTAATAAGGCTTTTCTAGTCATGAGTGACTGTAAATGATCTTTTCTTGACAATGGATGGCTTTCGCTCCATGTTTCCCGAGGCAAACAATCAATTACAATCTGTTTTAATCAAAAAATGTAAAAACAATTCAAAATAAATTCAATAATGGGATTATAAAAGCATTTAAACCGAGTAATAAGGCTTTTCTAGGCATAAGTGACTATAAATGATCTATTCTTGACAATGGATGGGTTTTGCTCCATGTTTCCCGAGGGAAACAATCAATTACAATATGTTTTAATCAAAAAATGTAAAAAAAATTCAAAATAAATTCAATAATGAGAGTATAAAGGCATTTAAACCGAGTAATAAGGCTTTTCTAGGCATGAGTGACTATAAATGATCTTTTCTTGACAATGGATGGCTTTCGCTCCATGTTTCCTGAGGCAAACAATCAATTACAATATGTTTTAATCAAAAAATGTAAAAAAAATTCAAAATAAATTCAATAATGGGATTATAAAGGCATTTAAACCGAGTAATAAGGCTTTGCTAGGCATAAGTGACTATAAATGAACTTTTCTTGACTATGGATGGCTTTCGCTCCATGTTTCCTGAGACAAACAATCAATTACAATATGTTTTAATCAAAAAATGTAAAAAAAATTCAAAATAAATTCAATAATGAGATTATAAAGGCATTTAAACCGAGAAATAAGGCTTTTCTAGGCATGAGTGACTATAAATGATCTTTTCTTGAAAATGGATGGCTTTCGCTCCATGTTTCCCGAGGCAAACAATCAATTACAATATATTTTAATCAAAAAATGTAAAAACAATTCAAAATAAATTCAATAATGGGATTATAAAGGCATTTAAACCGAGTAATAAGGCTTACCTAGGCATGAGTGACTACAAATGATCTTTTCTTGACAATGGATGGCTTTCGCTCCATATTTCCCGAGGAAAACAATCAATGACAATCTGTTTTAATCAAAAAATGTAAAAACAATTCAAAATAAACTCAATAATGGGATTATAAAGGCATTTAAACTAAGTAATAAGGCTTTTCTAGGCATCAAAGACTGTAAATGATCTTTTCTTGACAATGGATGGCTTTCGCTCCATGTTTCCCGAGGCAAACAATCTATTACAATCAGTTTTAATCATAAAATGTAAAAACAATTCAAAATAAATTCAATAATGGGATTATAAAGGCATTTAAACTAAGTAATAAGGCTTTTCTAGGCATGAGTGACTGTAAATGATCTTTTCTTGACAATGGATGGCTTTCGCTCCATGTTTCCCGAGGCAAACAATCAATTACAATCTGTTTTAATCAAAAAATGTAAAAACAATTCAAAATAAATTCAATAATGGGATTATAAAAGTATTTAAACCGAGTAATAAGGCTTTTCTAGGCATAAGTGACTATAAATGATCTATTCTTGACAATGGATGGGTTTTGCTCCATGTTTCCCGAGGGAAACAATCAATTACAATATGTTTTAATCAAAAAATGTAAAAAAAATTCAAAATAAATTCAATAATGAGAGTATAAAGGCATTTAAACCGAGTAATAAGGCTTTTCTAGGCATGAGTGACTATAAATGATCTTTTCTTGACAATGGATGGCTTTCGCTCCATGTTTCCTGAGGCAAACAATCAATTACAATATGTTTTAATCAAAAAATGTAAAAAAAATTCAAAATAAATTCAATAATGGGATTATAAAGGCATTTAAACCGAGTAATAAGGCTTTGCTAGGCATAAGTGACTATAAATGAACTTTTCTTGACTATGGATGGCTTTCGCTCCATGTTTCCTGAGACAAACAATCAATTACAATATGTTTTAATCAAAAAATGTAAAAAAAATTCAAAATAAATTCAATAATGGGATTATAAAGGCATTTAAACCGAGAAATAAGGCTTTTCTAGGCATGAGTGACTATAAATGATCTTTTCTTGAAAATGGATGGCTTTCGCTCCATGTTTCCCGAGGCAAACAATCAATTACAATATATTTTAATCAAAAAATGTAAAAACAATTCAAAATAAATTCAATAATGGGATTATAAAGGCATTTAAACCGAGTAATAAGGCTTATCTAGGCATGAGTGACTATAAATGATCTTTTCTTGACAATGGATGGCTTTCGCTCCATATTTCCCGAGGAAAACAATCAATGACAATCTGTTTTAATCAAAAAATGTAAAAACAATTCAAAATAAACTCAATAATGGGATTATAAAGGCATTTAAACTAAGTAATAAGGCTTTTCTAGGCATCAGTGACTGTAAATGATCTTTTCTTGACAATGGATGGCTTTCGCTCCATGTTTCCCGAGGCAAACAATCTATTACAATCAGTTTTAATCATAAAATGTAAAAACAATTCAAAATAAATTCAATAATGGGATTATAAAGGCATTTAAACTAAGTAATAAGGCTTTTCTAGGCATGAGTGACTGTAAATGATCTTTTCTTGACAATGGATGGCTTTCGCTCCATGTTTCCCGAGGCAAACAATCAATTACAATCTGTTTTAATCAAAAAATGTAAAAACAATTCAAAATAAATTCAATAATGGGATTACAAAGGCATTTAAACTAAGTAATAAGGCTTTTCGAGGCATGAGTGACTATAAATGATCTTTTCTTGACAATGGATGGCTTTCGCTCCATGTTTCCCAAGGCAAACAATCAATTAAGATCTGTTTTAATCAAAAAATGTAAAAACAATTCAAAATAAATTCAATAATTGGATTATAAAAGCATTTAAACCGAGTAGTAAGGCTTTTTTAGGCATAAGTGACTATAAATGATCTATTCTTGACAATGGATGGGTTTTGCTCCATGTTTCCCGAGCCAAACAAACCATTACAATATGTTTTAATCAAAAAATGTAAAAAAAATTCAAAATAAATTCAATAATGGGATTATAAAGGCATTTAAACCGAGAAATAAGGCTTTTCTAGGCTTGAGTGACTATAAATGATCTTTTCTTGAAAATGGATGGCTTTCGCTCCATGTTTCCTGAGGCAAACAATCAATTACAATCTGTTTTAATCAAAAAATGTAAAAACAATTCAAAATAAATTCAATAATGGGATTATAAAGGCATTTAAACCGAGTAATAAGGCTTTTCTAGGCATGAGTGACTATAAATGATCTTTTCTTGACAATGGATGGCTTTCGCTCCATATTTCCCGAAGCAAACAATAAATTACAATCTGTTTTAATCAAAAAATGTAAAAACAATTCAAAATAAATTCAATAATGGGATTATAAACGCATTTAAATTAAGTAATAAGGCTTTTCGAGGCATGAGTGACTATAAACGATCTTTTCTTGACAATGGATGGCTTTCGCTCCATGTTTCCCGAGGCAAACAATCAATTAAGATGTGTTTTAATCAAAAAACGTAAAAACAATTCAAAATAAATTCAATAATGGGATTATAAAAGCATTTAAACCGAGTAATAAGGCTTTTCTAGGCATAAGTGACTATAAATGATCTATTCTTGACAATGGATGGGTTTTGCTCCATGTTTCCCGAGGCAAACAATCAATTACAATATGTTTTAATCAAAAAATGTAAAAAAAATTCAAAATAAATTCAATAATGAGATTATAAAGGCATTTAAACCGAGCAATAAGGCTTTTCTAGGCATGAGTGACTATAAATGATCTTTTCTTGACAATGGCTGGCTTTCGCTCCATGTTTCCCGAGGCAAACAATCAATTACAAGCTGTTTTAATCAAAAAATGTAAAAAAATTCAAAATAAATTCAATAATGGGATTATAAAGGCATTTAAACCGAGTAATAAGGCTTTTCTAGGCATGAGTGACTATAAATGATCTTTTCTTGACAATGGATGGCTTTCGCTCCATGTTTCCCGAGGCAAACAATCAATTACAATATGTTTTAATCAAAAAATGTAAAAAAAATTCAAAATAAATTCAATAATGGGATTATAAAGGCATTTAAACCGAGTAATAAGGCTTTTTTAGGCACAAGTGACTATAAATGATCTATTCTTGACAATGGATGGGTTTTGCTCCACGTTTCCCGAGGCAAGCAAACAATTACAATATGTTTTATTCAAAAAATGTAAAAAAAATTCAAAACAAATTCAATAATGGGATGATAAAGGCATTTAAACCATGAAATAAGGCTTTTCTAGGCATGAGTGACTATAAATGATCTTTTCTTGAAAATGGATGGCTTTCGCTCCATGTTTCCCGAGGCAAACAATCAATTACAATCTGTTTTAATCCAAAAATGTAAAAACAATTCAAAATAAATTCAATAATGGGATTATAAAGGCATTTAAACCGAGTAATAAGGCTTATCTAGGCATGAGTGACTATAAATGATCTTTTCTTGACAATGGATGGCTTTCGCTCCATATTTCCCGAGGCAAACAATCAATTACAATATGTTTTAATCAAAAAATGTAAAAACAATTCAAAATAAACTCAATAATGGGATTATAAAGGCATTTAAACTAAGTAATAAGGCTTTTCTAGGCATGAGTGACTGTAAATGATCTTTTCTTGACAATGGATGGCTTTCGCTCCATGTTTCCCACGGCAAACAATCAATTACAATCTGTTTTAATCAAAAAATATAAAAACAATTCAAAAGAAATTCTATAATGGGATTAGAAAGGCATTTAAACCGAGTAATAAGGCTTTGCTAGGCATAGGTGACTATAAATGAACTTTTCTTGACTATGGATGGCTTTCGCTCCATGTTTCCCGAGGTAAACAATAAATTACAATCTGTTTTAATCAAAAAATGTATAAAAATTTCAAAATAAATTCAATAATGGGATTATAAAGGCATTTAAACCGAGTAATAAGGCTTTTCTAGGCATGAGTGACTATAAATGATCTTTTCTTGACAATGGATGGCTTTCGCTCCATGTTTCCCACGGCAAACAATCAATTACAATCTCTTTTAATCAATAAATATAAAAACAATTCAAAATAAATTCAATAATGGGATTATAAAGGCATTTAAACCGAGTAATAAGACTTTTCTAGGCATGAGTGGTTATAAATGATCTTTTCTTGACAATGGATGGCTTTCGCTCCATGTTTCCCGAGGCAAACAATCAATTACAATCTGTTTTAATCAAAAAATGTAAAAACAATTCAAAATAAATTCAATAAAGGGATTATAAAGGCCATTAAACCGAGAAATAAGGCTTTTCTATGCATGAGTGCCTATAAATGATATTTTCTTGACAATGGATGGCTTTCGCTCCATATTTCCCTAGCCAAACAATCAATTACAATCTGTTTTAATCAAAAATGTAAAAACAATTCAAAATAAATTCAATAATGGGATTATAAAGGCATTTAAACTAAGTAATAAGGCTTTTCTAGGCATGAGTGACTATAAATGATCTTTTCTTGACAATGGATGGCTTTCGCTCCATGTTTCCCGAGGCAAACAATCTATTACAATCTGTTTTAATTATAAAATGTAAAAACAATTCAAAATAAATTCAATAATGGGATTATAAAGGCATTTAAACTAAGTAATAAGGCTTTTCTAGGCATGAGTGACTGTAAATGATCTTTTCTTGACAATGGATGGCTTTCGCTCCATGTTTCCCGAGGCAAACAATCAATTACAATATGTTTTAATCAAAAAATGTAAAAACAATTCAAAATAAATTCAATAATGGGATTACAAAGGCATTTAAACTAAGTAATAAGGCTTTTCGAGGCATGAGTGACTATAAATGATCTTTTCTTGACAATGGATGGCTTTCGCTCCATGTTTCCCGAGGCAAACAATCAATTAAGATCTGTTTTAATCAAAAAATGTAAAAACAATTCAAAATAAATTCAATAATTGGATTATAAAAGCATTTAAACCGAGTAATAAGGCTTTTCTAGGCATAAGTGACTATAAATGAACTATTCTTGACAATGGATGGGTTTTGCTCCATGTTTCCCGAGGGAAACAATCAATTACAATATGTTTTAATCAAAAAATGTAAAAAAATTCAAAATAAATTCAATAATGGGATTATAAAGGCATTTAAACCGAGTAGTAAGGCTTTTTTAGGCATAAGTGACTATAAATGATCTATTCTTGACAATGGATGGGTTTTGCTCCATGTTTCCCGAGCCAAACAAACAATTACAATATGTTTTAATCAAAAAATGTAAAAAAAATTCAAAATAAATTCAATAATGGGATTATAAAGGCATTTAAACCGAGAAATAAGGCTTTTCTAGGCATGAGTGACTATAAATGATCTTTTCTTGAAAATGGATGGCTTTTGCTCCATGTTTCCCGAGGCAAACAATAAATTCAATCTGTTTTAATCAAAAAATGTAAAACAATTCAAAATAAATTCAATAATGGGATTATAAAGGCATTTAAACCGAGAAATAAGGCTTTTCTAGGCATGAGTGACTATAAATGATCTATTCTTGACAATGGATGGGTTTTGCTCCATGTTTCCCGAGGGAAACAATCAATTACAATATGTTTTAATCAAAAAATGTAAAAAAAATTCAAAATAAATTCAATAATGAGAGTATAAAGGCATTTAAACCGAGTAATAAGGCTTTTCTAGGCATGAGTGACTATAAATGATCTTTTCTTGACAATGGATGGCTTTCGCTCCATGTTTCCTGAGGCAAACAATCAATTACAATATGTTTTAATCAAAAAATGTAAAAAAAATTCAAAATAAATTCAATAATGGGATTATAAAGGCATTTAAACCGAGTAATAAGGCTTTGCTAGGCATAAGTGACTATAAATGAACTTTTCTTGACTATGGATGGCTTTCGCTCCATGTTTCCTGAGACAAACAATCAATTACAATATGTTTTAATCAAAAAATGTAAAAAAAATTCAAAATAAATTCAATAATGAGATTATAAAGGCATTTAAACCGAGAAATAAGGCTTTTCTAGGCATGAGTGACTATAAATGATCTTTTCTTGAAAATGGATGGCTTTCGCTCCATGTTTCCCGAGGCAAACAATCAATTACAATATATTTTAATCAAAAAATGTAAAAACAATTCAAAATAAATTCAATAATGGGATTATAAAGGCATTTAAACCGAGTAATAAGGCTTACCTAGGCATGAGTGACTACAAATGATCTTTTCTTGACAATGGATGGCTTTCGCTCCATATTTCCCGAGGAAAACAATCAATGACAATCTGTTTTAATCAAAAAATGTAAAAACAATTCAAAATAAACTCAATAATGGGATTATAAAGGCATTTAAACTAAGTAATAAGGCTTTTCTAGGCATCAAAGACTGTAAATGATCTTTTCTTGACAATGGATGGCTTTCGCTCCATGTTTCCCGAGGCAAACAATCTATTACAATCAGTTTTAATCATAAAATGTAAAAACAATTCAAAATAAATTCAATAATGGGATTATAAAGGCATTTAAACTAAGTAATAAGGCTTTTCTAGGCATGAGTGACTGTAAATGATCTTTTCTTGACAATGGATGGCTTTCGCTCCATGTTTCCCGAGGCAAACAATCAATTACAATCTGTTTTAATCAAAAAATGTAAAAACAATTCAAAATAAATTCAATAATGGGATTATAAAAGTATTTAAACCGAGTAATAAGGCTTTTCTAGGCATAAGTGACTATAAATGATCTATTCTTGACAATGGATGGGTTTTGCTCCATGTTTCCCGAGGGAAACAATCAATTACAATATGTTTTAATCAAAAAATGTAAAAAAAATTCAAAATAAATTCAATAATGAGAGTATAAAGGCATTTAAACCGAGTAATAAGGCTTTTCTAGGCATGAGTGACTATAAATGATCTTTTCTTGACAATGGATGGCTTTCGCTCCATGTTTCCTGAGGCAAACAATCAATTACAATATGTTTTAATCAAAAAATGTAAAAAAAATTCAAAATAAATTCAATAATGGGATTATAAAGGCATTTAAACCGAGTAATAAGGCTTTGCTAGGCATAAGTGACTATAAATGAACTTTTCTTGACTATGGATGGCTTTCGCTCCATGTTTCCTGAGACAAACAATCAATTACAATATGTTTTAATCAAAAAATGTAAAAAAAATTCAAAATAAATTCAATAATGGGATTATAAAGGCATTTAAACCGAGAAATAAGGCTTTTCTAGGCATGAGTGACTATAAATGATCTTTTCTTGAAAATGGATGGCTTTCGCTCCATGTTTCCCGAGGCAAACAATCAATTACAATATATTTTAATCAAAAAATGTAAAAACAATTCAAAATAAATTCAATAATGGGATTATAAAGGCATTTAAACCGAGTAATAAGGCTTATCTAGGCATGAGTGACTATAAATGATCTTTTCTTGACAATGGATGGCTTTCGCTCCATATTTCCCGAGGAAAACAATCAATGACAATCTGTTTTAATCAAAAAATGTAAAAACAATTCAAAATAAACTCAATAATGGGATTATAAAGGCATTTAAACTAAGTAATAAGGCTTTTCTAGGCATCAGTGACTGTAAATGATCTTTTCTTGACAATGGATGGCTTTCGCTCCATGTTTCCCGAGGCAAACAATCTATTACAATCAGTTTTAATCATAAAATGTAAAAACAATTCAAAATAAATTCAATAATGGGATTATAAAGACATTTAAACTAAGTAATAAGGCTTTTCTAGGCATGAGTGACTGTAAATGATCTTTTCTTGACAATGGATGGCTTTCGCTCCATGTTTCCCGAGGCAAACAATCAATTACAATCTGTTTTAATCAAAAAATGTAAAAACAATTCAAAATAAATTCAATAATGGGATTACAAAGGCATTTAAACTAAGTAATAAGGCTTTTCGAGGCATGAGTGACTATAAATGATCTTTTCTTGACAATGGATGGCTTTCGCTCCATGTTTCCCAAGGCAAACAATCAATTAAGATCTGTTTTAATCAAAAAATGTAAAAACAATTCAAAATAAATTCAATAATTGGATTATAAAAGCATTTAAACCGAGTAGTAAGGCTTTTTTAGGCATAAGTGACTATAAATGATCTATTCTTGACAATGGATGGGTTTTGCTCCATGTTTCCCGAGCCAAACAAACCATTACAATATGTTTTAATCAAAAAATGTAAAAAAAATTCAAAATAAATTCAATAATGGGATTATAAAGGCATTTAAACCGAGAAATAAGGCTTTTCTAGGCTTGAGTGACTATAAATGATCTTTTCTTGAAAATGGATGGCTTTCGCTCCATGTTTCCTGAGGCAAACAATCAATTACAATCTGTTTTAATCAAAAAATGTAAAAACAATTCAAAATAAATTCAATAATGGGATTATAAAGGCATTTAAACCGAGTAATAAGGCTTTTCTAGGCATGAGTGACTATAAATGATCTTTTCTTGACAATGGATGGCTTTCGCTCCATATTTCCCGAAGCAAACAATAAATTACAATCTGTTTTAATCAAAAAATGTAAAAACAATTCAAAATAAATTCAATAATGGGATTATAAACGCATTTAAATTAAGTAATAAGGCTTTTCGAGGCATGAGTGACTATAAACGATCTTTTCTTGACAATGGATGGCTTTCGCTCCATGTTTCCCGAGGCAAACAATCAATTAAGATGTGTTTTAATCAAAAAACGTAAAAACAATTCAAAATAAATTCAATAATGGGATTATAAAAGCATTTAAACCGAGTAATAAGGCTTTTCTAGGCATAAGTGACTATAAATGATCTATTCTTGACAATGGATGGGTTTTGCTCCATGTTTCCCGAGGCAAACAATCAATTACAATATGTTTTAATCAAAAAATGTAAAAAAAATTCAAAATAAATTCAATAATGAGATTATAAAGGCATTTAAACCGAGCAATAAGGCTTTTCTAGGCATGAGTGACTATAAATGATCTTTTCTTGACAATGGCTGGCTTTCGCTCCATGTTTCCCGAGGCAAACAATCAATTACAAGCTGTTTTAATCAAAAAATGTAAAAAAATTCAAAATAAATTCAATAATGGGATTATAAAGGCATTTAAACCGAGTAATAAGGCTTTTCTAGGCATGAGTGACTATAAATGATCTTTTCTTGACAATGGATGGCTTTCGCTCCATGTTTCCCGAGGCAAACAATCAATTACAATATGTTTTAATCAAAAAATGTAAAAAAAATTCAAAATAAATTCAATAATGGGATTATAAAGGCATTTAAACCGAGTAATAAGGCTTTTTTAGGCACAAGTGACTATAAATGATCTATTCTTGACAATGGATGGGTTTTGCTCCACGTTTCCCGAGGCAAGCAAACAATTACAATATGTTTTATTCAAAAAATGTAAAAAAAATTCAAAACAAATTCAATAATGGGATGATAAAGGCATTTAAACCATGAAATAAGGCTTTTCTAGGCATGAGTGACTATAAATGATCTTTTCTTGAAAATGGATGGCTTTCGCTCCATGTTTCCCGAGGCAAACAATCAATTACAATCTGTTTTAATCCAAAAATGTAAAAACAATTCAAAATAAATTCAATAATGGGATTATAAAGGCATTTAAACCGAGTAATAAGGCTTATCTAGGCATGAGTGACTATAAATGATCTTTTCTTGACAATGGATGGCTTTCGCTCCATATTTCCCGAGGCAAACAATCAATTACAATATGTTTTAATCAAAAAATGTAAAAACAATTCAAAATAAACTCAATAATGGGATTATAAAGGCATTTAAACTAAGTAATAAGGCTTTTCTAGGCATGAGTGACTGTAAATGATCTTTTCTTGACAATGGATGGCTTTCGCTCCATGTTTCCCACGGCAAACAATCAATTACAATCTGTTTTAATCAAAAAATATAAAAACAATTCAAAAGAAATTCTATAATGGGATTATAAAGGCATTTAAACCGAGTAATAAGGCTTTGCTAGGCATAGGTGACTATAAATGAACTTTTCTTGACTATGGATGGCTTTCGCTCCATGTTTCCCGAGGTAAACAATAAATTACAATCTGTTTTAATCAAAAAATGTATAAAAATTTCAAAATAAATTCAATAATGGGATTATAAAGGCATTTAAACCGAGTAATAAGGCTTTTCTAGGCATGAGTGACTATAAATGATCTTTTCTTGACAATGGATGGCTTTCGCTCCATGTTTCCCACGGCAAACAATCAATTACAATCTCTTTTAATCAATAAATATAAAAACAATTCAAAATAAATTCAATAATGGGATTATAAAGGCATTTAAACCGAGTAATAAGACTTTTCTAGGCATGAGTGGTTATAAATGATCTTTTCTTGACAATGGATGGCTTTCGCTCCATGTTTCCCGAGGCAAACAATCAATTACAATCTGTTTTAATCAAAAAATGTAAAAACAATTCAAAATAAATTCAATAAAGGGATTATAAAGGCCATTAAACCGAGAAATAAGGCTTTTCTATGCATGAGTGCCTATAAATGATATTTTCTTGACAATGGATGGCTTTCGCTCCATATTTCCCTAGCCAAACAATCAATTACAATCTGTTTTAATCAAAAATGTAAAAACAATTCAAAATAAATTCAATAATGGGATTATAAAGGCATTTAAACTAAGTAATAAGGCTTTTCTAGGCATGAGTGACTATAAATGATCTTTTCTTGACAATGGATGGCTTTCGCTCCATGTTTCCCGAGGCAAACAATCTATTACAATCTGTTTTAATTATAAAATGTAAAAACAATTCAAAATAAATTCAATAATGGGATTATAAAGGCATTTAAACTAAGTAATAAGGCTTTTCTAGGCATGAGTGACTGTAAATGATCTTTTCTTGACAATGGATGGCTTTCGCTCCATGTTTCCCGAGGCAAACAATCAATTACAATCTGTTTTAATCAAAAAATGTAAAAACAATTCAAAATAAATTCAATAATGGGATTACAAAGGCATTTAAACTAAGTAATAAGGCTTTTCGAGGCATGAGTGACTATAAATCATCTTTTCTTGACAATGGATGGCTTTCGCTCCATGTTTCCCGAGGCAAACAATCAATTAAGATCTGTTTTAATCAAAAAATGTAAAAACAATTCAAAATAAATTCAATAATTGGATTATAAAAGCATTTAAACCGAGTAATAAGGCTTTTCTAGGCATAAGTGACTATAAATGAACTATTCTTGACAATGGATGGGTTTTGCTCCATGTTTCCCGAGGGAAACAATCAATTACAATATGTTTTAATCAAAAAATGTAAAAAAATTCAAAATAAATTCAATAATGGGATTATAAAGGCATTTAAACCGAGTAGTAAGGCTTTTTTAGGCATAAGTGACTATAAATGATCTATTCTTGACAATGGATGGGTTTTGCTCCATGTTTCCCGAGCCAAACAAACAATTACAATATGTTTTAATCAAAAAATGTAAAAAAAATTCAAAATAAATTCAATAATGGGATTATAAAGGCATTTAAACCGAGAAATAAGGCTTTTCTAGGCATGAGTGACTATAAATGATCTTTTCTTGAAAATGGATGGCTTTTGCTCCATGTTTCCCGAGGCAAACAATAAATTCAATCTGTTTTAATCAAAAAATGTAAAACAATTCAAAATAAATTCAATAATGGGATTATAAAGGCATTTAAACCGAGAAATAAGGCTTTTCTAGGCATGAGTGACTATAAATGATCTTTTCTTGAAAATGGATGGCTTTCGCTCCATGTTTCCCGAGGCAAACAATCAATTACAATCTGTTTTAATCAAAAAATTTAAAAACAATTCAAAATAAATTCAATAATGGGATCATAAAGGCATTTAAACCGAGTAATAAGGCTTATCTAGGCATGAGTGACTATAAATGATCTTTTCTTGACAATGGATGGCTTTCGCTCCATATTTCCCGAGGCAAACAATCAATTACAATCTGTTTTAATCAAAAAATGTAAAAACAATTCAAAATAAACTCAATAATGGGATTATAAAGGCATTTACACTAAGTAATAAGGCTTTTCTAGGCATGAGTGACTGTAAATGATCTTTTCTTGACAATGGATGGCTTTCGCTCCATGTTTCCCGAGGCAAACAATCAATTACAATCTGTTTTAATCAAAAAATGTAAAAACATTTCAAAATAAATTCAATAATGGGATTATAAAAGTATTTAAACCGAGTAATAAGGCTTTTCTAGGCATAAGTGACTATAAATGATCTCTTCTTGACAATGGATGGGTTTTGCTCCATGTTTCCCGAGGGAAACAATCAATTACAATATGTTTTAATCAAAAAATGTAAAAAAAATTCAAAATAAATTCAATAATGAGATTATAAAGGCATTTAAACCGAGTAATAAGGCTTTTCTAGGCATGAGTGACTATAAATGATCTTTTCTTGACAATGGATGGCTTTCGCTCCATGTTTCCTGAGGCAAACAATCAATTACAATATGTTTTAATCAAAAAATGTAAAAAAAATTCAAAATAAATTCAATAATGGGATTATAAAGGCATTTAAACCGAGTAATAAGGCTTTGCTAGGCATAAGTGACTATAAATGAACTTTTCTTGACTATGGATGGCTTTCGCTCCATGTTTCCTGAGACAAACAATCAATTACAATATGTTTTAATCAAAAAATGTAAAAAAAATTCAAAATAAATTCAATAATGGGATTATAAAGGCATTTAAACCGAGAAATAAGGCTTTTCTAGGCATGAGTGACTATAAATGATCTTTTCTTGAAAATGGATGGCTTTCGCTCCATGTTTCCCGAGGCAAACAATCAATTACAATCTGTTTTAATCAAAAAATTTAAAAACAATTCAAAATAAATTCAATAATGGGATCATAAAGGCATTTAAACCGAGTAATAAGGCTTATCTAGGCATGAGTGACTATAAATGATCTTTTCTTGACAATGGATGGCTTTCGCTCCATATTTCCCGAGGCAAACAATCAATTACAATCTGTTTTAATCAAAAAATGTAAAAACAATTCAAAATAAACACAATAATGGGATCATAAAGGCATTTACACTAAGTAATAAGGCTTTTCTAGGCATGAGTGACTGTAAATGATCTTTTCTTGACAATGGATGGCTTTCGCTCCATGTTTCCCGAGGCAAACAATCAATTACAATCTGTTTTAACCAAAAAATGTAAAAACAATTCAAAATAAATTCAATAATGGGATTACAAAGGCATTTAAACTAAGTAATAAGGCTTTTCGAGGCATGAGTGACTATAAATGATCTTTTCTTGACAATGGATGGCTTTCGCTCCATGTTTCCCGAGGCAAACAATCAATTAAGATCTGTTTTAATCAAAAAATGTAAAAACAATTCAAAATAAATTCAATAATTGGATTATAAAAGCATTTAAACCGAGTAATAAGGCTTTTCTAGGCATAAGTGACTATAAATGAACTATTCTTGACAATGGATGGGTTTTGCTCCATGTTTCCCGAGGCAAACAATCAATTACAATATGTTTTAATCAAAAAATGTAAAAAAAATTCAAAATAAATTCAATAATGAGATTATAAAGGCATTTAAACCTAGTAATAAGGCTTTTCTAGGCATGAGTGACTATAAATGATCTTTTCTTGACAATGGATGGCTTTCGCTCCATGTTTCCCGAGGCAAACAATCAATTACAATATGTTTTAATCAAAAAATGTAAAAAAATTCAAAATAAATTCAATAATGGGATTATAAAGGCATTTAAACCGAGTAGTAAGGCTTTTTTAGGCATAAGTGACTATAAATGATCTATTCTTGACAATGGATGGGTTTTGCTCCATGTTTCCCGAGCCAAACAAACAATTACAATATGTTTTAATCAAAAAATGTAAAAAAAATTCAAAATAAATTCAATAATGGGATTATAAAGGCATTTAAACCGAGAAATAAGGCTTTTCTAGGCATGAGTGACTATAAATGATCTTTTCTTGAAAATGGATGGCTTTTGCTCCATGTTTCCCGAGGCAAACAATCAATTACAATCTGTTTTAATCAAAAAATGTAAAACAATTCAAAATAAATTCAATAATGGGATTATAAAGGCATTTAAACCGAGTAATAAGGCTTATCTAGGCATGAGTGACTATAAATGATCTTTTCTTGACAATGGATGGCTTTCGTTCCATATTTCCCGAGGCAAACAATCAATTACAATCTGTTTTAATCAAAAAATGTAACAAAAATTCAAAATAAATTCAATAATGGGATTATAAAGGCATTTAAACCGAGAAATAAGGCTTTTCTAGGCATGAGTGACAATAAATGATCTTTTCTTGAAAATGGATGACTTTTGCTCCATGTTTCCCGAGGCAAACAATCAATTACAATCTGTTTTAATCAAAAAATGTAAAAAAAATTCAAAATAAATTCAATAATGAGATTATAAAGGCATTTAAACCGAGTAATAAGGCTTTTCTAGGCATGAGTGACTATAAATGATCTTTTCTTGACAATGGATGGCTTTCGCTCCATGTTTCCCGAGGCAAACAATCAATTACAATCTGTTTTAATCAAAAAATGTAAAAACAATTCAAAATAAATTCAATAATGGGATTATAAAGGCATTTAAACCGAGTAATAAGGCTTTTCTAGGCATGAGTGACTATAAATGATCTTTTCTTGACAATGGATGGCTTTCGCTCCATGTTTCCCGAGGCAAACAATCAATTACAATCTGTTTTAATCAAAAAATGTAAAAACAATTCAAAATAAATTCAATAATGGGATTATAAAGGCATTTAAACCGAGTAATAAAGCTTTTCTAGGCATGAGTGACTATAAATGATCTTTTCTTGACAATGGATGGTTTTCGCTCCATGTTTCCCGAGGCAAACAATCAATTACAATCTGTTTTAATCAAAAAATGTAAAAACAATTCAAAATAAATTCAATAATGGGATTATAAAGGCATTTAAACCGAGTAATAAGGCTTTTCTAGGCATGAGTGACTATAAATGATCTTTTCTTGACAATGGATGGTTTTCGCTCCATGTTTCCCGAGGCAAACAATCAATTACAATCTGTTTTAATCAAAAAATGTAAAAACAATTCAAAATAAATTCAATAATGGGATTATAAAGGCATTTAAACCGAGTAATAAGGCTTTTCTAGGCATGAGTGACTATAAATGATCTTTTCTTGACAATGGATGGCTTTCGCTCCATATTTCCCGAGGCAAACAATCAATTACAATATGTTTTAATCAAAAATGTAAAAACAATTCAAAATAAATTCAATAATGGGATTATAAAGGCATTTAAACTAAGTAATAAGGCTTTTCTAGGCATGAGTGACTATAAATTATATTTTCTTGACAATGGATGGTTTTCGCTCCATGTTTCCCGAGGCAAACAATCAATTACAATATGTTTTGATCAAAAAATGTAAAAAAAATTCAAAATAAATTCAATAATGGGATTATAAAGGCATTTAAACCGAGTAATACAGCTTTTCTAGGCATGAGTGACTATAAATGATCTTTTCTTGACAATGGATGGCTTTCGCTCCATATTTCCCGAGGCAAACAATCAATTACAATATGTTTTAATCAAAAATGTAAAAACAATTCAAAATAAATTCAATAATGGGATTATAAAGGCATTTAAACTAAGTAATAAGGCTTTTCTAGGCATGAGTGACTATAAATTATATTTTCTTGACAATGGATGGTTTTCGCTCCATGTTTCCCGAGGCAAACAATCAATTACAATATGTTTTGATCAAAAAATGTAAAAAAAATTCAAAATAAATTCAATAATGGGATTATAAAGGCATTTAAACCGAGTAATAAGGCTTATCTAGGCATGAGTGACTATAAATGATCTTTTCTTGACAATGGATGGCTTTCGCTCCATATTTCCCGAGGCAAACAATCAATTACAATCTGTTTTAATCAAAAAATGTAAAAACAATTCAAAATAAATTCAATAATGGGATTATAAAGGCATTTAAACCGAGTAATAAGGCTTTTCTAGGCATGAGTGACTATAAATGATCTTTTCTTGACAATGGATGGCTTTCGCTCCATATTTCCTGAAGCAAACAATCAATTACAATCTGTTTTAATCAAAAAATGTAAAAACAATTCAAAATAAATTCAATAATGGGATTATAAAGGCATTTAAATTAAGTAATAAGGCTTTTCGAGGCATGAGTGACTATAAACGATCTTTTCTTGACAATGGATGGCTTTCGCTCCATGTTTCCCGAGGCAAACAATCAATTAAGATCTGTTTTAATCAAAAAATGTAAAAACAATTCAAAATAAATTCAATAATGGGATTATAAAAGCATTTAAACCGAGTAATAAGGCTTTTCTAGGCATAAGTGACTATAAATGATCTATTCTTGACAATGGATGGGTTTTGCTCCATGTTTCCCGAGGCAAACAATCAATTACAATATGTTTTAATCAAAAAATGTAAAAAAAATTCAAAATAAATTCAATAATGAGATTATAAAGGCATTTAAACCGAGCAATAAGGCTTTTCTAGGCATGAGTGACTATAAAAGATCTTTTCTTGACAATGGCTGGCTTTCGCTCCATGTTTCCCGAGGCAAACAATCAATTACAAGCTGTTTTAATCAAAAAATGTAAAAACAATTCAAAATAAATTCAATAATGGGATTATAATGGCATTTAAACCGAGTAATAAGGCTTTTCTAGGCATGAGTGACTATAAATGATCTTTTCTTGACAATGGATGGCTTTCGCTCCATGTTTCCCGAGGCAAACAATCAATTACAATATGTTTTAATCAAAAAATGTAAAAAAAATTCAAAATAAATTCAATAATGGGATTATAAAGGCATTTAAACCGAGTAATAAGGCTTTTTTAGGCACAAGTGACTATAAATGATCTATTCTTGACAATGGATGGGTTTTGCTCCACATTTCCCGAGGCAAGCAAACAATTACAATATGTTTTATTCAAAAAATGTAAAAAAAATTCAAAACAAATTCAATAATGGGATGATAAAGGCATTTAAACCATGAAATAAGGCTTTTCTAGGCATGAGTGACTATAAATGATCTTTTCTTGAAAATGGATGGCTTTCGCTCCATGTTTCCCGAGGCAAACAATCAATTACAATCTGTTTTAATCAAAAAATGTAAAAACAATTCAAAATAAATTCAATAATGGGATTATAAAGGCATTTAAACCGAGTAATAAGGCTTATCTAGGCATGAGTGACTATAAATGATCTTTTCTTGACAATGGATGGCTTTCGCTCCATATTTCCCGAGGCAAACAATCAATTACAATCTGTTTTAATCAAAAAATGTAAAAACAATTCAAAATAAACTCAATAATGGGATTATAAAGGCATTTAAACTAAGTAATAAGGCTTTTCTAGGCATGAGTGACTGTAAATGATCTTTTCTTGACAATGGATGGCTTTCGCTCCATGTTTCCCGAGGCAAACAATCAATTACAATCTGTTTTAATCAAAAAATGTAAAAACAATTCAAAATAAATTCAATAATGGGATTACAAAGGCATTTAAACTAAGTAATAAGGCTTTTCGAGGCATGAGTGACTATAAATGATCTTTTCTTGACAATGGATGGCTTTCGCTCTATGTTTCCCGAGGCAAACAATCAATTAAGATCTGTTTTAATCAAAAAATGTAAAAACAATTCAAAATAAATTCAATAATGGGATTATAAATGCCTTTAAACCGAGTAATAAGGCTTTTCTAGGCATAAGTGACTATAAATGATCTATTCTTTACAATGGATGGGTTTTGCTCCATGTTTCCCGAGGCAAACAATCAATTACAATATGTTTTAATCAAAAAATGTAAAAAAAAATTCAAAATAAATTCAATAATGAGATTATAAAGGCATTTAAACCGAGTAATAAGGCTTTTCTAGGCATGAGTGACTATAAATGATCTTTTCTTGACAATGGATGGCTTTCACTCCATGTTTCCCGAGGCAAACAATCAATTACAATATGTTTTAATCAAAAAATGTAAAAACAATTCAAAATAAATTCAATAATGGGATTATAAAGGCATTTAAACCGAGTAGTAAGGCTTTTCTAGGCATGAGTGACTATAAATGATCTTTTCTTGACAATGGATGGCTCTCGCTCCGTGTTTCCGAAGGCAAACAATCAATTACAATCTGTTTTAATCAAAAAATGTAAAAACAATTCAAAATAAATTCAATAATGGGATTATAAAGGCATTTAAACCGAGTAATAAGGCTTTTCTAGGCATAAGTGACTATAAATGACCTTTTCTTGACAATGGATGGCTTTCGCTCCATGTTTCCCGAGGCAAACAATCAATTACAATATGTTTTAATCAAAAAACATAAAAAAAATTCAAAATAAATTCAATAATGGGATTATAAAGGCATTTAAACCGAGTAATAAGGCTTTTTTAGGCACAAGTGACTATAAATGATCTATTCTTGACAATGAATGGGTTTTGCTCCACGTTTCCCGAGGCAAGCAAACAATTACAATATGTTTTAATCAAAAAATGTAAAAAAAATTCAAAACAAATTCAATAATGGGATGATAAAGGCATTTAAACCATGAAATAAGGCTTTTCTAGGCATGAGTGACTATAAATGATCTTTTCTTCAAAATGGATGGCTTTCGCGCCATGTTTCACGAGGCAAACAATCAATTACAATCTGTTTTAATCAAAAAATGTAAAAACAATTCAAAATAAATTCAATAATGGGATTATAAAGGCATTTAAACCGAGTAATAAGGCTTATCTAGGCATGAGTGACTATAAATGATCTTTTCTTGACAATGGATGGCTTTCGCTCCATATTTCCCGAGGCAAACAATCAATTACAATCTGTTTTAATCAAAAAATGTAAAAACAATTTAAAATAAACTCAATAATGTGATTATAAAGGCATTTAAACTAAGTAATAAGGCTTTTCTAGGCATGAGTGACTGTAAATGATCTTTTCTTGACAATGGATGGCTTTCGCTCCATGTTTCCCGAGGCAACCAATCAATTACAATCTGTTTTAATCAAAAAATGTAAAAACAATTCAAAATAAATTCAATAATGGGATTACAAAGGCATTTAAACTAAGTAATAAGGCTTTTCGAGGCATGAGTGACTATAAATGATCTTTTCTTGACAATGGATGGCTTTCGCTCCATGTTTCCCGAGGCAAACAATCAATTAAGATCTGTTTTAATCAAAAAATGTAAAAACAATTCAAAATAAATTCAATAATGGGATTATAAAAGCATTTAAACCGAGTAATAAGGCTTTTTTAGGCATAAGTGACTATAAATGATCTATTCTTGACAATTGATGGGTTTTGCTCCATGTTTCCCGAGGCAAACAATCAATTACAATATGTTTTAATCAAAAAATGTAAAAAAAATTCAAAATAAATTCAATAATGAGATTATAAAGGCATTTAAACCGAGTAATAAGGCTTTTCTAGGCATGAGTGACTATAAATGATCTTTTCTTGACAATGGATGGCTTTCACTCCATGTTTCCCGAGGCAAACAATCAATTACAATATGTTTTAATCAAAAAATGTAAAAACAATTCAAAATAAATTCAATAATGGGATTATAAAGGCATTTAAACCGAGTAGTAAGGCTTTTCTAGGCATGAGTGACTATAAATGATCTTTTCTTGACAATGGATGGCTTTCGCTCCGTGTTTCCGAAGGCAAACAATCAATTACAATCTGTTTTAATCAAAAAATGTAAAAACAATTCAAAATAAATTCAATAATGGGATTATAAAGGCATTTAAACCGAGTAATAAGGCTTTTCTAGGCATAAGTGACTATAAATGACCTTTTCTTGACAATGGATGGCTTTCGCTCCATGTTTCCCGAGGCAAACAATCAATTACAATATGTTTTAATCAAAAAATATAAAAAAAATTCAAAATAAATTCAATAATGGGATTATAAAGGCATTTAAACCGAGTAATAAGGCTTTTTTAGGCACAAGTGACTATAAATGATCTATTCTTGACAATGAATGGGTTTTGCTCCACGTTTCCCGAGGCAAGCAAACAATTACAATATGTTTTAATCAAAAAATGTAAAAAAAATTCAAAACAAATTCAATAATGGGATGATAAAGGCATTTAAACCATGAAATAAGGCTTTTCTAGGCATGAGTGACTATAAATGATCTTTTCTTCAAAATGGATGGCTTTCGCTCCATGTTTCACGAGGCAAACAATCAATTACAATCTGTTTTAATCAAAAAATGTAAAAACAATTCAAAATAAATTCAATAATGGGATTATAAAGGCATTTAAACCGAGTAATAAGGCTTATCTAGGCATGAGTGACTATAAATGATCTTTTCTTGACAATGGATGGCTTTCGCTCCATATTTCCCGAGGCAAACAATCAATTACAATCTGTTTTAATCAAAAAATGTAAAAACAATTTAAAATAAACTCAATAATGTGATTATAAAGGCATTTAAACTAAGTAATAAGGCTTTTCTAGGCATGAGTGACTGTAAATGATCTTTTCTTGACAATGGATGGCTTTCGCTCCATGTTTCCCGAGGCAACCAATCAATTACAATCTGTTTTAATCAAAAAATGTAAAAACAATTCAAAATAAATTCAATAATGGGATTACAAAGGCATTTAAACTAAGTAATAAGGCTTTTCGAGGCATGAGTGACTATAAATGATCTTTTCTTGACAATGGATGGCTTTCGCTCCATGTTTCCCGAGGCAAACAATCAATTAAGATCTGTTTTAATCAAAAAATGTAAAAACAATTCAAAATAAATTCAATAATGGGATTATAAAAGCATTTAAACCGAGTAATAAGGCTTTTTTAGGCATAAGTGACTATAAATGATCTATTCTTGACAATGGATGGGTTTTGCTCCATGTTTCCCGAGGCAAACAATCAATTACAATATGTTTTAATCAAAAAATGTAAAAAAAATTCAAAATAAATTCAATAATGAGATTATAAAGGCATTTAAACCGAGTAATAAGGCTTTTCTAGGCATGAGTGACTATAAATGATATTTTCTTGACAATGGATGGCTTTCGCTCCATGTTTCCCGAGGCAAACAATCAATTACAATATGTTTTAATCAAAAAATGTAAAAAAAATTCAAAATAAATTCAATAATGGGATTATAAAGGCATTTAAACCGAGTAATAAGGCTTTGCTAGGCATAAGTGACTATAAATGAACTTTTCTTGACTATGGATGGCTTTCGCTCCAAGTTTCCGGAGGCAAACAATCAATTACAATATGTTTTAATAAAAAAATGTAAAAAAAATTCAAAATAAATTCAATAATGGAATTATAAAGGCATTTAAACCGAGTAATAAGGCTTTGCTAGGCATAAGTGACTATAAATGATCTATTCTTGACAATGGATGGGTTTTGCTCCATGTTTCCCGAGGCAAACAATCAATTACAATATGTTTTAATCAAAAAATGTAAAAAAAATTCAAAATAAATTCAATAATGGGATTATAAAGGCATTTAAACCGAGTAATAAGGCTTTTCTAGGCATGAGTGGCTCTAAATGATCTTTTCTTGACAATGGATGGCTTTCGCTCCATGTTTCCCACGGCAAACAATCAATTACAATCTGTTTTAATCAAAAAATATAAAAACAATTCAAAATAAATTCAATAATAGGATTATAAAGGCATTTAAACCGAGTAATATGGCTTTGCTAGGCATAAGTGACTATAAATGAACTTTTCTTGACAATGGGTGGCTTTCGCTCCAAGTTTCCCGAGGCAAACAATCAATTACAATATGTTTTAATCAAAAAATGTAAAAAAAATTCAAAATAAATTCAATAATGGGATTATAAAGGCATTTAAACCGAGTAATAAGGCTTTGCTAGGCATAAGTGACTATAAATGAACTTTTCATGACTATGGATGGGTTTCGCTCCATATTTCCCGAGGTAAACAATCAATTACAATCTGTTTTAATCAAAAAATGTAAAAAAAATTCAAGATAAATTCAATAATGGGATTATAAAGGCATTTAAACCGAGTAATAAGGCTTTTCTAGGCATGAGTGACTATAAATGATCTTTTCTTGACAATGGATGGCTTTCGCTCCATGTTTCCCGAGGCAAACAATCAATTACAATCTGTTTTAATCAAAAAATGTAAAAACAATTCAAAATAAATTCAATAATGGGATTATAAAGGCATTTAAACCGAGTAATAAGGCTTTTCTAGGCATGAGTGACTATAAATGATCTTTTCTTGACAATGGATGGCTTTCGCTCCATGTTTCCCGAGGCAAACAATCAATTACAATATGTTTTAATCAAAAAACATAAAAAAAATTCAAAATAAATTCAATAATGGGATTATAAAGGCATTTAAACCGAGTAATAAGGCTTTTTTAGGCACAAGTGACTATAAATGATCTATTCTTGACAATGAATGGGTTTTGCTCCACGTTTCCCGAGGCAAGCAAACAATTACAATATGTTTTAATCAAAAAATGTAAAAAAAATTCAAAACAAATTCAATAATGGGATGATAAAGGCATTTAAACCATGAAATAAGGCTTTTCTAGGCATGAGTGACTATAAATGATCTTTTCTTCAAAATGGATGGCTTTCGCTCCATGTTTCACGAGGCAAACAATCAATTACAATCTGTTTTAATCAAAAAATGTAAAAACAATTCAAAATAAATTCAATAATGGGATTATAAAGGCATTTAAACCGAGTAATAAGGCTTATCTAGGCATGAGTGACTATAAATGATCTTTTCTTGACAATGGATGGCTTTCGCTCCATATTTCCCGAGGCAAACAATCAATTACAATCTGTTTTAATCAAAAAATGTAAAAACAATTTAAAATAAACTCAATAATGTGATTATAAAGGCATTTAAACTAAGTAATAAGGCTTTTCTAGGCATGAGTGACTGTAAATGATCTTTTCTTGACAATGGATGGCTTTCGCTCCATGTTTCCCGAGGCAACCAATCAATTACAATCTGTTTTAATCAAAAAATGTAAAAACAATTCAAAATAAATTCAATAATGGGATTACAAAGGCATTTAAACTAAGTAATAAGGCTTTTCGAGGCATGAGTGACTATAAATGATCTTTTCTTGACAATGGATGGCTTTCGCTCCATGTTTCCCGAGGCAAACAATCAATTAAGATCTGTTTTAATCAAAAAATGTAAAAACAATTCAAAATAAATTCAATAATGGGATTATAAAAGCATTTAAACCGAGTAATAAGGCTTTTTTAGGCATAAGTGACTATAAATGATCTATTCTTGACAATGGATGGGTTTTGCTCCATGTTTCCCGAGGCAAACAATCAATTACAATATGTTTTAATCAAAAAATGTAAAAAAAATTCAAAATAAATTCAATAATGAGATTATAAAGGCATTTAAACCGAGTAATAAGGCTTTTCTAGGCATGAGTGACTATAAATGATATTTTCTTGACAATGGATGGATTTCGCTCCATGTTTCCCGAGGCAAACAATCAATTACAATATGTTTTAATCAAAAAATGTAAAAAAAATTCAAAATAAATTCAATAATGGGATTATAAAGGCATTTAAACCGAGTAATAAGGCTTTGCTAGGCATAAGTGACTATAAATGAACTTTTCTTGACTATGGATGGCTTTCGCTCCAAGTTTCCGGAGGCAAACAATCAATTACAATATGTTTTAATAAAAAAATGTAAAAAAAATTCAAAATAAATTCAATAATGGAATTATAAAGGCATTTAAACCGAGTAATAAGGCTTTGCTAGGCATAAGTGACTATAAATGATCTATTCTTGACAATGGATGGGTTTTGCTCCATGTTTCCCGAGGCAAACAATCAATTACAATATGTTTTAATCAAAAAATGTAAAAAAAATTCAAAATAAATTCAATAATGGGATTATAAAGGCATTTAAACCGAGTAATAAGGCTTTTCTAGGCATGAGTGGCTCTAAATGATCTTTTCTTGACAATGGATGGCTTTCGCTCCATGTTTCCCACGGCAAACAATCAATTACAATCTGTTTTAATCAAAAAATATAAAAACAATTCAAAATAAATTCAATAATAGGATTATAAAGGCATTTAAACCGAGTAATATGGCTTTGCTAGGCATAAGTGACTATAAATGAACTTTTCTTGACAATGGGTGGCTTTCGCTCCAAGTTTCCCGAGGCAAACAATCAATTACAATATGTTTTAATCAAAAAATGTAAAAAAAATTCAAAATAAATTCAATAATGGGATTATAAAGGCATTTAAACCGAGTAATAAGGCTTTGCTAGGCATAAGTGACTATAAATGAACTTTTCATGACTATGGATGGGTTTCGCTCCATATTTCCCGAGGTAAACAATCAATTACAATCTGTTTTAATCAAAAAATGTAAAAAAAATTCAAGATAAATTCAATAATGGGATTATAAAGGCATTTAAACCGAGTAATAAGGCTTTTCTAGGCATGAGTGACTATAAATGATCTTTTCTTGACAATGGATGGCTTTCGCTCCATGTTTCCCGAGGCAAACAATCAATTACAATCTGTTTTAATCAAAAAATGTAAAAACAATTCAAAATAAATTCAATAATGGGATTATAAAGGCATTTAAACCGAGTAATAAGGCTTTTCTAGGCATGAGTGACTATAAATGATCTTTTCTTGACAATGGATGGCTTTCGCTCCATGTTTCCCGAGGCAAACAATCAATTACAATATGTTTTAATCAAAAAATATAAAAAAAATTCAAAATAAATTCAATAATGGGATTATAAAGGCATTTAAACCGAGTAATAAGGCTTTTTTAGGCACAAGTGACTATAAATGATCTATTCTTGACAATGAATGGGTTTTGCTCCACGTTTCCCGAGGCAAGCAAACAATTACAATATGTTTTAATCAAAAAATGTAAAAAAAATTCAAAACAAATTCAATAATGGGATGATAAAGGCATTTAAACCATGAAATAAGGCTTTTCTAGGCATGAGTGACTATAAATGATCTTTTCTTCAAAATGGATGGCTTTCGCTCCATGTTTCACGAGGCAAACAATCAATTACAATCTGTTTTAATCAAAAAATGTAAAAACAATTCAAAATAAATTCAATAATGGGATTATAAAGGCATTTAAACCGAGTAATAAGGCTTATCTAGGCATGAGTGACTATAAATGATCTTTTCTTGACAATGGATGGCTTTCGCTCCATATTTCCCGAGGCAAACAATCAATTACAATCTGTTTTAATCAAAAAATGTAAAAACAATTTAAAATAAACTCAATAATGTGATTATAAAGGCATTTAAACTAAGTAATAAGGCTTTTCTAGGCATGAGTGACTGTAAATGATCTTTTCTTGACAATGGATGGCTTTCGCTCCATGTTTCCCGAGGCAACCAATCAATTACAATCTGTTTTAATCAAAAAATGTAAAAACAATTCAAAATAAATTCAATAATGGGATTACAAAGGCATTTAAACTAAGTAATAAGGCTTTTCGAGGCATGAGTGACTATAAATGATCTTTTCTTGACAATGGATGGCTTTCGCTCCATGTTTCCCGAGGCAAACAATCAATTAAGATCTGTTTTAATCAAAAAATGTAAAAACAATTCAAAATAAATTCAATAATGGGATTATAAAAGCATTTAAACCGAGTAATAAGGCTTTTTTAGGCATAAGTGACTATAAATGATCTATTCTTGACAATGGATGGGTTTTGCTCCATGTTTCCCGAGGCAAACAATCAATTACAATATGTTTTAATCAAAAAATGTAAAAAAAATTCAAAATAAATTCAATAATGAGATTATAAAGGCATTTAAACCGAGTAATAAGGCTTTTCTAGGCATGAGTGACTATAAATGATATTTTCTTGACAATGGATGGATTTCGCTCCATGTTTCCCGAGGCAAACAATCAATTACAATATGTTTTAATCAAAAAATGTAAAAAAAATTCAAAATAAATTCAATAATGGGATTATAAAGGCATTTAAACCGAGTAATAAGGCTTTGCTAGGCATAAGTGACTATAAATGAACTTTTCTTGACTATGGATGGCTTTCGCTCCAAGTTTCCGGAGGCAAACAATCAATTACAATATGTTTTAATAAAAAAATGTAAAAAAAATTCAAAATAAATTCAATAATGGAATTATAAAGGCATTTAAACCGAGTAATAAGGCTTTGCTAGGCATAAGTGACTATAAATGATCTATTCTTGACAATGGATGGGTTTTGCTCCATGTTTCCCGAGGCAAACAATCAATTACAATATGTTTTAATCAAAAAATGTAAAAAAAATTCAAAATAAATTCAATAATGGGATTATAAAGGCATTTAAACCGAGTAATAAGGCTTTTCTAGGCATGAGTGGCTCTAAATGATCTTTTCTTGACAATGGATGGCTTTCGCTCCATGTTTCCCACGGCAAACAATCAATTACAATCTGTTTTAATCAAAAAATATAAAAACAATTCAAAATAAATTCAATAATAGGATTATAAAGGCATTTAAACCGAGTAATATGGCTTTGCTAGGCATAAGTGACTATAAATGAACTTTTCTTGACAATGGGTGGCTTTCGCTCCAAGTTTCCCGAGGCAAACAATCAATTACAATATGTTTTAATCAAAAAATGTAAAAAAAATTCAAAATAAATTCAATAATGGGATTATAAAGGCATTTAAACCGAGTAATAAGGCTTTGCTAGGCATAAGTGACTATAAATGAACTTTTCATGACTATGGATGGCTTTCGCTCCATGTTTCCCGAGGTAAACAATCAATTACAATCTGTTTTAATCAAAAAATGTAAAAAAAATTCAAAATAAATTCAATAATGGGATTATAAAGGCATTTAAACCGAGTAATAAGGCTTTTCTAGGCATGAGTGACTATAAATGATCTTTTCTTGACAATGGATGGCTTTCGCTCCATGTTTCCCGAGGCAAACAATCAATTACAATCTGTTTTAATCAAAAAATGTAAAAACAATTCAAAATAAATTCAATAATGGGATTATAAAGCCATTTAAACCGAGTAATAAGGCTTTTCTAGGCATGAGTGACTATAAATGATCTTTTCTTGACAATGGATGGTTTTCGCTCCATGTTTCCCGAGGAAAACAATCAATTACAATCTGTTTTAATCAAAAAATGTAAAAACAATTCAAAATAAATTCAATAATGGGATTATAAAGGCATTTAAACCGAGTAATAAGGCTTTTCTAGGCATGAGTGACTATAAATGATCTTTTCTTGACAATGGATGGTTTTCGCTCCATGTTTCCCGAGGCAAACAATCAATTACAATCTGTTTTAATCAAAAAATGTAAAAACAATTCAAAATAAATTCAATAATGGGATTATAAAAGCATTTAAACCGAGTAATAAGGCTTTTTTAGGCATAAGTGACTATAAATGATCTATTCTTGACAATGGATGGGTTTTGCTCCATGTTTCCCGAGGCAAACAATCAATTACAATATGTTTTAATCAAAAAATGTAAAAAAAATTCAAAATAAATTCAATAATGAGATTATAAAGGCATTTAAACCGAGTAATAAGGCTTTTCTAGGCATGAGTGACTATAAATGATCTTTTCTTGACAATGGATGGCTTTCGCTCCATGTTTCCCGAGGCAAACAATCAATTACAATATGTTTTAATCAAAAAATGTAAAAAAAATTCAAAATAAATTCAATAATGGGATTATAAAGGCATTTAAACCGAGTAATAAGGCTTTGCTAGGCATAAGTGACTATAAATGAACTTTTCTTCACTATGGATGGCTTTCGCTCCAAGTTTCCGGAGGCAAACAATCAATTACAATATGTTTTAATAAAAATATGTAAAAAAAATTCAAAATAAATTCAATAATGGAATTATAAAGGCATTTAAACCGAGTAATAAGGCTTTGCTAGGCATAAGTGACTATAAATGATCTATTCTTGACAATGGATGGGTTTTGCTCCATGTTTCCCGAGGCAAACAATCAATTACAATATGTTTTAATCAAAAAATGTAAAAAAAATTCAAAATAAATTCAATAATGGGATTATAAAGGCATTTAAACCGAGTAATAAGGCTTTGCTAGGCATAAGTGACTATAAATGATCTATTCTTGACAATGGATGGGTTTTGCTCCATGTTTCCCGAGGCAAACAATCAATTACAATATGTTTTAATCAAAAAATGTAAAAAAAATTCAAAATAAATTCAATAATGGGATTATAAAGGCATTTAAACCGAGTAATAAGGCTTTGCTAGGCATAAGTGACTATAAATGAACTTTTCTTCACTATGGATGGCTTTCGCTCCAAGTTTCCGGAGGCAAACAATCAATTACAATATGTTTTAATAAAAATATGTAAAAAAAATTCAAAATAAATTCAATAATGGAATTATAAAGGCATTTAAACCGAGTAATAAGGCTTTACTAGGCATAAGTGACTATAAATGATCTATTCTTGACAATGGATGGGTTTTGCTCCATGTTTCCCGAGGCAAACAATCAATTACAATATGTTTTAATCAAAAAATGTAAAAAAAATTCAAAATAAATTCAATAATGGGATTATAAAGGCATTTAAACCGAGTAATAAGGCTTATCTAGGCATGAGTGACTATAAATGATCTTTTCTTGACAATGGATGGCTTTCGCTCCATATTTCCCGAGGCAAACAATCAATTACAATCTGTTTTAATCAAAAAATGTAAAAACAATTCAAAATAAACTCAATAATGGGATTATAAAGGCATTTAAACTAAGTAATAAGGCTTTTCTAGGCATGAGTGACTGTAAATGATCTTTTCTTGACAATGGATGGCTTTCGCTCCATGTTTCCCGAGGCAAACAATCAATTACAATATGTTTTAATCAAAAAATGTAAAAAAAATTCAAAATAAATTCAATAATGGGATTATAAAGGCATTTAAACCGAGTAATAAGGCTTTTCTAGGCATGAGTGGCTATAAATGATCTTTTCTTGACAATGGATGGCTTTCGCTCCATGTTTCCCACGGCAAACAATCAATTACAATCTGTTTTAATCAAAAAATATAGAAACAATTCAAAATAAATTCAATAATGGGATTATAAAGGCATTTAAACCGAGTAATAAGGCTTTGCTAGGCATAAGTGACTATAAATGAACTTTTCTTGACAATGGGTGGCTTTCGCTCCAAGTTTCCCGAGGCAAACAATCAATTACAATATGTTTTAATCAAAAAATGTAAAAAAAATTCAAAATAAATTCAATAATGGGATTATAAAGGCATTTAAACCGAGTAATAAGGCTTTGCTAGGCATAAGTGACTATAAATGAACTTTTCTTGACTATGGATGGCTTTCGCTCCATGTTTCCCGAGGTAAACAATCAATTACAATCTGTTTTAATCAAAAAATGTAAAAAAAATTCAAAATAAATTCAATAATGGGATTATAAAGGCATTTAAACCGAGTAATAAGGCTTTTCTAGGCATGAGTGACTATAAATGATCTTTTCTTGACAATGGATGGCTTTCGCTCCATGTTTCCCGAGCCAAACAATCAATTACAATCTGTTTTAATCAAAAAATGTAAAAACAATTCAAAATAAATTCAATAATGGGATTATAAAGGCATTTAAACCGAGTAATAAGGCTTTTCTAGGCATGAGTGACTATAAATGATCTTTTCTTGACAATGGATGGTTTTCGCTCCATGTTTCCCGAGGCAAACAATCAATTACAATCTGTTTTAATCAAAAAATGTAAAAACAATTCAAAATAAATTCAATAATGGGATTATAAAGGCATTTAAACCGAGTAATAAGGCTTTTCTAGGCATGAGTGACTATAAATGATCTTTTCTTGACAATGGATGGTTTTCGCTCCATGTTTCCCGAGGCAAACAATCAATTACAATCTGTTTTAATCAAAAAATGTAAAAACAATTCAAAATAAATTCAATAATGGGATTATAAAAGCATTTAAACCGAGTAATAAGGCTTTTTTAGGCATAAGTGACTATAAATGATCTATTCTTGACAATGGATGGGTTTTGCTCCATGTTTCCCGAGGCAAACAATCAATTACAATATGTTTTAATCAAAAAATGTAAAAAAAATTCAAAATAAATTCAATAATGAGATTATAAAGGCATTTAAACCGAGTAATAAGGCTTTTCTAGGCATGAGTGACTATAAATGAACTTTTCTTGACTATGGATGGCTTTCGCTCCAAGTTTCCGGAGGCAAACAATCAATTACAATATGTTTTAATAAAAAAATGTAAAAAAAATTCAAAATAAATTCAATAATGGAATTATAAAGGCATTTAAACCGAGTAATAAGGCTTTGCTAGGCATAAGTGACTATAAATGATCTATTCTTGACAATGGATGGGTTTTGCTCCATGTTTCCCGAGGCAAACAATCAATTACAATATGTTTTAATCAAAAAATGTAAAAAAAATTCAAAATAAATTCAATAATGGGATTATAAAGGCATTTAAACCGAGTAATAAGGCTTTTCTAGGCATGAGTGGCTATAAATGATCTTTTCTTGACAATGGATGGCTTTCGCTCCATGTTTCCCACGGCAAACAATCAATTACAATCTGTTTTAATCAAAAAATATAAAAACAATTCAAAATAAATTCAATAATGGGATTATAAAGGCATTTAAACCGAGTAATAAGGCTTTGCTAGGCATAAGTGACTATAAATGAACTTTTCTTGACAATGGGTGGCTTTCGCTCCAAGTTTCCCGAGGCAAACAATCAATTACAATATGTTTTAATCAAAAAATGTAAAAAAAATTCAAAATAAATTCAATAATGGGATTATAAAGGCATTTAAACCGAGTAATAAGGCTTTGCTAGGCATAAGTGACTATAAATGAACTTTTCTTGACTATGGATGGCTTTCGCTCCATGTTTCCCGAGGTAAACAATCAATTACAATCTGTTTTAATCAAAAAATGTAAAAAAAATTCAAAATAAATTCAATAATGGGATTATAAAGGCATTTAAACCGAGTAATAAGGCTTTTCTAGGCATGAGTGACTATAAATGATCTTTTCTTGACAATGGGTGGCTTTCGCTCCAAGTTTCCCGAGGCAAACAATCAATTACAATATGTTTTAATCAAAAAATGTAAAAAAAATTCAAAATAAATTCAATAATGGGATTATAAAGGCATTTAAACCGAGTAATAAGGCTTTGCTAGGCATAAGTGACTATAAATGAACTTTTCTTGACTATGGATGGCTTTCGCTCCATGTTTCCCGAGGTAAACAATCAATTACAATCTGTTTTAATCAAAAAATGTAAAAAAAATTCAAAATAAATTCAATAATGGGATTATAAAGGCATTTAAACCGAGTAATAAGGCTTTGCTAGGCATAAGTGACTATAAATGAACTTTTCTTGACTATGGATGGCTTTCGCTCCATGTTTCCCGAGGTAAACAATCAATTACAATCTGTTTTAATCAAAAAATGTAAAAAAAATTCAAAATAAATTCAATAATGGGATTATAAAGGCATTTAAACCGAGTAATAAGGCTTTTCTAGGCATGAGTGACTATAAATGATCTTTTCTTGACAATGGATGGCTTTCGCGCCATGTTTCCCGAGGCAAACAATCAATTACAATCTGTTTTAATCAAAAAATGTAAAAACAATTCAAAATAAATTCAATAATGGGATTATAAAGGCATTTAAACCGAGTAATAAGGCTTTTCTAGGCATGAGTGACTATAAATGATCTTTTCTTGACAATGGATGGTTTTCGCTCCATGTTTCCCGAGGCAAACAATCAATTACAATCTGTTTTAATCAAAAAATGTAAAAACAATTCAAAATAAATTCAATAATGGGATTATAAAGGCATTTAAACCGAGTAATAAGGCTTTTCTAGGCATGAGTGACTATAAATGATCTTTTCTTGACAATGGATGGTTTTCGCTCCATGTTTCCCGAGGCAAACAATCAATTACAATCTGTTTTAATCAAAAAATGTAAAAACAATTCAAAATAAATTCAATAATGGGATTATAAAGGCATTTAAACCGAGTAATAAGGCTTTTCTAGGCATGAGTGACTATAAATGATCTTTTCTTGACAATGGATGGTTTTCGCTCCATGTTTCCCGAGGCAAACAATCAATTACAATCTGTTTTAATCAAAAAATGTAAAAAAAATTCAAAATAAATTCAATAATGGGATTATAAAGGCATTTAAACCGAGTAATAAGGCTTTTCTAGGCATGAGTGACTATAAATGATCTTTTCTTGACAATGGATGGCTTTCGCGCCATGTTTCCCGAGGCAAACAATCAATTACAATCTGTTTTAATCAAAAAATGTAAAAACAATTCAAAATAAATTCAATAATGGGATTATAAAGGCATTTAAACCGAGTAATAAGGCTTTTCTAGGCATGAGTGACTATAAATGATCTTTTCTTGACAATGGATGGTTTTCGCTCCATGTTTCCCGAGGCAAACAATCAATTACAATCTGTTTTAATCAAAAAATGTAAAAACAATTCAAAATAAATTCAATAATGGGATTATAAAGGCATTTAAACCGAGTAATAAGGCTTTTCTAGGCATGAGTGACTATAAATGATCTTTTCTTGACAATGGATGGTTTTCGCTCCATGTTTCCCGAGGCAAACAATCAATTACAATCTGTTTTAATCAAAAAATGTAAAAACAATTCAAAATAAATTCAATAATGGGATTATAAAGGCATTTAAACCGAGTAATAAGGCTTTTCTAGGCATGAGTGACTATAAATGATCTTTTCTTGACAATGGATGGTTTTCGCTCCATGTTTCCCGAGGCAAACAATCAATTACAATCTGTTTTAATCAAAAAATGTAAAAACAATTCAAAATAAATTCAATAATGGGATTATAAAGGCATTTAAACCGAGTAATAAGGCTTTTGTAGGCTTGAGTGACTATAAATGATCTTTTCTTGACAATGGATGGCTTTCGCTCCATATTTCCCGAGCCAAACAATCAATTACAATCTGTTTTAATCAAAAATGTAAAAACAATTGAAAATAAATTCAATAATGGGATTATAAAGGCATTTAAACTAAGTAATAAGGCTTTTCTAGGCATGAGTGACTATAAATGATCTTTTCTTGACAATGGATGGCTTTCGCTCCATGTTTCCCGAGCCAAACAATCAATTACAATCTGTTTTAATCAAAAAATGTAAAAACAATTCAAAATAAATTCAATAATGGGATTATAAAGGCATTTAAACCGAGTAATAAGGCTTTTCTAGGCATGAGTGACTATAAATGATCTTTTCTTGACAATGGATGGTTTTCGCTCCATGTTTCCCGAGGCAAACAATCAATTACAATCTGTTTTAATCAAAAAATGTAAAAACAATTCAAAATAAATTCAATAATGGGATTATAAAGGCATTTAAACCGAGTAATAAGGCTTTTGCAGGCATGAGTGACTATAAATGATCTTTTCTTGACAATGGATGGCTTTCGCTCCATATTTCCCGAGCCAAACAATCAATTACAATCTGTTTTAATCAAAAATGTAAAAACAATTGAAAATAAATTCAATAATGGGATTATAAAGGCATTTAAACTAAGTAATAAGGCTTTTCTAGGCATGAGTGACTATAAATGATCTTTTCTTGACAATGGATGGCTTTCGCTCCATGTTTCCCGAGCCAAACAATCAATTACAATCTGTTTTAATCAAAAAATGTAAAAACAATTCAAAATAAATTCAATAATGGGATTATAAAGGCATTTAAACCGAGTAATAAGGCTTTTGTAGGCATGAGTGACTATAAATGATCTTTTCTTGACAATGGATGGCTTTCGCTCCATATTTCCCGAGCCAAACAATCAATTACAATCTGTTTTAATCAAAAATGTAAAAACAATTGAAAATAAATTCAATAATGGGATTATAAAGGCATTTAAACTAAGTAATAAGGCTTTTTTAGGCATGAGTGACTATAAATGATCTTTTCTTGACAATGGATGGCTTTCGCTCCATGTTTCCCGAGCCAAACAATCAATTACAATCTGTTTTAATCAAAAAATGTAAAAACAATTCAAAATAAATTCAATAATGGGATTATAAAGGCATTTAAACCGAGTAATAAGGCTTTTCTAGGCATGAGTGACTATAAATGATCTTTTCTTGACAATGGATGGTTTTCGCTCCATGTTTCCCGAGGCAAACAATCAATTACAATCTGTTTTAATCAAAAAATGTAAAAACAATTCAAAATAAATTCAATAATGGGATTATAAAGGCATTTAAACCGAGTAATAAGGCTTTTGCAGGCATGAGTGACTATAAATGATCTTTTCTTGACAAAGGATGGCTTTCGCTCCATATTTCCCGAGCCAAACAATCAATTACAATCTGTTTTAATCAAAAATGTAAAAACAATTGAAAATAAATTCAATAATGGGATTATAAAGGCATTTAAACTAAGTAATAAGGCTTTTCTAGGCATGAGTGACTATAAATGATCTTTTCTTGACAATGGATGGCTTTCGCTCCATGTTTCCCGAGCCAAACAATCAATTACAATCTGTTTTAATCAAAAAATGTAAAAACAATTCAAAATAAATTCAATAATGGGATTATAAAGGCATTTAAACCGAGTAATAAGGCTTTTCTAGGCATGAGTGACTATAAATGATCTTTTCTTGACAATGGATGGCTTTCACTCCATATTTCCTGAGCCAAACAATCAATTACAATCTGTTTTAATCAGAAATGTAAAAACAATTCAAAATAAATTCAATAATGGGATGATAAAGGCATTTAAACTAAGTAATAAGGCTTTTCTAGGCATGAGTGACTATAAATGATCTTTTCTTGACAATGGATGGTTTTCGCTCCATGTTTCCCGAGGCAAACAATCAAGTACAATATATTTTAATCAAAAAATGTAAAAACAATTCAAAATAAATTCAATAATGGGATTATAAAGGCATTTAAACCGAGTAATAAGGCTTTTCTAGGCATGAGTGACTATAAATGATCTTTTCATGACAATGGATGGCTTTCGCTCCATATTTCCCGAGCCAAACAATCAATTACAATCTGTTTTAATCAAAAATGTAAAAACAATTGAAAATAAATTCAATAATGGGATTATAAAGGCATTTAAACTAAGTAATAAGGCTTTTCTAGGCATGAGTGACTATAAATGATCTTTTCTTGACAATGGATGGCTTTCGCTCCATGTTTCCCGAGCCAAACAATCAATTACAATCTGTTTTAATCAAAAAATGTAAAAACAATTCAAAATAAATTCAATAATGGGATTATAAAGGCATTTAAACCGAGTAATAAGGCTTTTGTAGGCATGAGTGACTATAAATGATCTTTTCTTGACAATGGATGGCTTTCGCTCCATATTTCCCGAGCCAAACAATCAATTACAATCTGTTTTAATCAAAAATGTAAAAACAATTGAAAATAAATTCAATAATGGGATTATAAAGGCATTTAAACTAAGTAATAAGGCTTTTTTAGGCATGAGTGACTATAAATGATCTTTTCTTGACAATGGATGGCTTTCGCTCCATGTTTCCCGAGCCAAACAATCAATTACAATCTGTTTTAATCAAAAAATGTAAAAACAATTCAAAATAAATTCAATAATGGGATTATAAAGGCATTTAAACCGAGTAATAAGGCTTTTCTAGGCATGAGTGACTATAAATGATCTTTTCTTGACAATGGATGGTTTTCGCTCCATGTTTCCCGAGGCAAACAATCAATTACAATCTGTTTTAATCAAAAAATGTAAAAACAATTCAAAATAAATTCAATAATGGGATTATAAAGGCATTTAAACCGAGTAATAAGGCTTTTGCAGGCATGAGTGACTATAAATGATCTTTTCTTGACAAAGGATGGCTTTCGCTCCATATTTCCCGAGCCAAACAATCAATTACAATCTGTTTTAATCAAAAATGTAAAAACAATTGAAAATAAATTCAATAATGGGATTATAAAGGCATTTAAACTAAGTAATAAGGCTTTTCTAGGCATGAGTGACTATAAATGATCTTTTCTTGACAATGGATGGCTTTCGCTCCATGTTTCCCGAGCCAAACAATCAATTACAATCTGTTTTAATCAAAAAATGTAAAAACAATTCAAAATAAATTCAATAATGGGATTATAAAGGCATTTAAACCGAGTAATAAGGCTTTTCTAGGCATGAGTGACTATAAATGATCTTTTCTTGACAATGGATGGCTTTCACTCCATATTTCCTGAGCCAAACAATCAATTACAATCTGTTTTAATCAGAAATGTAAAAACAATTCAAAATAAATTCAATAATGGGATGATAAAGGCATTTAAACTAAGTAATAAGGCTTTTCTAGGCATGAGTGACTATAAATGATCTTTTCTTGACAATGGATGGTTTTCGCTCCATGTTTCCCGAGGCAAACAATCAAGTACAATCTATTTTAATCAAAAAATGTAAAAACAATTCAAAATAAATTCAATAATGGGATTATAAAGGCATTTAAACCGAGTAATAAGGCTTTTCTAGGCATGAGTGACTATAAATGATCTTTTCATGACAATGGATGGCTTTCGCTCCATATTTCCCGAGCCAAACAATCAATTACAATCTGTTTTAATCAAAAATGTAAAAACAATTGAAAATAAATTCAATAATGGGATTATAAAGGCATTTAAACTAAGTAATAAGGCTTTTCTAGGCATGAGTGACTATAAATGATCTTTTCTTGACAATGGATGGCTTTCGCTCCATGTTTCCTGAGGCAAACAATCAATTACAATCTGTTTTAATCAAAAAATGTAAAAATAATTCAAAATAAATTCAATAATGGGATTATAAAGGCATTTAAACCGAGTAATAAGGCTTTTCTAGGCATGAGTGAATATAAATGATCTTTTCTTGACAATGGATGGCTTTCGCTCCATATTTCCCGAGCCAAACAATCAATTACAATCTGTTTTAATCAAAAATGTAAAAACAATTCAAAATAAATTCAATAATGGGATTATAAAGGCATTTAAACTAAGTAATAAGGCTTTTCTAGGCATGAGTGACTATAAATGATCTTTTCTTGACAATGGATGGTTTTCGCTCCATGTTTCCCGAGGCAAACAATCAATTACAATCTATTTTAATCAAAAAATGTAAAAACAATTCAAAATAAATTCAATAATGGGATTATAAAGGCATTTAAACCGAGTAATAAGGCTTTTCTAGGCATGAGTGACTATAAATGATCTTTTCTTGACAATGGATGGTTTTCGCTCCATGTTTCCCGAGGCAAACAATCAATTACAATATGTTTTAATCAAAAAATGTAAAAACAATTCAAAATAAATTCAATAATGGGATTATAAAGGCATTTAAACCGAGTAATAAGGCTTTTCTAGGCATGAGTGACTATAAATGATCTTTTCTTGACAATGGATGGTTTTCGCTCCATGTTTCCCGAGGCAAACAATCAATTACAATCTGTTTTAATCAAAAAATGTAAAAACAATTCAAAATAAATTCAATAATGGGATTATAAAGGCATTTAAACCGAGTAATAAGGCTTTTGTAGGCATGAGTGACTATAAATGATCTTTTCTTGACAATGGATGGCTTTCGCTCCATATTTCCCGAGCCAAACAATCAATTACAATCTGTTTTAATCAAAAATGTAAAAACAATTGAAAATAAATTCAATAATGGGATTATAAAGGCATTTAAACTAAGTAATAAGGCTTTTCTAGGCATGAGTGACTATAAATGATCTTTTCTTGACAATGGATGGCTTTCGCTCCATGTTTCCTGAGGCAAACAATCAATTACAATATGTTTTAATCAAAAAATGTAAAAAAAATTCAAAATAAATTCAATAATGGGATTATAAAGGCATTTAAACCGAGTAATAAGGCTTTTCTAGGCATGAGTGACTATAAATGATCTTTTCTTGACAATGGATGGCTTTCGCTCCATGTTTCCCGAGCCAAACAATCAATTACAATCTGTTTTAATCAAAAAATGTAAAAACAATTCAAAATAAATTCAATAATGGGATTATAAAGGCATTTAAACCGAGTAATAAGGCTTTTCTAGGCATGAGTGACTATAAATTATCTTTTCTTGACAATGGATGGTTTTCGCTCCATGTTTCCCGAGGCAAACAATCAATTACAATCTGTTTTAATCAAAAAATGTAAAAACAATTCAAAATAAATTCAATAATGGGATTATAAAGGCATTTAAACCGAGTAATAAGGCTTTTCTAGGCATGAGTGACTATAAATGATCTTTTCTTGACAATGGATGGTTTTCGCTCCATGTTTCCCGAGGCAAACAATCAATTACAATCTGTTTTAATCAAAAAATGTAAAAACAATTCAAAATAAATTCAATAATGGGATTATAAAGGCATTTAAACCGAGTAATAAGGCTTTTCTAGGCATGAGTGACTATAAATGATCTTTTCTTGACAATGGATGGTTTTCGCTCCATGTTTCCCGAGGCAAACAATCAATTACAATCTGTTTTAATCAAAAAATGTAAAAACAATTCAAAATAAATTCAATAATGGGATTATAAAGGCATTTAAACCGAGTAATAAGGCTTTTCTAGGCATGAGTGACTATAAATGATCTTTTCTTGACAATGGATGGTTTTCGCTCCATGTTTCCCGAGGCAAACAATCAATTACAATCTGTTTTAATCAAAAAATGTAAAAACAATTCAAAATAAATTCAATAATGGGATTATAAAAGCATTTAAACCGAGTAATAAGGCTTTTTTAGGCATAAGTGACTATAAATGATCTATTCTTGACAATGGATGGGTTTTGCTCCATGTTTCCCGAGGCAAACAATCAATTACAATATGTTTTAATCAAAAAATGTAAAAAAAATTCAAAATAAATTCAATAATGAGATTATAAAGGCATTTAAACCGAGTAATAAGGCTTTTCTAGGCATGAGTGACTATAAATGAACTTTTCTTGACTATGGATGGCTTTCGCTCCAAGTTTCCGGAGGCAAACAATCAATTACAATATGTTTTAATAAAAAAATGTAAAAAAAATTCAAAATAAATTCAATAATGGAATTATAAAGGCATTTAAACCGAGTAATAAGGCTTTGCTAGGCATAAGTGACTATAAATGATCTATTCTTGACAATGGATGGGTTTTGCTCCATGTTTCCCGAGGCAAACAATCAATTACAATATGTTTTAATCAAAAAATGTAAAAAAAATTCAAAATAAATTCAATAATGGGATTATAAAGGCATTTAAACCGAGTAATAAGGCTTTTCTAGGCATGAGTGGCTATAAATGATCTTTTCTTGACAATGGATGGCTTTCGCTCCATGTTTCCCACGGCAAACAATCAATTACAATCTGTTTTAATCAAAAAATATAAAAACAATTCAAAATAAATTCAATAATGGGATTATAAAGGCATTTAAACCGAGTAATAAGGCTTTGCTAGGCATAAGTGACTATAAATGAACTTTTCTTGACAATGGGTGGCTTTCGCTCCAAGTTTCCCGAGGCAAACAATCAATTACAATATGTTTTAATCAAAAAATGTAAAAAAAATTCAAAATAAATTCAATAATGGGATTATAAAGGCATTTAAACCGAGTAATAAGGCTTTGCTAGGCATAAGTGACTATAAATGAACTTTTCTTGACTATGGATGGCTTTCGCTCCATGTTTCCCGAGGTAAACAATCAATTACAATCTGTTTTAATCAAAAAATGTAAAAAAAATTCAAAATAAATTCAATAATGGGATTATAAAGGCATTTAAACCGAGTAATAAGGCTTTTCTAGGCATGAGTGACTATAAATGATCTTTTCTTGACAATGGATGGCTTTCGCGCCATATTTCCCGAGGCAAACAATCAATTACAATCTGTTTTAATCAAAAAATGTAAAAACAATTCAAAATAAATTCAATAATGGGATTATAAAGGCATTTAAACCGAGTAATAAGGCTTTTCTAGGCATGAGTGACTATAAATGATCTTTTCTTGACAATGGATGGATTTCGCTCCATGTTTCCCGAGGCAAACAATCAATTACAATCTGTTTTAATCAAAAAATGTAAAAACAATTCAAAATAAATTCAATAATGGGATTATAAAGGCATTTAAACCGAGTAATAAGGCTTTTCTAGGCATGAGTGACTATAAATGATCTTTTCTTGACAATGGATGGTTTTCGCTCCATGTTTCCCGAGGCAAACAATCAATTACAATCTGTTTTAATCAAAAAATGTAAAAACAATTCAAAATAAATTCAATAATGGGATTATAAAGGCATTTAAACCGAGTAATAAGGCTTTTCTAGGCATGAGTGACTATAAATGATCTTTTCTTGACAATGGATGGTTTTCGCTCCATGTTTCCCGAGGCAAACAATCAATTACAATCTGTTTTAATCAAAAAATGTAAAAACAATTCAAAATAAATTCAATAATGGGATTATAAAGGCATTTAAACCGAGTAATAAGGCTTTTCTAGGCATGAGTGACTATAAATGATCTTTTCTTGACAATGGATGGTTTTCGCTCCATGTTTCCCGAGGCAAACAATCAATTACAATCTGTTTTAATCAAAAAATGTAAAAACAATTCAAAATAAATTCAATAATGGGATTATAAAGGCATTTAAACCGAGTAATAAGGCTTTTCTAGGCATGAGTGACTATAAATGATCTTTTCTTGACAATGGATGGTTTTCGCTCCATGTTTCCCGAGGCAAACAATCAATTACAATCTGTTTTAATCAAAAAATGTAAAAACAATTCAAAATAAATTCAATAATGGGATTATAAAGGCATTTAAACCGAGTAATAAGGCTTTTCTAGGCATGAGTGACTATAAATGATCTTTTCTTGACAATGGATGGTTTTCGCTCCATGTTTCCCGAGGCAAACAATCAATTACAATCTGTTTTAATCAAAAAATGTAAAAAAAATTCAAAATAAATTCAATAATGGGATTATAAAGGCATTTAAACCGAGTAATAAGGCTTTTCTAGGCATGAGTGACTATAAATGATCTTTTCTTGACAATGGATGGCTTTCGCGCCATGTTTCCCGAGGCAAACAATCAATTACAATCTGTTTTAATCAAAAAATGTAAAAACAATTCAAAATAAATTCAATAATGGGATTATAAAGGCATTTAAACCGAGTAATAAGGCTTTTCTAGGCATGAGTGACTATAAATGATCTTTTCTTGACAATGGATGGTTTTCGCTCCATGTTTCCCGAGGCAAACAATCAATTACAATCTGTTTTAATCAAAAAATGTAAAAACAATTCAAAATAAATTCAATAATGGGATTATAAAGGCATTTAAACCGAGTAATAAGGCTTTTCTAGGCATGAGTGACTATAAATGATCTTTTCTTGACAATGGATGGTTTTCGCTCCATGTTTCCCGAGGCAAACAATCAATTACAATCTGTTTTAATCAAAAAATGTAAAAACAATTCAAAATAAATTCAATAATGGGATTATAAAGGCATTTAAACCGAGTAATAAGGCTTTTGTAGGCTTGAGTGACTATAAATGATCTTTTCTTGACAATGGATGGCTTTCGCTCCATATTTCCCGAGCCAAACAATCAATTACAATCTGTTTTAATCAAAAATGTAAAAACAATTGAAAATAAATTCAATAATGGGATTATAAAGGCATTTAAACTAAGTAATAAGGCTTTTCTAGGCATGAGTGACTATAAATGATCTTTTCTTGACAATGGATGGCTTTCGCTCCATGTTTCCCGAGCCAAACAATCAATTACAATCTGTTTTAATCAAAAAATGTAAAAACAATTCAAAATAAATTCAATAATGGGATTATAAAGGCATTTAAACCGAGTAATAAGGCTTTTCTAGGCATGAGTGACTATAAATGATCTTTTCTTGACAATGGATGGTTTTCGCTCCATGTTTCCCGAGGCAAACAATCAATTACAATCTGTTTTAATCAAAAAATGTAAAAACAATTCAAAATAAATTCAATAATGGGATTATAAAGGCATTTAAACCGAGTAATAAGGCTTTTGCAGGCATGAGTGACTATAAATGATCTTTTCTTGACAATGGATGGCTTTCGCTCCATATTTCCCGAGCCAAACAATCAATTACAATCTGTTTTAATCAAAAATGTAAAAACAATTGAAAATAAATTCAATAATGGGATTATAAAGGCATTTAAACTAAGTAATAAGGCTTTTCTAGGCATGAGTGACTATAAATGATCTTTTCTTGACAATGGATGGCTTTCGCTCCATGTTTCCCGAGCCAAACAATCAATTACAATCTGTTTTAATCAAAAAATGTAAAAACAATTCAAAATAAATTCAATAATGGGATTATAAAGGCATTTAAACCGAGTAATAAGGCTTTTGTAGGCATGAGTGACTATAAATGATCTTTTCTTGACAATGGATGGCTTTCGCTCCATATTTCCCGAGCCAAACAATCAATTACAATCTGTTTTAATCAAAAATGTAAAAACAATTGAAAATAAATTCAATAATGGGATTATAAAGGCATTTAAACTAAGTAATAAGGCTTTTTTAGGCATGAGTGACTATAAATGATCTTTTCTTGACAATGGATGGCTTTCGCTCCATGTTTCCCGAGCCAAACAATCAATTACAATCTGTTTTAATCAAAAAATGTAAAAACAATTCAAAATAAATTCAATAATGGGATTATAAAGGCATTTAAACCAGGTAATAAGGCTTTTCTAGGCATGAGTGACTATAAATGATCTTTTCTTGACAATGGATGGTTTTCGCTCCATGTTTCCCGAGGCAAACAATCAATTACAATCTGTTTTAATCAAAAAATGTAAAAACAATTCAAAATAAATTCAATAATGGGATTATAAAGGCATTTAAACCGAGTAATTAGGCTTTTGCAGGCATGAGTGACTATAAATGATCTTTTCTTGACAAAGGATGGCTTTCGCTCCATATTTCCCGAGCCAAACAATCAATTACAATCTGTTTTAATCAAAAATGTAAAAACAATTGAAAATAAATTCAATAATGGGATTATAAAGGCATTTAAACTAAGTAATAAGGCTTTTCTAGGCATGAGTGACTATAAATGATCTTTTCTTGACAATGGATGGCTTTCGCTCCATGTTTCCCGAGCCAAACAATCAATTACAATCTGTTTTAATCAAAAAATGTAAAAACAATTCAAAATAAATTCAATAATGGGATTATAAAGGCATTTAAACCGAGTAATAAGGCTTTTCTAGGCATGAGTGACTATAAATGATCTTTTCTTGACAATGGATGGCTTTCACTCCATATTTCCTGAGCCAAACAATCAATTACAATCTGTTTTAATCAGAAATGTAAAAACAATTCAAAATAAATTCAATAATGGGATGATAAAGGCATTTAAACTAAGTAATAAGGCTTTTCTAGGCATGAGTGACTATAAATGATCTTTTCTTGACAATGGATGGTTTTCGCTCCATGTTTCCCGAGGCAAACAATCAAGTACAATATATTTTAATCAAAAAATGTAAAAACAATTCAAAATAAATTCAATAATGGGATTATAAAGGCATTTAAACCGAGTAATAAGGCTTTTCTAGGCATGAGTGACTATAAATGATCTTTTCATGACAATGGATGGCTTTCGCTCCATATTTCCCGAGCCAAACAATCAATTACAATCTGTTTTAATCAAAAATGTAAAAACAATTGAAAATAAATTCAATAATGGGATTATAAAGGCATTTAAACTAAGTAATAAGGCTTTTCTAGGCATGAGTGACTATAAATGATCTTTTCTTGACAATGGATGGCTTTCGCTCCATGTTTCCCGAGCCAAACAATCAATTACAATCTGTTTTAATCAAAAAATGTAAAAACAATTCAAAAAAAATTCAATAATGGGATTATAAAGGCATTTAAACCGAGTAATAAGGCTTTTGTAGGCATGAGTGACTATAAATGATCTTTTCTTGACAATGGATGGCTTTCGCTCCATATTTCCCGAGCCAAACAATCAATTACAATCTGTTTTAATCAAAAATGTAAAAACAATTGAAAATAAATTCAATAATGGGATTATAAAGGCATTTAAACTAAGTAATAAGGCTTTTTTAGGCATGAGTGACTATAAATGATCTTTTCTTGACAATGGATGGCTTTCGCTCCATGTTTCCCGAGCCAAACAATCAATTACAATCTGTTTTAATCAAAAAATGTAAAAACAATTCAAAATAAATTCAATAATGGGATTATAAAGGCATTTAAACCGAGTAATAAGGCTTTTCTAGGCATGAGTGACTATAAATGATCTTTTCTTGACAATGGATGGTTTTCGCTCCATGTTTCCCGAGGCAAACAATCAATTACAATCTGTTTTAATCAAAAAATGTAAAAACAATTCAAAATAAATTCAATAATGGGATTATAAAGGCATTTAAACCGAGTAATAAGGCTTTTGCAGGCATGAGTGACTATAAATGATCTTTTCTTGACAAAGGATGGCTTTCGCTCCATATTTCCCGAGCCAAACAATCAATTACAATCTGTTTTAATCAAAAATGTAAAAACAATTGAAAATAAATTCAATAATGGGATTATAAAGGCATTTAAACTAAGTAATAAGGCTTTTCTAGGCATGAGTGACTATAAATGATCTTTTCTTGACAATGGATGGCTTTCGCTCCATGTTTCCCGAGCCAAACAATCAATTACAATCTGTTTTAATCAAAAAATGTAAAAACAATTCAAAATAAATTCAATAATGGGATTATAAAGGCATTTAAACCGAGTAATAAGGCTTTTCTAGGCATGAGTGACTATAAATGATCTTTTCTTGACAATGGATGGCTTTCACTCCATATTTCCTGAGCCAAACAATCAATTACAATCTGTTTTAATCAGAAATGTAAAAACAATTCAAAATAAATTCAATAATGGGATGATAAAGGCATTTAAACTAAGTAATAAGGCTTTTCTAGGCATGAGTGACTATAAATGATCTTTTCTTGACAATGGATGGTTTTCGCTCCATGTTTCCCGAGGCAAACAATCAAGTACAATCTATTTTAATCAAAAAATGTAAAAACAATTCAAAATAAATTCAATAATGGGATTATAAAGGCATTTAAACCGAGTAATAAGGCTTTTCTAGGCATGAGTGACTATAAATGATCTTTTCATGACAATGGATGGCTTTCGCTCCATATTTCCCGAGCCAAACAATCAATTACAATCTGTTTTAATCAAAAATGTAAAAACAATTGAAAATAAATTCAATAATGGGATTATAAAGGCATTTAAACTAAGTAATAAGGCTTTTCTAGGCATGAGTGACTATAAATGATCTTTTCTTGACAATGGATGGCTTTCGCTCCATGTTTCCTGAGGCAAACAATCAATTACAATCTGTTTTAATCAAAAAATGTAAAAATAATTCAAAATAAATTCAATAATGGGATTATAAAGGCATTTAAACCGAGTAATAAGGCTTTTCTAGGCATGAGTGACTATAAATGATCTTTTCTTGACAATGGATGGCTTTCGCTCCATATTTCCCGAGCCAAACAATCAATTACAATCTGTTTTAATCAAAAATGTAAAAACAATTCAAAATAAATTCAATAATGGGATTATAAAGGCATTTAAACTAAGTAATAAGGCTTTTCTAGGCATGAGTGACTATAAATGATCTTTTCTTGACAATGGATGGTTTTCGCTCCATGTTTCCCGAGGCAAACAATCAATTACAATCTATTTTAATCAAAAAATGTAAAAACAATTCAAAATAAATTCAATAATGGGATTATAAAGGCATTTAAACCGAGTAATAAGGCTTTTCTAGGCATGAGTGACTATAAATGATCTTTTCTTGACAATGGATGGTTTTCGCTCCATGTTTCCCGAGGCAAACAATCAATTACAATATGTTTTAATCAAAAAATGTAAAAACAATTCAAAATAAATTCAATAATGGGATTATAAAGGCATTTAAACCGAGTAATAAGGCTTTTCTAGGCATGAGTGACTATAAATGATCTTTTCTTGACAATGGATGGTTTTCGCTCCATGTTTCCCGAGGCAAACAATCAATTACAATCTGTTTTAATCAAAAAATGTAAAAACAATTCAAAATAAATTCAATAATGGGATTATAAAGGCATTTAAACCGAGTAATAAGGCTTTTGTAGGCATGAGTGACTATAAATGATCTTTTCTTGACAATGGATGGCTTTCGCTCCATATTTCCCGAGCCAAACAATCAATTACAATCTGTTTTAATCAAAAATGTAAAAACAATTGAAAATAAATTCAATAATGGGATTATAAAGGCATTTAAACTAAGTAATAAGGCTTTTCTAGGCATGAGTGACTATAAATGATCTTTTCTTGACAATGGATGGCTTTCGCTCCATGTTTCCTGAGGCAAACAATCAATTACAATATGTTTTAATCAAAAAATGTAAAAAAAATTCAAAATAAATTCAATAATGGGATTATAAATGCATTTAAACCGAGTAATAAGGCTTTTCTAGGCATGAGTGACTATAAATGATCTTTTCTTGACAATGGATGGCTTTCGCTCCATGTTTCCCGAGCCAAACAATCAATTACAATCTGTTTTAATCAAAAAATGTAAAAACAATTCAAAATAAATTCAATAATGGGATTATAAAGGCATTTAAACCGAGTAATAAGGCTTTTCTAGGCATGAGTGACTATAAATTATCTTTTCTTGACAATGGATGGTTTTCGCTCCATGTTTCCCGAGGCAAACAATCAATTACAATCTGTTTTAATCAAAAAATGTAAAAACAATTCAAAATAAATTCAATAATGGGATTATAAAGGCATTTAAACCGAGTAATAAGGCTTTTCTAGGCATGAGTGACTATAAATGATCTTTTCTTGACAATGGATGGTTTTCGCTCCATGTTTCCCGAGGCAAACAATCAATTACAATCTGTTTTAATCAAAAAATGTAAAAACAATTCAAAATAAATTCAATAATGGGATTATAAAGGCATTTAAACCGAGTAATAAGGCTTTTCTAGGCATGAGTGACTATAAATGATCTTTTCTTGACAATGGATGGTTTTCGCTCCATGTTTCCCGAGGCAAACAATCAATTACAATCTGTTTTAATCAAAAAATGTAAAAACAATTCAAAATAAATTCAATAATGGGATTATAAAGGCATTTAAACCGAGTAATAAGGCTTTTCTAGGCATGAGTGACTATAAATGATCTTTTCTTGACAATGGATGGTTTTCGCTCCATGTTTCCCGAGGCAAACAATCAATTACAATCTGTTTTAATCAAAAAATGTAAAAACAATTCAAAATAAATTCAATAATGGGATTATAAAAGCATTTAAACCGAGTAATAAGGCTTTTTTAGGCATAAGTGACTATAAATGATCTATTCTTGACAATGGATGGGTTTTGCTCCATGTTTCCCGAGGCAAACAATCAATTACAATATGTTTTAATCAAAAAATGTAAAAAAAATTCAAAATAAATTCAATAATGAGATTATAAAGGCATTTAAACCGAGTAATAAGGCTTTTCTAGGCATGAGTGACTATAAATGAACTTTTCTTGACTATGGATGGCTTTCGCTCCAAGTTTCCGGAGGCAAACAATCAATTACAATATGTTTTAATAAAAAAATGTAAAAAAAATTCAAAATAAATTCAATAATGGAATTATAAAGGCATTTAAACCGAGTAATAAGGCTTTGCTAGGCATAAGTGACTATAAATGATCTATTCTTGACAATGGATGGGTTTTGCTCCATGTTTCCCGAGGCAAACAATCAATTACAATATGTTTTAATCAAAAAATGTAAAAAAAATTCAAAATAAATTCAATAATGGGATTATAAAGGCATTTAAACCGAGTAATAAGGCTTTTCTAGGCATGAGTGGCTATAAATGATCTTTTCTTGACAATGGATGGCTTTCGCTCCATGTTTCCCACGGCAAACAATCAATTACAATCTGTTTTAATCAAAAAATATAAAAACAATTCAAAATAAATTCAATAATGGGATTATAAAGGCATTTAAACCGAGTAATAAGGCTTTGCTAGGCATAAGTGACTATAAATGAACTTTTCTTGACAATGGGTGGCTTTCGCTCCAAGTTTCCCGAGGCAAACAATCAATTACAATATGTTTTAATCAAAAAATGTAAAAAAAATTCAAAATAAATTCAATAATGGGATTATAAAGGCATTTAAACCGAGTAATAAGGCTTTGCTAGGCATAAGTGACTATAAATGAACTTTTCTTGACTATGGATGGCTTTCGCTCCATGTTTCCCGAGGTAAACAATCAATTACAATCTGTTTTAATCAAAAAATGTAAAAAAAATTCAAAATAAATTCAATAATGGGATTATAAAGGCATTTAAACCGAGTAATAAGGCTTTTCTAGGCATGAGTGACTATAAATGATCTTTTCTTGACAATGGATGGCTTTCGCGCCATGTTTCCCGAGGCAAACAATCAATTACAATCTGTTTTAATCAAAAAATGTAAAAACAATTCAAAATAAATTCAATAATGGGATTATAAAGGCATTTAAACCGAGTAATAAGGCTTTTCTAGGCATGAGTGACTATAAATGATCTTTTCTTGACAATGGATGGTTTTCGCTCCATGTTTCCCGAGGCAAACAATCAATTACAATCTGTTTTAATCAAAAAATGTAAAAACAATTCAAAATAAATTCAATAATGGGATTATAAAGGCATTTAAACCGAGTAATAAGGCTTTTCTAGGCATGAGTGACTATAAATGATCTTTTCTTGACAATGGATGGTTTTCGCTCCATGTTTCCCGAGGCAAACAATCAATTACAATCTGTTTTAATCAAAAAATGTAAAAACAATTCAAAATAAATTCAATAATGGGATTATAAAGGCATTTAAACCGAGTAATAAGGCTTTTGTAGGCATGAGTGACTATAAATGATCTTTTCTTGACAATGGATGGCTTTCGCTCCATATTTCCCGAGCCAAACAATCAATTACAATCTGTTTTAATCAAAAATGTAAAAACAATTGAAAATAAATTCAATAATGGAATTATAAAGGCATTTAAACTAAGTAATAAGGCTTTTCTAGGCATGAGTGACTATAAATGATCTTTTCTTGACAATGGATGGCTTTCGCTCCATGTTTCCCGAGCCAAACAATCAATTACAATCTGTTTTAATCAAAAAATGTAAAAACAATTCAAAATAAATTCAATAATGGGATTATAAAGGCATTTAAACCGAGTAATAAGGCTTTTGCAGGCATGAGTGACTATAAATGATCTTTTCTTGACAATGGATGGTTTTCGCTCCACGTTTCCCGAGGCAAACAATCAATTACAATCTGTTTTAATCAAAAAATGTAAAAACAATTCAAAATAAATTCAATAATGGGATTATAAAGGCATTTAAACCGAGTAATAAGGCTTTTGCAGGCATGAGTGACTATAAATGATCTTTTCTTGACAATGGATGGTTTTCGCTCCACGTTTCCCGAGGCAAACAATCAATTACAATCTGTTTTAATCAAAAAATGTAAAAACAATTCAAAATAAATTCAATAATTGGATTATAAAAGCATTTAAACCGAGTAATAAGGCTTTTTTAGGCATAAGTGACTATAAATGATCTATTCTTGACAATGGATGGGTTTTGCTCCATGTTTCCCGAGGCAAACAATCAATTACAATATGTTTTAATCAAAAAATGTAAAAAAAATTCAAAATAAATTCAATAATGAGATTATAAAGGCATTTAAACCGAGTAATAAGGCTTTTCTAGGCATGAGTGACTATAAATGATCTTTTCTTGACAATGGATGGCTTTCGCTCCATGTTTCCCGAGGCAAACAATCAATTACAATATGTTTTAATCAAAAAATGTAAAAAAAATTCAAAATAAATTCAATAATGGGATTATAAAGGCATTTAAACCGAGTAATAAGGCTTTGCTAGGCATAAGTGACTATAAATGAACTTTTCTTGACTATGGATGGCTTTCGCTCCAAGTTTCCGGAGGCAAACAATCAATTACAATATGTTTTAATAAAAAAATGTAAAAAAAATTCAAAATAAATTCAATAATGGAATTATAAAGGCATTTAAACCGAGTAATAAGGCTTTGCTAGGCATAAGTGACTATAAATGATCTATTCTTGACAATGGATGGGTTTTGCTCCATGTTTCCCGAGGCAAACAATCAATTACAATTTGTTTTAATCAAAAAATGTAAAAATAATTTAAAATAAATTCAATAATGGGATTATAAAGGCATTTAAACCGAGTAATAAGGCTTTTCTAGGCATGAGTGGCTATAAATGATCTTTTCTTGACAATGGATGGCTTTCGCTCCATGTTTCCCACGGCAAACAATCAATTACAATCTGTTTTAATCAAAAAATATAAAAACAATTCAAAATAAATTCAATAATGGGATTATAAAGGCATTTAAACCGAGTAATAAGGCTGTGCTAGGCATAAGTGACTATAAATGAACTTTTCTTGACAATGGGTGGCTTTCGCTCCAAGTTTCCCGAGGCAAACAATCAATTACATTATGTTTTAATCAAAAAATGTAAAAAAAATTCAAAATAAATTCAATAATGGGATTATAAAGGCATTTAAACCGAGTAATAAGGCTTTGCTAGGCATAAGTGACTATAAATGAACTTTTCTTGACTATGGATGGCTTTCGCTCCATGTTTCCCGAGGTAAACAATCAATTACAATCTGTTTTAATCAAAAAATGTAAAAAAAATTCAAAATAAATTCAATAATGGGATTATAAAGGCATTTAAACCGAGTAATAAGGCTTTTCTAGGCATGAGTGACTATAAATGATCTTTTCTTGACAATGGATGGCTTTCGCTCCATGTTTCCCGAGGCAAACAATCAATTACAATCTGTTTTAATCAAAAAATGTAAAAACAATTCAAAATAAATTCAATAATGGGATTATAAAGGCATTTAAACCGAGTAATAAGGCTATTCTAGGCATGAGTGACTATAAATGATATTTTCTTGACAATGGATGGTTTTCGCTCCATGTTTCCCGAGGCAAACAATCAATTACAATCTGTTTTAATCAAAAAATGTAAAAACAATTCAAAATAAATTCAATAATGGGATTATAAAGGCATTTAAACCGAGTAATAAGGCTTTTGTAGGCATGAGTGACTATAAATGATCTTTTCTTGACAATGGATGGCTTTCGCTCCATATTTCCCGAGCCAAACAATCAATTACAATCTGTTTTAATCAAAAATGTAAAAACAATTGAAAATAAATTCAATAATGGGATTATAAAGGCATTTAAACTAAGTAATAAGGCTTTTCTAGGCATGAGTGACTATAAATGATCTTTTCTTGACAATGGATGGCTTTCGCTCCATGTTTCCCGAGCCAAACAATCAATTACAATCTGTTTTAATCAAAAATGTAAAAACAATTCAAAATAAATTCAATAATGGGATTATAAAGGCATTTAAACTAAGTAATAAGGCTTTTCTAGGCATGAGTGACTATAAATGATCTTTTCATGACAATGGATGGCTTTCGCTCCATATTTCCCAAGCCAAACAGTCAATTACAATCTGTTTTAATCAAAAATGTAAAAACAATTGAAAATAAATTCAATAATGGGATTATAAAGGCATTTAAACTAAGTAATAAGGCTTTTCTAGGCATGAGTGACTATAAATGATCTTTTCTTGACAATGGATGGCTTTCGCTCCATGTTTCCTGAGGCAAACAATCAATTACAATCTGTTTTAATCAAAATATGTAAAAACAATTCAAAATAAATTCAATAATGGGATTATAAAGGCATTTAAACCGAGTAATAAGGCTTTTCTAGGCATGAGTGACTATAAATGATCTTTTCTTGACAATGGATGGTTTTTGCTCCATGTTTCCCGAGGCAAACAATCAATTACAATCTGTTTTAATCAAAAAATGTAAAAACAATTCAAAATAAATTCAATAATGGGATTATAAAGGCATTTAAACCGAGTAATAAGGCTTTTGTAGGCATGAGTGACTATAAATGATCTTTTCTTGAAAATGGATGGCTTTCGCTCCATATTTCCCGAGCCAAACAATCAATTACAATCTGTTTTAATCAAAAATGTAAAAACAATTGAAAATAAATTCAATAATGGGATTATAAAGGCATTTAAACTAAGTAATAAGGCTTTTCTAGGCATGAGTGACTATAAATGATCTTTTCTTGACAATGGATGGCTTTCGCTCCATGTTTCCTGAGGCAAACAATCAATTACAATCTGTTTTAATCAAAAAATGTAAAAGCAATTCAAAATAAATTCAATAATGGGATTATAAAGGCATTTAAACAGAGTAACAAGGCTTTTCTAGGCATGAGTGACTATAAATGATCTTTTCTTGACAATGGATGGCTTTCGCTCCATATTTCCCGAGCCAAACAATCAATTACAATCTGTTTTAATCAAAAATGTAAAAACAATTCAAAACAAATTCAATAATGGGATTATAAAGGCATTTAAACCGAGTAATAAGGCTTTTTTAGGCATAAGTGACTATAAATGATCTATTCTTGACAATGGATGGGTTTTGCTCCATGTTTCCCGAGGCAAACAATCAATTACAATATGTTTTAATCAAAAAATGTAAAAAAAATTCAAAATAAATTCAATAATGAGATTATAAAGGCATTGAAACCGAGTAATAAGGCTTTTTTAGGCATAAGTGACTATAAATGATCTATTCTTGACAATGGATGGGTTTTACTCCATGTTTCCCGAGGCAAGCAAACAATTACAATATGTTTTAATCAAAAAATGTAAAAAAAATTCAAAACAAATTCAATAATGGGATGATAAAGGCATTTAAACCGAGAAATAAGGCTTTTCTAGGCATGAGTGACTATAAATGATCTTTTCTTGAAAATGGATGGCTTTCGCTCCATGTTTCCCGAGGAAAACAATCAATTACAATCTGTTTTAATCAAAAAATGTAAAAACAATTCAAAATAAATTCAATAATGGGATCATGAAGGCATTTAAACCGAGTAATAAGGCTTATCTAGGCATGAGTGACTATAAATGATCTTTTCTTGACAATGGATGGCTTTCGCTCCATATTTCCCGAGGAAAACAATCAATTACAATCTGTTGTAAACAAAAAATGTAAAAACAATTCAAAATAAACTCAATAATGGGATTATAAAGGCATTTAAACTAAGTAATAAGGCTTTTCTAGGCATGAGTGACTGTAAATGATCTTTTGTTGACAATGGATGGCTTTCGCTCCATGTTTCCCGAGGCAAACAATCAATTACAATCTGTTTTAATCAAAAAATGTAAAAACAATTCAAAATAAATTCAATAATGGGATTATAAAGGCATTTAAACCGAGTAATAAGGCTTATCTAGGCATGAGTGACTATAAATGATCTTTTCTTGACAATGGATGGCTTTCGCTCCATATTTCCCGAGGCAAACAATCAATTACAATCTGTTTTAATCAAAAAATGTAAAAACAATTCAAAATAAACTCAATAATGTGATTATAAAGGCATTTAAACTAAGTAATAAGGCTTTTCAAGGCATGAGTGACTGTAAATGATCTTTTCTTGACAATGGATGGCTTTCGCTCCATGTTTCCCGAGGCAAACAATCAATTACAATCTGTTTTAATCAAAAAATGTAAAAACAATTCAAAATAAATTCAATAATGGGATTTAAAAAGCATTTAAACCGAGTAATAAGGCTTTTTTAGGCATAAGTGACTATAAATGATCTATTCTTGACAATGGATGGGTTTTGCTCCATGTTTACCGAGGGAAACAATCAATTACAATATGTTTTAATCAAAAAATGTAAAAAAAATTCAAAATAAATTCAATAATGGGATTATAAAGGCATTTAAACCGAGTAATAAGGCTTTTCTAGGCATGAGTGACTATAAATGATCTTTTCTTGACAATGGATGGCTTTCGCTCCATCTTTCCCACGGCAAACAATCAATTACAATCTGTTTTAATCAAAAAATGTAAAAACAATTCAAAATAAATTCAATAATGGGATTTAAAAAGCATTTAAACCGAGTAATAAGGCTTTTTTAGGCATAAGTGACTATAAATGATCTATTCTTGACAATGGATGGGTTTTGCTCCATGTTTACCGAGGGAAACAATCAATTACAATATGTTTTAATCAAAAAATGTAAAAAAAATTCAAAACAAATTCAATAATGGGATGATAAAGGCATTTAAACCGAGAAATAAGGCTTTTCTAGGCATGAGTGACTATAAATGATCTTTTCTTGAAAATGGATGGCTTTCGCTCCATGTTTCCCGAGGCAAACAATCAATTACAATCTGTTTTAATCAAAAAATGTAAAAACAATTCAAAATAAATTCAATAATGGGATCATAAAGGCATTTAAACCGAGTAATAAGGCTTATCTAGGCATGAGTGACTATAAATGATCTTTTCTTGACAGTGGATGGCTTTCGCTCCATATTTCCCGAGGCAAACAATCAATTACAATCTGTTTTAATCAAAAAATGTAAAAACAATTCAAAATAAACTCAATAATGGGATTATAAAGGCATTTAAACTAAGTAATAAGGCTTTTCTAGGCATGAGTGACTGTAAATGATCTTTTCTTGACAATGGATGGCTTTCGCTCCATGTTTCCCGAGGCAAACAATCAATTACAATCTGTTTTAATCAAAAAATGTAAAAAAAATTCAAAATAAATTCAATAATGGGATTATAAAGGCATTTAAACTAAGTAATAAGGCTTTTCGAGGCATGAGTGACTATAAATGATCTTTTCTTGACAATGGATGGCTTTCGCTCCATGTTTCCCGAGGCAAACAATCAATTAAGATCTGTTTTAATCAAAAAATGTAAAAACAATTCAAAATAAATTCAATAATGGGATTTAAAAAGCATTTAAACCGAGTAATAAGGCTTTTGTACGCATAAGTGACTATAAATGATCTATTCTTGACAATGGATGGGTTTTGCTCCATGTTTCCCGAGGCAAACAATCAATTACAATATGTTTTAATCAAAAAATGTAAAAAAAATTCAAAATAAATTCAATATTGAGATTATAAAGGCATTTAAACCGAGTAATAAGGCTTATCTAGGCATGAGTGACTATAAATGATATTTTCTTCACAATGGATGGCTTTCGCTCCATATTTCCCGAGGCAAACAATCAATTACAATCTGTTTTAATCAAAAAATGTAAAAACAATTCAAAATAAATTCAATAATTGGATTTAAAAAGCATTTAAACCGAGTAATAAGGCTTTTTTAGGCATAAGTGACTATAAATGATCTATTATTGACAATGGATGGGTTTTGCTCCATGTTTCCCGAGGCAAACAAACAATTACAATATGTTTTAATCAAAAAATGTAAAAAAAATTCAAAATAAATTCAATAATGGGATTATAAAGGCATTTAAACCGAGAAATAAGGCTTTTCTAGGCATGAGTGACTATAAATGATCTTTTCTTGAAAATGGATGGCTTTCGCTCCATGTTTCCCGAGGCAAACAATCAATTACAATCTGTTTTAATCAAAAAATGTAAAAACAATTTAAAATAAATTCAATAATGGGATTATAAAGGCATTTAAACCGAGTAATAAGGCTTATCTAGGCATGAGTGACTATAAATGATCTTTTCTTGACAATGGATGGCTTTCGCTCCATATTTCCCGAGGAAAACAATCAATTACAATCTGTTTTAATCAAAAAATGTAAAAACAATTCAAAATAAACTCAATAATGGGATTATAAAGGCATTGAAACTAAGTAATAAGGCTTTTCTAGGCATGAGTGACTGTAAATGATCTTTTCTTGACAAGGGATGGCTTTCGCTCCATGTTTCCCGAGGCAAACAATCAATTACAATCTGTTTTAATCAAAAAATGTAAAAACAATTCAAAATAAATTCAATAATGGGATTATAAAGGCATTTAAACCGAGTAATAAGGCTTATCTAGGCATGAGTGACTATAAATGATCTTTTCTTGACAATGGATGGCTTTCGCTCCATATTTCCCGAGGCAAACAATCAATTACAATCTGTTTTAATCAAAAAATGTAAAAACAATTCAAAATAAACTCAATAATGGGATTATAAAGGCATTTAAACTAAGTAATAAGGCTTTTCAAGGCATGAGTGACTGTAAATGATCTTTTCTTGACAATGGATGGCTTTCGCTCCATGTTTCCCGAGGCAAACAATCAATTACAATCTGTTTTAATCAAAAAATGTAAAAACAATTCAAAATAAATTCAATAATGGGATTTAAAAAGCATTTAAACCGAGTAATAAGGCTTTTTTAGGCATAAGTGACTATAAATGATCTATTCTTGACAATGGATGGGTTTTGCTCCATGTTTACCGAGGGAAACAATCAATTACAATATGTTTTAATCAAAAAATATAAAAAAAATTCAAAATAAATTCAATAATGGGATTATAAAGGCATTTAAACCGAGTAATAAGGCTTTTCTAGGCATGAGTGACTATAAATGATCTTTTCTTGACAATGGATGGCTTTCGCTCCATGTTTCCCAAGGGAAACAATCTGTTTTAATCAAAAAATTTAAAAACAATTCAAAATAAATTCAATAATGGGATTATAAAGGCATTTAAATCGAGTAATAAGGCTTATCTAGGCATGAGTGACTATAAATGATCTTTTCTTGACAATGGATGGCTTTCGCTCCATATTGCCCGAGGCAAACAATCAATTACAATCTGTTTTAATCAAAAAATGTAAAAACAATTCAAAATAAACTCAATAATGGGATTATAAAGGCATTTAAACTAAGTAATAAGGCTTTTCTAGGCATGAGTGACTGTAAATGATCTTTTCCTGACAGTCGATGGCTTTCGCTCCGTGTTTCCCGAGGCAAACAATCAATTACAATCTGTTTTAATCAAAAAATGTAAAAACAATTCAAAATAAATTCAATAATGGGATTTAAAAAGCATTTAAATCGAGTAATAAGGCTTTTTTAGGCATAAGTGACTATAAATGATCTATTCTTGACAATGGATGGGTTTTGCTCCATGTTTACCGAGGCAAACAATCAATTACAATATGTTTTAATCAAAAAATGTAAAAAAAATTCAAAATAAATTCAATAATGGGATTATAAAGGCATTTAAACCGAGTAATAAGGCTTTTCTAGGCATGAGTGGCTATAAATGATCTTTTCTTGACAATGGATGGCTTTCGCTCCATGTTTCCCACGGCAAACAATCAATTACCATCTGTTTTAATCAAAAAATATAAAAACAATTCAAAATAAATTCAATAATGGGATTATAAAGGGATTTAAACCGAGTAATAAGGCTTTGCTAGGCATAAGTGACTATAAATGAACTTTTCTTGACTATGGATGGCTTTCGCTCCATGTTTCCTGAGGTAAACAATAAATTACAATCTGTTTTAGTCAAAAAATGTATAAAAATTTCAAAATAAATTCAATAATGGGATTATAAAGGCATTTAAACCGAGTAATAAGGCTTTTCTAGGCAAGAGTGACTATATATGATCTTTTCTTGACAATGGATGGCTTTCGCTCCATGTTTCCCACGGTAAAAGATCAATTACAATCTCTTTTAATCAAAAAATATAAAAACAATTCAAAATAAATTCAATAATGGGATTATAAAGGCATTTAAACCGAGTAATAAGGCTTTTCTAGGCATGAGTGGCTATAAATGATCTATTCTTGACAATGGATGGGTTTTGCTCCATGTTTACCGAGGGAAACAATCAATTACAATATGTTTTAATCAAAAAATGTAAAAAAAATTCAAAATAAATTCAATAATGGTATTATAAAGGCATTTAAACCGAGTAATAAGGCTTTTCTAGGCATGAGTGACTATAAATGATCTTTTCTTGACAATGGATGGCTTTCGCTCCATGTTTCCCGAGGCAAACAATCAATTACAATCTGTTTTAATCAAAAAATGTAAAAACAATTCAAAATAAATTCAATAATGGGATTATAAAGGCATTTAAACCGAGTAATAAGGCTTATCTAGGCATGAGTGGCTATAAATGATCTTTTCTTGACAATGGATGGTTTTCGCACCATGTTTCCCGAGGCAAACAATCAATTACAATCTATTTTAATCAAAAAAAGTAAAAACAATTCAAAATAAATTCAATAATGGGATTATAAAGGCATTTAAACCGAGTAATAAGGCTTTTCTAGGCATGAGTGACTATAAATGATCTTTTCTTGACAATGGATGGTTTTCGCTCCATGTTTCCCGAGGCAAACAATCAATTACAATCTGTTTTAATCAAAAAATGTAAAAACAATTCAAAATAAATTCAATAATGGGATTATAAAGGCATTTAAACCGAGTAATAAGGCTTTTCTAGGCATGAGTGACTATAAATGATCTTTTCTTGACAATGGATGGTTTTCGCTCCATGTTTCCCGAGGCAAACAATCAATTACAATCTGTTTTAATCAAAAAATGTAAAAACAATTCAAAATAAATTCAATAATGGGATTATAAAGGCATTTAAACCGAGTAATAAGGCTTTTGTAGGCATGAGTGACTATAAATGATCTTTTCTTGACAATGGATGGCTTTCGCTCCATATTTCCCGAGCCAAACAATCAATTACAATCTGTTTTAATCAAAAATGTAAAAACAATTGAAAATAAATTCAATAATGGGATTATAAAGGCATTTAAACTAAGTAATAAGGCTTTTCTAGGCATGAGTGACTATAAATGATCTTTTCTTGACAATGGATGGCTTTCGCTCCATGTTTCCTGAGGCAAACAATCAATTACAATCTGTTTTAATCAAATAATGTAAAAACAATTCAAAATAAATTCAATAATGGGATTATAAAGGCATTTAAACAGAGTAACAAGGCTTTTCTAGGCATGAGTGACTATAAATGATCTTTTCTTGACAATGGATGGCTTTCGCTCCATATTTCCCGAGCCAAACAATCAATTACAATCTGTTTTAATCAAAAATGTAAAAACAATTCAAAATAAATTCAATAATGGGATTATAAAGGCATTTAAACCGAGTAATAAGGCTTTTTTAGGCATAAGTGACTATAAATGATCTATTCTTGACAATGGATGGGTTTTGCTCCATGTTTCCCGAGGCAAACAATCAATTACAATATGTTTTAATCAAAAAATGTAAAAAAAATTCAAAATAAATTCAATAATGGGATTATAAAGGAATTGAAACCGAGTAATAAGGCTTTTTTAGGCATAAGTGACTATAAATGATCTATTCTTGACAATGGATGGGTTTTACTCCATGTTTCCTGAGGCAAGCAAACAATTACAATATGTTTTAATCAAAAAATGTAAAAAAAATTCAAAACAAATTCAATAATGGGATGATAAAGGCATTTAAACCGAGAAATAAGGCTTTTCTAGGCATGAGTGCCTATAAATGATCTTTTCTTGAAAATGGATGGCTTTCGCTCCATGTTTCCCGAGGAAAACAATCAATTACAATCTGTTTTAATCAAAAAATGTAAAAACAATTCAAAATAAATTCAATAATGGGATCATAAAGGCATTTAAACCGAGTAATAAGGCTTATCTAGGCATGAGTGACTATAAATGATCTTTTCTTGACAATGGATGGCTTTCGCTCTATATTTCCCGAGGAAAACAATCAATTACAATCTGTTGTAATCAAAAAATGTAAAAACAATTCAAAATAAACTCAATAATGGGATTATAAAGGCATTTAAACTAAGTAATAAGGCTTTTCAAGGCATGAGTGACTGTAAATGATCTTTTCTTGACAATGGATGGCTTTCGCTCCATGTTTCCCGAGGGAAACAATCAATTACAATCTGTTTTAATCAAAAAATGTAAAAACAATTCAAAATAAATTCAATAATGGGATTATAAAGGCATTTAAACTAAGTAATAAGGCTTTTCGAGGCATGAGTGACTATAAATGATCTTTTCTTGACAATGGATGGCTTTCGCTCCATGTTTCCCGAGGCAAACAATCAATTAAGATCTGTTTTAATCAAAAAATGTAAAAACAATTCAAAATAAATTCAATAATGGGATTATAAAAGCATTTAAACCGAGTAATAAGGCTTTTTTAGGCAAAAGTGACTATAAATGATCTATTCTTGACAATGGATGGGTTTTGCTCCATGTTTACCGAGGGAAACAATCAATTACAATATGTTTTAATCAAAAAATGTAAAAAAAATTCAAAATAAATTCAATAATGGGATTATAAAGGCATTTAAACCGAGTAATAAGGCTTTTCTAGGCATGAGTGACTATAAATGATCTTTTCTTGACAATGGATGGCTTTCGCTCCATCTTTCCCACGGCAAACAATCAATTACAATCTGTTTTAATCAAAAAATGTAAAAACAATTCAAAATAAATTCAATAATGGGGTTTAAAAAGCATTTAAACCGAGTAATAAGGCTTTTTTAGGCATAAGTGACTATAAATGATCTATTCTTGACAATGGATGGGTTTTGCTCCATGTTTACCGAGGGAAACAATCAATTACAATATGTTTTAATCAAAAAATGTAAAAAAAATTCAAAACAAATTCAATAATGGGATGATAAAGGCATTTAAACCGAGAAATAAGGCTTTTCTAGGCATGAGTGACTATAAATGATCTTTTCTTGAAAATGGATGGCTTTCGCTCCATGTTTCCCGAGGCAAACAATCAATTACAATCTGTTTTAATCAAAAAATGTAAAAACAATTCAAAATAAATTCAATAATGGGATCATAAAGGCATTTAAACCGAGTAATAAGGCTTATCTAGGCATGAGTGACTATAAATGATCTTTTCTTGACAGTGGATGGCTTTCGCTCCATATTTCCCGAGGCAAACAATCAATTACAATCTGTTTTAATCAAAAAATGTAAAAACAATTCAAAATAAACTCAATAATGGGATTATAAAGGCATTTAAACTAAGTAATAAGGCTTTTCTAGGCATGAGTGACTGTAAATGATCTTTTCTTGACAATGGATGGCTTTCGCTCCATGTTTCCCGAGGCAAACAATCAATTACAATCTGTTTTAATCAAAAAATGTAAAAAAAATTCAAAATAAATTCAATAATGGGATTATAAAGGCATTTAAACTAAGTAATAAGGCTTTTCGAGGCATGAGTGACTATAAATGATCTTTTCTTGACAATGGATGGCTTTCGCTCCATGTTTCCCGAGGCAAACAATCAATTAAGATCTGTTTTAATCAAAAAATGTAAAAACAATTCAAAATAAATTCAATAATGGGATTTAAAAAGCATTTAAACCGAGTAATAAGGCTTTTGTACGCATAAGTGACTATAAATGATCTATTCTTGACAATGGATGGGTTTTGCTCCATGTTTCCCGAGGCAAACAATCAATTACAATATGTTTTAATCAAAAAATGTAAAAAAAATTCAAAACAAATTCAATAATGGGATGATAAAGGCATTTAAACCGAGTAATAAGGCTTTTGTACGCATAAGTGACTATAAATGATCTATTCTTGACAATGGATGGCTTTCGCTCCATATTTCCCGAGGAAAACAATCAATTACAATCTGTTGTAATCAAAAAATGTAAAAACAATTCAAAATAAACTCAATAATGGGATTATAAAGGCATTTAAACTAAGTAATAAAGCTTTTCAAGGCATGAGTGACTGTAAATGATCTTTTCTTGACAATGGATGGCTTTCGCTCCATGTTTCCCGAGGGAAACAATCAATTACAATCTGTTTTAATCAAAAAATGTAAAAACAATTCAAAATAAATTCAATAATGGGATTATAAAGGCATTTAAACTAAGTAATAAGGCTTTTCGAGGCATGAGTGACTATAAATGATCTTTTCTTGACAATGGATGGCTTTCGCTCCATGTTTCCCGAGGCAAACAATCAATTAAGATCTGTTTTAATCAAAAAATGTAAAAACAATTCAAAATAAATTCAATAATGGGATTATAAAAGCATTTAAACCGAGTAATAAGGCTTTTTTAGGCAAAAGTGACTATAAATGATCTATTCTTGACAATGGATGGGTTTTGCTCCATGTTTACCGAGGGAAACAATCAATTACAATATGTTTTAATCAAAAAATGTAAAAAAAATTCAAAATAAATTCAATAATGGGATTATAAAGGCATTTAAACCGAGTAATAAGGCTTTTCTAGGCATGAGTGACTATAAATGATCTTTTCTTGACAATGGATGGCTTTCGCTCCATCTTTCCCACGGCAAACAATCAATTACAATCTGTTTTAATCACAAAATGTAAAAACAATTCAAAATAAATTCAATAATGGGATTTAAAAAGCATTTAAACCGAGTAATAAGGCTTTTTTAGGCAAAAGTGACTATAAATGATCTATTCTTGACAATGGATGGGTTTTGCTCCATGTTTACCGAGGGAAACAATCAATTACAATATGTTTTAATCAAAAAATGTAAAAAAAATTCAAAATAAATTCAATAATGGGATTATAAAGGCATTTAAACCGAGTAATAAGGCTTTTCTAGGCATGAGTGACTATAAATGATCTTTTCTTGACAATGGATGGCTTTCGCTCCATCTTTCCCACGGCAAACAATCAATTACAATCTGTTTTAATCAAAAAATGTAAAAACAATTCAAAATAAATTCAATAATGGGATTTAAAAAGCATTTAAACCGAGTAATAAGGCTTTTTTAGGCATAAGTGACTATAAATGATCTATACTTGACAATGGATGGGTTTTGCTCCATGTTTACCGAGGGAAACAATCAATTACAATATGTTTTAATCAAAAAATGTAAAAAAAATTCAAAATAAATTCAATAATAGGATCATAAAGGCATTTAAACCGAGTAATAAGGCTTTTCTAGGCATGAGTGACTATAAATGATCTTTTCTTGACAATGGATGGCTTTCGCTCCATCTTTCCCACGGCAAACAATCAATTACAATCTGTTTTAATCAAAAAATGTAAAAACAATTCAAAATAAATTCAATAATGGGATTTAAAAAGCATTTAAACCGAGTAATAAGGCTTTTTTAGGCATAAGTGACTATAAATGATCTATACTTGACAATGGATGGGTTTTGCTCCATGTTTACCGAGGGAAACAATCAATTACAATATGTTTTAATCAAAAAATGTAAAAAAAATTCAAAACAAATTCAATAATGGGATGATAAAGGCATTTAAACCGAGAAATAAGGCTTTTCTAGGCATGAGTGACTATAAATGATCTTTTCTTGAAAATGGATGGCTTTCGCTCCATGTTTCCCGAGGCAAACAATCAATTACAATCTGTTTTAATCAAAAAATGTAAAAACAATTCAAAATAAATTCAATAATGGGATCATAAAGGCATTTAAACCGAGTAATAAGGCTTATCTAAGCATGAGTGACTATAAATGATCTTTTCTTGACAATGGATGGCTTTCGCTCCATATTTCCCGAGGCAAACAATCAATTACAATCTGTTTTAATCAAAAAATGTAAAAACAATTCAAAATAAACTCAATAATGGGATTATAAAGGCATTTAAACTAAGTAATAAGGCTTTTCTAGGCATGAGTGACTGTAAATGATCTTTTCTTGACAATGGATGGCTTTCGCTCCATGTTTCCCGAGGGAAACAATCAATTACAATCTGTTTTAATCAAAAAATGTAAAAACAATTCAAAATAAATTCAATAATGGGATTATAAAGGCATTTAAACTAAGTAATAAGGCTTTTCGAGGCATGAGTGACTATAAATGATCTTTTCTTGACAATGGATGGCTTTCGCTCCATGTTTCCCGAGGCAAACAATCAATTAAGATCTGTTTTAATCAAAAAATGTAAAAACAATTCAAAATAAATTCAATAATGGGATTATAAAAGCATTTAAACCGAGTAATAAGGCTTTTGTAGGCATAAGTGACTATAAATGATCTATTCTTGACAATGGATGGGTTTTGCTCCATGTTTCCCGAGGCAAACAATCAATTACAATATGTTTTAAACAAAAAATGTAAAAAAAATTCAAAATAAATTCAATATTGAGATTATAAAGGCATTTAAACCGAGTAATAAGGCTTATCTAGGCATGAGTGACTATAAATGATATTTTCTTGACAATGGATGGCTTTCGCTCCATATTTCCCGAGGCAAACAATCAATTACAATCTGTTTTAATCAAAAAATGTAAAAACAATTCAAAATAAACTCAATAATGGGATTATAAAGGCATTTAAACTAAGTAATAAGGCTTTTCTAGGCATGAGTGACTGTAAATGATCTTTTCTTGACAATGGATGGCTTTCGCTCCATGTTTCCCGAGGCAAACAATCAATTACAATATGTTTTAATCAAAAAATGTAAAAACAATTCAAAATAAATTCAATAATTGGATTTAAAAAGCATTTAAACCGAGTAATAAGGCTTTTTTAGGCATAAGTGACTATAAATGATCTATTATTGACAATGGATGGGTTTTGCTCCATGTTTCCCGAGGCAAACAAACAATTACAATATGTTTTAATCAAAAAATGTAAAAAAAATTCAAAATAAATTCAATAATGGGATTATAAAGGCATTTAAACCGAGAAATAAGGCTTTTCTAGGCATGAGTGACTATAAATGATCTTTTCTTGAAAATGGATGGCTTTCGCTCCATGTTTCCCGAGGCAAACAATCAATTACAATCTGTTTTAATCAAAAAATGTAAAAACAATTTAAAATAAATTCAATATTGAGATTATAAAGGCATTTAAACCGAGTAATAAGGCTTATCTAGGCATGAGTGACTATAAATGATATTTTCTTGACAATGGAGGGCTTTCGCTCCAAGTTTCCCGAGGCAAACAATCAATTACAATCTGTTTTAATCAAAAAATGTAAAAACAATTCAAAATAAATTCAATAATGGGATTATAAAGGCATTTAAACCGCGTAATAAGGCTTATCTAGGCATGAGTGACTATAAATGATCTTTTCTTGACAATGGATGGCTTTCGCTCCATGTTTCCCGAGGCAAACAATCAATTACAATCTGTTTTAATCAAAAAATGTAAAAACAATTCAAAATAAATTCAATAATGGGATTTAAAAAGCATTTAAACCGAGTAATAAGGCTTTTTTAGGCAAAAGTGACTATAAATGATCTATTCTTGACAATGGATGGGTTTTGCTCCATGTTTACCGAGGGAAACAATCAATTACAATATGTTTTAATCAAAAAATGTAAAAAAAATTCAAAATAAATTCAATAATGGGATTATAAAGGCATTTAAACCGAGTAATAAGGCTTTTCTAGGCATGAGTGACTATAAATGATCTTTTCTTGACAATGGATGGCTTTCGCTCCATCTTTCCCACGGCAAACAATCAATTACAATCTGTTTTAATCAAAAAATGTAAAAACAATTCAAAATAAATTCAATAATGGGATTTAAAAAGCATTTAAACCGAGTAATAAGGCTTTTTTAGGCAAAAGTGACTATAAATGATCTATACTTGACAATGGATGGGTTTTGCTCCATGTTTACCGAGGGAAACAATCAATTACAATATGTTTTAATCAAAAAATGTAAAAAAAATTCAAAACAAATTCAATAATGGGATGATAAAGGCATTTAAACCGAGAAATAAGGCTTTTCTAGGCATGAGTGACTATAAATGATCTTTTCTTGAAAATGGATGGCTTTCGCTCCATGTTTCCCGAGGCAAACAATCAATTACAATCTGTTTTAATCAAAAAATGTAAAAACAATTCAAAATAAATTCAATAATGGGATCATAAAGGCATTTAAACCGAGTAATAAGGCTTATCTAAGCATGAGTGACTATAAATGATCTTTTCTTGACAATGGATGGCTTTCGCTCCATATTTCCCGAGGCAAACAATCAATTACAATCTGTTTTAATCAAAAAATGTAAAAACAATTCAAAATAAACTCAATAATGGGATTATAAAGGCATTTAAACTAAGTAATAAGGCTTTTCTAGGCATGAGTGACTGTAAATGATCTTTTCTTGACAATGGATGGCTTTCGCTCCATGTTTCCCGAGGCAAACAATCAATTACAATCTGTTTTAATCAAAAAATGTAAAAACAATTCAAAATAAATTCAATAATGGGATTATAAAGGCATTTAAACTAAGTAATAAGGCTTTTCGAGGCATGAGTGACTATAAATGATCTTTTCTTGACAATGGATGGCTTTCGCTCCATGTTTCCCGAGGCAAACAATCAATTAAGATCTGTTTTAATCAAAAAATGTAAAAACAATTCAAAATAAATTCAATAATGGGATTATAAAAGCATTTAAACCGAGTAATAAGGCTTTTGTAGGCATAAGTGACTATAAATGATCTATTCTTGACAATGGATGGGTTTTGCTCCATGTTTCCCGAGGCAAACAATCAATTACAATATGTTTTAATCAAAAAATGTAAAAAAAATTCAAAATAAATTCAATATTGAGATTATAAAGGCATTTAAACCGAGTAATAAGGCTTATCTAGGCATGAGTGACTATAAATGATATTTTCTTGACAATGGATGGCTTTCGCTCCATATTTCCCGAGGCAAACAATCAATTACAATCTGTTTTAATCAAAAAATGTAAAAACAATTCAAAATAAACTCAATAATGGGATTATAAAGGCATTTAAACTAAGTAATAAGGCTTTTCTAGGCATGAGTGACTGTAAATGATCTTTTCTTGACAATGGATGGCTTTCGCTCCATGTTTCCCGAGGCAAACAATCAATTACAATATGTTTTAATCAAAAAATGTAAAAACAATTCAAAATAAATTCAATAATTGGATTTAAAAAGCATTTAAACCGAGTAATAAGGCTTTTTTAGGCATAAGTGACTATAAATGATCTATTATTGACAATGGATGGGTTTTGCTCCATGTTTCCCGAGGCAAACAAACAATTACAATATGTTTTAATCAAAAAATGTAAAAAAAATTCAAAATAAATTCAATAATGGGATTATAAAGGCATTTAAACCGAGAAATAAGGCTTTTCTAGGCATGAGTGACTATAAATGATCTTTTCTTGAAAATGGATGGCTTTCGCTCCATGTTTCCCGAGGCAAACAATCAATTACAATCTGTTTTAATCAAAAAATGTAAAAACAATTTAAAATAAATTCAATATTGAGATTATAAAGGCATTTAAACCGAGTAATAAGGCTTATCTAGGCATGAGTGACTATAAATGATATTTTCTTGACAATGGAGGGCTTTCGCTCCAAGTTTCCCGAGGCAAACAATCAATTACAATCTGTTTTAATCAAAAAATGTAAAAACAATTCAAAATAAATTTAATAATGGGATTATAAAGGCATTTAAACCGAGTAATAAGGCTTATCTAGGCATGAGTGACTATAAATGATCTTTTCTTGACAATGGATGGCTTTCGCTCCATATTTCCCGAGGCAAACAATCAATTACAATATGATTTAATCAAAAAATGTAAAAATAATTCAAAATAAACTCAATAATGGGATTATAAAGGCATTTAAACTAAGTAATAAGGCTTTTCAAGGCATGAGTGACTGTAAATGATCTTTTCTTGACAATGGATGGCTTTCGCTCCATGTTTCCCGAGGCAAACAATCAATTACAATCTGTTTTAATCAAAAAATGTAAAAACAATTCAAAATAAATTCAATAATGGGATTTAAAAAGCATTTAAACCGAGTAATAAGGCTTTTTTAGGCATAAGTGACTATAAATGATCTATTCTTGACAATGGATGGGTTTTGCTCCATGTTTACCGAGGGAAACAATCAATTACAATATGTTTTAATCAAAAAATGTAAAAAAAATTCAAAATAAATTCAATAATGGGATTATAAAGGCATTTAAACCGAGTAATAAGGCTTTTCTTGGCATGAGTGACTATAAATGATCTTTTCTTGACAATGGATGGCTTTCGCTCCATGTTTCCCAAGGGAAACAATCTGTTTTAATCAAAAAATTTAAAAACAATTCAAAATAAATTCAATAATGGGATTATAAAGGCATTTAAATCGAGTAATAAGGCTTATCTAGGCATGAGTGACTATAAATGATCTTTTCTTGACAATGGATGGCTTTCGCTCCATATTGCCCGAGGCAAACAATCAATTACAATCTGTTTTAATCAAAAAATGTAAAAACAATTCAAAATAAACTCAATAATGGGATTATAAAGGCATTTAAACTAAGTAATAAGGCTTTTCTAGGCATGAGTGACTGTAAATGATCTTTTCCTGACAGTCGATGGCTTTCGCTCCGTGTTTCCCGAGGCAAACAATCAATTACAATCTGTTTTAATCAAAAAATGTAAAAACAATTCAAAATAAATTCAATAATGGGATTTAAAAAGCATTTAAATCGAGTAATAAGGCTTTTTTAGGCATAAGTGACTATAAATGATCTATTCTTGACAATGGATGGGTTTTGCTCCATGTTTACCGAGGCAAACAATCAATTACAATATGTTTTAATCAAAAAATGTAAAAAAAATTCAAAATAAATTCAATAATGGGATTATAAAGGCATTTAAACCGAGTAATAAGGCTTTTCTAGGCATGAGTGGCTATAAATGATCTTTTCTTGACAATGGATGGCTTTCGCTCCATGTTTCCCACGGCAAACAATCAATTACAATCTGTTTTAATCAAAAAATATAAAAACAATTCAAAATAAATTCAATAATGGGATTATAAAGGGATTTAAACGGAGTAATAAGGCTTTGCTAGGCATAAGTGACTATAAATGAACTTTTCTTGACTATGGATGGCTTTCGCTCCATGTTTCCTGAGGTAAACAATAAATTACAATCTGTTTTAGTCAAAAAATGTATAAAAATTTCAAAATAAATTCAATAATGGGATTATAAAGGCATTTAAACCGAGTAATAAGGCTTTTCTAGGCAAGAGTGACTATATATGATCTTTTCTTGACAATGGATGGCTTTCGCTCCATGTTTCCCACGGTAAAAGATCAATTACAATCTCTTTTAATCAAAAAATATAAAAACAATTCAAAATAAATTCAATAATGGGATTATAAAGGCATTTAAACCGAGTAATAAGGCTTTTCTAGGCATGAGTGACTATAAATGATCTTTTCTTGACAATGGATGGCTTTCGCTCCATATTTCCCGAGCCAAACAATCAATTACAATCTGTTTTAATCAAAAATGTAAAAACAATTCAAAATAAATTCAATAATGGGATTATAAAGGCATTTAAACTAAGTAATAAGGCTTTTCTAGGCATGAGTGACTATAAATGATCTTTTCTTGACAATGGATGGTTTTCGCTCCATGTTTCCCGAGGCAAACAATCAATTACAATCTATTTTAATCAAAAAATGTAAAAACAATTCAAAATAAATTCAATAATGGGATTATAAAGGCATTTAAACCGAGTAATAAGGCTTTTCTAGGCATGAGTGACTATAAATGATCTTTTCTTGACAATGGATGGTTTTCGCTCCATGTTTCCCGAGGCAAACAATCAATTACAATCTGTTTTAATCAAAAAATGTAAAAACAATTCAAAATAAATTCAATAATGGGATTATAAAGGCATTTAAACCGAGTGATAAGGCTTTTCTAGGCATGAGTGACTATAAATGATCTTTTCTTGACAATGGATGGTTTTCGCTCCATGTTTCCCGAGGCAAACAATCAATTACAATCTGTTTTAATCAAAAAATGTAAAAACAATTCAAAATAAATTCAATAATGGGATTATAAAGGCATTTAAACCGAGTAATAAGGCTTTTGTAGGCATGAGTGACTATAAATGATCTTTTCTTGACAATGGATGGCTTTCGCTCCATATTTCCCGAGCCAAACAATCAATTACAATCTGTTTTAATCAAAAATGTAAAAACAATTGAAAATAAATTCAATAATGGGATTATAAAGGCATTTAAACTAAGTAATAAGGCTTTTCTAGGCATGAGTGACTATAAATGATCTTTTCTTGACAATGGATGGCTTTCGCTCCATGTTTCCTGAGGCAAACAATCAATTACAATCTGTTTTAATCAAATAATGTAAAAACAATTCAAAATAAATTCAATAATGGGATTATAAAGGCATTTAAACAGAGTAACAAGGCTTTTCTAGGCATGAGTGACTATAAATGATCTTTTCTTGACAATGGATGGCTTTCGCTCCATATTTCCCGAGCCAAACAATCAATTACAATCTGTTTTAATCAAAAATGTAAAAACAATTCAAAATAAATTCAATAATGGGATTATAAAGGCATTTAAACCGAGTAATAAGGCTTTTTTAGGCATAAGTGACTATAAATGATCTATTCTTGACAATGGATGGGTTTTGCTCCATGTTTCCCGAGGCAAACAATCAATTACAATATGTTTTAATCAAAAAATGTAAAAAAAATTCAAAATAAATTCAACAATGGGATTATAAAGGCATTGAAACCGAGTAATAAGGCTTTTTTAGGCATAAGTGACTATAAATGATCTATTCTTGACAATGGATGGGTTTTACTCCATGTTTCCTGAGGCAAGCAAACAATTACAATATGTTTTAATCAAAAAATGTAAAAAAAATTCAAAACAAATTCAATAATGGGATGATAAAGGCATTTAAACCGAGAAATAAGGCTTTTCTAGGCATGAGTGACTATAAATGATCTTTTCTTGAAAATGGATGGCTTTCGCTCCATGTTTCCCGAGGAAAACAATCAATTACAATCTGTTTTAATCAAAAAATGTAAAAACAATTCAAAATAAATTCAATAATGGGATCATAAAGGCATTTAAACCGAGTAATAAGGCTTATCTAGGCATGAGTGACTATAAATGATCTTTTCTTCACAATGGATGGCTTTCGCTCCATATTTCCCGAGGAAAACAATCAATTACAATCTGTTGTAATCAAAAAATGTAAAAACAATTCAAAATAAACTCAATAATGGGATTATAAAGACATTTAAACTAAGTAATAAGGCTTTTCAAGGTATGAGTGACTGTAAATGATCTTTTCTTGACAATGGATGGCTTTCGCTCCATGTTTCCCGAGGCAAACAATCAATTACAATCTGTTTTAATCAAAAAATGTAAAAACAATTCAAAATAAATTCAATAATGGGATTATAAAGGCATTTAAACCGAGTAATAAGGCTTATCTAGGCATGAGTGACTATAAATGATCTTTTCTTGACAATGGATGGCTTTCGCTCCATATTTCCCGAGGCAAACAATCAATTACAATCTGTTTTAATCAAAAAATGTAAAAACAATTCAAAATAAACTCAATAATGTGATTATAAAGGCATTTAAACTAAGTAATAAGGCTTTTCAAGGCATGAGGGACTGTAAATGATCTTTTCTTGACAATGGATCGCTTTCGCTCCATGTTTCCCGAGGCAAACAATCAATTACAATCTGTTTTAATCAAAAAATGTAAAAACAATTCAAAATAAATTCAATATTGGGATTTAAAAAGCATTTAAACCGAGTAATAAGGCTTTTTTAGGCATAAGTGACTATAAATGATCTATTCTTGACAATGGATGGGTTTTGCTCCATTTTTACCGAGGGAAACAATCAATTACAATATGTTTTAATCAAAAAATGTAAAAAAAATTCAAAATAAATTCAATAATGGGATTATAAAGGCATTTAAACCGAGTAATAAGGCTTTTCTAGGCATGAGTGACTATAAATGATCTTTTCTTGACAATGGATGGCTTTCGCTCCATCTTTCCCACGGCAAACAATCAATTACAATCTGTTTTAATCAAAAAATGTAAAAACAATTCAAAATAAATTCAATAATGGGATCATAAAGGCATTTAAACCGAGTAATAAGGCTTATCTAGGCATGAGTGACTATAAATGATCTTTTCTTCACAATGGATGGCTTTCGCTCCATATTTCCCGAGGAAAACAATCAATTACAATCTGTTGTAATCAAAAAATGTAAAAACAATTCAAAATAAACTCAATAATGGGATTATAAAGACATTTAAACTAAGTAATAAGGCTTTTCAAGGTATGAGTGACTGTAAATGATCTTTTCTTGACAATGGATGGCTTTCGCTCCATGTTTCCCGAGGCAAACAATCAATTACAATCTGTTTTAATCAAAAAATGTAAAAACAATTCAAAATAAATTCAATAATGGGATTATAAAGGCATTTAAACCGAGTAATAAGGCTTATCTAGGCATGAGTGACTATAAATGATCTTTTCTTGACAATGGATGGCTTTCGCTCCATATTTCCCGAGGCAAACAATCAATTACAATCTGTTTTAATCAAAAAATGTAAAAACAATTCAAAATAAACTCAATAATGTGATTATAAAGGCATTTAAACTAAGTAATAAGGCTTTTCAAGGCATGAGTGACTGTAAATGATCTTTTCTTGACAATGGATCGCTTTCGCTCCATGTTTCCCGAGGCAAACAATCAATTAAAATCTGTTTTAATCAAAAAATGTAAAAACAATTCAAAATAAATTCAATATTGGGATTTAAAAAGCATTTAAACCGAGTAATAAGGCTTTTTTAGGCATAAGTGACTATAAATGATCTATTCTTGACAATGGATGGGTTTTGCTCCATTTTTACCGAGGGAAACAATCAATTACAATATGTTTTAATCAAAAAACGTAAAAAAAATTCAAAACAAATTCAATAATGGGATGATAAAGGCATTTAAACCGAGAAATAAGGCTTTTCTAAGCATGAGTGACTATAAATGATCTTTTCTTGAAAATGGATGGCTTTCGCTCCATGTTTCCCGAGGCAAACAATCAATTACAATCTGTTTTAATCAAAAAATGTAAAAACAATTCAAAATAAATTCAATAATGGGATCATAAAGGCATTTAAACCGAGTAATAAGGCTTATCTAGGCATGAGTGACTATAAATGATCTTTTCTTGACAATGGATGGCTTTCGCTCCATATTTCCCGAGGCAAACAATCAACTACAATCTGTTTTAATCAAAAAATGTAAAAACAATTCAAAATAAACTCAATAATGGGATTATAAAGGCATTTAAACTAAGTAATAAGGCTTTTCTAGGCATGAGTGACTGTAAATGATCTTTTCTTGACAATGGATGGCTTTCGCTCCATGTTTCCCGAGGCAAACAGTCAATTACAATCTGTTTTAATCAAAAAATGTAAAAACAATTCAAAATAAATTCAATAATGGGATTATAAAGGCATTTAAACTAAGTAATAAGGCTTTTCGAGGCATGAGTGACTATAAATGATCTTTTCTTGACAATGGATGGCTTTCGCTCCATGTTTCCCGAGGCAAACAATCAATTAAGATCTGTTTTAATCAAAAAATGTAAAAACAATTCAAAATAAATTCAATAATGGGATTATAAAAGCATTTAAACCGAGTAATAAGGCTTTTGTAGGCATAAGTGACTATAAATGATCTATTCTTGACAATGGATGGGTTTTGCTCCATGTTTACCGAGGGAAACAATCAATTACAATATGTTTTAATCAAAAAATGTAAAAAAAATTCAAAATAAATTCAATATTGAGATTATAAAGGCATTTAAACCGAGTAATAAGGCTTATCTAGGCATGAGTGACTATAAATGATATTTTCTTGACAATGGATGGCTTTCGCTCCATATTTCCCGAGGCAAACAATCAATTACAATCTGTTTTAATCAAAAAATGTAAAAACAATTCAAAATAAACTCAATAATGGGATTATAAAGGCATTTAAACTAAGTAATAAGGCTTTTCTAGGCATGAGTGACTGTAAATGATCTTTTCTTGACAATGGATGGCTTTCGCTCCATGTTTCCCGAGGCAAACAATCAATTACAATATGTTTTAATCAAAAAATGTAAAAACAATTCAAAATAAATTCAATAATTGGATTTAAAAAGCATTTAAACCGAGTAATAAGGCTTTTTTAGGCATAAGTGACTATAAATGATCTATTATTGACAATGGATGGGTTTTGCTCCATGTTTCCCGAGGCAAACAAACAATTACAATATGTTTTAATCAAAAAATGTAAAAAAAATTCAAAATAAATTCAATAATGGGATTATAAAGGCATTTAAACCGAGAAATAAGGCTTTTCTAGGCATGAGTGACTATAAATGATCTTTTCTTGAAAATGGATGGCTTTCGCTCCATGTTTCCCGAGGCAAACAATCAATTACAATCTGTTTTAATCAAAAAATGTAAAAACAATTTAAAATAAATTCAATAATGGGATTATAAAGGCATTTAAACCGAGTAATAAGGCTTATCTAGGCATGAGTGACTATAAATGATCTTTTCTTGACAATGGATGGCTTTCGCTCCATATTTCCCGAGGAAAACAATCAATTACAATCTGTTTTAATCAAAAAATGTAAAAACAATTCAAAATAAACTCAATAATGGGATTATAAAGGCATTGAAACTAAGTAATAAGGCTTTTCTAGGCATGAGTGACTGTAAATGATCTTTTCTTGACAAGGGATTGCTTTCGCTCCATGTTTCCCGAGGCAAACAATCAATTACAATCTGTTTTAATCAAAAAATGTAAAAACAATTCAAAATAAATTCAATAATGGGATTATAAAGGCATTTAAACCGAGTAATAAGGCTTATCTAGGCATGAGTGACTATAAATGATCTTTTCTTGACAATGGATGGCTTTCGCTCCATATTTCCCGAGGCAAACAATCAATTACAATCTGTTTTAATCAAAAAATATAAAAACAATTCAAAATAAACTCAATAATGGGATTATAAAGGCATTTAAACTAAGTAATAAGGCTTTTCAAGGCATGAGTGACTGTAAATGATCTTTTCTTGACAATGGATGGCTTTTGCTCCATGTTTCTCGAGGCAAACAATCAATTACAATCTGTTTTAAGCAAAAAATGTAAAAACAATTCAAAATAAATTCAATAATGGGATTTAAAAAGCATTTAAACCGAGTAATAAGGCTTTTTTAGGCATAAGTGACTATAAATGATCTATTCTTGACAATGGATGGGTTTTGCTCCATGTTTACCGAGGGAAACAATCAATTACAATATGTTTTAATCAAAAAATGTAAAAAAAATTCAAAATAAATTCAATAATGGGATTATAAAGGCATTTAAACCGAGTAATAAGGCTTTTCTAGGCATGAGTGACTATAAATGATCTTTTCTTGACAATGGATGGCTTTCGCTCCATGTTTCCCAAGGGAAACAATCTGTTTTAATCAAAAAATTTAAAAACAATTCAAAATAAATTCAATAATGGGATTATAAAGGCATTTAAATCGAGTAATAAGGCTTATCTAGGCATGAGTGACTATAAATGATCTTTTCTTGACAATGGATGGCTTTCGCTCCATATTGCCCGAGGCAAACAATCAATTACAATCTGTTTTAATCAAAAAATGTAAAAACAATTCAAAATAAACTCAATAATGGGATTATAAAGGCATTTAAACTAAGTAATAAGGCTTTTCTAGGCATGAGTGACTGTAAATGATCTTTTCCTGACAGTCGATGGCTTTCGCTCCGTGTTTCCCGAGGCAAACAATCAATTACAATCTGTTTTAATCAAAAAATGTAAAAACAATTCAAAATAAATTCAATAATGGGATTTAAAAAGCATTTAAATCGAGTAATAAGGCTTTTTTAGGCATAAGTGACTATAAATGATCTATTCTTGACAATGGATGGGTTTTGCTCCATGTTTACCGAGGCAAACAATCAATTACAATATGTTTTAATCAAAAAATGTAAAAAAAATTCAAAATAAATTCAATAATGGGATTATAAAGGAATTTAAACCGAGTAATAAGGCTTTTCTAGGCATGAGTGGCTATAAATGATCTTTTCTTGACAATGGATGGCTTTCGCTCCATGTTTCCCACGGCAAACAATCAATTACAATCTGTTTTAATCAAAAAATATAAAAACAATTCAAAATAAATTCAATAATGGGATTATAAAGGGATTTAAACCGAGTAATAAGGCTTTGCTAGGCATAAGTGACTATAAATGAACTTTTCTTGACTATGGATGGCTTTCGCTCCATGTTTCCTGAGGTAAACAATAAATTACAATCTGTTTTAGTCAAAAAATGTATAAAAATTTCAAAATAAATTCAATAATGGGATTATAAAGGCATTTAAACCGAGTAATAAGGCTTTTCTAGGCAAGAGTGACTATATATGATCTTTTCTTGACAATGGATGGCTTTCGCTCCATGTTTCCCACGGTAAAAGATCAATTACAATCTCTTTTAAACAAAAAATATAAAAACAATTCAAAATAAATTCAATAATGGGATTATAAAGGCATTTAAACCGAGTAATAAGGCTTTTCTAGGCATGAGTGACTATAAATGATCTTTTCTTGACAATGGATGGCTTTCGCTCCATATTTCCCGAGCCAAACAATCAATTACAATCTGTTTTAATCAAAAATGTAAAAACAATTCAAAATAAATTCAATAATGGGATTATAAAGGCATTTAAACTAAGTAATAAGGCTTTTCTAGGCATGAGTGACTATAAATGATCTTTTCTTGACAATGGATGGTTTTCGCTCCATGTTTCCCGAGGCAAACAATCAAGTACAATCTATTTTAATCAAAAAATGTAAAAACAATTCAAAATAAATTCAATAATGGGATTATAAAGGCATTTAAACCGAGTAATAAGGCTTTTCTAGGCATGAGTGACTATAAATGATCTTTTCTTGACAATGGGTGGTTTTCGCTCCATGTTTCCCGAGGCAAATAATCAATTACAATCTGTTTTAATCAAAAAATGTAAAAACAATTCAAAATAAATTCAATAATGGGATTATAAAGGCATTTAAACCGAGTAATAAGGCTTTTCTAGGCATGAGTGACTATAAATGATCTTTTCTTGACAATGGATGGTTTTCGCTCCATGTTTCCCGAGGCAAACAATCAATTACAATCTGTTTTAATCAAAAAATTTAAAAACAATTCAAAATAAATTCAATAATGGGATTATAAAGGCATTTAAACCGAGTAATAAGGCTTTTGTAGGCATGAGTGACTATAAATGATCTTTTCTTGACAATGGATGGCTTTCGCTCCATATTTCCCGAGCCAAACAATCAATTACAATCTGTTTTAATCAAAAATGTAAAAACAATTGAAAATAAATTCAATAATGGGATTATAAAGGCATTTAAACTAAGTAATAAGGCTTTTCTAGGCATGAGTGACTATAAATGATCATTTCTTGACAATGGATGGCTTTCGCTCCATGTTTCCTGAGGCAAACAATCAATTACAATCTGTTTTAATCAAAAAATGTAAAAACAATTCAAAATAAATTCAATAATGGGATTATAAAGGCATTTAAACAGAGTAACAAGGCTTTTCTAGGCATGAGTGACTATAAATGATCTTTTCTTGACAATGGATGGCTTTCGCTCCATATTTCCCGAGCCAAACAATCAATTACAATCTGTTTTAATCAAAAATGTAAAAACAATTCAAAATAAATTCAATAATGGGATTATAAAGGCATTTAAACCGAGTAATAAGGCTTTTTTAGGCATAAGTGACTATAAATGATCTATTCTTGACAATGGATGGGTTTTGCTCCATATTTCCCGAGCCAAACAATCAATTACAATCTGTTTTAATCAAAAATGTAAAAACAATTCAAAATAAATTCAATAATGGGATTATAAAGGCATTTAAACTAAGTAATAAGGCTTTTCTAGGCATGAGTGACTATAAATGATCTTTTCTTGACAATGGATGGTTTTCGCTCCATGTTTCCCGAGGCAAACAATCAATTACAATCTATTTTAATCAAAAAATGTAAAAACAATTCAAAATAAATTCAATAATGGGATTATAAAGGCATTTAAACCGAGTAATAAGGCTTTTCTAGGCATGAGTGACTATAAATGATCTTTTCTTGACAATGGATGGTTTTCGCTCCATGTTTCCCGAGGCAAACAATCAATTACAATCTGTTTTAATCAAAAAATGTAAAAACAATTCAAAATAAATTCAATAATGGGATTATAAAGGCATTTAAACCGAGTAATAAGGCTTTTCTAGGCATGAGTGACTATAAATGATCTTTTCTTGACAATGGATGGTTTTCGCTCCATGTTTCCCGAGGCAAACAATCAATTACAATCTGTTTTAATCAAAAAATGTAAAAACAATTCAAAATAAATTCAATAATGGGATTATAAAGGCATTTAAACCGAGTAATAAGGCTTTTGTAGGCATGAGTGACTATAAATGATCTTTTCTTGACAATGGATGGCTTTCGCTCCATATTTCCCGAGCCAAACAATCAATTACAATCTGTTTTAATCAAAAATGTAAAAACAATTGAAAATAAATTCAATAATGGGATTATAAAGGCATTTAAACTAAGTAATAAGGCTTTTCTAGGCATGAGTGACTATAAATGATCTTTTCTTGACAATGGATGGCTTTCGCTCCATGTTTCCTGAGGCAAACAATCAATTACAATCTGTTTTAATCAAAAAATGTAAAAACAATTCAAAATAAATTCAATAATGGGATTATAAAGGCATTTAAACTAAGTAATAAGGCTTTTCTAGGCATGAGTGACTGTAAATGATCTTTTCTTGACAATGGATGGCTTTCGCTCCATGTTTCCCGAGGCAAACAATCAATTACAATATGTTTTAATCAAAAAATGTAAAAACAATTCAAAATAAATTCAATAATGGGATTATAAAGGCATTTAAACTAAGTAATAAGGCTTTTCGAGGCATGAGTGACTATAAATGATCTTTTCTTGACAATGGATGGCTTTCGCCCCATGTTTCCCGAGGCAAACAATCAATTAAGATCTGTTTTAATCAAAAAATGTAAAAACAATTCAAAATAAATTCAATAATGGGATTATAAAAGCATTTAAACCGAGTAATAAGGCTTTTGTAGGCATAAGTGACTATAAATGATCTATTCTTGACAATGGATGGGTTTTGCTCCATGTTTCCCGAGGCAAACAATCAATTACAATATGTTTTAATCAAAAAATTTAAAAAAAATTCAAAATAAATTCAATATTGAGATTATAAAGGCATTTAAACCGAGTAATAAGGCTTATCTAGGCATGAGTGACTATAAATGATATTTTCTTGACAATGGATGGCTTTCGCTCCATATTTCCCGAGGCAAACAATCAATTACAATCTGTTTTAATTAAAAAATGTAAAAACAATTCAAAATAAACTCAATAATGGGATTATAAAGGCATTTAAACTAAGTAATAAGGCTTTTCTAGGCATGAGTGACTGTAAATGATCTTTTCTTGACAATGGATGGCTTTCGCTCCATGTTTCCCGAGGCAAACAATCAATTACAATATGTTTTAATCAAAAAATGTAAAAACAATTCAAAATAAATTCAATAATTGGATTTAAAAAGCATTTAAACCGAGTAATAAGGCTTTTTTAGGCATAAGTGACTATAAATGATCTATTATTGAAAATGGATGGGTTTTGCTCCATGTTTCCCGAGACAAACAAACAATTACAATATGTTTTAATCAAAAAATGTAAAAAAAATTCAAAATAAATTCAATAATGGGATTATAAAGGCATTTAAACCGAGAAATAAGGCTTTTCTAGGCATGAGTGACTATAAATGATCTTTTCTTGAAAATGGATGGCTTTCGCTCCATGTTTCCCGAGGCAAACAATCAATTACAATCTGTTTTAATCAAAAAATGTAAAAACAATTTAAAATAAATTCAATAATGGGATTATAAAGGCATTTAAACCGAGTAATAAGGCTTATCTAGGCATGAGTGACTATAAATGATCTTTTCTTGACAATGGATGTCTTTCGCTCCATATTTCCCGAGGAAAACAATCAATTACAATCTGTTTTAATCAAAAAATGTAAAAACAATTCAAAATAAACTCAATAATGGGATTATAAAGGCATTGAAACTAAGTAATAAGGCTTTTCTAGGCATGAGTGACTGTAAATGATCTTTTCTTGACAAGGGATGGCTTTCGCTCCATGTTTCCCGAGGCAAACAATCAATTACAATCTGTTTTAATCAAAAAATGTAAAAACAATTCAAAATAAATTCAATAATGGGATTATAAAGGCATTTAAACCGAGTAATAAGGCTTATCTAGGCATGAGTGACTATAAATGATCTTTTCTTGACAATGGATGGCTTTCGCTCCATATTTCCCGAGGCAAACAATCAATTACAATCTGTTTTAATCAAAAAATGTAAAAACAATTCAAAATAAACTCAATAATGGGATTATAAAGGCATTTAAACTAAGTAATAAGGCTTTTCAAGGCATGAGTGACTGTAAATGATCTTTTCTTGACAATGGATGGCTTTCGCTCCATGTTTCCCGAGGCAAACAATCATTTACAATCTGTTTTAATCAAAAAATGTAAAAACAATTCAAAATAAATTCAATAATGGGATTTAAAAAGCATTTAAACCGAGTAATAAGGCTTTTTTAGGCATAAGTGACTATAAATGATCTATTCTTGACAATGGATGGGTTTTGCTCCATGTTTACCGAGGGAAACAATCAATTACAATATGTTTTAATCAAAAAATGTAAAAAAAATTCAAAATAAATTCAATAATGGGATTATAAAGGCATTTAAACCGAGTAATAAGGCTTTTCTAGGCATGAGTGACTATAAATGATCTTTTCTTGACAATGGATGGCTTTCGCTCCATGTTTCCCAAGGGAAACAATCTGTTTTAATCAAAAAATTTAAAAACAATTCAAAATAAATTCAATAATGGGATTATAAAGGCATTTAAATCGAGTAATAAGGCTTATCTAGGCATGAGTGACTATAAATGATCTTTTCTTGACAATGGATGGCTTTCGCTCCATATTGCCCGAGGCAAACAATCAATTACAATCTGTTTTAATCAAAAAATGTAAAAACAATTCAAAATAAACTCAATAATGGGATTATAAAGGCATTTAAACTAAGTAATAAGGCTTTTCTAGGCATGAGTGACTGTAAATGATCTTTTCCTGACAGTCGATGGCTTTCGCTCCGTGTTTCCCGAGGCAAACAATCAATTACAATCTGTTTTAATCAAAAAATGTAAAAACAATTCAAAATAAATTCAATAATGGGATTTAAAAAGCATTTAAATCGAGTAATAAGGCTTTTTTAGGCATAAGTGACTATAAATGATCTATTCTTGACAATGGATGGGTTTTGCTCCATGTTTACCGAGGCAAACAATCAATTACAATATGTTTTAATCAAAAAATGTAAAAAAAATTCAAAATAAATTCAATAATGGGATTATAAAGGCATTTAAACCGAGTAATAAGGCTTTTCTAGGCATAAGTGACTATAAATGATCTATTATTGACAATGGATGGGTTTTGCTCCATGTTTCCCGAGACAAACAAACAATTACAATATGTTTTAATCAAAAAATGTAAAAAAAATTCAAAATAAATTCAATAATGGGATTATAAAGGCATTTAAACCGAGAAATAAGGCTTTTCTAGGCATGAGTGACTATAAATGATCTTTTCTTGAAAATGGATGGCTTTCGCTCCATGTTTCCCGAGGCAAACAATCAATTACAATCTGTTTTAATCAAAAAATGTAAAAACAATTTAAAATAAATTCAATAATGGGATTATAAAGGCATTTAAACCGAGTAATAAGGCTTATCTAGGCATGAGTGACTATAAATGATCTTTTCTTGACAATGGATGTCTTTCGCTCCATATTTCCCGAGGAAAACAATCAATTACAATCTGTTTTAATCAAAAAATGTAAAAACAATTCAAAATAAACTCAATAATGGGATTATAAAGGCATTGAAACTAAGTAATAAGGCTTTTCTAGGCATGAGTGACTGTAAATGATCTTTTCTTGACAAGGGATGGCTTTCGCTCCATGTTTCCCGAGGCAAACAATCAATTACAATCTGTTTTAATCAAAAAATGTAAAAACAATTCAAAATAAATTCAATAATGGGATTATAAAGGCATTTAAACCGACTAATAAGGCTTATCTAGGCATGAGTGACTATAAATGATCTTTTCTTGACAATGGATGGCTTTCGCTCCATATTTCCCGAGGCAAACAATCAATTACAATCTGTTTTAATCAAAAAATGTAAAAACAATTCAAAATAAACTCAATAATGGGATTATAAAGGCATTTAAACTAAGTAATAAGGCTTTTCAAGGCATGAGTGACTGTAAATGATCTTTTCTTGACAATGGATGGCTTTCGCTCCATGTTTCCCGAGGCAAACAATCAATTACAATCTGTTTTAATCAAAAAATGTAAAAACAATTCAAAATAAATTCAATAATGGGATTTAAAAAGCATTTAAACCGAGTAATAAGGCTTTTTTAGGCATAAGTGACTATAAATGATCTATTCTTGACAATGGATGGGTTTTGCTCCATGTTTACCGAGGGAAACAATCAATTACAATATGTTTTAATCAAAAAATGTAAAAAAAATTCAAAATAAATTCAATAATGGGATTATAAAGGCATTTGAACCGAGTAATAAGGCTTTTCTAGGCATGAGTGACTATAAATGATCTTTTCTTGACAATGGATGGCTTTCGCTCCATGTTTCCCAAGGGAAACAATCTGTTTTAATCAAAAAATTTAAAAACAATTCAAAATAAATTCAATAATGGGATTATAAAGGCATTTAAATCGAGTAATAAGGCTTATCTAGGCATGAGTGACTATAAATGATCTTTTCTTGACAATGGATGGCTTTCGCTCCATATTGCCCGAGGCAAACAATCAATTACAATCTGTTTTAATCAAAAAATGTAAAAACAATTCAAAATAAACTCAATAATGGGATTATAAAGGCATTTAAACTAAGTAATAAGGCTTTTCTAGGCATGAGTGACTGTAAATGATCTTTTCCTGACAGTCGATGGCTTTCGCTCCGTGTTTCCCGAGGCAAACAATCAATTACAATCTGTTTTAATCAAAAAATGTAAAAACAATTCAAAATAAATTCAATAATGGGATTTAAAAAGCATTTAAATCGAGTAATAAGGCTTTTTTAGGCATAAGTGACTATAAATGATCTATTCTTGACAATGGATGGGTTTTGCTCCATGTTTACCGAGGCAAACAATCAATTACAATATGTTTTAATCAAAAAATGTAAAAAAAATTCAAAATAAATTCAATAATGGGATTATAAAGGCATTTAAACCGAGTAATAAGGCTTTTCTAGGCATGAGTGGCTATAAATGATCTTTTCTTGACAATGGATGGCTTTCGCTCCATGTTTCCCACGGCAAACAATCAATTACAATCTGTTTTAATCAAAAAATATAAAAACAATTCAAAATAAATTCAATAATGGGATTATAAAGGGATTTAAACGGAGTAATAAGGCTTTGCTAGGCATAAGTGACTATAAATGAACTTTTCTTGACTATGGATGGCTTTCGCTCCATGTTTCCTGAGGTAAACAATAAATTACAATCTGTTTTAGTCAAAAAATGTATAAAAATTTCAAAATAAATTCAATAATGGGATTATAAAGGCATTTAAACCGAGTAATAAGGCTTTTCTAGGCAAGAGTGACTATATATGATCTTTTCTTGACAATGGATGGCTTTCGCTCCATGTTTCCCACGGTAAAAGATCAATTACAATCTCTTTTAATCAAAAAATATAAAAACAATTCAAAATAAATTCAATAATGGGATTATAAAGGCATTTAAACCGAGTAATAAGGCTTTTCTAGGCATGAGTGACTATAAATGATCTTTTCTTGACAATGGATGGCTTTCGCTCCATATTTCCCGAGCCAAACAATCAATTACAATCTGTTTTAATCAAAAATGTAAAAACAATTCAAAATAAATTCAATAATGGGATTATAAAGGCATTTAAACTAAGTAATAAGGCTTTTCTAGGCATGAGTGACTATAAATGATCTTTTCTTGACAATGGATGGTTTTCGCTCCATGTTTCCCGAGGCAAACAATCAATTACAATCTATTTTAATCAAAAAATGTAAAAACAATTCAAAATAAATTCAATAATGGGATTATAAAGGCATTTAAACCGAGTAATAAGGCTTTTCTAGGCATGAGTGACTATAAATGATCTTTTCTTGACAATGGATGGTTTTCGCTCCATGTTTCCCGAGGCAAACAATCAATTACAATCTGTTTTAATCAAAAAATGTAAAAACAATTCAAAATAAATTCAATAATGGGATTATAAAGGCATTTAAACCGAGTAATAAGGCTTTTCTAGGCATGAGTGACTATAAATGATCTTTTCTTGACAATGGATGGCTTTCGCTCCATATTTCCCGAGCCAAACAATCAATTACAATCTGTTTTAATCAAAAATGTAAAAACAATTGAAAATAAATTCAATAATGGGATTATAAAGGCATTTAAACTAAGTAATAAGGCTTTTCTAGGCATGAGTGACTATAAATGATCTTTTCTTGACAATGGATGGTTTTCGCTCCATGTTTCCCGAGGCAAACAATCAATTACAATCTGTTTTAATCAAAAAATGTAAAAACAATTCAAAATAAATTCAATAATGGGATTATAAAGGCATTTAAACCGAGTAATAAGGCTTTTGTAGGCATGAGTGACTATAAATGATCTTTTCTTGACAATGGATGGCTTTCGCTCCATATTTCCCGAGCCAAACAATCAATTACAATCTGTTTTAATCAAAAATGTAAAAACAATTGAAAATAAATTCAATAATGGGATTATAAAGGCATTTAAACTAAGTAATAAGGCTTTTCTAGGCATGAGTGACTATAAATGATCTTTTCTTGACAATGGATGGCTTTCGCTCCATGTTTCCTGAGGCAAACAATCAATTACAATCTGTTTTAATCAAAAAATGTAAAAATAATTCAAAATAAATTCAATAATGGGATTATAAAGGCATTTAAACAGAGTAACAAGGCTTTTCTAGGCATGAGTGACTATAAATGATCTTTTCTTGACAATGGATGGCTTTCGCTCCATATTTCCCGAGCCAAACAATCAATTACAATCTGTTTTAATCAAAAAATGTAAAAAAAATTCAAAATAAATTCAATAATGGGATTATAAAGGCATTTAAACCGAGTAATAAGGCTTTTCTAGGCATGAGTGACTATAAATGATCTTTTCTTGACAATGGATGGCTTTCGCTCCATCTTTCCCACGGCAAACAATCAATTACAATCTGTTTTAATCAAAAAATGTAAAAACAATTCAAAATAAATTCAATAATGGGATTTAAAAAGCATTTAAACCGAGTAATAAGGCTTTTTTAGGCATAAGTGACTATAAATGATCTATTCTTGACAAAGGATGGGTTTTGCTCCATGTTTACCGAGGGAAACAATCAATTACAATATGTTTTAATCAAAAAATGTAAAAAAAATTCAAAACAAATTCAATAATGGGATGATAAAGGCATTTAAACCGAGAAATAAGGCTTTTCTAGGCATGAGTGACTATAAATGATCTTTTCTTGAAAATGGATGGCTTTCGCTCCATGTTTCCCGAGGCAAACAATCAATTACAATCTGTTTTAATCAAAAAATGTAAAAACAATTCAAAATAAATTCAATAATGGGATTATAAAGGCATTTAAACTAAGTAATAAGGCTTTTCGAGGCATGAGTGACTATAAATGATCTTTTCTTGACAATGGATGGCTTTCGCTCCATGTTTCCCGAGGCAAACAATCAATTAAGATCTGTTTTAATCAAAAAATGTAAAAACAATTCAAAATAAATTCAATAATGGGATTATAAAAGCATTTAAACCGAGTAATAAGGCTTTTGTAGGCATAAGTGACTATAAATGATCTATTCTTGACAATGGATGGGTTTTGCTCCATGTTTCCCGAGGCAAACAATCAATTACAATATGTTTTAGTCAAAAAATGTAAAAAAAATTCAAAATAAATTCAATATTGAGATTATAAAGGCATTTAAACCGAGTAATAAGGCTTATCTAGGCATGAGTGACTATAAATGATATTTTCTTGACAATGGATGGCTTTCGCTCCATATTTCCCGAGGCAAACAATCAATTACAATCTGTTTTAATCAAAAAATGTAAAAACAATTCAAAATAAACTCAATAATGGGATTATAAAGGCATTTAAACTAAGTAATAAGGCTTTTCTAGGCATGAGTGACTGTAAATGATCTTTTCTTGACAATGGATGGCTTTTGCTCCATGTTTCCCGAGGCAAACAATCAATTACAATCTGTTTTAATCAAAAAATGTAAAAACAATTCAAAATAAATTCAATAATTGGATTTAAAAAGCATTTAAACCGAGTAATAAGGCTTTTTTAGGCATAAGTGACTATAAATGATCTATTATTGACAATGGATGGGTTTTGCTCCATGTTTCCCGAGGCAAACAATCAATTACAATATGTTTTAATCAAAAAATGTAAAAAAAATTCAAAATAAATTCAATAATGGGATTATAAAGGCATTTAAACCGAGTAATAAGGCTTTTCTAGGCATAAGTGACTATAAATGATCTATTCTTGACAATGGATGGGTTTTGCTCCATGTTTACCGAGGCAAACAATCAATTACAATATGTTTTAATCAAAAAATGTAAAAAAAATTCAAAATAAATTCAATAATGGGATTATAAAGGCATTTAAACCGAGTAATAAGGCTTTTCTAGGCATAAGTGACTATAAATGATCTATTATTGACAATGGATGGGTTTTGCTCCATGTTTCCCGAGACAAACAAACAATTACAATATGTTTTAATCAAAAAATGTAAAAAAAATTCAAAATAAATTCAATAATGGGATTATAAAGGCATTTAAACCGAGAAATAAGGCTTTTCTAGGCATGAGTGACTATAAATGATCTTTTCTTGAAAATGGATGGCTTTCGCTCCATGTTTCCCGAGGCAAACAATCAATTACAATCTGTTTTAATCAAAAAATGTAAAAACAATTTAAAATAAATTCAATAATGGGATTATAAAGGCATTTAAACCGAGTAATAAGGCTTATCTAGGCATGAGTGACTATAAATGATCTTTTCTTGACAATGGATGTCTTTCGCTCCATATTTCCCGAGGAAAACAATCAATTACAATCTGTTTTAATCAAAAAATGTAAAAACAATTCAAAATAAACTCAATAATGGGATTATAAAGGCATTGAAACTAAGTAATAAGGCTTTTCTAGGCATGAGTGACTGTAAATGATCTTTTCTTGACAAGGGATGGCTTTCGCTCCATGTTTCCCGAGGCAAACAATCAATTACAATCTGTTTTAATCAAAAAATGTAAAAACAATTCAAAATAAATTCAATAATGGGATTATAAAGGCATTTAAACCGAGTAATAAGGCTTATCTAGGCATGAGTGACTATAAATGATCTTTTCTTGACAATGGATGGCTTTCGCTCCATATTTCCCGAGGCAAACAATCAATTACAATCTGTTTTAATCAAAAAATGTAAAAACAATTCAAAATAAACTCAATAATGGGATTATAAAGGCATTTAAACTAAGTAATAAGGCTTTTCAAGGCATGAGTGACTGTAAATGATCTTTTCTTGACAATGGATGGCTTTCGCTCCATGTTTCCCGAGGCAAACAATCAATTACAATCTGTTTTAATCAAAAAATGTAAAAACAATTCAAAATAAATTCAATAATGGGATTTAAAAAGCATTTAAACCGAGTAATAAGGCTTTTTTAGGCATAAGTGACTATAAATGATCTATTCTTGACAATGGATGGGTTTTGCTCCATGTTTACCGAGGGAAACAATCAATTACAATATGTTTTAATCAAAAAATGTAAAAAAAATTCAAAATAAATTCAATAATGGGATTATAAAGGCATTTAAACCGAGTAATAAGGCTTTTCTAGGCATGAGTGACTATAAATGATCTTTTCTTGACAATGGATGGCTTTCGCTCCATGTTTCCCAAGGGAAACAATCTGTTTTAATCAAAAAATTTAAAAACAATTCAAAATAAATTCAATAATAGGATTATAAAGGCATTTAAATCGAGTAATAAGGCTTATCTAGGCATGAGTGACTATAAATGATCTTTTCTTGACAATGGATGGCTTTCGCTCCATATTGCCCGAGGCAAACAATCAATTACAATCTGTTTTAATCAAAAAATGTAAAAACAATTCAAAATAAACTCAATAATGGGATTATAAAGGCATTTAAACTAAGTAATAAGGCTTTTCTAGGCATGAGTGACTGTAAATGATCTTTTCCTGACAGTCAATGGCTTTCGCTCCGTGTTTCCCGAGGCAAACAATCAATTACAATCTGTTTTAATCAAAAAATGTAAAAACAATTCAAAATAAATTCAATAATGGGATTTAAAAAGCATTTAAATCGAGTAATAAGGCTTTTTTAGGCATAAGTGACTATAAATGGTCTATTCTTGACAATGGATGGGTTTTGCTCCATGTTTACCGAGGCAAACAATCAATTACAATATGTTTTAATCAAAAAATGTAAAAAAAATTCAAAATAAATTCAATAATGGGATTATAAAGGCATTTAAACCGAGTAATAAGGCTTTTCTAGGCATAAGTGACTATAAATGATCTATTATTGACAATGGATGGGTTTTGCTCCATGTTTCCCGAGACAAACAAACAATTACAATATGTTTTAATCAAAAAATGTAAAAAAAATTCAAAATAAATTCAATAATGGGATTATAAAGGCATTTAAACCGAGAAATAAGGCTTTTCTAGGCATGAGTGACTATAAATGATCTTTTCTTGAAAATGGATGGCTTTCGCTCCATGTTTCCCGAGGCAAACAATCAATTACAATCTGTTTTAATCAAAAAATGTAAAAACAATTTAAAATAAATTCAATAATGGGATTATAAAGGCATTTAAACCGAGTAATAAGGCTTATCTAGGCATGAGTGACTATAAATGATCTTTTCTTGACAATGGATGTCTTTCGCTCCATATTTCCCGAGGAAAACAATCAATTACAATCTGTTTTAATCAAAAAATGTAAAAACAATTCAAAATAAACTCAATAATGGGATTATAAAGGCATTGAAACTAAGTAATAAGGCTTTTCTAGGCATGAGTGACTGTAAATGATCTTTTCTTGACAAGGGATGGCTTTCGCTCCATGTTTCCCGAGGCAAACAATCAATTACAATCTGTTTTAATCAAAAAATGTAAAAACAATTCAAAATAAATTCAATAATGGGATTATAAAGGCATTTAAACCGAGTAATAAGGCTTATCTAGGCATGAGTGACTATAAATGATCTTTTCTTGACAATGGATGGCTTTCGCTCCATATTTCCCGAGGCAAACAATCAATTACAATCTGTTTTAATCAAAAAATGTAAAAACAATTCAAAATAAACTCAATAATGGGATTATAAAGGCATTTAAACTAAGTAATAAGGCTTTTCAAGGCATGAGTGACTGTAAATGATCTTTTCTTGACAATGGATGGCTTTCGCCCCATGTTTCCCGAGGCAAACAATCAATTACAATCTGTTTTAATCAAAAAATGTAAAAACAATTCAAAATAAATTCAATAATGGGATTTAAAAAGCATTTAAACCGAGTAATAAGGCTTTTTTAGGCATAAGTGACTATAAATGATCTATTCTTGACAATGGATGGGTTTTGCTCCATGTTTACCGAGGGAAACAATCAATTACAATATGTTTTAATCAAAAAATGTAAAAAAAATTCAAAATAAATTCAATAATGGGATTATAAAGGCATTTAAACCGAGTAATAAGGCTTTTCTAGGCATGAGTGACTATAAATGATCTTTTCTTGACAATGGATGGCTTTCGCTCCATGTTTCCCAAGGGAAACAATCTGTTTTAATCAAAAAATTTAAAAACAATTCAAAATAAATTCAATAATGGGATTATAAAGGCATTTAAATCGAGTAATAAGGCTTATCTAGGCATGAGTGACTATAAATGATCTTTTCTTGACAATGGATGGCTTTCGCTCCATATTGCCCGAGGCAAACAATCAATTACAATCTGTTTTAATCAAAAAATGTAAAAACAATTCAAAATAAACTCAATAATGGGATTATAAAGGCATTTAAACTAAGTAATAAGGCTTTTCTAGGCATGAGTGACTGTAAATGATCTTTTCCTGACAGTCGATGGCTTTCGCTCCGTGTTTCCCGAGGCAAACAATCAATTACAATCTGTTTTAATCAAAAAATGTAAAAACAATTCAAAATAAATTCAATAATGGGATTTAAAAAGCATTTAAATCGAGTAATAAGGCTTTTTTAGGCATAAGTGACTATAAATGATCTATTCTTGACAATGGATGGGTTTTGCTCCATGTTTACCGAGGCAAACAATCAATTACAATATGTTTTAATCAAAAAATGTAAAAAAAATTCAAAATAAATTCAATAATGGGATTATAAAGGCATTTAAACCGAGTAATAAGGCTTTTCTAGGCATGAGTGGCTATAAATGATCTTTTCTTGACAATGGATGGCTTTCGCTCCATGTTTCCCACGGCAAACAATCAATTACAATCTGTTTTAATCAAAAAATATAAAAACAATTCAAAATAAATTCAATAATGGGATTATAAAGGGATTTAAACGGAGTAATAAGGCTTTGCTAGGCATAAGTGACTATAAATGAACTTTTCTTGACTATGGATGGCTTTCGCTCCATGTTTCCTGAGGTAAACAATAAATTACAATCTGTTTTAGTCAAAAAATGTATAAAAATTTCAAAATAAATTCAATAATGGGATTATAAAGGCATTTAAACCGAGTAATAAGGCTTTTCTAGGCATGAGTGACTATAAATGATCTTTTCTTGACAATGGATGGCTTTCGCTCCATATTTCCCGAGCCAAACAATCAATTACAATCTGTTTTAATCAAAAATGTAAAAACAATTGAAAATAAATTCAATAATGGGATTATAAAGGCATTTAAACTAAGTAATAAGGCTTTTCTAGGCATGAGTGACTATAAATGATCTTTTCTTGACAATGGATGGTTTTCGCTCCATGTTTCCCGAGGCAAACAATCAATTACAATCTGTTTTAATCAAAAAATGTAAAAACAATTCAAAATAAATTCAATAATGGGATTATAAAGGCATTTAAACCGAGTAATAAGGCTTTTGTAGGCATGAGTGACTATAAATGATCTTTTCTTGACAATGGATGGCTTTCGCTCCATATTTCCCGAGCCAAACAATCAATTACAATCTGTTTTAATCAAAAATGTAAAAACAATTGAAAATAAATTCAATAATGGGATTATAAAGGCATTTAAACTAAGTAATAAGGCTTTTCTAGGCATGAGTGACTATAAATGATCTTTTCTTGACAATGGATGGCTTTCGCTCCATGTTTCCTGAGGCAAACAATCAATTACAATCTGTTTTAATCAAAAAATGTAAAAACAATTCAAAATAAATTCAATAATGGGATTATAAAGGCATTTAAACAGAGTAACAAGGCTTTTCTAGGCATGAGTGACTATAAATGATCTTTTCTTGACAATGGATGGCTTTCGCTCCATATTTCCCGAGCCAAACAATCAATTACAATCTGTTTTAATCAAAAAATGTAAAAAAAATTCAAAATAAATTCAATAATGGGATTATAAAGGCATTTAAACCGAGTAATAAGGCTTTTCTAGGCATGAGTGACTATAAATGATCTTTTCTTGACAATGGATGGCTTTCGCTCCATCTTTCCCACGACAAACAATCAATTACAATCTGTTTTAATCAAAAAATGTAAAAACAATTCAAAATAAATTCAATAATGGGATTTAAAAAGCATTTAAACCGAGTAATAAGGCTTTTTTAGGCATAAGTGACTATAAATGATCTATTCTTGACAAAGGATGGGTTTTGCTCCATGTTTACCGAGGGAAACAATCAATTACAATATGTTTTAATCAAAAAATGTAAAAAAAATTCAAAACAAATTCAATAATGGGATGATAAAGGCATTTAAACCGAGAAATAAGGCTTTTCTAGGCATGAGTGACTATAAATGATCTTTTCTTGAAAATGGATGGCTTTCGCTCCATGTTTCCCGAGGCAAACAATCAATTACAATCTGTTTTAATCAAAAAATGTAAAAACAATTCAAAATAAATTCAATAATGGGATTATAAAGGCATTTAAACTAAGTAATAAGGCTTTTCGAGGCATGAGTGACTATAAATGATCTTTTCTTGACAATGGATGGCTTTCGCTCCATGTTTCCTGAGGCAAACAATCAATTAAGATCTGTTTTAATCAAAAAATGTAAAAACAATTCAAAATAAATTCAATAATGGGATTATAAAAGCATTTAAACCGAGTAATAAGGCTTTTGTAGGCATAAGTGACTATAAATGATCTATTCTTGACAATGGATGGGTTTTGCTCCATGTTTCCCGAGGCAAACAATCAATTACAATATGTTTTAGTCAAAAAATGTAAAAAAAATTCAAAATAAATTCAATATTGAGATTATAAAGGCATTTAAACCGAGTAATAAGGCTTATCTAGGCATGAGTGACTATAAATGATATTTTCTTGACAATGGATGGCTTTCGCTCCATATTTCCCGAGGCAAACAATCAATTACAATCTGTTTTAATCAAAAAATGTAAAAACAATTCAAAATAAACTCAATAATGGGATTATAAAGGCATTTAAACTAAGTAATAAGGCTTTTCTAGGCATGAGTGACTGTAAATGATCTTTTCTTGACAATGGATGGCTTTCGCTCCATGTTTCCCGAGGCAAACAATCAATTACAATCTGTTTTAATCAAAAAATGTAAAAACAATTCAAAATAAATTCAATAATTGGATTTAAAAAGCATTTAAACCGAGTAATAAGGCTTTTTTAGGCATAAGTGACTATAAATGATCTATTATTGACAATGGATGGGTTTTGCTCCATGTTTCCCGAGGCAAACAAACAATTACAATATGTTTTAATCAAAAAATGTAAAAAAAATTCAAAATAAATTCAATAATGGGATTATAAAGGCATTTAAACCGAGAAATAAGGCTTTTCTAGGCATGAGTGACTATAAATGATCTTTTCTTGAAAATGGATGGCTTTCGCTCCATGTTTCCCGAGGCAAACAATCAATTACAATCTGTTTTAATCAAAAAATGTAAAAACAATTTAAAATAAATTCAATAATGGGATTATAAAGGCATTTAAACCGAGTAATAAGGCTTATCTAGGCATGAGTGACTATAAATGATCTTTTCTTGACAATGGATGGCTTTCGCTCCATATTTCCCGAGGAAAACAATCAATTACAATCTGTTTTAATCAAAAAATGTAAAAACAATTCAAAATAAACTCAATAATGGGATTATAAAGGCATTGAAACTAAGTAATAAGGCTTTTCTAGGCATGAGTGACTGTAAATGATCTTTTCTTGACAAGGGATGGCTTTCGCTCCATGTTTCCCGAGGCAAACAATCAATTACAATCTGTTTTAATCAAAAAATGTAAAAACAATTCAAAATAAATTCAATAATGGGATTATAAAGGCATTTAAACCGAGTAATAAGGCTTATCTAGGCATGAGTGACTATAAATGATCTTTTCTTGACAATGGATGGCTTTCGCTCCATATTTCCCGAGGCAAACAATCAATTACAATCTGTTTTAATCAAAAAATGTAAAAACAATTCAAAATAAACTCAATAATGGGATTATAAAGGCATTTAAACTAAGTAATAAGGCTTTTCAAGGCATGAGTGACTGTAAATGATCTTTTCTTGACAATGGATGGCTTTCGCTCCATGTTTCCCGAGGCAAACAATCAATTACAATCTGTTTTAATCAAAAAATGTAAAAACAATTCAAAATAAATTCAATAATGGGATTTAAAAAGCATTTAAACCGAGTAATAAGGCTTTTTTAGGCATAAGTGACTATAAATGATCTATTCTTGACAATGGATGGGTTTTGCTCCATGTTTACCAAGGGAAACAATCAATTACAATATGTTTTAATCAAAAAATGTAAAAAAAATTCAAAATAAATTCAATAATGGGATTATAAAGGCATTTAAACCGAGTAATAAGGCTTTTCTAGGCATGAGTGACTATAAATGATCTTTTCTTGACAATGGATGGCTTTCGCTCCATGTTTCCCAAGGGAAACAATCTGTTTTAATCAAAAAATTTAAAAACAATTCAAAATAAATTCAATAATGGGATTATAAAGGCATTTAAATCGAGTAATAAGGCTTATCTAGGCATGAGTGACTATAAATGATCTTTTCTTGACAATGGATGGCTTTCGCTCCATATTGCCCGAGGCAAACAATCAATTACAATCTGTTTTAATCAAAAAATGTAAAAACAATTCAAAATAAACTCAATAATGGGATTATAAAGGCATTTAAACTAAGTAATAAGGCTTTTCTAGGCATGAGTGACTGTAAATGATCTTTTCCTGACAGTCGATGGCTTTCGCTCCATGTTTCCCGAGGCAAACAATCAATTACAATCTGTTTTAATCAAAAAATGTAAAAACAATTCAAAATAAATTCAATAATGGGATCATAAAGGCATTTAAACCGAGAAATAAGGCTTATCTAGGCATGAGTGACTATAAATGATCTTTTCTTGACAATGGATGGCTTTCGCTCCATATTTCCCGAGGAAAACAATCAATTACAATCTGTTGTAAACAAAAAATGTAGAAACAATTCAAAATAAACTCAATAATGGGATTATAAAGGCATTTAAACTAAGTAATAAGGCTTTTCTAGGCATGAGTGACTGTAAATGATCTTTTCTTGACAATGGATGGCTTTCGCTCCATGTTTCCCGAGGCAAACAATCAATTACAATCTGTTTTAATCAAAAAATGTAAAAACAATTCAAAATAAATTCAATAATGGGATTATAAAGGCATTTAAACTAAGTAATAAGGCTTTTCTAGGCATGAGTGACTATAAATGATCTTTTCTTGACAATGGATGGCTTTCGCTCCATATTTCCCGAGGCAAACAATCAATTACAATCTGTTTCAATCAAAAAATGTAAAAACAATTCAAAATAAACTCAATAATGTGATTATAAAGGCATTTAAACTAAGTAATAAGGATTTTCAAGGCATGAGTGACTGTAAATGATCTTTTCTTGACAATGGATGGCTTTCGCTCCATGTTTCCCGAGGCAAACAATCAATTACAATCTGTTTTAATCAAAAAATGTAAAAACAATTCAAAATAAATTCAATAATGGGATTTAAAAAGCATTTAAACCGAGTAATAAGGCTTTTTTAGGCATAAGTGACTATAAATGATCTATTCTTGACAATGGATGGGTTTTGCTCCATGTTTACCGAGGGAAACAATCAATTACAATATGTTTTAATCAAAAAATGTAAAAAAAATTCAAAATAAATTCAATAATGGGATTATAAAGGCATTTAAACCGAGTAATAAGGCTTTTCTAGGCATGAGTGAATATAAATGATCTTTTCTTGACAATGGATGGCTTTCGCTCCATCTTTCCCACGGCAAACAATCAATTACAATCTGTTTTAATCAAAAAATGTAAAAACAATTCAAAATAAATTCAATAATGGGATTTAAAAAGCATTTAAACCGAGTAATAAGGCTTTTTTAGGCATAAGTGACTATAAATGATCTATTCTTGACAATGGATGGGTTTTGCTCCATGTTTACCGAGGGAAACAATCAATTACAATATGTTTTAATCAAAAAATGTAAAAAAAATTCAAAACAAATTCAATAATGGGATGATAAAGGCATTTAAACCGAGAAATAAGGCTTTTCTAGGCATGAGTGACTATAAATGATCTTTTCTTGAAAATGGATGGCTTTCGCTCCATGTTTCCCGAGGCAAACAATCAATTACAATCTGTTTTAATCAAAAAATGTAAAAACAATTCAAAATAAATTCAATAATGGGATCATAAAGGCATTTAAACCGAGTAATAAGGCTTATCTAGGCATGAGTGACTATAAATGATCTTTTCTTGACAATGGATGGCTTTCGCTCCATGTTTCCCGAGGCAAACAATCAATTACAATCTGTTTTAATCAAAAAATGTAAAAAAAATTCAAAATAAATTCAATAATGGGATTATAAAGGCATTTAAACCGAGTAATAAGGCTTTTCTAGGCATGAGTGACTGTAAATGATCTTTTCTTGACAATGGATGGCTTTCGCTCCATGTTTCCCGAGGCAAACAATCAATTACAATCTGTTTTAATCAAAAAATTTAAAAACAATTCAAAATAAATTCAATAATGGGATTATAAAGGCATTTAAACCGAGTAATAAGGCTTTTGTAGGCATGAGTGACTATAAATGATCTTTTCTTGACAATGGATGGCTTTCGCTCCATATTTCCCGAGCCAAACAATCAATTACAATCTGTTTTAATCAAAAATGTAAAAACAATTGAAAATAAATTCAATAATGGGATTATAAAGGCATTTAAACTAAGTAATAAGGCTTTTCTAGGCATGAGTGACTGTAAATGATCTTTTCTTGACAATGGATGGCTTTCGCTCCATGTTTCCCGAGGCAAACAATCAATTACAATCTGTTTTAATCAAAAAATGTAAAAACAATTCAAAATAAATTCAATAATGGGATTATAAAGGCATTTAAACTAAGTAATAAGGCTTTTCGAGGCATGAGTGACTATAAATGATCTTTTCTTGACAATGGATGGCTTTCGCTCCATGTTTCCCGAGGCAAACAATCAATTAAAATCTGTTTTAATCAAAAAATGTAAAAACAATTCAAAATAAATTCAATAATGGGATTATAAAAGCATTTAAACCGAGTAATAAGGCTTTTGTAGGCATAAGTGACTATAAATGATCTATTCTTGACAATGGATGGGTTTTGCTCCATGTTTCCCGAGGCAAACAATCAATTACAATATGTTTTAATCAAAAAATGTAAAAAAAATTCAAAATAAATTCAATATTGAGATTATAAAGGCATTTAAACCGAGTAATAAGGCTTATCTAGGCATGAGTGACTATAAATGATATTTTCTTGACAATGGATGGCTTTCGCTCCATATTTCCCGAGGCAAACAATCAATTACAATCTGTTTTAATCAAAAAATGTAAAAACAATTCAAAATAAACTCAATAATGGGATTATAAAGGCATTTAAACTAAGTAATAAGGCTTTTCTAGGCATGAGTGACTGTAAATGATCTTTTCTTGACAATGGATGGCTTTCGCTCCATGTTTCCCGAGGCAAACAATCAATTACAATCTGTTTTAATCAAAAAATGTAAAAACAATTCAAAATAAATTCAATAATTGGATTTAAAAAGCATTTAAACCGAGTAATAAGGCTTTTTTAGGCATAAGTGACTATAAATGATCTATTATTGACAATGGATGGGTTTTGCTCCATGTTTCCCGAGGCAAACAAACAATTACAATATGTTTTAATCAAAAAATGTAAAAAAAATTCAAAATAAATTCAATAATGGGATTATAAAGGCATTTAAACCGAGAAATAAGGCTTTTCTAGGCATGAGTGACTATAAATGATCTTTTCTTGAAAATGGATGGCTTTCGCTCCATGTTTCCCGAGGCAAACAATCAATTACAATCTGTTTTAATCAAAAAATGTAAAAACAATTTAAAATAAATTCAATAATGGGATTATAAAGGCATTTAAACCGAGTAATAAGGCTTATCTAGGCATGAGTGACTATAAATGATCTTTTCTTGACAATGGATGGCTTTCGCTCCATATTTCCCGAGGAAAACAATCAATTACAATCTGTTTTAATCAAAAAATGTAAAAACAATTCAAAATAAACTCAATAATGGGATTATAAAGGCATTGAAACTAAGTAATAAGGCTTTTCTAGGCATGAGTGACTGTAAATGATCTTTTCTTGACAAGGGATGGCTTTCGCTCCATGTTTCCCGAGGCAAACAATCAATTACAATCTGTTTTAATCAAAAAATGTAAAAACAATTCAAAATAAATTCAATAATGGGATTATAAAGGCATTTAAACCGAGTAATAAGGCTTATCTAGGCATGAGTGACTATAAATGATCTTTTCTTGACAATGGATGGCTTTCGCTCCATATTTCCCGAGGCAAACAATCAATTACAATCTGTTTTAATCAAAAAATGTAAAAACAATTCAAAATAAACTCAATAATGGGATTATAAAGGCATTTAAACTAAGTAATAAGGCTTTTCAAGGCATGAGTGACTGTAAATGATCTTTTCTTGACAATGGATGGCTTTCGCTCCATGTTTCCCGAGGCAAACAATCAATTACAATCTGTTTTAATCAAAAAATGTAAAAACAATTCAAAATAAATTCAATAATGGGATTTAAAAAGCATTTAAACCGAGTAATAAGGCTTTTTTAGGCATAAGTGACTATAAATGATCTATTCTTGACAATGGATGGGTTTTGCTCCATGTTTACCAAGGGAAACAATCAATTACAATATGTTTTAATCAAAAAATGTAAAAAAAATTCAAAATAAATTCAATAATGGGATTATAAAGGCATTTAAACCGAGTAATAAGGCTTTTCTAGGCATGAGTGACTATAAATGATCTTTTCTTGACAATGGATGGCTTTCGCTCCATGTTTCCCAAGGGAAACAATCTGTTTTAATCAAAAAATTTAAAAACAATTCAAAATAAATTCAATAATGGGATTATAAAGGCATTTAAATCGAGTAATAAGGCTTATCTAGGCATGAGTGACTATAAATGATCTTTTCTTGACAATGGATGGCTTTCGCTCCATATTGCCCGAGGCAAACAATCAATTACAATCTGTTTTAATCAAAAAATGTAAAAACAATTCAAAATAAACTCAATAATGGGATTATAAAGGCATTTAAACTAAGTAATAAGGCTTTTCTAGGCATGAGTGACTGTAAATGATCTTTTCCTGACAGTCGATGGCTTTCGCTCCATGTTTCCCGAGGCAAACAATCAATTACAATCTGTTTTAATCAAAAAATGTAAAAACAATTCAAAATAAATTCAATAATGGGATCATAAAGGCATTTAAACCGAGAAATAAGGCTTATCTAGGCATGAGTGACTATAAATGATCTTTTCTTGACAATGGATGGCTTTCGCTCCATATTTCCCGAGGAAAACAATCAATTACAATCTGTTGTAAACAAAAAATGTAGAAACAATTCAAAATAAACTCAATAATGGGATTATAAAGGCATTTAAACTAAGTAATAAGGCTTTTCTAGGCATGAGTGACTGTAAATGATCTTTTCTTGACAATGGATGGCTTTCGCTCCATGTTTCCCGAGGCAAACAATCAATTACAATCTGTTTTAATCAAAAAATGTAAAAACAATTCAAAATAAATTCAATAATGGGATTATAAAGGCATTTAAACTAAGTAATAAGGCTTTTCTAGGCATGAGTGACTATAAATGATCTTTTCTTGACAATGGATGGCTTTCGCTCCATATTTCCCGAGGCAAACAATCAATTACAATCTGTTTTAATCAAAAAATGTAAAAACAATTCAAAATAAACTCAATAATGTGATTATAAAGGCATTTAAACTAAGTAATAAGGATTTTCAAGGCATGAGTGACTGTAAATGATCTTTTCTTGACAATGGATGGCTTTCGCTCCATGTTTCCCGAGGCAAACAATCAATTACAATCTGTTTTAATCAAAAAATGTAAAAACAATTCAAAATAAATTCAATAATGGGATTTAAAAAGCATTTAAACCGAGTAATAAGGCTTTTTTAGGCATAAGTGACTATAAATGATCTATTCTTGACAATGGATGGGTTTTGCTCCATGTTTACCGAGGGAAACAATCAATTACAATATGTTTTAATCAAAAAATGTAAAAAAAATTCAAAATAAATTCAATAATGGGATTATAAAGGCATTTAAACCGAGTAATAAGGCTTTTCTAGGCATGAGTGAATATAAATGATCTTTTCTTGACAATGGATGGCTTTCGCTCCATCTTTCCCACGGCAAACAATCAATTACAATCTGTTTTAATCAAAAAATGTAAAAACAATTCAAAATAAATTCAATAATGGGATTTAAAAAGCATTTAAACCGAGTAATAAGGCTTTTTTAGGCATAAGTGACTATAAATGATCTATTCTTGACAATGGATGGGTTTTGCTCCATGTTTACCGAGGGAAACAATCAATTACAATATGTTTTAATCAAAAAATGTAAAAAAAATTCAAAACAAATTCAATAATGGGATGATAAAGGCATTTAAACCGAGAAATAAGGCTTTTCTAGGCATGAGTGACTATAAATGATCTTTTCTTGAAAATGGATGGCTTTCGCTCCATGTTTCCCGAGGCAAACAATCAATTACAATCTGTTTTAATCAAAAAATGTAAAAACAATTCAAAATAAATTCAATAATGGGATCATAAAGGCATTTAAACCGAGTAATAAGGCTTATCTAGGCATGAGTGACTATAAATGATCTTTTCTTGACAATGGATGGCTTTCGCTCCATGTTTCCCGAGGCAAACAATCAATTACAATCTGTTTTAATCAAAAAATGTAAAAAAAATTCAAAATAAATTCAATAATGGGATTATAAAGGCATTTAAACCGAGTAATAAGGCTTTTCTAGGCATGAGTGACTGTAAATGATCTTTTCTTGACAATGGATGGCTTTCGCTCCATGTTTCCCGAGGCAAACAATCAATTACAATCTGTTTTAATCAAAAAATTTAAAAACAATTCAAAATAAATTCAATAATGGGATTATAAAGGCATTTAAACCGAGTAATAAGGCTTTTGTAGGCATGAGTGACTATAAATGATCTTTTCTTGACAATGGATGGCTTTCGCTCCATATTTCCCGAGCCAAACAATCAATTACAATCTGTTTTAATCAAAAATGTAAAAACAATTGAAAATAAATTCAATAATGGGATTATAAAGGCATTTAAACTAAGTAATAAGGCTTTTCTAGGCATGAGTGACTGTAAATGATCTTTTCTTGACAATGGATGGCTTTCGCTCCATGTTTCCCGAGGCAAACAATCAATTACAATCTGTTTTAATCAAAAAATGTAAAAACAATTCAAAATAAATTCAATAATGGGATTATAAAGGCATTTAAACTAAGTAATAAGGCTTTTCGAGGCATGAGTGACTATAAATGATCTTTTCTTGACAATGGATGGCTTTCGCTCCATGTTTCCCGAGGCAAACAATCAATTAAAATCTGTTTTAATCAAAAAATGTAAAAACAATTCAAAATAAATTCAATAATGGGATTATAAAAGCATTTAAACCGAGTAATAAGGCTTTTGTAGGCATAAGTGACTATAAATGATCTATTCTTGACAATGGATGGGTTTTGCTCCATGTTTCCCGAGGCAAACAATCAATTACAATATGTTTTAATCAAAAAATGTAAAAAAAATTCAAAATAAATTCAATATTGAGATTATAAAGGCATTTAAACCGAGTAATAAGGCTTATCTAGGCATGAGTGACTATAAATGATATTTTCTTGACAATGGATGGCTTTCGCTCCATATTTCCCGAGGCAAACAATCAATTACAATCTGTTTTAATCAAAAAATGTAAAAACAATTCAAAATAAACTCAATAATGGGATTATAAAGGCATTTAAACTAAGTAATAAGGCTTTTCTAGGCATGAGTGACTGTAAATGATCTTTTCTTGACAATGGATGGCTTTCGCTCCATGTTTCCCGAGGCAAACAATCAATTACAATCTGTTTTAATCAAAAAATGTAAAAACAATTCAAAATAAATTCAATAATTGGATTTAAAAAGCATTTAAACCGAGTAATAAGGCTTTTTTAGGCATAAGTGACTATAAATGATCTATTATTGACAATGGATGGGTTTTGCTCCATGTTTCCCGAGGCAAACAAACAATTACAATATGTTTTAATCAAAAAATGTAAAAAAAATTCAAAATAAATTCAATAATGGGATTATAAAGGCATTTAAACCGAGAAATAAGGCTTTTCTAGGCATGAGTGACTATAAATGATCTTTTCTTGAAAATGGATGGCTTTCGCTCCATGTTTCCCGAGGCAAACAATCAATTACAATCTGTTTTAATCAAAAAATGTAAAAACAATTTAAAATAAATTCAATAATGGGATTATAAAGGCATTTAAACCGAGTAATAAGGCTTATCTAGGCATGAGTGACTATAAATGATCTTTTCTTGACAATGGATGGCTTTCGCTCCATATTTCCCGAGGAAAACAATCAATTACAATCTGTTTTAATCAAAAAATGTAAAAACAATTCAAAATAAACTCAATAATGGGATTATAAAGGCATTGAAACTAAGTAATAAGGCTTTTCTAGGCATGAGTGACTGTAAATGATCTTTTCTTGACAAGGGATGGCTTTCGCTCCATGTTTCCCGAGGCAAACAATCAATTACAATCTGTTTTAATCAAAAAATGTAAAAACAATTCAAAATAAATTCAATAATGGGATTATAAAGGCATTTAAACCGAGTAATAAGGCTTATCTAGGCATGAGTGACTATAAATGATCTTTTCTTGACAATGGATGGCTTTCGCTCCATATTTCCCGAGGCAAACAATCAATTACAATCTGTTTTAATCAAAAAATGTAAAAACAATTCAAAATAAATTCAATAATGGGATTATAAAGGCATTTAAACTAAGTAATAAGGCTTTTCAAGGCATGAGTGACTGTAAATGATCTTTTCTTGACAATGGATGGCTTTCGCTCCATATTTCCCGAGGCAAACAATCAATTACAATCTGTTTTAATCAAAAAATGTAAAAACAATTCAAAATAAACGCAATAATGGGATTATAAAGGCATTTAAACTAAGTAATAAGGCTTTTCAAGGCATGAGTGACTGTAAATGATCTTTTCTTGACAATGGATGGCTTTCGCTCCATGTTTCCCGAGGCAAACAATCAATTACAATCTGTTTTAATCAAAAAATGTAAAAACAATTCAAAATAAATTCAATAATGGGATTTAAAAAGCATTTAAACCGAGTAATAAGGCTTTTTTAGGCATAAGTGACTATAAATGATCTATTCTTGACAATGGATGGGTTTTGCTCCATGTTTACCGAGGGAAACAATCAATTACAATATGTTTTAATCAAAAAATGTAAAAAAAATTCAAAATAAATTCAATAATGGGATTATGAAGGCATTTAAACCGAGTAATAAGGCTTTTCTAGGCATGAGTGACTATAAATGATCTTTTCTTGACAATGGATGGCTTTCGCTCCATGTTTCCCAAGGGAAACAATCTGTTTTAATCAAAAAATTTAAAAACAATTCAAAATAAATTCAATAATGGGATTATAAAGGCATTTAAATCGAGTAATAAGGCTTATATAGGCATGAGTGACTATAAATGATCTTTTCTTGACAATGGATGGCTTTCGCTCCATATTGCCCGAGGCAAACAATCAATTACAATCTGTTTTAATCAAAAAATGTAAAAAGAATTCAAAATAAACTCAATAATGGGATTATAAAGGCATTTAAACTAAGTAATAAGGCTTTTCTAGGCATGAGTGACTGTAAATGATCTTTTCCTGACAGTCGATGGCTTTCGCTCCGTGTTTCCCGAGCCAAACAATCAATTACAATCTGTTTTAATCAAAAAATGTAAAAACAATTCAAAATAAATTCAATAATGGGATTTAAAAAGCATTTAAATCGAGTAATAAGGCTTTTTTAGGCATAAGTGACTATAAATGATCTATTCTTGACAATGGATGGGTTTTGCTCCATGTTTACCGAGGCAAACAATCAATTACAATATGTTTTAATCAAAAAATGTAAAAAAAATTCAAAATAAATTCAATAATGGGATTATAAAGGCATTTAAACCGAGTAATAAGGCTTTTCTAGGCATGAGTGGCTATAAATGATCTTTTCTTGACAATGGATGGCTTTCGCTCCATGTTTCCCACGGCAAACAATCAATTACAATCTGTTTTAATCAAAAAATATAAAAACAATTCAAAATAAATTCAATAATGGGATTATAAAGGGATTTAAACCGAGTAATAAGGCTTTGCTAGGCATAAGTGACTATAAATGAACTTTTCTTGACTATGGATGGCTTTCGCTCCATGTTTCCTGAGGTAAACAATAAATTACAATCTGTTTTAGTCAAAAAATGTATAAAAATTTCAAAATAAATTCAATAATGGGATTATAAAGGCATTTAAACCGAGTAATAAGGCTTTTCTAGGCAAGAGTGACTATATATGATCTTTTCTTGACAATGGATGGCTTTCGCTCCATGTTTCCCACGGTAAAAGATCAATTACAATCTCTTTTAATCAAAAAATATAAAAACAATTCAAAATAAATTCAATAATGGGATTATAAAGGCATTTAAACCGAGTAATAAGGCTGTTCTAGGCATGAGTGACTATAAATGATCTTTTCTTGACAATGGATGGCTTTCGCTCCATATTTCCCGAGCCAAACAATCAATTACAATCTGTTTTAATCAAAAATGTAAAAACAATTCAAAATAAATTCAATAATGGGATTATAAAGGCATTTAAACTAAGTAATAAGGCTTTTCTAGGCATGAGTGACTATAAATGATCTTTTCTTGACAATGGATGGTTTTCGCTCCATGTTTCCCGAGGCAAACAATCAATTACAATCTATTTTAATAAAAAAATGTAAAAACAATTCAAAATAAATTCAATAATGGGATTATAAAGGCATTTAAACCGAGTAATAAGGCTTTTCTAGGCATGAGTGACTATAAATGATCTTTTCTTGACAATGGATGGTTTTCGCTCCATGTTTCCCGAGGCAAACAATCAATTACAATCTGTTTTAATCAAAAAATGTAAAAACAATTCAAAATAAATTCAATAATGGGATTATAAAGGCATTTAAACCGAGTAATAAGGCTTTTCTAGGCATGAGTGACTATAAATGATCTTTTCTTGACAATGGATGGTTTTCGCTCCATGTTTCCCGAGGCAAACAATCAATTACAATCTGTTTTAATCAAAAAATGTAAAAACAATTCAAAATAAATTCAATAATGGGATTATAAAGGCATTTAAACCGAGTAATAAGGCTTTTGTAGGCATGAGTGACTATAAATGATCTTTTCTTGACAATGGATGGCTTTCGCTCCATATTTCCCGAGCCAAACAATCAATTACAATCTGTTTTAATAAAAAATGTAAAAACAATTGAAAATAAATTCAATAATGGGATTATAAAGGCATTTAAACTAAGTAATTAGGCTTTTCTAGGCATGAGTGACTATAAATGATCTTTTCTTGACAATGGATGGCTTTCGCTCCATGTTTCCTGAGGCAAACAATCAATTACAATCTGTTTTAATCAAAAAATGTAAAAACAATTCAAAATAAATTCAATAATGGGATTATAAAGGCATTTAAACAGAGTAACAAGGCTTTTCTAGGCATGAGTGACTATAAATGATCTTTTCTTGACAATGGATGGCTTTCGCTCCATATTTCCCGAGCCAAACAATCAGTTGCAATCTGTTTTAATCAAAAATGTAAAAACAATTCAAAATAAATTCAATAATGGGATTATAAAGGCATTTAAACCGAGTAATAAGGCTTTTTTAGGCATAAGTGACTATAAATGATCTATTCTTGACAATGGATGGGTTTTGCTCCATGTTTCCCGAGGCAAACAATCAATTACAATATGTTTTAATCAAAAAATGTAAAAAAAATTCAAAATAAATTCAATAATGGGATTATAAAGGCATTGAAACCGAGTAATAAGGCTTTTTTAGGCATAAGTGACTATAAATGATCTATTCTTGACAATGGATGGGTTTTACTCCATGTTTCCCGAGGCAAGCAAACAATTAGAATATGTTTTAATCAAAAAATGTAAAAAAAATTCAAAACAAATTCAATAATGGGATGATAAAGGCATTTAAACCGAGAAATAGGGCTTTTCTAGGCATGAGTGACTATAAATGATCTTTTCTTGAAAATGGATGGCTTTCGCTCCATGTTTCCCGAGGCAAACAATCAATTACAATCTGTTTTAATCAAAAAATGTAAAAACAATTCAAAATAAATTCAATAATGGGATCATAAAGGCATTTAAACCGAGTAATAAGGCTTATCTAAGCATGAGTGACTATAAATGATCTTTTCTTGACAATGGATGGCTTTCGCTCCATATTTCCCGAGGCAAACAATCAATTACAATCTGTTTTAATCAAAAAATGTAAAAACAATTCAAAATAAACTCAATAATGGGATTATAAAGGCATTTAAACTAAGTAATAAGGCTTTTCTAGGCATGAGTGACTGTAAATGATCTTTTCTTGACAATGGATGGCTTTCGCTCCATGTTTCCCGAGGCAAACAATCAATTACAATCTGTTTTAATCAAAAAATGTAAAAACAATTCAAAATAAATTCAATAATGGGATTATAAAGGCATTTAAACTAAGTAATAAGGCTTTTCGAGGCATGAGTGACTATAAATGATCTTTTCTTGACAATGGATGGCTTTCGCTCCATGTTTCCCGAGGCAAACAATCAATTAAGATCTGTTTTAATCAAAAAATGTAAAAACAATTCAAAATAAATTCAATAATGGGATTATAAAAGCATTTAAACCGAGTAATAAGGCTTTTGTAGGCATAAGTGACTATAAATGATCTATTCTTGACAATGGATGGGTTTTGCTCCATGTTTCCCGAGGCAAACAATCAATTACAATATGTTTTAATCAAAAAATGTAAAAAAAATTCAAAATAAATTCAATATTGAGATTATAAAGGCATTTAAACCGAGTAATAAGGCTTATCTAGGCATGAGTGACTATAAATGATATTTTCTTGACAATGGATGGCTTTCGCTCCATATTTCCCGAGGCAAACAATCAATTACAATCTGTTTTAATCAAAAAATGTAAAAACAATTCAAAATAAACTCAATAATGGGATTATAAAGGCATTTAAACTAAGTAATAAGGCTTTTCTAGGCATGAGTGACTGTAAATGATCTTTTCTTGACAATGGATGGCTTTCGCTCCATGTTTCCCGAGGCAAACAATCAATTACAATATGTTTTAATCAAAAAATGTAAAAACAATTCAAAATAAATTCAATAATTGGATTTAAAAAGCATTTAAACCGAGTAATAAGGCTTTTTTAGGCATAAGTGACTATAAATGATCTATTATTGACAATGGATGGGTTTTGCTCCATGTTTCCCGAGGCAAACAAACAATTACAATATGTTTTAATCAAAAAATGTAAAAAAAATTCAAAATAAATTCAATAATGGGATTATAAAGGCATTTAAACCGAGAAATAAGGCTTTTCTAGGCATGAGTGACTATAAATGATCTTTTCTTGAAAATGGATGGCTTTCGCTCCATGTTTCCCGAGGCAAACAATCAATTACAATCTGTTTTAATCAAAAAATGTAAAAACAATTTAAAATAAATTCAATATTGAGATTATAAAGGCATTTAAACCGAGTAATAAGGCTTATCTAGGCATGAGTGATTATAAATGATATTTTCTTGACAATGGAGGGCTTTCGCTCCAAGTTTCCCGAGGCAAACAATCAATTACAATCTGTTTTAATCAAAAAATGTAAAAACAATTCAAAATAAACTCAATAATGGGATTATAAAGGCATTTAAACTAAGTAATAAGGCTTTTCAAGGCATGAGTGACTGTAAATGATCTTTTCTTGACAATGGATGGCTTTCGCTCCATGTTTCCCGAGGCAAACAATCAATTACAATCTGTTTTAATCAAAAAATGTAAAAACAATTCAAAATAAATTCAATAATGGGATTTAAAAAGCATTTAAACCGAGTAATAAGGCTTTTTTAGGCATAAGTGACTATAAATGATCTATTCTTGACAATGGATGGGTTTTGCTCCATGTTTACCGAGGGAAACAATCAATTACAATATGTTTTAATCAAAAAATGTAAAAAAAATTCAAAATAAATTCAATAATGGGATTATAAAGGCATTTAAACCGAGTAATAAGGCTTTTCTCGGCATGAGTGACTATAAATGATCTTTTCTTGACAATGGATGGCTTTCGCTCCATGTTTCCCAAGGGAAACAATCTGTTTTAATCAAAAAATTTAAAAACAATTCAAAATAAATTCAATAATGGGATTATAAAGGCATTTAAATCGAGTAATAAGGCTTATCTAGGCATGAGTGACTATAAATGATCTTTTCTTGACAATGGATGGCTTTCGCTCCATATTGCCCGAGGCAAACAATCAATTACAGTCTGTTTTAATCAAAAAATGTAAAAACAATTCAAAATAAACTCAATAATGGGATTATAAAGGCATTTAAACTAAGTAATAAGGCTTTTCTAGGCATGAGTGACTGTAAATGATCTTTTCTTGACAATGGATGGCTTTCGCTCCATGTTTCCCGAGGCAAACAATCAATTACAATCTGTTTTAATCAAAAAATGTAAAAACAATTCAAAATAAATTCAATAATGGGATTATAAAGGCATTTAAACTAAGTAATAAGGCTTTTCGAGGCATGAGTGACTATAAATGATCTTTTCTTGACAATGGATGGCTTTCGCTCCATGTTTCCCGAGGCAAACAATCAATTAAGATCTGTTTTAATCAAAAAATGTAAAAACAATTCAAAATAAATTCAATAATGGGATTATAAAAGCATTTAAACCGAGTAATAAGGCTTTTGTAGGCATAAGTGACTATAAATGATCTATTCTTGACAATGGATGGGTTTTGCTCCATGTTTCCCGAGGCAAACAATCAATTACAATATGTTTTAATCAAAAAATGTAAAAAAAATTCAAAATAAATTCAATATTGAGATTATAAAGGCATTTAAACCGAGTAATAAGGCTTATCTAGGCATGAGTGACTATAAATGATATTTTCTTGACAATGGATGGCTTTCGCTCCATATTTCCCGAGGCAAACAATCAATTACAATCTGTTTTAATCAAAAAATGTAAAAACAATTCAAAATAAACTCAATAATGGGATTATAAAGGCATTTAAACTAAGTAATAAGGCTTTTCTAGGCATGAGTGACTGTAAATGATCTTTTCTTGACAATGGATGGCTTTCGCTCCATGTTTCCCGAGGCAAACAATCAATTACAATATGTTTTAATCAAAAAATGTAAAAACAATTCAAAATAAATTCAATAATTGGATTTAAAAAGCATTTAAACCGAGTAATAAGGCTTTTTTAGGCATAAGTGACTATAAATGATCTATTATTGACAATGGATGGGTTTTGCTCCATGTTTCCCGAGGCAAACAAACAATTACAATATGTTTTAATCAAAAAATGTAAAAAAAATTCAAAATAAATTCAATAATGGGATTATAAAGGCATTTAAACCGAGAAATAAGGCTTTTCTAGGCATGAGTGACTATAAATGATCTTTTCTTGAAAATGGATGGCTTTCGCTCCATGTTTCCCGAGGCAAACAATCAATTACAATCTGTTTTAATCAAAAAATGTAAAAACAATTTAAAATAAATTCAATATTGAGATTATAAAGGCATTTAAACCGAGTAATAAGGCTTATCTAGGCATGAGTGATTATAAATGATATTTTCTTGACAATGGAGGGCTTTCGCTCCAAGTTTCCCGAGGCAAACAATCAATTACAATCTGTTTTAATCAAAAAATGTAAAAACAATTCAAAATAAACTCAATAATGGGATTATAAAGGCATTTAAACTAAGTAATAAGGCTTTTCAAGGCATGAGTGACTGTAAATGATCTTTTCTTGACAATGGATGGCTTTCGCTCCATGTTTCCCGAGGCAAACAATCAATTACAATCTGTTTTAATCAAAAAATGTAAAAACAATTCAAAATAAATTCAATAATGGGATTTAAAAAGCATTTAAACCGAGTAATAAGGCTTTTTTAGGCATAAGTGACTATAAATGATCTATTCTTGACAATGGATGGGTTTTGCTCCATGTTTACCGAGGGAAACAATCAATTACAATATGTTTTAATCAAAAAATGTAAAAAAAATTCAAAATAAATTCAATAATGGGATTATAAAGGCATTTAAACCGAGTAATAAGGCTTTTCTCGGCATGAGTGACTATAAATGATCTTTTCTTGACAATGGATGGCTTTCGCTCCATGTTTCCCAAGGGAAACAATCTGTTTTAATCAAAAAATTTAAAAACAATTCAAAATAAATTCAATAATGGGATTATAAAGGCATTTAAATCGAGTAATAAGGCTTATCTAGGCATGAGTGACTATAAATGATCTTTTCTTGACAATGGATGGCTTTCGCTCCATATTGCCCGAGGCAAACAATCAATTACAATCTGTTTTAATCAAAAAATGTAAAAACAATTCAAAATAAACTCAATAATGGGATTATAAAGGCATTTAAACTAAGTAATAAGGCTTTTCTAGGCATGAGTGACTGTAAATGATCTTTTCCTGACAGTCGATGGCTTTCGCTCCGTGTTTCCCGAGGCAAACAATCAATTACAATCTGTTTTAATCAAAAAATGTAAAAACAATTCAAAATAAATTCAATAATGGGATTTAAAAAGCATTTAAATCGAGTAATAAGGCTTTTTTAGGCATAAGTGACTATAAATGATCTATTCTTGACAATGGATGGGTTTTGCTCCATGTTTACCGAGGCAAACAATCAATTACAATATGTTTTAATCAAAAAATGTAAAAAAAATTCAAAATAAATTCAATAATGGGATTATAAAGGCATTTAAACCGAGTAATAAGGCTTTTCTAGGCATGAGTGGCTATAAATGATCTTTTCTTGACAATGGATGGCTTTCGCTCCATGTTTCCCACGGCAAACAATCAATTACAATCTGTTTTAATCAAAAAATATAAAAACAATTCAAAATAAATTCAATAATGGGATTATAAAGGGATTTAAACCGAGTAATAAGGCTTTGCTAGGCATAAGTGACTATAAATGAACTTTTCTTGACTATGGATGGCTTTCGCTCCATGTTTCCTGAGGTAAACAATAAATTACAATCTGTTTTAGTCAAAAAATGTATAAAAATTTCAAAATAAATTCAATAATGGGATTATAAAGGCATTTAAACCGAGTAATAAGGCTTTTCTAGGCAAGAGTGACTATATATGATCTTTTCTTGACAATGGATGGCTTTCGCTCCATGTTTCCCACGGTAAAAGATCAATTACAATCTCTTTTAATCAAAAAATATAAAAACAATTCAAAATAAATTCAATAATGGGATTATAAAGGCATTTAAACCGAGTAATAAGGCTTTTCTAGGCATGAGTGGCTATAAATGATCTATTCTTGACAATGGATGGGTTTTGCTCCATGTTTACCGAGGGAAACAATCAATTACAATATGTTTTAATCAAAAAATGTAAAAAAAATTCAAAATAAATTCAATAATGGTATTATAAAGGCATTTAAACCGAGTAATAAGGCTTTTCTAGGCATGAGTGACTATAAATGATCTTTTCTTGACAATGGATGGCTTTCGCTCCATGTTTCCCGAGGCAAACAATCAATTACAATCTGTTTTAATCAAAAAATGTAAAAACAATTCAAAATAAATTCAATAATGGGATTATAAAGGCATTTAAACCGAGTAATAAGGCTTATCTAGGCATGAGTGGCTATAAATGATCTTTTCTTGACAATGGATGGCTTTCGCTCCATATTTCCAGAGGCAAACAATCAATTACAATCTGTTTTAATCAAAAAATGTAAAAACAATTCAAAATAAACTCAATAATGGGATTATAAAGGCATTTAAACTAAGTAATAAGGCTTTTCTAGGCATGAGTGACTGTAAATGATCGTTTCTTGACAATGGATGGCTTTCGCTCCATGTTTCCCGAGGCAAACAATCAATTACAATCTGTTTTAATCAAAAAATGTAAAAAGAATTCAAAATAAATTCAATAATTGGATTTAAAAAGCATTTAAACCGAGTAATAAGGCTTTTTTAGGCATAAGTGACTATAAATGATCTATTCTTGACAATGGATGGGTTTTTCTCCATGTTTACCGAGGGAAACAATCAATTACAATATGTTTTAATCAAAAAATGTAAAAAAAATTCAAAATAAATTCAATAATGGGATTATAGAGGCATTTAAACCGAGTAATAAGGCTTTTCTAGGCATGAGTGACTATAAATGATCTTTTCTTGACAATGGATTGCTTTCGCTCCATCTTTCCCACGGCAAACAATCAATTACAATCTGTTTTAATCAAAAAATATAAAAACAATTCAAAATAAATTCAATAATGGGGTTATAAAGGCATTTCAACCGAGTAATAAGGCTTTTCTAGGCATGAGTGACTATAAATGATCTTTTCTTGACAATGGATGGCTTTCGCTCCATGTTTCCCGAGGCAAACAATCAAATACAATCTGTTTTAATAAAAAAATGTAAAAACAATTCAAAATAAATTCAATAATGGGATTATAAAGGCATTTAAACCGAGTAATAAGGCTTATCTAGGCATGAGTGACTATAAATGATCTTTTCTTGACAATGGATGGCTTTCGCTCCATATTTCATGAGGCAAACAATCAATTACAATCTGTTTTAATCAAAAAATGTAAAAACAATTCAAAATAAATTCAATAATGGGATTATAAAGGCATTTAAACTAAGTAATAAGGCTTTTCTAGGCATGAGTGACTGTAAATGATCTTTTCTTGACAATGGATGCCTTTCGCTCCATGTTTCCCGAGGCAAACAATCAATTACAATCTGTTTTAATAAAAAAATGTAAAAACAATTCAAAATAAATTCAATAATAGGATTTAAAAAGCATTTAAACCGAGTAATAAGGCTTTTTTAGGCATAAGTGACTATAAATGATCTATTCTTGACAATGGATGGGTTTTGCTCCATGTTTACCGAGGGAAACAATCAATTACAATATGTTTTAATCAAAAAATGTAAAAAAAATTCAAAATAAATTCAATAATGGGATTATAAAGGCATTTAATAAGGCTTTTCTAGGCATGAGTGACTATAAATGATCTTTTCTTGACAATGGATGGCTTTCGCTCCATGTTTCCCGAGGTAAACAACCAATTACAATCTGTTTTAATCAAAAAATGTAAAAAAAATTCAAAATAAATTCAATAATGGGATTATAAAGGCATTTAAACCGAGTAATAAGGCTTTTCTAGGCATGAGTGACTATAAATGATCTTTTCTTGACAATGGATGGCTTTCCCTCCACGTTTCCCGCGGCAAACAATCAATTAGAATCTGTTTTAATCAAAAAATGTAAAAAGATTCAAATTAAATTCAATTATGGGATTATAAAAGCATTTAAAACGAGTATTAAGGCTTTTCTAGGCATGAGTGACTATAAATGAACTTTTCTAGACGATGGATGGCTTTCGCTCCATGTTTCCCAAGGCAAACAATCAATTACAATCTGTTTTAATCAAAAAATATAACAACAATTCAAAATAACTTCAATAATGGGATTATAAAGGCATTTAAACCGAGTAATAAGGCTTTTCTAGGCATGAGTGACTATAAATGTTCTTTTCTTGACAATGGATGGTTTTCGCTCCATGTTTCCCGAGGTAAACAATCAATTACAATCTGTTTTAATCAAAAAATGTAAAAAAAATTCAAAATAAATTCAATAATGGGATTATAAAGGCATTTAAACCGAGTAATAAGGCTTTGCTAGGCATAAGTGACTATAAATGAGCTTTTCTTGACTATGGATGGCTTTCGCTCCATGTTTCCCGAGGTAAACAATCAATTACAATCTGTTTTAATCAAAAAATGTAAAAAAAATTCAAAATAAATTCAATAATGGGATTATAAAGGCATTTAAACCGAGTAATAAGGCTTTTCTAGGCATGAGTGACTATAAATGATCTTTTCTTGACAATGGATGGTTTTCGCTCCATGTTTCCCGAGGCAAACAATCAATTACAATCTGTTTTAATCAAAAAATGCAAAAACAATTCAAAATAAATTCAATAATGGGATTATAAAGGCATTTAAACCGAGTAATAAGGCTTTTCTAGGCATGAGTGGCTATAAATGATCTTTTCTTGACAATGGATGGCTTTCGCTCCATGTTTCCCGAGGCAAACAATCAATTACAATCTGTTTTAATCAAAAAATGTAAAAATAATTCAAAATAAATTCAATAATGGGATTATAAAGGCATTTAAACCGAGTAATAAGGCTTTGCTAGGCATAAGTGACTATAAATGAGCTTTTCTTGACTATGGATGGCTTTCGCTCCATGTTTCCCGAGGTAAACAATCAATTACAATCTGTTTTAATCAAAAAATGTAAAAAAAATTCAAAATAAATTCAATAATGGGATTATAAAGGCATTTAAACCGAGTAATAAGGCTTTTCTAGGCATGAGTGACTATAAATGATCTTTTCTTGACAATGGATGGTTTTCGCTCCATGTTTCCCGAGGCAAACAATCAATTACAATCTGTTTTAATCAAAAAATGCAAAAACAATTCAAAATAAATTCAATAATGGGATTATAAAGGCATTTAAACCGAGTAATAAGGCTTTTCTAGGCATGAGTGGCTATAAATGATCTTTTCTTGACAATGGATGGCTTTCGCTCCATGTTTCCCGAGGCAAACAATCAATTACAATCTGTTTTAATCAAAAAATGTAAAAACAATTCAAAATAAATTCAATAATGGGATTATAAAGGCATTTAAACCAAGTAATAAGGCTTTGCTAGGCATAAGTGACTATAAATGAACTTTTCTTGACTATGGATGGCTTTCGCTCCATATTTCATGAGGCAAACAATCAATTACAATCTGTTTTAATCAAAAAATGTAAAAACAATTCAAAATAAATTCAATAATGGGATTATAAAGGCATTTAAACCGAGTAATAAGGCTTTTCTAGGCATGATTGACTATAAATGATCTTTTCTTGACAAAGGATAGTTTTCGCTCCATGTTTCCCGAGGCAAACAATCAATTACAATCTGTTTTAATCAAAAAATGCAAAAACAATTCAAAATAAATTCAATAATGGGATTATAAAGGCATTTAAACCGAGTAATAAGGCTTTTCTAGGCATGAGTGGCTATAAATGATCTTTTCTTGACAATGGATGGCTTTCGCTCCATGTTTCCCGAGGCAAACAATCAATTACAATCTGTTTTAATCAAAAAATGTAAAAACAATTCAAAATAAATTCAATAATGGGATTATAAAGGCATTTAAACCAAGTAATAAGGCTTTGCTAGGCATAAGTGACTATAAATGAGCTTTTCTTGACTATGGATGGCTTTCGCTCCATGTTTCCCGAGGTAAACAATCAATTACAATCTGTTTTAATCAAAAAATGTAAAAACAATTCAAAATAAATTCAATAATGGGATTATAAAGGCATTTAAACCGAGTAATAAGGCTTTGCTAGGCATAAGTGACTATAAATGAGCTTTTCTTGACTATGGATGGCTTTCGCTCCATGTTTCCCGAGGTAAACAATCAATTACAATCTGTTTTAATCAAAAAATGTAAAAAAAATTCAAAATAAATTCAATAATGGGATTATAAAGGCATTTAAACCGAGTAATAAGGCTTTTCTAGGCATGAGTGACTATAAATGATCTTTTCTTGACAATGGATGGTTTTCGCTCCATGTTTCCCGAGGCAAACAATCAATTACAATCTGTTTTAATCAAAAAATGCAAAAACAATTCAAAATAAATTCAATAATGGGATTATAAAGGCATTTAAACCGAGTAATAAGGCTTTTCTAGGCATGAGTGGCTATAAATGATCTTTTCCTGACAATGGATGGCTTTCGCTCCATGTTTCCCGAGGCAAACAATCAATTACAATCTGTTTTAATCAAAAAATGTAAAAACAATTCAAAATAAATTCAATAATGGGATTATAAAGGCATTTAAACCAAGTAATAAGGCTTTGCTAGGCATAAGTGACTATAAATGAGCTTTTCTTGACTATGGATGGCTTTCGCTCCATGTTTCCCGAGGTAAACAATCAATTACAATCTGTTTTAATCAAAAAATGTAAAAACAATTCAAAATAAATTCAATAATGGGATTATAAAGGCATTTAAACCGAGTAATAAGGCTTTGCTAGGCATAAGTGACTATAAATGAGCTTTTCTTGACTATGGATGGCTTTCGCTCCATGTTTCCCGAGGTAAACAATCAATTACAATCTGTTTTAATCAAAAAATGTAAAAAAAATTCAAAATAAATTCAATAATGGGATTATAAAGGCATTTAAACCGAGTAATAAGGCTTTTCTAGGCATGAGTGACTATAAATGATCTTTTCTTGACAATGGATGGTTTTCGCTCCATGTTTCCCGAGGCAAACAATCAATTACAATCTGTTTTAATCAAAAAATGCAAAAACAATTCAAAATAAATTCAATAATGGGATTATAAAGGCATTTAAACCGAGTAATAAGGCTTTTCTAGGCATGAGTGGCTATAAATGATCTTTTCTTGACAATGGATGGCTTTCGCTCCATGTTTCCCGAGGCAAACAATCAATTTCAATCTGTTTTAATCAAAAAATGTAAAAACAATTCAAAATAAATTCAATAATGGGATTATAAAGGCATTTAAACCAAGTAATAAGGCTTTGCTAGGCATAAGTGACTATAAATGAACTTTTCTTGACTATGGATGGCTTTCGCTCCATATTTCATGAGGCAAACAATCAATTACAATCTGTTTTAATCAAAAAATGTAAAAACAATTCAAAATAAATTCAATAATGGGATTATAAAGGCATTTAAACCGAGTAATAAGGCTTTTCTAGGCATGAGTGACTATAAATGATCTTTTCTTGACAATGGATGGTTTTCGCTCCATGTTTCCCGAGGCAAACAATCAATTACAATCTGTTTTAATCAAAAAATGCAAAAACAATTCAAAATAAATTCAATAATGGGATTATAAAGGCATTTAAACCGAGTAATAAGGCTTTTCTAGGCATGAGTGGCTATAAATGATCTTTTCTTGACAATGGATGGCTTTCGCTCCATGTTTCCCGAGCCAAACAATCAATTACAATCTGTTTTAATCAAAAAATGTAAAAACAATTCAAAATAAATTCAATAATGGGATTATAAAGGCATTTAAACCAAGTAATAAGGCTTTGCTAGGCATAAGTGACTATAAATGAGCTTTTCTTGACTATGGATGGCTTTCGCTCCATGTTTCCCGAGGTAAACAATCAATTACAATCTGTTTTAATCAAAAAATGTAAAAACAATTCAAAATAAATTCAATAATGGGATTATAAAGGCATTTAAACCAAGTAATAAGGCTTTGCTAGGCATAAGTGACTATAAATGAACTTTTCTTGACTATGGATGGCTTTCGCTCCATATTTCATGAGGCAAACAATCAATTACAATCTGTTTTAATCAAAAAATGTAAAAACAATTCAAAATAAATTCAATAATGGGATTATAAAGGCATTTAAACCGAGTAATAAGGCTTTTCTAGGCATGAGTGACTATAAATGATCTTTTCTTGACAATGGATGGTTTTCGCTCCATGTTTCCCGAGGCAAACAATCAATTACAATCTGTTTTAATCAAAAAATGCAAAAACAATTCAAAATAAATTCAATAATGGGATTATAAAGGCATTTAAACCGAGTAATAAGGCTTTTCTAGGCATGAGTGGCTATAAATGATCTTTTCTTGACAATGGATGGCTTTCGCCCCATGTTTCCCGAGGCAAACAATCAATTACAATCTGTTTTAATCAAAAAATGTAAAAACAATTCAAAATAAATTCAATAATGGGATTATAAAGGCATTTAAACCAAGTAATAAGGCTTTGCTAGGCATAAGTGACTATAAATGAGCTTTTCTTGACTATGGATGGCTTTCGCTCCATGTTTCCCGAGGTAAACAATCAATTACAATCTGTTTTAATCAAAAAATGTAAAAACAATTCAAAATAAATTCAATAATGGGATTATAAAGGCATTTAAACCGAGTAATAAGGCTTTGCTAGGCATAAGTGACTATAAATGAGCTTTTCTTGACTATGGATGGCTTTCGCTCCATGTTTCCCGAGGTAAACAATCAATTACAATCTGTTTTAATCAAAAAATGTAAAAAAAATTCAAAATAAATTCAATAATGGGATTATAAAGGCATTTAAACCGAGTAATAAGGCTTTTCTAGGCATGAGTGACTATAAATGATCTTTTCTTGACAATGGATGGCTTTCGCTCCATGTTTCCCACGGCAAACAATCAATTACAATATGTTTTAATCAAAAAATATAAAAACAATTCAAAATAAATTCAATAATGGGATTATAAAGGCATTTAAACCGAGTAATAAGGCTTTGCTAGGCATAAGTGACTATAAATGAGCTTTTCTTGACTATGGATGGCTTTCGCTCCATGTTTCCCGAGGTAAACAATCAATTACAATCTGTTTTAATCAAAAAATGTAAAAAAAATTCAAAATAAATTCAATAATGGGATTATAAAGGCATTTAAACCGAGTAATAAGGCTTTTCTAGGCATGAGTGACTATAAATGATCTTTTCTTGACAATGGATGGTTTTCGCTCCATGTTTCCCGAGGCAAACAATCAATTACAATCTGTTTTAATCAAAAAATGCAAAAACAATTCAAAATAAATTCAATAATGGGATTATAAAGGCATTTAAACCGAGTAATAAGGCTTTTCTAGGCATGAGTGGCTATAAATGATCTTTTCTTGACAATGGATGGCTTTCGCTCCATGTTTCCCGAGGCAAACAATCAATTACAATCTGTTTTAATCAAAAAATGTAAAAACAATTCAAAATAAATTCAATAATGGGATTATAAAGGCATTTAAACCGAGTAATAAGGCTTTGCTAGGCATAAGTGACTATAAATGAGCTTTTCTTGACTATGGATGGCTTTCGCTCCATGTTTCCCGAGGTAAACAATCAATTACAATCTGTTTTAATCAAAAAATGTAAAAAAAATTCAAAATAAATTCAATAATGGGATTATAAAGGCATTTAAACCGAGTAATAAGGCTTTTCTAGGCATGAGTGACTATAAATGATCTTTTCTTGACAATGGATGGTTTTCGCTCCATGTTTCCCGAGGCAAACAATCAATTACAATCTGTTTTAATCAAAAAATGCAAAAACAATTCAAAATAAATTCAATAATGGGATTATAAAGGCATTTAAACCGAGTAATAAGGCTTTTCTAGGCATGAGTGGCTATAAATGATCTTTTCTTGACAATGGATGGCTTTCGCTCCATGTTTCCCGAGGCAAACAATCAATTACAATCTGTTTTAATCAAAAAATGTAAAAACAATTCAAAATAAATTCAATAATGGGATTATAAAGGCATTTAAACCAAGTAATAAGGCTTTGCTAGGCATAAGTGACTATAAATGAACTTTTCTTGACTATGGATGGCTTTCGCTCCATATTTCATGAGGCAAACAATCAATTACAATCTGTTTTAATCAAAAAATGCAAAAACAATTCAAAATAAATTCAATAATGGGATTATAAAGGCATTTAAACCGAGTAATAAGGCTTTTCTAGGCATGAGTGGCTATAAATGATCTTTTCTTGACAATGGATGGTTTTCGCTCCATGTTTCCCGAGGCAAACAATCAATTACAATCTGTTTTAATCAAAAAATATAAAAACAATTCAAAATAAATTCAATAATGGGATTATAAAGGCATTTAAACCGAGTAATAAGGCTTTTCTAGGCATGAGTGGCTATAAATGATCTTTTCTTGACAATGGATGGCTTTCGCTCCATATTTCATGAGGCAAACAATCAATTACAATCTGTTTTAATCAAAAAATGTAAAAACAATTCAAAATAAATTCAATAATGGGATTATAAAGGCATTTAAACTAAGTAATAAGGCTTTTCTAGGCATGAGTGACTGTAAATGATCTTTTCTTGACAATGGATGCCTTTCGCTCCATGTTTCCCGAGGCAAACAATCAATTACAATCTGTTTTAATAAAAAAATGTAAAAACAATTCAAAATAAATTCAATAATAGGATTTAAAAAGCATTTAAACCGAGTAATAAGGCTTTTTTAGGCATAAGTGACTATAAATGATCTATTCTTGACAATGGATGGGTTTTGCTCCATGTTTACCGAGGGAAACAATCAATTACAATATGTTTTAATCAAAAAATGTAAAAAAAATTCAAAATAAATTCAATAATGGGATTATAAAGGCATTTAATAAGGCTTTTCTAGGCATGAGTGACTATAAATGATCTTTTCTTGACAATGGATGGCTTTCGCTCCATGTTTCCCGAGGTAAACAACCAATTACAATCTGTTTTAATCAAAAAATGTAAAAAAAATTCAAAATAAATTCAATAATGGGATTATAAAGGCATTTAAACCGAGTAATAAGTCTTTTCTAGGCATGAGTGACTATAAATGATCTTTTCTTGACAATGGATGGCTTTCCCTCCACGTTTCCCGCGGCAAACAATCAATTAGAATCTGTTTTAATCAAAAAATGTAAAAAGATTCAAATTAAATTCAATTATGGGATTATAAAAGCATTTAAAACGAGTATTAAGGCTTTTCTAGGCATGAGTGACTATAAATGAACTTTTCTGGACGATGGATGGCTTTCGCTCCATGTTTCCCAAGGCAAACAATCAATTACAATCTGTTTTAATCAAAAAATATAACAACAATTCAAAATAACTTCAATAATGGGATTATAAAGGCATTTAAACCGAGTAATAAGGCTTTTCTAGGCATGAGTGACTATAAATGATCTTTTCTTGACAATGGATGGCTTTCGCTCCATGTTTCCCACGGCAAACAATCAATTACAATATGTTTTAATCAAAAAATATAAAAACAATTCAAAATAAATTCAATAATGGGATTATAAAGGCATTTAAACCGAGTAATAAGGCTTTGCTAGGCATAAGTGACTATAAATGAGCTTTTCTTGACTATGGATGGCTTTCGCTCCATGTTTCCCGAGGTAAACAATCAATTACAATCTGTTTTAATCAAAAAATGTAAAAAAAATTCAAAATAAATTCAATAATGGGATTATAAAGGCATTTAAACCGAGTAATAAGGCTTTTCTAGGCATGAGTGACTATAAATGATCTTTTCTTGACAATGGATGGTTTTCGCTCCATGTTTCCCGAGGCAAACAATCAATTACAATCTGTTTTAATCAAAAAATGCAAAAACAATTCAAAATAAATTCAATAATGGGATTATAAAGGCATTTAAACCGAGTAATAAGGCTTTTCTAGGCATGAGTGGCTATAAATGATCTTTTCTTGACAATGGATGGCTTTCGCTCCATGTTTCCCGAGGCAAACAATCAATTACAATCTGTTTTAATCAAAAAATGTAAAAACAATTCAAAATAAATTCAATAATGGGATTATAAAGGCATTTAAACCGAGTAATAAGGCTTTGCTAGGCATAAGTGACTATAAATGAACTTTTCTTGACTATGGATGGCTTTCGCTCCATGTTTCCCGAGGCAAACAATCAATTACAATCTGTTTTAATCAAAAAATGTAAAAAAAATTCAAAATAAATTCAATAATGGGATTATAAAGGCATTTAAACCGAGTAATAAGGCTTTTCTAGGCATGAGTGACTATAAATGATCTATTCTTGACAATGGATGGGTGTTGCTCCATGTTTCCCGAGGCAAACAATCAATTACAATATGTTTTAATCAAAAAATGTAAAAAAAAATTCAAAATAAATTCAATAATGGGATTATAAAGGCATTTAAACCGAGTAATAAGGCTTTGCTAGGCATAAGTGACTATAAATGAACTTTTCTTGACTATGGATGGCTTTCGCTCGATGTTTCCCGAGGTAAACAATCAATTACAATCTGTTTTAATCAAAAAAAGTAAAAAAATTTCAAAATAAATTCAATAATGGGATTATAAAAACATTTAAACCGAGTAATAAGGCTTTTCTAGGCATGAGTGACTATAAATGATCTTTTCTTGACAATGGATGGTTTTCGCTCCATGTTTCCCGAGGCAAACAATCAATTACAATCTGTTTTAATCAAAAAATGTAAAAACAATTCAAAATAAATTCAATAATGGGATTATAAAGGCATTTAAACCGAGTAATAAGGCTTTTCTAGGCATGAGTGGCTATAAATGATCTTTTCTTGACAATTGATGGCTTTCGCTCCATGTTTCCCGAGGCAAACAATCAATTACAATCTGTTGTAATCAAAAAATGTAAAAAAAATTCAAAATAAATTCAATAATGGGATTATAAAGGCATTTAAACCGAGTAATAAGGCTTTTCTAGGCATGAGTGACTATAAATGATCTTTTCTTGACAATGGATGGTTTTCGCTCCATGTTTCCCGAGGCAAACAATCAATTACAATCTGTTTTAATCAAAAAATGTAAAAACAATTCAAAATAAATTCAATAATGGGATTATAAAGGCATTTAAACCGAGTAATAAGGCTTATCTAGGCATGAGTGACTATAAATGATCTTTTCTTGACAATGGATGGCTTTCGCTCCATATTTCCCGAGGCAAACAATCAATTACAATCTGTTTTAATCAAAAAATGTAAAAACAATTCAAAATAAACTCAATAATGGGATTATAAAGGCATTTAAACTAAGTAATAAGGCTTTTCTAGGCATGAGTGACTGTAAATGATCTTTTCTTGACAATGGATGGCTTTCCCACCATGTTTCCCGAGGCAAACAATCAATTACAATCTGTTTTAATCAAAAAATGTAAAAACAATTCAAAATAAATTCAATAATTGGATTTAAAAAGCATTAATACCGAGTAATAAGGCTTTTTTAGGAATAAGTGACTATAAATGATCTATTCTTGACAATGGATGGGTTTTGCTCCATGTTTACCGAGGGAAACAATCAATTACAATATGTTTTAATAAAAAAATGTAAAAAAAATTCAAAATAAATTCAATAATGGGATTATAAAGGCATTTAAACCGAGTAATAAGGCTTTTCTAGGCATAAGTTACTATAAATGATCTTTTCTTGACAATGGATGGCTTTCGCTCCATGTTTCCCGAGGCAAACAATCAATTACTATCTGTTTTAATCAAAAAATGTAAAAACAATTCAAAATAAATTCAATAATGGGATTATAAAGGCATTTAAACCGAGTAATAAGGCTTTTCTAAGCATGAGTGACTACAAATGATTTTTTCTTCACTATGGATGGCTTTCGCTCCATATTTCCCGAGGCAAACAATCAATTACAATATGTTTTAATCAAAAAATGTAAAAACAATTCAAAATAAATTCAATAATGGGAATATAAAGGCATTTAAACTAAATAATAAGGCTTTTCTAGGCATGAGTGACTATGAATGATCTTTTCTTGACAATGGATGGCTTTCGCTCCATGTTTCCCGAGGCAAACAATCAATTACAATCTGTTTTAATCAAAAAATGTAAAAACAATTCAAAATAAATTCAATAATGGGATTATAAAGGCATTTAAACCGAGTAGTAAGGCTTTGCTAGGCATAAGTGACTATAAATGAACTTTTCTTGACAATGGGTGGCTTTCGCTCCATGTTTCCCGAGGCAAACAACCAATTACAATCTGTTTTAATCAAAAAATGTAAAAAAATTTCAAAATAAATTCAATAATGGGATTATAAAGGCATTTAAACCGAGTAATAAGGCTTTGCTAGGCATAAGTGACTATAAATGAACTTTTCTTGACTATGGATGGCTTTCGCTCCATGTTTCCCGAGGCAAACAATCAATTACAATCTGTTTTAATCAAAAAATGTAAAAAAAATTCAAAATAAATTCAATAATGGGATTATAAAAGCATTTAAACCGAGTAATAAGGCTTTTCTAGGCATGAGTGACTATAAATGATCTATTCTTGACAATGGATGGGTTTTGCTCCATGTTTCCCGAGGCAAACAATCAATTACAATATGTTTTAATCAAAAAATGTAAAAAAAAATTCAAAATAAATTCAATAATGGGATTATAAAGGCATTTAAACCGAGTAATAAGGCTTTGCTAGGCATAAGTGACTATAAATGAACTTTTCTTGACTATGGATGGCTTTCGCTCCATGTTTCCCGAGGTAAACAATCAATTACAATCTGTTTTAATCAAAAAAAGTAAAAAAATTTCAAAATAAATTCAATAATGGGATTATAAAAACATTTAAACTGAGTAATAAGGCTTTTCTAGGCATGAGTGACTATAAATGATCTTTTCTTGACAATGGATGGTTTTCGCTCCATGTTTCCCGAGGCAAACAATCAATTACAATCTGTTTTAATCAAAAAATGTAAAAACAATTCAAAATAAATTCAATAATGGGATTATAAAGGCATTTAAACCGAGTAATAAGGCTTTTCTAGGCATGAGTGGCTATAAATGATCTTTTCTTGACAATGGATGGCTTTCGCTCCATGTTTCCCGAGGCAAACAATCAATTACAATCTGTTGTAATCAAAAAATGTAAAAAAAATTCAAAATAAATTCAATAATGGGATTATAAAGGCATTTAAACCGAGTAATAAGGCTTTTCTAGGCATGAGTGACTATAAATGATCTTTTCTTGACAATGGATGGTTTTCGCTCCATGTTTCCCGAGGCAAACAATCAATTACAATCTGTTTTAATCAAAAAATGTAAAAACAATTCAAAATAAATTCAATAATGGGATTATAAAGGCATTTAAACCGAGTAATAAGGCTTATCTAGGCATGAGTGACTATAAATGATCTTTTCTTGACAATGGATGGCTTTCGCTCCATATTTCCCGAGGCAAACAATCAATTACAATCTGTTTTAATCAAAAAATATAAAAACAATTCAAAATAAACTCAATAATGGGATTATAAAGGCATTTAAACTAAGTAATAAGGCTTTTCTAGGCATGAGTGACTGTAAATGATCTTTTCTTGACAATGGATGGCTTTCCCACCATGTTTCCCGAGGCAAACAATCAATTACAATCTGTTTTAATCAAAAAATGTAAAAACAATTCAAAATAAATTCAATAATTGGATTTAAAAAGCATTAATACCGAGTAATAAGGCTTTTTTAGGAATAAGTGACTATAAATGATCTATTCTTGACAATGGATGGGTTTTGCTCCATGTTTACCGAGGTAAACAATCAATTACAATATGTTTTAATCAAAAAATGTAAAAAAAATTCAAAATAAATTCAATAATGGGATTATAAAGGCATTTAAACCGAGTAATAAGGCTTTTCTAGGCATAAGTTACTATAAATGATCTTTTCTTGACAATGGATGGCTTTCGCTCCATGTTTCCTGAGGCAAACAATCAATTACTATCTGTTTTAATCAAAAAATGTAAAAACAATTCAAAATAAATTCAATAATGGGATTATAAAGGCATTTAAACCGAGTAATAAGGCTTTTCTAAGCATGAGTGACTACAAATGATTTTTTCTTCACTATGGATGGCTTTCGCTCCATATTTCCCGAGGCAAACAATCAATTACAATCTGTTTTAATCAAAAAATGTAAAAACAATTCAAAATAAATTCAATAATGGGAATATAAAGGCATTTAAACTAAATAATAAGGCTTTGCTAGGCATAAGTGACTATAAATGATCTTTTCTTGACAATGGATGGCTTTCGCTCCATTTTTCCCGAGGCAAACAATCAATTACAATCTGTTTTAATCAAAAAATGTAAAAACAATTCAAAATAAATTCAATAATGGGATTATAAAGGCATTTAAACCGAGTAATAAGGCTTTGCTAGGCATAAGTGACTATAAATGAACTTTTCTTGACAATGGGTGGCTTTCGCTCCATGTTTCCCGAGGCAAACAACCAATTACAATCTGTTTTAATCAAAAAATGTAAAAAAATTTCAAAATAAATTCAATAATGGGATTATAAAGGCATTTAAACCGAGTAATAAGGCTTTTCTAGGCATGAGTGACTATAAATGATCTTTTCTTGACAATGGATGGCTTTCACTCCACGTTTCCCGAGGCAAACAATCAATTAGAATCTGTTTTAATCAAAAAATGTAAAAAGATTCAAATTAAATTCAATTATGGGATTATAAAAGCATTTAAAACGAGTATTAAGGCTTTTCTAGGCATGAGTGACTATAAATGAACTTTTCTTGACGATGGATGGCTTTCGCTCCATGTTTCCCAAGGCAAACAATCAAATACAATCTGTTTTAATCAAAAAATATAACAACAATTTAAAATAACTTCAACAATGGGATTATAAAGGCATTTAAACCGAGTAATAAGGCTTTTCTAGGCATGAGTGACTATAAATGATCTTTTCTTGACAATGGATGGCTTTCGCTCCATGTTTCCCGAGGCAAACAATCAATTACAATCTGTTTTAATCAAAAAATGTAAAAACAATTCAAAATAAATTCAATAATGGGATTATAAAGGCATTTAAACCGAGTAATAAGGCTTTGCTAGGCATAAGTGACTATAAATGAACTTTTCTTGACAATGGGTGGCTTTCGCTCCATGTTTCCCGAGGCAAACAACCAATTACAATCTGTTTTAATCAAAAAATGTAAAAAAATTTCAAAATAAATTCAATAATGGGATTATAAAGGCATTTAAACCGAGTAATAAGGCTTTTCTAGGCATGAGTGACTATAAATGATCTTTTCTTGACAATGGATGGCTTTCACTCCACGTTTCCCGAGGCAAACAATCAATTAGAATCTGTTTTAATCAAAAAATGTAAAAAGATTCAAATTAAATTCAATTATGGGATTATAAAAGCATTTAAAACGAGTATTAAGGCTTTTCTAGGCATGAGTGACTATAAATGAACTTTTCTTGACGATGGATGGCTTTCGCTCCATGTTTCCCAAGGCAAACAATCAATTACAATCTGTTTTAATCAAAAAATATAACAACAATTTAAAATAACTTCAACAATGGGATTATAAAGGCATTTAAACCGAGTAATAAGGCTTTTCTAGGCATGAGTGACTATAAATGATCTTTTCTTGACAATGGATGGCTTTCGCTCCATGTTTCCCACGGCAAACAATCAATTACAATCTGTTTTAATCAAAAAATATAAAAACAATTCAAAATAAATTCAATAACGGGATTATAAAGGCATTTAAACCGAGTAATAAGGCTTTGCTAGGCATAAGTGACTATAAATGAACTTTTCTTGACTATGGATGGCTTTCGTTCCATGTTTCCCGAGGTAAACAATCAATTACAAACTGTTTTAATCAAAAAATGTAAAAAAAATTCAAAATAAATTCAATAATGGGATTATAAAGGCATTTAAACCGAGTAATAAGGCTTTTCTAGGCATGAGTGACTATAAATGATCTTTTCTTGACAATGGATGGTTTTCGCTCCATGTTTCCTGAGGCAAATAATCAATTACAATCTGTTTTAATCAAAAAATGTAAAAACAATTCAAAATAAATTCAATAATGGGATTATAAAGGCATTTAAACCGAGTAATAAGGCTTTTCTAGGCATGAGTGGCTATAAATGATCTTTTCTTGACAATGGATGGCTTTCGCTCCATGTTTCCCGAGGCAAACAATCAATTACAATCTGTTTTAATCAAAAAGTGTAAAAAAAATTCAAAATAAATTCAATAATGGGATTATAAAGGCATTTAAACCGAGTAATAAGGCTTATCTAGGCATGAGTGACTATAAATGATCTTTTCTTGACAATGGATGGCTTTCGCTCCATATTTCCCGAGGCAAACAATCAATTACAATCTGTTTTAATCAAAAAATGTAAAAACAATTCAAAATAAACTCAATAATGGGATTATAAAGGCATTTAAACTAAGTAATAAGGCTTTTCTAGGCATGAGTGACTGTAAATGATCTTTTCTTGACAATGGATGGCTTTCGCTCCATGTTTCCCGAGGCAAGCAATCAATTACAATCTGTTTTAATCAAAAAATGTAAAAAGAATTCAAAATAAATTCAATAATTGGATTTAAAAAGCATTTAAACCGAGTAATAAGGCTTTTTTAGGCATAAGTGACTATAAATGATCTATTCTTGACAATGGATGGGTTTTGCTCCATGTTTACCGAGGGAAACAATCAATTACAATATGTTTTAATGAAAAAATGTAAAAAAAATTCAAAATAAATTCAATAATGGGATTATAAAGGCATTTAAACCGAGTAATAAGGCTTTTCTAGGCATGAGTTACTATAAATGATCTTTTCTTGACAATGGATGGCTTTCGCTCCATGTTTCCCACGGCAAACAATTAATTACAATCTGTTTTAATCAAAAAATATAAAAACAATTCAAAATAAATTCAATAATGGGATTATAAAGGCATTTAAATCGAGTAATAAGGCTTTCCTAGGCATAAGTGACTATAAATGAACTTTTCTTGACTATGGATGGCTTTCGCTCCATGTTTCCCGAGGTAAACAATCAATTACAATCTGTTTTAATCAAAAAATGTAAAAAAAAATTCAAAATAAATTCAATAATGGGATTATAAAGGCATTTAAACCGAGTACTAAGGCTTTTCTAGGCATGAGTGACTATAAATGATCTTTTCTTGACAATGGATGGTTTTCGCTCCATGTTTCCCGAGGCAAACAATCAATTACAATCTGTTTTAATCAAAAAATGGAAAAACAATTCAAAATAAATTCAATAATGGGATTATAAAGGCATTTAAACCGAGTAATAAGGCTTTTCTAGGCATGAGTGGCTATAAATGATCTTTTCTTGACAATGGATGGCTTTCGCTCCATGTTTCCCGAGGCAAACAATCAATTACAATCTGTTTTAATCAAAAAATGTAAAAACAATTCAAAATAAATTCAATAATGGGATTATAAAGGCATTTAAACTGAGTAATAAGGCTTTGCTAGGCATAAGTGACTATAAATGAACTTTTCTTGACAATGGGTGGCTTTCGCTCCATGTTTCCCGAGGCAAACAACCAATTACAATCTGTTTTAATCAAAAAATGTAAAAAAATTTCAAAATAAATTCAATAATGGGATTATAAAGGCATTTAAACCGAGTAATAAGGCTTTTCTAGGCATGAGTGACTATAAATGATCTTTTCTTGACTATGGATGGCTTTCGCTCCATGTTTCCCGAGGTAAACAATCAATTACAATCTGTTTTAATCAAAAAATGTAAAAAAAATTCAAAATAAATTCAATAATGGGATTATAGAGGCATTTAAACCGAGTAATAAGGCTTTTCTAGGCATGAGGGACTATAAATGATCTTTTCTTGACAATGGATGGCTTTCGCTCCATATTTCACAAGGCAAACAATCAATTACAATCTGTTTTAATCAAAAATGTAAAAAGAATTCAAAATAAATTCAATAATGGGATTATAAAGGCATTTAAACCGAGTAATAAGGCTTTTCTAGGCATGAGTTACTATAAATGATCTTTTCTTGACAATGGATGGCTTTCGCTCCATGTTTCCCGAGGCAAACAATCAATTACAATCTGTTTTAATCAAAAAATGTAAAAACAATTCAAAATAAATTCAATAATGGGATTATAAAGGCATTTAAACCGAGTAATAAGGCTTTTCTAGGCATGAGTGACTACAAATGATTTTTTTTTCACAATGGATGGCTTTCGCTCCATATTTCCCGAGGCAAACAATCAATTACAATCTGTTTTAATCAAAAAATGTAAAAACAATTCAAAATAAATTCAATAATGGGATTATAAAGGCATTTAAACTAAGTAATAAGGCTTTTCTAGGCATGAGTGACTATAAATGATCTTTTCTTGACAATGGATGGCTTTCGCTCCATGTTTCCCGAGGCAAACAATCAATTACAATCTGTTTTAATCAAAAAATGTAAAAACAATTCAAAATAAATTCAATAATGGGATTATAAAGGCATTTAAACCGAGTAATAAGGCTTTGCTAGGCATAAGTGACTATAAATGAACTTTTCTTGACAATGGGTGGCTTTCGCTCCAAGTTTCCCGAGGCAAACAATCAATTACAATATGTTTTAATCAAAAAATGTAAAAAAATTCAAAATAAATTTGATAATGGGATTATAAAGGCATTTAAACCGAGTAATAAGGTTTTCTAGGCATGAGTGACTATAAACGATCTTTTCTTGACAATGGATGGCTTTAGCTCCAAGTTTCCCAAGGCAAACAATCAATTACAATCTGTTTTCATCAGAAAATGTAAAAACAATTCAAAATAAATTCAATAATGGGATTATAAAGGCATTTAAACCGAGTAATAAGGCTTTTCTAGGCATGAGTTACTATAAATGATCTTTTCTTGACAATGGATGGCTTTCGCTCCATGTTTCCCGAGGCAAACAATCAATTACAATCTGTTTTAATCAAAAAATGGAAAAACAATTCAAAATAAATTCAATAATGGGATTATAAAGGCATTTAAACCGAGTAATAAGGCTTTTCTAGGCATGAGTGGCTATAAATGATCTTTTCTTGACAATGGATGGCTTTCGCTCCATGTTTCCCGAGGCAAACAATCAATTACAATCTGTTTTAATCAAAAAATGTAAAAACAATTCAAAATAAATTCAATAATGGGATTATAAAGGCATTTAAACTGAGTAATAAGGCTTTGCTAGGCATAAGTGACTATAAATGAACTTTTCTTGACAATGGGTGGCTTTCGCTCCATGTTTCCCGAGGCAAACAACCAATTACAATCTGTTTTAATCAAAAAATGTAAAAAAATTTCAAAATAAATTCAATAATGGGATTATAAAGGCATTTAAACCGAGTAATAAGGCTTTTCTAGGCATGAGTGACTATAAATGATCTTTTCTTGACTATGGATGGCTTTCGCTCCATGTTTCCCGAGGTAAACAATCAATTACAATCTGTTTTAATCAAAAAATGTAAAAAAAATTCAAAATAAATTCAATAATGGGATTATAGAGGCATTTAAACCGAGTAATAAGGCTTTTCTAGGCATGAGGGACTATAAATGATCTTTTCTTGACAATGGATGGCTTTCGCTCCATATTTCACAAGGCAAACAATCAATTACAATCTGTTTTAATCAAAAATGTAAAAAGAATTCAAAATAAATTCAATAATGGGATTATAAAGGCATTTAAACCGAGTAATAAGGCTTTTCTAGGCATGAGTTACTATAAATGATCTTTTCTTGACAATGGATGGCTTTCGCTCCATGTTTCCCGAGGCAAACAATCAATTACAATCTGTTTTAATCAAAAAATGTAAAAACAATTCAAAATAAATTCAATAATGGGATTATAAAGGCATTTAAACCGAGTAATAAGGCTTTTCTAGGCATGAGTGACTACAAATGATTTTTTTTTCACAATGGATGGCTTTCGCTCCATATTTCCCGAGGCAAACAATCAATTACAATCTGTTTTAATCAAAAAATGTAAAAACAATTCAAAATAAATTCAATAATGGGATTATAAAGGCATTTAAACTAAGTAATAAGGCTTTTCTAGGCATGAGTGACTATAAATGATCTTTTCTTGACAATGGATGGCTTTCGCTCCATGTTTCCCGAGGCAAACAATCAATTACAATCTGTTTTAATCAAAAAATGTAAAAACAATTCAAAATAAATTCAATAATGGGATTATAAAGGCATTTAAACCGAGTAATAAGGCTTTGCTAGGCATAAGTGACTATAAATGAACTTTTCTTGACAATGGGTGGCTTTCGCTCCAAGTTTCCCGAGGCAAACAATCAATTACAATATGTTTTAATCAAAAAATGTAAAAAAATTCAAAATAAATTTGATAATGGGATTATAAAGGCATTTAAACCGAGTAATAAGGTTTTCTAGGCATGAGTGACTATAAACGATCTTTTCTTGACAATGGATGGCTTTAGCTCCAAGTTTCCCAAGGCAAACAATCAATTACAATCTGTTTTCATCAGAAAATGTAAAAACAATTCAAAATAAATTCAATAATGGGATTATAAAGGCATTTAAACTAAGTAATAAGGCTTTTCTAGGCATGAGTGACTATAAATGAACTTTTCTTGACGATGGATGGCTTTCGCTCCATGTTTCCCAAGGCAAACAATCAATTACAATCTGTTTTAATCAAAAAATATAACAACAATTTAAAATAACTTCAACAATGGGATTATAAAGGCATTTAAACCGAGTAATAAGGCTTTTCTAGGCATGAGTGACTATAAATGATCTGTTCTTGACAATGGACGGCTTTCACTCCACGTTTCCCGAGGCAAACAATCAATTAGACTCTGTTTTAATCAAAAAATGTAAAAAGATTCAAATTAAATTCAATTATGGGATTATAAAAGCATTTAAAGCGAGTATTAAGGCTTTTCTAGGCATGAGTGACTATAAATGAACTTTTCTTGACGATGGATGGCTTTCGCTCCAAGTTTCCTAAGGCAAACAATCAATTACAATCTATTTTAATCAAAAAATATAAGAACAATTCAAAATAACTTCAATAATGGGATTATAAAGGCATTTAAACCGAGTAATAAGGCTTTTCTAGGTATGAGTGACTATAAATGATCTTTTCTTGACAATGGATGGCTTTCGCTCCATGTTTCCCGAGGCAAACAATCAATTACAATCTGTTTTAATCAAAAAATGTAAAAAAAATTCAAAATAAATTCAATAATGGGATTATAAAGGCATTTAAACCGAGTAATAAGGCTTTGCTAGGCATAAGTGACTATAAATGATCTTTTCTTGACAATGGATGGCTTTCGCTCCATGTTTCCCGAGGCAAACAATCAATTACAATCTGTTTTAATCAAAAAATGTAAAAACAATTCAAAATAAATTCAATAATGGGATTATAAAGGAATTTAAACCGAGTAATAAGGCTTTGCTAGGCGTAAGTGACTATAAATGAACTTTTCTTCACTATGGATGGCTTTCGCTCCATGATTCCCAAGGCAAACAATCAATTACAATCTGTTTTAATCAAAAAATGTAAAAAAAATTCAAAATAAATTCAATAATGGGATTATAAAGGCATTTAAACCGAGTAATAAGGCTTTGCTAGGCATAAGTGACTATAAATGAACTTTTCTTGACGATGGATGGCTTTCGCTCCAAGTTTCCTAAGGCAAACAATCAATTACAATCTGTTTTAATCAAAAAATATAAGAACAATTCAAAATAACTTCAATAATGGGATTATAAAGGCATTTAAACCGAGTAATAAGGCTTTTCTAGGCATGAGTGACTATAAATGATCTTTTCTTGACAATGGATGGCTTTCGCTCCATGTTTCCCGAGGCAAACAATCAATTACAATATGTTTTAATCAAAAAATGTAAAAAAAATTCAAAATAAATTCAATAATGGGATTATAAAGGCATTTAAACCGAGTAATAAGGCTTTGCTAGGCATAAGTGACTATAAATGATCTTTTCTTGACAATGGATGGCTTTCGCTCCATGTTTCCCGAGGCAAACAATCAATTACAATCTGTTTTAATCAAAAAATTTAAAAACAATTCAAAATAAATTCAATAATGGGATTATAAAGGCATTTAAACCGAGTAATAAGGCTTTGCTAGGCGTAAGTGACTATAAATGAACTTTTCTTCACTATGGATGGCTTTCGCTCCATGATTCCCAAGGCAAACAATCAATTACAATCTATTTTAATCAAAAAATGTAAAAACAATTCAAAATAAATTCAATAATGGGATTATAAAGGCATTTAAACCGAGTAACAAGGCTTTGCTAGGTATAAGTGACTATAAATGAACTTTTCTTGACGATGGATGGCTTTCGCTCCAAGTTTCCTCAGGCAAACAATCAATTACAATCTGTTTAAATCAAAAAATATAAGAACAATTCAAAATAACTTCAATAATGGGATTATAAAGGCATTTAAACCGAGTAATAAGGCTTTTCTAGGCATGAGTGACTATAAATGATCTTTTCTTGACAATGGATGGCTTTCGCTCCATGTTTCCCGAGGCAAACAATCAATTACAATCTGTTTTAATCAAAAAATGTAAAAAAAATTCAAAATAAATTCAATAATGGGATTATAAAGGCATTTAAACCGAGTAATAAGGCTTTGCTAGGCATAAGTGACTATAAATGATCTTTTCTTGACAATGGATGGCTTTCGCTCCATGTTTCCCGAGGCAAACAATCAATTACAATCTGTTTTAATCAAAAAATGTAAAAACAATTCAAAATAAATTCAATAATGGGATTATAAAGGCATTTAAACCGAGTAATAAGGCTTTGCTAGGCGTAAGTGACTATAAATGAACTTTTCTTCACTATGGATGGCTTTCGCTCCATGATTCCCAAGGCAAACAATCAATTACAATCTGTTTTAATCAAAAAATGTAAAAAAAATTCAAAATAAATTCAATAATGGGATTATAAAGGCATTTAAACCGAGTAATAAGGCTTTGCTAGGCATAAGTGACTATAAATGATCTTTTCTTGACAATGGATGGCTTTCGCTCCATGTTTCCCGAGGCAAACAATCAATTACAATCTGTTTTAATCAAAAAATGTAAAAACAATTCAAAATAAATTCAATAATGGGATTATAAAGGCATTTAAACCGAGTAATAAGGCTTTGCTAGGCATGAGTGACTATAAATGATCTTTTATTGACAATGGATGGTTTTCGCTCCATGTTTCCCGAGGCAAACAATTAATTACAATCTGTTTTAATCAAAAAATGTAAAAACAATTCAAAATAAATTCAATAATGGGATTATAAAGGCATTTAAACGGAGTAATAAGGCTTTTCTAGGCATGAGTGGCTATAAATGATCTTTTCTTGACAATGGATGGCTTTCGCTCCATGTTTCCCGAGGCAAACAATCAATTACAATCTGTTTTAATCAAAAAATGTGAAAAAAATTCAAAATAAATTCAATAATGGGATTATAGAGGCATTTAAACCGAGTAATAAGGCTTTTCTAGGCATGAGGGACTATAAATGATCTTTTCTTGACAATGGATGGCTTTCGCTCCATATTTCACAAGGCAAACAATCAATTACAATCTGTTTTAATCAAAAATGTAAAAAGAATTCAAAATAAATTCAATAATGAGATTATAAAGGCATTTAAACTAAGTAATAAGGCTTTTCTAGGCATGAGTGACTATAAATGATCTTTTCTTGACAATGGATGGCTTTCGCTCCATATTTCTTGAGGCAAACAATCAATTACAATCTGTTTTAATCAAAAAATGTAAAAAAAATTCAAAATAAATTCAATAATGGGATTATAAAGGCATTTAAACCGAGTAATAAGGCTTTGCTAGGCATAAGTGACTATAAATGAACTTTTCTTGACAATGGGTGGCTTTCGCTCCATGTTTCCCGAGGCAAACAACCAATTACAATCTGTTTTAATCAAAAAATGTAAAAAAAATTCAAAATAAATTCAATAATGGGATTATAAAGGCATTTAAACCGAGTAATAAGGCTTTTCTAGGCATGAGTTACTATAAATGATCTTTTCTTGACAATGGATGGCTTTTGCTCCATGTTTCCCGAGGCAAACAATCAATTACAATCTGTTTTAATCAAAAAATGTAAAAACAATTCAAAATAAATTCAATAATGGGATTATAAAGGCATTTAAACCGAGTAATAAGGCTTTTCTAGGCATGAGTGACTACAAATGATTTTTTTTTCACAATGGATGGCTTTCGCTCCATATTTCCCGAGGCAAACAATCAATTACAATCTGTTTTAATCAAAAAATGTAAAAACAATTCAAAATAAATTCAATAATGGGATTATAAAGGCATTTAAACCGAGTAATAAGGCTTTTCTAGGCATGAGTGACTACAAATGATTTTTTTTTCACAATGGATGGCTTTCGCTCCATATTTCCCGAGGCAAACAATCAACTAAAATATGTTTTAATAAAAAAGCGTAATAAAAATTCAAAATAAATTCAATAATGGGATTATAAAGGCATTTCAACCGAGTAATAAGGCTTTGCTAGGCATAAGTGACTATAAATGAACTTTTCTTGACTATGGATGGCTTTCGCTCCATGTTTCCCGAGGTAAACAATCAATTACAATCTGTTTTAATCAAAAAATATAAAAAAAAAATCAAAATAAATTCAATAATGGGATTATAAAGGCATTTAAACCGAGTAATAAGGCTTTTCTAGGCATGAGTGACTATAAATGATCTTTTCTTGACAATGGATGGCTTTCGCTCCATGTTTCCCGAGGCAAACAATCAATTACAATCTGTTTTAATCAAAAAATGTAAAAACAATTCAAAATAAATTCAATAATGGGATTATAAAGGCATTTAAACCGAGTAATAAGGCTTTGCTAGGCATAAGTGACTATAAATGAACTTTTCTTGACAATGGGTGGCTTTCGCTCCAAGTTTCCCGAGGCAAACAATCAATTACAATATGTTTTAATCAAAAAATGTAAAAAAATTCAAAATAAATTTGATAATGGGATTATAAAGGCATTTAAACCGAGTAATAAGGTTTTCTAGGCATGAGTGACTATAAACGATCTTTTCTTGACAATGGATGGCTTTAGCTCCAAGTTTCCCAAGGCAAACAATCAATTACAATCTGTTTTAATCAGAAAATGTAAAAACAATTCAAAATAAATTTGATAATGGGATTATAAAGGCATTTAAACCGAGTAATAAGGCTTTTCTAGGCATGAGTGACTATAAATGATCTGTTCTTGACAATGGACGGCTTTCACTCCACGTTTCCCGAGGCAAACAACCAATTAGAATCTGTTTTAATCAAAAAATGTAAAAAGATTCAAATTAAATTCAATTATGGGATTATAAAAGCATTTAAAGCGAGTATTAAGGCTTTTCTAGGCATGAGTGACTATAAATGAACTTTTCTTGACGATGGATGGCTTTCGCTCCAAGTTTCCTAAGGCAAACAATCAATTACAATCTATTTTAATCAAAAAATATAAGAACAATTCAAAATAACTTCAATAATGGGATTATAAAGGCATTTAAACCGAGTAATAAGGCTTTTCTAGGTATGAGTGACTATAAATGATCTTTTCTTGACAATGGATGGCTTTCGCTCCATGTTTCCCGAGGCAAACAATCAATTACAATCTGTTTTAATCAAAAAATGTAAAAAAAATTCAAAATAAATTCAATAATGGGATTATAAAGGCATTTAAACCGAGTAATAAGGCTTTGCTAGGCATAAGTGACTATAAATGATCTTTTCTTGACAATGGATGGCTTTCGCTCCATGTTTCCCGAGGCAAACAATCAATTACAATCTGTTTTAATCAAAAAATGTAAAAACAATTCAAAATAAATTCAATAATGGGATTATAAAGGAATTTAAACCGAGTAATAAGGCTTTGCTAGGCGTAAGTGACTATAAATGAACTTTTCTTCACTATGGATGGCTTTCGCTCCATGATTCCCAAGGCAAACAATCAATTACAATCTGTTTTAATCAAAAAATGTAAAAAAAATTCAAAATAAATTCAATAATGGGATTATAAAGGCATTTAAACCGAGTAATAAGGCTTTGCTAGGCATAAGTGACTATAAATGAACTTTTCTTGACGATGGATGGCTTTCGCTCCAAGTTTCCTAAGGCAAACAATCAATTACAATCTGTTTTAATCAAAAAATATAAGAACAATTCAAAATAACTTCAATAATGGGATTATAAAGGCATTTAAACCGAGTAATAAGGCTTTTCTAGGCATGAGTGACTATAAATGATCTTTTCTTGACAATGGATGGCTTTCGCTCCATGTTTCCCGAGGCAAACAATCAATTACAATATGTTTTAATCAAAAAATGTAAAAAAAATTCAAAATAAATTCAATAATGGGATTATAAAGGCATTTAAACCGAGTAATAAGGCTTTGCTAGGCATAAGTGACTATAAATGATCTTTTCTTGACAATGGATGGCTTTCGCTCCATGTTTCCCGAGGCAAACAATCAATTACAATCTGTTTTAATCAAAAAATGTAAAAACAATTCAAAATAAATTCAATAATGGGATTATAAAGGCATTTAAACCGAGTAATAAGGCTTTGCTAGGCGTAAGTGACTATAAATGAACTTTTCTTCACTATGGATGGCTTTCGCTCCATGATTCCCAAGGCAAACAATCAATTACAATCTGTTTTAATCAAAAAATGTAAAAACAATTCAAAATAAATTCAATAATGGGATTATAAAGGCATTTAAACCGAGTAACAAGGCTTTGCTAGGTATAAGTGACTATAAATGAACTTTTCTTGACGATGGATGGCTTTCGCTCCAAGTTTCCTAAGGCAAACAATCAATTACAATCTGTTTAAATCAAAAAATATAAGAACAATTCAAAATAACTTCAATAATGGGATTATAAAGGCATTTAAACCGAGTAATAAGGCTTTTCTAGGCATGAGTGACTATAAATGATCTTTTCTTGACAATGGATGGCTTTCGCTCCATGTTTCCCGAGGCAAACAATCAATTACAATCTGTTTTAATCAAAAAATGTAAAAAAAATTCAAAATAAATTCAATAATGGGATTATAAAGGCATTTAAACCGAGTAATAAGGCTTTGCTAGGCATAAGTGACTATAAATGATCTTTTCTTGACAATGGATGGCTTTCGCTCCATGTTTCCCGAGGCAAACAATCAATTACAATCTGTTTTAATCAAAAAATGTAAAAACAATTCAAAATAAATTCAATAATGGGATTATAAAGGCATTTAAACCGAGTAATAAGGCGTTGCTAGGCGTAAGTGACTATAAATGAACTTTTCTTCACTATGGATGGCTTTCGCTCCATGATTCCCAAGGCAAACAATCAATTACAATCTGTTTTAATCAAAAAATGTAAAAAAAATTCAAAATAAATTCAATAATGGGATTATAAAGGCATTTAAACCGAGTAATAAGGCTTTGCTAGGCATAAGTGACTATAAATGATCTTTTCTTGACAATGGATGGCTTTCGCTCCATGTTTCCCGAGGCAAACAATCAATTACAATCTGTTTTAATCAAAAAAGGTAAAAACAATTCAAAATAAATTCAATAATGGGATTATAAAGGCATTTAAACCGAGTAATAAGGCTTTGCTAGGCATGAGTGACTATAAATGATCTTTTATTGACAATGGATGGTTTTCGCTCCATGTTTCCCGAGGCAAACAATTAATTACAATCTGTTTTAATCAAAAAATGTAAAAACAATTCAAAATAAATTCAATAATGGGATTATAAAGGCATTTAAACGGAGTAATAAGGCTTTTCTAGGCATGAGTGGCTATAAATGATCTTTTCTTGACAATGGATGGCTTTCGCTCCATGTTTCCCGAGGCAAACAATCAATTACAATCTGTTTTAATCAAAAAATGTAAAAAAAATTCAAAATAAATTCAATAATGGGATTATAGAGGCATTTAAACCGAGTAATAAGGCTTTTCTAGGCATGAGGGACTATAAATGATCTTTTCTTGACAATGGATGGCTTTCGCTCCATATTTCACAAGGCAAACAATCAATTACAATCTGTTTTAATCAAAAATGTAAAAAGAATTCAAAATAAATTCAATAATGAGATTATAAAGGCATTTAAACTAAGTAATAAGGCTTTTCTAGGCATGAGTGACTATAAATGATCTTTTCTTGACAATGGATGGCTTTCGCTCCATATTTCTTGAGGCAAACAATCAATTACAATCTGTTTTAATCAAAAAATGTAAAAAAAATTCAAAATAAATTCAATAATGGGATTATAAAGGCATTTAAACCGAGTAATAAGGCTTTGCTAGGCATAAGTGACTATAAATGAACTTTTCTTGACAATGGGTGGCTTTCGCTCCATGTTTCCCGAGGCAAACAACCAATTACAATCTGTTTTAATCAAAAAATGTAAAAAAAATTCAAAATAAATTCAATAATGGGATTATAAAGGCATTTAAACCGAGTAATAAGGCTTTTCTAGGCATGAGTTACTATAAATGATCTTTTCTTGACAATGGATGGCTTTTGCTCCATGTTTCCCGAGGCAAACAATCAATTACAATCTGTTTTAATCAAAAAATGTAAAAACAATTCAAAATAAATTCAATAATGGGATTATAAAGGCATTTAAACCGAGTAATAAGGCTTTTCTAGGCATGAGTGACTACAAATGATTTTTTTTTCACAATGGATGGCTTTCGCTCCATATTTCCCGAGGCAAACAATCAATTACAATCTGTTTTAATCAAAAAATGTAAAAACAATTCAAAATAAATTCAATAATGGGATTATAAAGGCATTTAAACTAAGTAATAAGGCTTTTCTAGGCATGAGTGACTATAAATGATCTTTTCTTGACAATGGATGGCTTTCGCTCCATGTTTCCCGAGGCAAACAATCAATTACAATCTGTTTTAATCAAAAAATGTAAAAACAATTCAAAATAAATTCAATAATGGGATTATAAAGGCATTTAAACCGAGTAATAAGGCTTTGCTAGGCATAAGTGACTATAAATGAACTTTTCTTGACAATGGGTGGCTTTCGCTCCAAGTTTCCCGAGGCAAACAATCAATTACAATATGTTTTAATCAAAAAATGTAAAAAAATTCAAAATAAATTTGATAATGGGATTATAAAGGCATTTAAACCGAGTAATAAGGTTTTCTAGGCGTGAGTGACTATAAACGATCTTTTCTTGACAATGGATGGCTTTAGCTCCAAGTTTCCCAAGGCAAACAATCAATTACAATCTGTTTTAATCAGAAAATGTAAAAACAATTCAAAATAAATTTGATAATGGGATTATAAAGGCATTTAAACCGAGTAATAAGGCTTTTCTAGGCATGAGTGACTATAAATGATCTGTTCTTGACAATGGACGGCTTTCACTCCACGTTTCCCGAGGCAAACAATCAATTAGAATCTGTTTTAATCAAAAAATGTAAAAAGATTCAAATTAAATTCAATTATGGGATTATAAAAGCATTTAAAGCGAGTATTAAGGCTTTTCTAGGCATGAGTGACTATAAATGAACTTTTCTTGACGATGGATGGCTTTCGCTCCAAGTTTCCTAAGGCAAACAATCAATTACAATCTGTTTTAATCAAAAAATATAAGAACAATTCAAAATAACTTCAATAATGGGATTATAAAGGCATTTAAACCGAGTAATAAGGCTTTTCTAGGCATCAGTGACTATAAATGATCTTTTTTTGACAATGGATGGCTTTCGCTCCATGTTTCCCGAGGCAAACAATCGATTACAATCTATTTTAATCAAAAAATGTAAAAACAATTCAAAATAAATTCGATAATGGGATTATAAAAGCATTTAAACCGACTAATAAGGCTTTTCTAGGCATGAGTGACTATAAATGATCTATTCTTGACAATGGATGGGTTTGGCTCCATGTTTCCCGAGGCAAACAATCAACTAAAATATGTTTTAATAAAAAAGCGTAATAAAAATTCAAAATAAATTCAATAATGGGATTATAAAGGCATTTCAACCGAGTAATAAGGCTTTGCTAGGCATAAGTGACTATAAATGAACTTTTCTTGACTATGGATGGCTTTCGCTCCATGTTTCCCGAGGTAAACAATCAATTACAATCTGTTTTAATCAAAAAATATAAAAAAAAAATCAAAATAAATTCAATAATGGGATTATAAAGGCATTTAAACCGAGTAATAAGGCTTTGCTAGGCATGAGTGACTATAAATGATCTTTTATTGACAATGGATGGTTTTCGCTCCATGTTTCCCGAGGCAAACAATTAATTACAATCTGTTTTAATCAAAAAATGTAAAAACAATTCAAAATAAATTCAATAATGGGATTATAAAGGCATTTAAACCGAGTAATAAGGCTTTTCTAGGCATGAGTGGCTATAAATGATCTTTTCTTGACAATGGATGGCTTTCGCTCCATGTTTCCCGAGGCAAACAATCAATTACAATCTGTTTTAATCAAAAAATGTAAAAAAAATTCAAAATAAATTCAATAATGGGATTATAGAGGCATTTAAACCGAGTAATAAGGCTTTTCTAGGCATGAGGGACTATAAATGATCTTTTGTTGACAATGGATGGCTTTCGCTCCATATTTCACAAGGCAAACAATCAATTACAATCTGTTTTAATCAAAAATGTAAAAAGAATTCAAAATAAATTCAATAATGGGATTATAAAGGCATTTAAACTAAGTAATAAGGCTTTTCTAGGCATGAGTGACTATAAATGATCTTTTCTTGACAATGGATGGCTTTCGCTCCATGTTTCCCTAGGCAAACAATCAAATACAATCTGTTTTAATCATAAAATGTAAAAACAATTCAAAATAACTTCAATAATGGGATTATAAAGGCATTTAAACCGAGTAATAAGGCTTATCTAGGCATGAGTGACTATAAATGATCTTTTCTTGACAATGGATGGCTTTTGCTCCATATTTCCCGAGGCAAACAATCAATTACAATCTGTTTTAATCAAAAAATGTAAAAACAATTCAAAATAAACTCAATAATGGGATTATAAAGGCATTTAAACTATGTAATAAGGCTTTTCTAGGCATGAGTGACTGTAAATGATCCTTTCTTGACAATGGATGGCTTTCGCTCCATGTTTCCCGAGGCAAACAATCAATTACAATCTAGTTTAATCAAAAAATCTAAAAACAATTCAAAATAAATTAAATAATGGGATTTAAAAAGCATTTAAACCGAGTAATAAGGCTTTTCTAGGCATGAGTGACTATAAATGATCTTTTCTTGACAATGGATGGCTTTCGCTCCATGTTTCCCGAGGCAAACAATCAATTACAATCTGTTTTAATCAAAAAATGTAAAAACAATTCAAAATAAATTCAATAATGGGATTATAAAGGCATTTAAACCGAGTAATAAGGCTTTGCTAGGCATAAGTGACTATAAATGATCTTTTCTTGACAATGGATGGCTTTCGCTCCATGTTTCCCAAGGCAAACAATCAATTACAATCTGTTTTAATCAAAAAATGTAAAAACAATTCAAAATAAATTCAATAATGGGATTATAAAGGCATTTAAACCGAGTAATAAGGCTTTGCTAGGCATAAGTGACTATAAATGAACTTTTCTTGACTATGGATGGCTTTCGCTCCATGTTTCCCGAGGTAAACAATCAATTACAATCTGTTTTAATCAAAAAATATAAAAAAAAATCAAAATAAATTCAATAATGGGATTATAAAGGCATTTAAACCGAGTAATAAGGCTTTGCTAGGCATGAGTGACTATAAATGATCTTTTATTGACAATGGATGGTTTTCGCTCCATGTTTCCCGAGGCAAACAATTAATTACAATCTGTTTTAATCATAAAATGTAAAAACAATTCAAAATAAATTCAATAATGGGATTATAAAGGCATTTAAACCGAGTAATAAGGCTTTTCTAGGCATGAGTGGCTATAAATGATCTTTTCTTGACAATGGATGGCTTTCGCTCCATGTTTCCCGAGGCAAACAATCAATTACAATCTGTTTTAATCAAAAAATGTAAAAAAAATTCAAAATAAATTCAATAATGGGATTATAGAGGCATTTAAACCGAGTAATAAGGCTTTTCTAGGCATGAGGGACTATAAATGATCTTTTGTTGACAATGGATGGCTTTCGCTCCATATTTCACAAGGCAAACAATCAATTACAATCTGTTTTAATCAAAAATGTAAAAAGAATTCAAAATAAATTCAATAATGGGATTATAAAGGCATTTAAACTAAGTAATAAGGCTTTTCTAGGCATGAGTGACTATAAATGATCTTTTCTTGACAATGGATGGCTTTCGCTCCATGTTTCCCGAGGCAAACAATCAATTACAATCTGTTTTAATCATAAAATGTAAAAACAATTCAAAATAACTTCAATAATAGGATTATAAAGGCATTTAAACCGAGTAATAAGGCTTATCTAGGCATGAGTGACTATAAATGATCTTTTCTTGACAATGGATGGCTTTTGCTCCATATTTCCCGAGGCAAACAATCAATTACAATCTGTTTTAATCAAAAAATGTAAAAACAATTCAAAATAAACTCAATAATGGGATTATAAAGGCATTTAAACTATGTAATAAGGCTTTTCTAGGCATGAGTGACTGTAAATGATCCTTTCTTGACAATGGATGGCTTTCGCTCCATGTTTCCCGAGGCAAACAATCAATTACAATCTAGTTTAATCAAAAAATCTAAAAACAATTCAAAATAAATTAAATAATGGGATTTAAAAAGCATTTAAACCGAGTAATAAGGCTTTTCTAGGCATGAGTGACTATAAATGAACTTTTCTGGACTATGGATGGCTTTCGCTCCATGTTTCCCGAGGCAAACAATCAATTACAATCTGTTTTAATCAAAAAATGTAAAAACAATTCAAAATAAATTCAATAATGGGATTATAAAGGCATTTAAATCGAGTAATAAGGCTTTGCTAGGCATAAGTGACTATAAATGAACTTTTCTTCACTATGGATGGCTTTCGCTCCATGTTTCCCGAGGCAAACAATCAATTACAATCTGTTTTAATCAAAAAATGTAAAAACAATTCAAAATAAATTCAATAATGGGATTATAAAGGCATTTAAACTAAGTAATAAGGCTTTTCTAGGCATGAGTGACTGTAAATGATCTTTTCTTGACAATGGATGGCTTTCGCTCCATGTTTCCCGAGGCAAACAATCAATTACAATCTGTTTTAATCAAAAAATGTAAAAACAATTCAAAATAAATTCAATAATGGGATTTAAAAAGCATTTAAACCGAGTAATAAGGCTTTTTTAGGCATAAGTGACTATAAATGATCTATTCTTGACAATGGATGGGTTTTGCTCCATGTTTACCGAGGGAAACAATCAATTACAATATGTTTTAATCAAAAAATGTAAAAAAAATTCAAAATAAATTCAATAATGGCATTATAAAGGCATTTAAACCGAGTAATAAGGCTTTTCTCGGCATGAGTGACTATAAATGATCTTTTCTTGACAATGGATGGCTTTCGCTCCATGTTTCCCGAGGCAAACAATCAATTACAATCTGTTTTAATCAAAAAATGTAAAAAAAAAATTCAAAATAAATTCAATAATGGGATTATAGAGGCATTTAAACCGAATAATAAGGCTTTTCTAGGCATGAGTGACTATAAATGATCTTTTCTTGACAATGGATGGCTTTCACTCCACGTTTCTCGAGGCAAACAATCAATTAGAATCTGTTTTAATCAAAAAATGTAAAAAGATTCAAATTAAATTCAATTATGGGATTATAAAAGCATTTAAAACGAGTATTAAGGCTTTTCTAGGCATGAGTGACTATAAATGAACTTTTCTTGACGATGGATGGCTTTCGCTCCATGTTTCCCAAGGCAAACAATCAATTACAATCTGTTTTAATCAAACAATATAACAACAATTCAAAATAACTTGAATAATGGGATTATAAAGGCATTTAAACCGAGTAATAAGGCTTTTCTAGGCATGAGTGACTATAAATGATCCTTTCTTGACAATGGATGGCTTTCGCTCCATGTTTCCCACGGCAAACAATCAATTACAATCTGTTTTAATCAAAAAATATAAAAACAATTCAAAATAAATTCAATAATGGGATTATAAAGGCATTTAAACCGAGTAATAAGGCTTTGCTAGGCATAAGTGACTATAAATGAACTTTTCTTGTCTATGGATGGCTTTCGCTCCAAGTTTCCCGAGGTAAACAATCAATTACAATCTGTTTTAATCAAAAAATGTAAAAAAAAATCAAAATAAATTCAATAATGGGATTATAAAGGCATTTAAACCGAGTAATAAGGCTTTGCTAGGCATAAGTGACTATAAATGAACTTTTCTTGTCTATGGATGGCTTTCGCTCCAAGTTTCCCGAGGTAAACAATCAATTACAATCTGTTTTAATCAAAAAATGTAAAAAAAAATCAAAATAAATTCAATAATGGGATTATAAAGGCATTTAAACCGAGTAATAAGGCTTTTCTAGGCATGAGTGACTATAAATGATCTTTTCTTGACAATGGATGGCTTTCGCTCCATGTTTCCCGAGGCAAACAATCAATTACAATCTGTTTTAATCATAAAATGTAAAAACAATTCAAAATAACTTCAATAATAGGATTATAAAGGCATTTAAACCGAGTAATAAGGCTTATCTAGGCATGAGTGACTATAAATGATCTTTTCTTGACAATGGATGGCTTTTGCTCCATATTTCCCGAGGCAAACAATCAATTACAATCTGTTTTAATCAAAAAATGTAAAAACAATTCAAAATAAACTCAATAATGGGATTATAAAGGCATTTAAACTATGTAATAAGGCTTTTCTAGGCATAAGTGACTGTAAATGATCCTTTCTTGACAATGGATGGCTTTCGCTCCATGTTTCCCGAGGCAAACAATCAATTACAATCTAGTTTAATCAAAAAATCTAAAAACAATTCAAAATAAATTAAATAATGGGATTTAAAAAGCATTTAAACCGAGTAATAAGGCTTTTCTAGGCATGAGTGACTATAAATGATCTTTTCTTGACAATGGATGGCTTGCGCTCCATGTTTCCCGAGGCAAACAATCAATTACAATCTGTTTTAATCAAAAAATGTAAAAACAATTCAAAATAAATTCAATAATGGGATTATAAAGGCATTTAAACCGAGTAATAAGGCTTTGCTAGGCATAAGTGACTATAAATGATCTTTTCTTGACAATGGATGGCTTTCGCTCCATGTTTCCCAAGGCAAACAATCAATTACAATCTGTTTTAATCAAAAAATGTAAAAACAATTCAAAATAAATTCAATAATGGGATTATAAAGGCATTTAAACCGAGTAATAAGGCTTTGCTAGGCATAAGTGACTATAAATGAACTTTTCTTGACTATGGATGGCTTTCGCTCCATGTTTCCCGAGGTAAACAATCAATTACAATCTGTTTTAATCAAAAAATATAAAAAAAATCAAAATAAATTCAATAATGGGATTATAAAGGCATTTAAACCGAGTAATAAGGCTTTGCTAGGCATGAGTGACTATAAATGATCTTTTATTGACAATGGATGGTTTTCGCTCCATGTTTCCCGAGGCAAACAATTAATTACAATCTGTTTTAATCAAAAAATGTAAAAACAATTCAAAATAAATTCAATAATGGGATTATAAAGGCATTTAAACCGAGTAATAAGGCTTTTCTAGGCATGAGTGGCTATAAATGATCTTTTCTTGACAATGGATGGCTTTCGCTCCATGTTTCCCGAGGCAAACAATCAATTACAATCTGTTTTAATCAAAAAATGTAAAAAAAATTCAAAATAAATTCAATAATGGGATTATAGAGGCATTTAAACCGAGTAATAAGGCTTTTCTAGGCATGAGGGACTATAAATGATCTTTTGTTGACAATGGATGGCTTTCGCTCCATATTTCACAAGGCAAACAATCAATTACAATCTGTTTTAATCAAAAATGTAAAAAGAATTCAAAATAAATTCAATAATGGGATTATAAAGGCATTTAAACTAAGTAATAAGGCTTTTCTAGGCATGAGTGACTATAAATGATCTTTTCTTGACAATGGATGGCTTTCGCTCCATGTTTCCCGAGGCAAACAATCAATTACAATCTGTTTTAATCATAAAATGTAAAAACAATTCAAAATAACTTCAATAATAGGATTATAAAGGCATTTAAACCGAGTAATAAGGCTTATCTAGGCATGAGTGACTATAAATGATCTTTTCTTGACAATGGATGGCTTTTGCTCCATATTTCCCGAGGCAAACAATCAATTACAATCTGTTTTAATCAAAAAATGTAAAAACAATTCAAAATAAACTCAATAATGGGATTATAAAGGCATTTAAACCGAGTAATAAGGCTTATCTAGGCATGAGTGACTATAAATGATCTTTTCTTGACAATGGATGGCTTTCGCTCCATATTTCCCGAGGCAAACAATCAATTACAATCTGTTTTAATCAAAAAAAGTAAAAACAATTCAAAAGAAACTCAATAATGGGATTATAAAGGCATTTAAACTAAGTAATAAGGCTTTTCTAGGCATGAGTGACTGTAAATGATCTTTTCTTGACAATGGATGGCTTTCACTCCACGTTTCCCGAGGCAAACAATCAATTAGAATCTGTTTTAATCAAAAAATGTAAAAAGATTCAAATTAAATTCAATTATGGGATTATAAAAGCATTTAAAACGAGTATTAAGGCTTTTCTAGGCATGAGTGACTATAAATGAACTTTTCTTGACGATGGATGGCTTTCGCTCCATGTTTCCCAAGGCAAACAATCAATTACAATCTGTTTTAATCAAACAATATAACAACAATTCAAAATAACTTCAATAATGGGATTATAAAGGCATTTAAACCGAGTAATAAGGCTTTGCTAGGCGTAAGTGACTATAAATGAACTTTTCTTCACTATGGATGGCTTTCGCTCCATGATTCCCAAGGCAAACAATCAATTACAATCTGTTTTAATCAAAAAATGTAAAAAAAATTCAAAATAAATTCAATAATGGGATTATAAAGGCATTTAAACCGAGTAATAAGGCTTTGCTAGGCATAAGTGACTATAAATGATCTTTTCTTGACAATCGATGGCTTTGGCTCCATGTTTCCCGAGGCAAACAATCAATTACAATCTGTTTTAATCAAAAAATGTAAAAACAATTCAAAATAAATTAAATAATGGGATTATAAAGGCATTTAAACCGAGTAATAAGGCTTTTCTAAGCATGAGTGACTACAAATGATTTTTTCTTCACTATGGATGGCTTTCGCTCCATGTTTCCCGAGGCAAACAATCAATTACAATCTGTTTTAATCATAAAATGTAAAAAAAATTCAAAATAAATGCAATAATGGGATTATAAAGGCATTTAAACCGAGTAATAAGGCTTTCCTAGGCATAAGTGACTATAAATGAACTTTTCTTGACAATGGGTGGCTTTCGCTCCATGTTTCCCGAGGCAAACAACCAATTACAATCTGTTTTAATCAAAAAATGTAAAAACAATTCAAAATAAATTCAATAATGGGATTATAAAGGCATTTAAACCGAGTAATAAGGTTTTGCTAGGCATAAGTGACTATAAATGAACTTTTCTTGACAATGGGTGGCTTTCGCTCCATGTTTCCCGAGGTAAACAACCAATTACAATCTGTTTTAATCAAAAAATGTAAAAAAATTTCAAAATAAATTCAATAATGGGATTATAAAGGCATTTAAACCGAGTAATAAGGCTTTTCTAGGCATGAGTGACTATACATGATCTTTTCTTGACAATGGATGGCTTTCACTCCACGTTTCCCGAGGCAAACAATCAATTAGAATCTGTTTTAATCAAAAAATGTAAAAAGATTCAAATTAAATTCAATTATGGGATTATAAAAGCATTTAAAACGAGTATTAAGGCTTTTCTAGGCATGAGTGACTATAAATGAACTTTTCTTGACGATGGATGGCTTTCGCTCCATGTTTCCCAAGGCAAACAATCAATTACAATCTGTTTTAATCAAAAAATATAACAACAATTCAAAATAACTTCAACAATGGGATTATAAAGGCATTTAAACCGAGTAATAAGGCTTTTCTAGGCATGAGTAACTATAAATGATCTTTTCTTGATAATGGATGGCTTTCGCTCCATGTTTCCCACGGCAAACAATCAATTACAATCTGTTTTAATCAAAAAATATAAAAACAATTCAAAATAAATTCAATAATGGGATTATAAAGGCATTTAAACCGAGTAATAAGGCTTTGCTAGGCATAAGTGACTATAAATGAACTTTTCTTGACTATGGATGGCTTTCGCTCCATGTTTCCCGAGGTAAGTAATCAATTACAATCTGTTTTAATCAAAAAATGTAAAAAAAATTCAAAATAAATTCAATAATGAGATTATAAAGGCATTTAAACCGAGTAATAAGGCTTTTCTAGGCATGAGTGACTATAAATGATCTTTTCTTGACAATGGATGGTTTTCGCTCCATGTTTCCTGAGGCAAACAATCAATTACAATCTGTTTTAATCAAAAAATGTAAAAACAATTCAAAATAAATTCAATAATGGGATTATAAAGGCATTTAAACCGAGTAATAAGGCTTTTCTAGGCATGAGTGGCTATAAATGATCTTTTCTTGACAATGGATGGCTTTCGCTCCATGTTTCCCGAGGCAAACAATCAATTACAATCTGTTTTAATCAAAAAATGTAAAAAAAATTCAAAATAAATTCAATAATGGGATTATAAAGGCATTTAAACCGAGTAATAAGGCTTTTCTAGGCATGAGTGACTATAAATGATCTTTTCTTGACAATGGATGGTTTTCGCTCCATGTTTCCCGAGGCAAACAATCAATTTCAATCTGTTTTAATCAAAAAATGTAAAAACAATTCAAAATAAATTCAATAATGGGATTATAAAGGCATTTAAACCGAGTAATAAGGCTTTTCTAGGCATGAGTGACTGTAAATGATCTTTTCTTGACAATGGATGGCTTTCGCTCCATGTTTCCCGAGGCAAGCAATCAATTACAATCTGTTTTAATCAAAAAATGTAAAAACAATTCAAAATAAATTCAATAATGGGATTATAAAGGCATTTAAACCGAGTAATAAGGCTTATCTAGGCATGAGTGACTATAAATGATCTTTTCTTGACAATGGATGGCTTTCGCTCCATATTTCCCGAGGCAAACAATCAATTACAATCTGTTTTAATCAAAAAAAGTAAAAACAATTCAAAAGAAACTCAATAATGGGATTATAAAGGCATTTAAACTAAGTAATAAGGCTTTTCTAGGCATGAGTGACTGTAAATGATCTTTTCTTGACAATGGATGGCTTTCACTCCACGTTTCCCGAGGCAAACAATCAATTAGAATCTGTTTTAATCAAAAAATGTAAAAAGATTCAAATTAAATTCAATTATGGGATTATAAAAGCATTTAAAACGAGTATTAAGGCTTTTCTAGGCATGAGTGACTATAAATGAACTTTTCTTGACGATGGATGGCTTTCGCTCCATGTTTCCCAAGGCAAACAATCAATTACAATCTGTTTTAATCAAACAATATAACAACAATTCAAAATAACTTCAATAATGGGATTATAAAGGCATTTAAACCGAGTAATAAGGCTTTGCTAGGCGTAAGTGACTATAAATGAACTTTTCTTCACTATGGATGGCTTTCGCTCCATGATTCCCAAGGCAAACAATCAATTACAATCTGTTTTAATCAAAAAATGTAAAAAAAATTCAAAATAAATTCAATAATGGGATTATAAAGGCATTTAAACCGAGTAATAAGGCTTTGCTAGGCATAAGTGACTATAAATGATCTTTTCTTGACAATCGATGGCTTTGGCTCCATGTTTCCCGAGGCAAACAATCAATTACAATCTGTTTTAATCAAAAAATGTAAAAACAATTCAAAATAAATTAAATAATGGGATTATAAAGGCATTTAAACCGAGTAATAAGGCTTTTCTAAGCATGAGTGACTACAAATGATTTTTTCTTCACTATGGATGGCTTTCGCTCCATGTTTCCCGAGGCAAACAATCAATTACAATCTGTTTTAATCATAAAATGTAAAAAAAATTCAAAATAAATGCAATAATGGGATTATAAAGGCATTTAAACCGAGTAATAAGGCTTTCCTAGGCATAAGTGACTATAAATGAACTTTTCTTGACAATGGGTGGCTTTCGCTCCATGTTTCCCGAGGCAAACAACCAATTACAATCTGTTTTAATCAAAAAATGTAAAAACAATTCAAAATAAATTCAATAATGGGATTATAAAGGCATTTAAACCGAGTAATAAGGTTTTGCTAGGCATAAGTGACTATAAATGAACTTTTCTTGACAATGGGTGGCTTTCGCTCCATGTTTCCCGAGGTAAACAACCAATTACAATCTGTTTTAATCAAAAAATGTAAAAAAATTTCAAAATAAATTCAATAATGGGATTATAAAGGCATTTAAACCGAGTAATAAGGCTTTTCTAGGCATGAGTGACTATACATGATCTTTTCTTGACAATGGATGGCTTTCACTCCACGTTTCCCGAGGCAAACAATCAATTAGAATCTGTTTTAATCAAAAAATGTAAAAAGATTCAAATTAAATTCAATTATGGGATTATAAAAGCATTTAAAACGAGTATTAAGGCTTTTCTAGGCATGAGTGACTATAAATGAACTTTTCTTGACGATGGATGGCTTTCGCTCCATGTTTCCCAAGGCAAACAATCAATTACAATCTGTTTTAATCAAAAAATATAACAACAATTCAAAATAACTTCAACAATGGGATTATAAAGGCATTTAAACCGAGTAATAAGGCTTTTCTAGGCATGAGTAACTATAAATGATCTTTTCTTGATAATGGATGGCTTTCGCTCCATGTTTCCCACGGCAAACAATCAATTACAATCTGTTTTAATCAAAAAATATAAAAACAATTCAAAATAAATTCAATAATGGGATTATAAAGGCATTTAAACCGAGTAATAAGGCTTTGCTAGGCATAAGTGACTATAAATGAACTTTTCTTGACTATGGATGGCTTTCGCTCCATGTTTCCCGAGGTAAGTAATCAATTACAATCTGTTTTAATCAAAAAATGTAAAAAAAATTCAAAATAAATTCAATAATGAGATTATAAAGGCATTTAAACCGAGTAATAAGGCTTTTCTAGGCATGAGTGACTATAAATGATCTTTTCTTGACAATGGATGGTTTTCGCTCCATGTTTCCTGAGGCAAACAATCAATTACAATCTGTTTTAATCAAAAAATGTAAAAACAATTCAAAATAAATTCAATAATGGGATTATAAAGGCATTTAAACCGAGTAATAAGGCTTTTCTAGGCATGAGTGGCTATAAATGATCTTTTCTTGACAATGGATGGCTTTCGCTCCATGTTTCCCGAGGCAAACAATCAATTACAATCTGTTTTAATCAAAAAATGTAAAAAAAATTCAAAATAAATTCAATAATGGGATTATAAAGGCATTTAAACCGAGTAATAAGGCTTTTCTAGGCATGAGTGACTATAAATGATCTTTTCTTGACAATGGATGGTTTTCGCTCCATGTTTCCCGAGGCAAACAATCAATTTCAATCTGTTTTAATCAAAAAATGTAAAAACAATTCAAAATAAATTCAATAATGGGATTATAAAGGCATTTAAACCGAGTAATAAGGCTTTTCTAGGCATGAGTGACTGTAAATGATCTTTTCTTGACAATGGATGGCTTTCGCTCCATGTTTCCCGAGGCAAGCAATCAATTACAATCTGTTTTAATCAAAAAATGTAAAAACAATTCAAAATAAATTCAATAATTGGATTTAAAAAGCATTTAAACCGAGTAATAAGGCTTTTCTAGGCATGAGTTACTATAAATGATCTTTTCTTGACAATGGATGGCTTTCGCTCCATGTTTCCCACGGCAAACAATCAATTACAATCTGTTTTAATCAAAAAATATAAAAACAATTCAAAATAAATTCAATAATGGGATTATAAAGGCATTTAAACCGAGTAATAAGGCTTTGCTAGGCATAAGTGACTATAAATGAACTTTTCTTGACTATGGATGGCTTTCGCTCCATGTTTCCCGAGGTAAACAATCAATTACAATCTGTTTTAATCAAAAAAAGTAAAAAAAATTCAAAATAAATTCAATAATGGGATTATAAAAACATTTAAACCGAGTAATAAGGCTTTTCTAGGCATGAGTGACTATAAATGATCTTTTCTTGACAATGGATGGTTTTCGCTCCATGTTTCCCGAGGCAAACAATCAATTACAATCTGTTTTAATCAAAAAATGTAAAAACAATTCAAAATAAATTCAATAATGAGATTGTAAAGGCATTTAAACCGAGTAATAAGGCTTTTCTAGGCATGAGTGGCTATAAATGATCTTTTCTTGACAATGGATGGCTTTCGCTCCATGTTTCCCGAGGCAAACAATCAATTACAATCTGTTTTAATCATAAAATGTAAAAAAAATTCAAAATAAATGCAATAATGGGATTATAAAGGCATTTAAACCGAGTAATAAGGCTTTGCTAGGCATAAGTGACTATAAATGAACTTTTCTTGACAATGGGTGGCTTTCGCTCCATGTTTCCCGAGGCAAACAACCAATTACAATCTGTTTTAATCAAAAAATGTAAAAAAAATTCAAAATAAACTCAATAATGGGATTATAAAGGCATTTAAACCGAGTAATAAGGCTTTTCTAGGCATGAGTTACTATAAATTATCTTTTCTTGACAATGGATGGCTTTCGCTCCATGTTTCCCGAGGCAAACAATCAATTACAATCTGTTTTAATCAAAAAATGTAAAAACAATTCAAAATAAATTCAATAATGGGATTATAAAGGCATTTAAACCGAGTAATAAGGCTTTTCTAGGCATGAGTGACTACAAATGATTTTTTCTTCACAATGGATGGCTTTCGCTCCATATTTCCCGAGGCAAACAATCAATTACAATCTGTTTTAATCAAAAAATGTAAAAACAATTCAAAATAAATTCAATAATGGGATTATAAAGGCATTTAAACTAAGTAATAAGGCTTTTCTAGGCATGAGTGACTATAAATGATCTTTTCTTGACAATGGATGGCTTTCGCTCCATGTTTCCCGAGGCAAACAATCAATTACAATATGTTTTAATCAAAAAATGTAAAAACAATTCAAAATAAATTCAATAATGGGATTATAAAGGCATTTAAACCGAGTAATAAGGCTTTGCTAGGCATAAGTGACTATAAATGAACTTTTCTTGACAATGGGTGGCTTTCGCTCCAACTTTCCCGAGGCAAACAATCAATTACAATATGTTTTAATCAAAAAATGTAAAAAAATTCAAAATAAATTTGATAATGGGATTATAAAGGCATTTAAACCGAGTAATAAGGTTTTCTAGGCATGAGTGACTATAAACGATCTTTTCTTGACAATGGATGGCTTTAGCTCCAAGTTTCCCAAGGCAAACAATCAATTACAATCTGTTTTAATCAGAAAATGTAAAAACAATTCAAAATAAATTTGATAATGGGATTATAAAGGCATTTAAACCGAGTAATAAGGCTTTTCTAGGCATGAGTGACTATAAATGATCTTTTCTTGACAATGGACGGCTTTCACTCCACGTTTCCCGAGGCAAACAATAAGTTAGAATCTGTTTTAATCAAAAAATGTAAAAAAGATTCAAATTAAATTCAATTATGGGATTATAAAAGCATTTAAAGCGAGTATTAAGGCTTTTCTAGGAATGAGTGACTATAAATGAACTTTTCTTCACGATGGATGGCTTTCGCTCCAAGTTTCCTAAGGCAAACAATCAATTACAATCTGTTGTAATCAAAAAATATAAGAACAATTCAAAATAACTTCAATAATGGGATTATAAAGGCATTTAAACCGAGTAATAAGGCTTTTCTAGGCATGAGTGACTATAAATGATCTTTTCTTGACATTGGATGGCTTTCGCTCCATGTTTCCCGTGGCAAACAATCAATTACAATATGTTTTAATCAAAAAATGTAAAAACAATTCAAAATAAATTCAATAATGGGATTATAAAAGCATTTAAACCGACTAAAAAGGCTTTTCTAGGCATGAGTGACTATAAATTATCTATTCTTGACAATGGATGGGTTTTGCTCCATGTTTCCCGAGGCAAACAATCAACTAAAATATGTTTTAATAAAAAAATGTAATAAAAATTCAAAATAAATTCAATAATGGGATTATAAAGGCATTTCAACCGAGTAATAAGGCTTTGCTAGGCATAAGTGACTATAAATGAACTTTTCTTGACTATGGATGGCTTTCGCTCCATGTTTCCCGAGGCAAACAATCAATTACAATCTGTTTTAATCATAAAATGTAAAAACAATTCAAAATTAATTCAATAATGGGATTATAAAGGCATTTAAACCGAGTAATAAGGCTTTTCCAGGCATGAGTGACTGTAAATGATCTTTTCTTGACAATGGATGGCTTTCGCTCCATGTTTCCCGAGGCAAACAATCAATTACAATCTGTTTTAATCAAAAAATGTAAAAAAAATTCAAAATAAATTCAATAATGAGATTATAAAGGAATTTAAACCGAGTAATAAGGCTTTTCTAGGCATGAGTGACTATAAATGATCTTTTCTTGACAATGGATGGTTTTCGCTCCATGTTTCCTGAGGCAAACAATCAATTACAATCTGTTTTAATCAAAAAATGTAAAAACAATTCAAAATAAATTCAATAATGGGATTATAAAGGCATTTAAACCGAGTAATAAGGCTTTTCTAGGCATGAGTGGCTATAAATGATCTTTTCTTGACAATGGATGGCTTTCGCTCCATGTTTCCCGAGGCAAACAATCAATTACAATCTGTTTTAATCAAAAAATGTAAAAAAAATTCAAAATAAATTCAATAATGGGATTATAAAGGCATTTAAACCGAGTAATAAGGCTTTTCTAGGCATGAGTGACTATAAATGATCTTTTCTTGACAATGGATGGTTTTCGCTCCATGTTTCCCGAGGCAAACAATCAATTTCAATCTGTTTTAATCAAAAAATGTAAAAACAATTCAAAATAAATTCAATAATGGGATTATAAAGGCATTTAAACCGAGTAATAAGGCTTTTCTAGGCATGAGTGACTGTAAATGATCTTTTCTTGACAATGGATGGCTTTCGCTCCATGTTTCCCGAGGCAAGCAATCAATTACAATCTGTTTTAATCAAAAAATGTAAAAACAATTCAAAATAAATTCAATAATTGGATTTAAAAAGCATTTAAACCGAGTAATAAGGCTTTTTTAGGCATAAGTGACTATAAATGATCTATTCTTGACAATGGATGGGTTTTGCTCCATGTTTACCGAGGGAAACAATCAATTACAATATGTTTTAATAAAAAAATGTAAAAAAAATTCAAAATAAATTCAATAATGGGATTATAAAGGCATTTAAACCGAGTAATAAGGCTTTTCTAGGCATGAGTTACTATAAATGATCTTTTCTTGACAATGGATGGCTTTCGCTCCATGTTTCCCACGGCTAACAATCAATTACAATCTGTTTTAATCAAAAAATATAAAAACAATTCAAAATAAATTCAATAATGGGATTATAAAGGCATTTAAACCGAGTAATAAGGCTTTGCTAGGCATAAGTGACTATAAATGAACTTTTCTTGACTATGGATGGCTTTCGCTCCATGTTTCCCGAGGTAAACAATCAATTACAATCTGTTTTAATCAAAAAATGTAAAAAAAAATTCAAAATAAATTCAATAATGGGATTATAAAGGCATTTAAACCGAGTACTAAGGCTTTTCTAGGCATGAGTGACTATAAATGATCTTTTCTTGACAATGGATGGTTTTCGCTCCATGTTTCCCGAGGCAAACAATCAATTACAATCTGTTTTAATCAACAAATGTAAAAACAATTCAAAATAAATTCAATAATGGGATTATAAAGGCATTTAAACCGAGTAATAAGGCTTTTCTAGGCATGAGTGGCTATAAATGATCTTTTCTTGACAATGGATGGCTTTCGCTCCATGTTTCCCGAGGCAAACAATCAATTACAATATGTTTTAATCAAAAAATGTAGAAACAATTCAAAATAAATTCAATAATGGGATTATAAAGGCATTTAAACCGAGTAATAAGGCTTTGCTAGGCATAAGTGACTATAAATGAACTTTTCTTGACTATGGATGGCTTTCGCTCCATGTTTCCCGAGGCAAACAATCAATTACAATCTGTTTTAATCAAAAAATGTAAAAACAATTCAAAATAAATTCAATAATGGGATTATAAAGGCATTTAAACCGAGTAATAAGGCTTTTCTAGGCATGAGTGACTACAAATGATTTTTTCTTCACAATGGATGGCTTTCGCTCCATGTTTCCCGAGGCAAACAATCAATTACAATCTGTTTTAATCAAAAAATGTAAAAAAAATTCAAAATAAATTCAATAATGGGATTATAAAAGCATTTAAACCGAGTAATAAGGCTTTTCTAGGCATGAGTGACTATAAATGATCTATTCTTGACAATGCATGGGTTTTGCTCCATGTTTGCCGAGGCAAACAATCAATTACAATATGTTTTAATCAAAAAATGTAAAAAAAATTCAAAATAAATTCAATAATGGGATTATAAAAACATTTAAACCGAGTAATAAGGCTTTTCTAGGCATGAGTTACTATAAATGATCTTTTCTTGACAATGGATGGCTTTCGCTCCATGTTTCCCACGGCAAACAATCAATTACAATCTGTTTTAATCAAAAAATATAAAAACAATTCAAAATAAATTCAATAATGGGATTATAAAGGCATTTAAACCGAGTAATAAGGCTTTGCTAGGCATAAGTGACTATAAATGAACTTTTCTTGACTATGGATGGCTTTCGCTCCATGTTTCCCGAGGTAAACAATCAATTACAATCTGTTTTAATCAAAAAAAGTAAAAAAAATTCAAAATAAATTCAATAATGGGATTATAAAAACATTTAAACCGAGTAATAAGGCTTTTCTAGGCATGAGTGACTATAAATGATCTTTTCTTGACAATGGATGGTTTTCGCTCCATGTTTCCCGAGGCAAACAATCAATTACAATCTGTTTTAATCAAAAAATGTAAAAACAATTCAAAATAAATTCAATAATGAGATTGTAAAGGCATTTAAACCGAGTAATAAGGCTTTTCTAGGCATGAGTGGCTATAAATGATCTTTTCTTGACAATGGATGGCTTTCGCTCCATGTTTCCCGAGGCAAACAATCAATTACAATCTGTTTTAATCATAAAATGTAAAAAAAATTCAAAATAAATGCAATAATGGGATTATAAAGGCATTTAAACCGAGTAATAAGGCTTTGCTAGGCATAAGTGACTATAAATGAACTTTTCTTGACAATGGGTGGCTTTCGCTCCATGTTTCCCGAGGCAAACAACCAATTACAATCTGTTTTAATCAAAAAATGTAAAAAAAATTCAAAATAAACTCAATAATGGGATTATAAAGGCATTTAAACCGAGTAATAAGGCTTTTCTAGGCATGAGTTACTATAAATTATCTTTTCTTGACAATGGATGGCTTTCGCTCCATGTTTCCCGAGGCAAACAATCAATTACAATCTGTTTTAATCAAAAAATGTAAAAACAATTCAAAATAAATTCAATAATGGGATTATAAAGGCATTTAAACCGAGTAATAAGGCTTTTCTAGGCATGAGTGACTACAAATGATTTTTTCTTCACAATGGATGGCTTTCGCTCCATATTTCCCGAGGCAAACAATCAATTACAATCTGTTTTAATCAAAAAATGTAAAAACAATTCAAAATAAATTCAATAATGGGATTATAAAGGCATTTAAAATAAGTAATAAGGCTTTTCTAGGCATGAGTGACTATAAATGATCTTTTCTTGACAATGGATGGCTTTCGCTCCATGTTTCCCGAGGCAAACAATCAATTACAATATGTTTTAATCAAAAAATGTAAAAACAATTCAAAATAAATTCAATAATGGGATTATAAAGGCATTTAAACCGAGTAATAAGGCTTTGCTAGGCATAAGTGACTATAAATGAACTTTTCTTGACAATGGGTGGCTTTCGCTCCAACTTTCCCGAGGCAAACAATCAATTACAATATGTTTTAATCAAAAAATGTAAAAAAATTCAAAATAAATTTGATAATGGGATTATAAAGGCATTTAAACCGAGTAATAAGGTTTTCTAGGCATGAGTGACTATAAACGATCTTTTCTTGACAATGGATGGCTTTAGCTCCAAGTTTCCCAAGGCAAACAATCAATTACAATCTGTTTTAATCAGAAAATGTAAAAACAATTCAAAATAAATTTGATAATGGGATTATAAAGGCATTTAAACCGAGTAATAAGGCTTTTCTAGGCATGAGTGACTATAAATGATCTTTTCTTGACAATGGACGGCTTTCACTCCACGTTTCCCGAGGCAAACAATAAGTTAGAATCTGTTTTAATCAAAAAATGTAAAAAAGATTCAAATTAAATTCAATTATGGGATTATAAAAGCATTTAAAGCGAGTATTAAGGCTTTTCTAGGAATGAGTGACTATAAATGAACTTTTCTTGACGATGGATGGCTTTCGCTCCAAGTTTCCTAAGGCAAACAATCAATTACAATCTGTTGTAATCAAAAAATATAAGAACAATTCAAAATAACTTCAATAATGGGATTATAAAGGCATTTAAACCGAGTAATAAGGCTTTTCTAGGCATGAGTGACTATAAATGATCTTTTCTTGACATTGGATGGCTTTCGCTCCATGTTTCCCGTGGCAAACAATCAATTACAATCTGTTTTAATCAAAAAATGTAAAAACAATTCAAAATAAATTCAATAATGGGATTATAAAAGCATTTAAACCGACTAAAAAGGCTTTTCTAGGCATGAGTGACTATAAATTATCTATTCTTGACAATGGATGGGTTTTGCTCCATGTTTCCCGAGGCAAACAATCAACTAAAATATGTTTTAATAAAAAAATGTAATAAAAATTCAAAATAAATTCAATAATGGGATTATAAAGGCATTTCAACCGAGTAATAAGGCTTTGCTAGGCATAAGTGACTATAAATGAACTTTTCTTGACTATGGATGGCTTTCGCTCCATGTTTCCCGAGGCAAACAATCAATTACAATCTGTTTTAATCATAAAATGTAAAAACAATTCAAAATAACTTCAATAATGGGATTATAAAGGCGTTTAAACCGAGTAATAAGGCTTATCTAGGCATGAGTGACTATAAATGATCTTTTCTTGACAATGGATGGCTTTCGCTCCATGTTTCCCGAGGCAAACAATCAATTACAATCTGTTTTAATCAAAAAATGTAAAAACAATTCAAAATAAACTCAATAATGGGATTATAAAGGCATTTAAACTATGTAATAAGGCTTTTCTAGGCATGAGTGACTGTAAATGATCCTTTCTTGACAATGGATGGCTTTCGTTCCATGTTTCCCGAGGCAAACAATCAATTACAATCTGTTTTAATCAAAAAATCTAAAAACAATTCAAAATAAATTCAATAATGGGATTTAAAAAGCATTTAAACCGAGTAATAAGGCTTTTCTAGGCATGAGTGACTATAAATGATCTTTTCTTGACAATGGATGGCTTTCGCTCCATGTTTCCCGAGGCAAACAATCAATTACAATCTGTTTTAATCAAAAAATGTAAAAACAATTCAAAATAAATTCAATAATGGGATTATAAAGGCATTTAAACCGAGTAATAAGGCTTTGCTAGGCATAAGTGACTATAAATGAACTTTTCTTGACAATGGATGGCTTTCGCTCCATGTTTCCCGAGGCAAACAATCAATTACAACATGTTTTAATCAAAAAATGTAAAAACAATTCAAAATAAATTCAATAATGGGATTATAAAGGCATTTAAACCGAGTAATAAGGCTTTGCTAGGCATAAGTGACTATAAATGAACTTTTCTTCACTATGGATGGCTTTCGCTCCATGATTCCCAAGGCAAACAATCAATTACAATCTGTTTTAATCAAAAAATGTAAGAACAATTCAAAATAACTTCAATAATGGGATTATAAAGGCATTTAAACCGAGTAATAAGGCTTTTCTAGGCATGAGTGACTATAAATGATCTTTTCTTGACAATGGATGGCTTTCGCTCCATGTTTCCCGAGGCAAACAATCAATTACAATCTGTTTTAATCAAAAAATGTAAAAACAATTCAAAATAAATTCAATAATGGGATTTAAAAAGCATTTAAACCGAGTAATAAGGCTTTTTTAGGCATAAGTGACTATAAATGATCTATTCTTGACAATGGATGGGTTTTGCTCCATGTTTACCGAGGGAAACAATCAATTACAATATGTTTTAATCAAAAAATGTAAAAAAAATTCAAAATAAATTCAATAATGGGATTATAAAGGCATTTAAACCGAGTAATAAGGCTTTTCTCGGCATGAGTGACTATAAATGATCTTTTCTTGACAATGGATGGCTTTCGCTCCATGTTTCCCGAGGCAAACAATCAATTACAATATGTTTTAATCAAAAAATGTAAAAAATAAATTCAAAATAAATTCAATAATGGGATTATAAAGGCATTTAAACCGAGTAATAAGGCTTTTCTAGGCATGAGTGACTATAAATGATCTTTTCTTGACAATGGATGGCTTTCGCTCCATGTTTCCCGTGGCAAACAATCAATTACAATCTGTTTTAATCAAAAAATGTAAAAACAATTCAAAATAAATTCAATAATGGGATTATAAAAGCATTTAAACCGACTAATAAGGCTTTTCTAGGCATGAGTGACTATAAATTATCTATTCTTGACAATGGATGGGTTTTGCTCCATGTTTCCCGAGGCAAACAATCAACTAAAATATGTTTTAATAAAAAAATGTAATAAAAATTCAAAATAAATTCAATAATGGGATTATAAAGGCATTTCAACCGAGTAATAAGGCTTTGCTAGGCATAAGTGACTATAAATGAACTTTTCTTGACTATGGATGGCTTTCGCTCCATGTTTCCCGAGGCAAACAATCAATTACAATCTGTTTTAATCATAAAATGTAAAAACAATTCAAAATAACTTCAATAATGGGATTATAAAGGCGTTTAAACCGAGTAATAAGGCTTATCTAGGCATGAGTGACTATAAATGATCTTTTCTTGACAATGGATGGCTTTCGCTCCATATTTCCCGAGGCAAACAATCAATTACAATCTGTTTTAATCAAAAAATGTAAAAACAATTCAAAATAAACTCAATAATGGGATTATAAAGGCATTTAACCTATGTAATAAGGCTTTTCTAGGCATGAGTGACTGTAAATGATCCTTTCTTGACAATGGATGGCTTTCGCTCCATGTTTCCTGAGGCAAACAATCAATTACAATCTGTTTTAATCAAAAAATCTAAAAAAAATTCAAAATAAATTCAATAATGGGATTTAAAAAGCATTTAAACCGAGTAATAAGGCTTTTCTAGGCATGAGTGACTATAAATGATCTTTTCTTGACAATGGATGGCTTTCGCTCCATGTTTCCCGAGGCAAACAATCAATTACAATCTGTTTTAATCAAAAAATGTAAAAACAATTCAAAATAAATTCAATAATGGGATTATAAAGGCATTTAAACCGAGTAATAAGGCTTTGCTAGGCATAAGTGACTATAAATGAACTTTTCTTGACAATGGATGGCTTTCGCTCCATGTTTCCCGAGGCAAACAATCAATTACAACATGTTTTAATCAAAAAATGTAAAAACAATTCAAAATAAATTCAATAATGGGATTATAAAGGCATTTAAACCGAGTAATAAGGCTTTTCTCGGCATGAGTGACTATAAATGATCTTTTCTTGACAATGGATGGCTTTCGCTCCATGTTTCCCGAGGCAAACAATCAATTACAATCTGTTTTAATCAAAAAATGTAAAAAAAAAATTCAAAATAAATTCAATAATGGGATTATAAAGGCATTTAAACCGAGTAATAAGGCTTTTCTAGGCATGAGTGACTATAAATGATCTTTTCTTGACAATGGATGGCTTTCGCTCCATGTTTCCCGTGGCAAACAATCAATTACAATCTGTTTTAATCAAAAAATGTAAAAACAATTCAAAATAAATTCAATAATGGGATTATAAAAGCATTTAAACCGACTAATAAGGCTTTTCTAGGCATGAGTGACTATAAATTATCTATTCTTGACAATGGATGGGTTTTGCTCCATGTTTCCCGAGGCAAACAATCAACTAAAATATGTTTTAATAAAAAAATGTAATAAAAATTCAAAATAAATTCAATAATGGGATTATAAAGGCATTTCAACCGAGTAATAAGGCTTTGCTAGGCATAAGTGACTATAAATGAACTTTTCTTGACTATGGATGGCTTTCGCTCCATGTTTCCCGAGGCAAACAATCAATTACAATCTGTTTTAATCATAAAATGTAAAAACAATTCAAAATAACTTCAATAATGGGATTATAAAGGCGTTTAAACCGAGTAATAAGGCTTATCTAGGCATGAGTGACTATAAATGATCTTTTCTTGACAATGGATGGCTTTCGCTCCATATTTCCCGAGGCAAACAATCAATTACAATCTGTTTTAATCAAAAAATGTAAAAACAATTCAAAATAAACTCAATAATGGGATTATAAAGGCATTTAAACTATGTAATAAGGCTTTTCTAGGCATGAGTGACTGTAAATGATCCTTTCTTGACAATGGATGGCTTTCGCTCCATGTTTCCCGAGGCAAACAATCAATTACAATCTGTTTTAATCAAAAAATCTAAAAACAATTCAAAATAAATTCAATAATGGGATTTAAAAAGCATTTAAACCGAGTAATAAGGCTTTTCTAGGCATGAGTGACTATAAATGATCTTTTCTTGACAATGGATGGCTTTCGCTCCATGTTTCCCGAGGCAAACAATCAATTACAATCTGTTTTAATCAAAAAATGTAAAAACAATTCAAAATAAATTCAATAATGGGATTATAAAGGCATTTAAACCGAGTAATAAGGCTTTGCTAGGCATAAGTGACTATAAATGAACTTTTCTTGACAATGGATGGCTTTCGCTCCATGTTTCCCGAGGCAAACAATCAATTACAACATGTTTTAATCAAAAAATGTAAAAACAATTCAAAATAAATTCAATAATGGGATTATAAAGGCATTTAAACCGAGTAATAAGGCTTTGCTAGGCATAAGTGACTATAAATGAACTTTTCTTCACTATGGATGGCTTTCGCTCCATGTTTCCCGAGGCAAAAAATCAATTACAATCTGTTTTAATCAAAAAATGTAAAAACAATTCAAAATAAATTCAATAATGGGATTATAAAGGCATTTAAACTAAGTAATAAGGCTTTTCTAGGCATGAGTGACTGTAAATGATCTTTTCTTGACAATGGATGGCCTTCGCTCCATGTTTCCCGAGGCAAACAATCAATTACAATCTGTTTTAATCAAAAAATGTAAAAACAATTCAAAATAAATTCAATAATGGGATTTAAAAAGCATTTAAACCGAGTAATAAGGCTTTTTTAGGCATAAGTGACTATAAATGAACTTTTCTTGACAATGGATGGCTTTCGCTCCATGTTTCCCGAGGCAAACAATCAATTACAACATGTTTTAATCAAAAAATGTAAAAACAATTCAAAATAAATTCAATAATGGGATTATAAAGGCATTTAAACCGAGTAATAAGGCTTTTCTCGGCATGAGTGACTATAAATGATCTTTTCTTGACAATGGATGGCTTTCGCTCCATGTTTCCCGAGGCAAACAATCAATTACAATCTGTTTTAATCAAAAAATGTAAAAAAAAAATTCAAAATAAATTCAATAATGGGATTATAAAGGTATTTAAACCGACTAATAAGGCTTTTCTAGGCATGAGTGACTATAAATGATCTTTTCTTGACAATGGATGGCTTTCACTCCACGTTTCCCGAGGCAAACAATCAATTAGAATCTGTTTGAATCAAAAAATGTAAAAAGATTCAAATTAAATTCAATTATGGGATTATAAAAGCATTTAAAACGAGTATTAAGGCTTTTATAGGCATGAGTGACTATAAATGAACTTTTCTTGACGATGGATGGCTTTCGCTCCATGTTTCCCGAGGCAAACAATCAATTACAATCTGTTTTAATCAAACAATATAATAACAATTCAAAATAACTTCAATAATGGGATTATAAAGGCATTTAAACCGAGTAATAAGGCTTTTCTAGGCATGAGTGACTATAAATGATCCTTTCTTGACAATGGATGGCCTTCGCTCCATGTTTCCCGAGGCAAACAATCAATTACAATCTGTTTTAATCAAAAAATGTAAAAACAATTCAAAATAAATTCAATAATGGGATTATAAAGGCATTTAAACCGAGTAATAAGGCTTTGCTAGGCATAAGTGACTATAAATGAACTTTTCTTGACAATGGATGGCTTTCGCTCCATGTTTCCCGAGGCAAACAATCAATTACAACATGTTTTAATCAAAAAATGTAAAAACAATTCAAAATAAATTCAATAATGGGATTATAAAGGCATTTAAACCGAGTAATAAGGCTTTTCTCGGCATGAGTGACTATAAATGATCTTTTCTTGACAATGGATGGCTTTCGCTCCATGTTTCCCGAGGCAAACAATCAATTACAATCTGTTTTAATCAAAAAATGTAAAAAAAAAATTCAAAATAAATTCAATAATGGGATTATAAAGGCATTTAAACCGAGTAATAAGGCTTTTCTAGGCATGAGTGACTATAAATGATCTTTTCTTGACAATGGATGGCTTTCGCTCCATGTTTCCCGTGGCAAACAATCAATTACAATCTGTTTTAATCAAAAAATGTAAAAACAATTCAAAATAAATTCAATAATGGGATTATAAAAGCATTTAAACCGACTAATAAGGCTTTTCTAGGCATGAGTGACTATAAATTATCTATTCTTGACAATGGATGGGTTTTGCTCCATGTTTCCCGAGGCAAACAATCAACTAAAATATGTTTTAATAAAAAAATGTAATAAAAATTCAAAATAAATTCAATAATGGGATTATAAAGGCATTTCAACCGAGTAATAAGGCTTTGCTAGGCATAAGTGACTATAAATGAACTTTTCTTGACTATGGATGGCTTTCGCTCCATGTTTCCCGAGGCAAACAATCAATTACAATCTGTTTTAATCATAAAATGTAAAAACAATTCAAAATAACTTCAATAATGGGATTATAAAGGCGTTTAAACCGAGTAATAAGGCTTATCTAGGCATGAGTGACTATAAATGATCTTTTCTTGACAATGGATGGCTTTCGCTCCATATTTCCCGAGGCAAACAATCAATTACAATCTGTTTTAATCAAAAAATGTAAAAACAATTCAAAATAAACTCAATAATGGGATTATAAAGGCATTTAAACTATGTAATAAGGCTTTTCTAGGCATGAGTGACTGTAAATGATCCTTTCTTGACAATGGATGGCTTTCGCTCCATGTTTCCTGAGGCAAACAATCAATTACAATCTGTTTTAATCAAAAAATCTAAAAAAAATTCAAAATAAATTCAATAATGGGATTTAAAAAGCATTTAAACCGAGTAATAAGGCTTTTCTAGGCATGAGTGACTATAAATGATCTTTTCTTGACAATGGATGGCTTTCGCTCCATGTTTCCCGAGGCAAACAATCAATTACAATCTGTTTTAATCAAAAAATGTAAAAACAATTCAAAATAAATTCAATAATGGGATTATAAAGGCATTTAAACCGAGTAATAAGGCTTTGCTAGGCATAAGTGACTATAAATGAACTTTTCTTGACAATGGATGGCTTTCGCTCCATGTTTCCCGAGGCAAACAATCAATTACAACATGTTTTAATCAAAAAATGTAAAAACAATTCAAAATAAATTCAATAATGGGATTATAAAGGCATTTAAACCGAGTAATAAGGCTTTGCTAGGCATAAGTGACTATAAATGAACTTTTCTTCACTATGGATGGCTTTCGCTCCATGTTTCCCGAGGCAAACAATCAATTACAATCTGTTTTAATCAAAAAATGTAAAAACAATTCAAAATAAATTCAATAATGGGATTATAAAGGCATTTAAACTAAGTAATAAGGCTTTTCTAGGCATGAGTGACTGTAAATGATCTTTTCTTGACAATGGATGGCCTTCGCTCCATGTTTCCCGAGGCAAACAATCAATTACAATCTGTTTTAATCAAAAAATGTAAAAACAATTCAAAATAAATTCAATAATGGGATTTAAAAAGCATTTAAACCGAGTAATAAGGCTTTTTTAGGCATAAGTGACTATAAATGATCTATTCTTGACAATGGATGGGTTTTGCTCCATGTTTACCGAGGGAAACAATCAATTACAATATGTTTTAATCAAAAAATGTAAAAAAAATTCAAAATAAATTCAATAATGGGATTATAAAGGCATTTAAACCGAGTAATAAGGCTTTTCTCGGCATGAGTGACTATAAATGATCTATTCTTGACAATGGATGGCTTTCGCTCCATGTTTCCCGAGGCAAACAATCAATTACAATCTGTTTTAATCAAAAAATGTAAAAAAAAAATTCAAAATAAATTCAATAATGGGATTATAAAGGCATTTAAACCGACTAATAAGGCTTTTCTAGGCATGAGTGACTATAAATGATCTTTTCTTGACAATGGATGGCTTTCACTCCACGTTTCCCGAGGCAAACAATCAATTAGAATCTGTTTGAATCAAAAAATGTAAAAAGATTCAAATTAAATTCAATTATGGGATTATAAAAGCATTTAAAACGAGTATTAAGGCTTTTATAGGCATGAGTGACTATAAATGAACTTTTCTTGACGATGGATGGCTTTCGCTCCATGTTTCCCGAGGCAAACAATCAATTACAATCTGTTTTAATCAAACAATATAACAACAATTCAAAATAACTTCAATAATGGGATTATAAAGGCATTTAAACCGAGTAATAAGGCTTTTCTAGGCATGAGTGACTATAAATGATCCTTTCTTGACAATGGATGGCTTTCGCTCCATGTTTCCCACGGCAAACAATCAATTACAATCTGTTTTAATCAAAAAATATAAAAACAATTCAAAATAAATTCAATAATGGGATTATAAAGGCATTTAAACCGAGTAATAAGGCTTTGCTAGGCATAAGTGACTATAAATGAACTTTTCTTGACTATGGATGGCTTTCGCTCCATGTTTCCCGAGGTAAACAATCAATTACAATCTGTTTTAATCAAAAAATGTAAAAAAAATTCAAAATAAATTCAATAATGGGATTATAAAGGCATTTAAACCGAGTAATAAGGCTTTTCTAGGCATGAGTGACTATAAATGATCTTTTCTTGACAGTGGATGGTTTTCGCTCCATGTTTCCCGAGGCAAACAATCAGTTACAATCTGTTTTAATCAAAAAATGTAAAAACAACTCAAAATAAATTCAATAATGGGATTATAAAGGCATTTAAACCGAGTAATAAGGCTTTTCTAGGCATGAGTGGCTATAAATGATCTTTTCTTGACAAAGGATGGCTTTCGCTCCATGTTTCCCGAGGCAAACAATCAATTACAATCTGTTGTAATCAAAAAATGTAAAATAAAATTCAAAATAAATTCAATAATGGGATTATAAAGGCATTTAAACCGAGTAATAAGGCTTTTCTCGGCATGAGTGACTATAAATGATCTTTTCTTGACAATGGATGGCTTTCGCTCCATGTTTCCCGAGGCAAACAATCAATTACAATCTGTTTTAATCAAAAAATGTAAAAAAAAATTCAAAATAAATTCAATAATGGGATTATAAAGGCATTTAAACCGACTAATAAGGCTTTTCTAGGCATGAGTGACTATAAATGATCTTTTCTTGACAATGGATGGCTTTCACTCCACGTTTCCCGAGGCAAACAATCAATTAGAATCTGTTTGAATCAAAAAATGTAAAAAGATTCAAATTAAATTCAATTATGGGATTATAAAAGCATTTAAAACGAGTATTAAGGCTTTTATAGGCATTAGTGACTATAAATGAACTTTTCTTGACGATGGATGGCTTTCGCTCCATGTTTCCCGAGGCAAACAATCAATTACAATCTGTTTTAATCAAACAATATAACAACAATTCAAAATAACTTCAATAATGGGATTATAAAGGCATTTAAACCGAGTAATAAGGCTTTTCTAGGCATGAGTGACTATAAATGATCCTTTCTTGACAATGGATGGCTTTCGCTCCATGTTTCCCACGGCAAACAATCAATTACAATCTGTTTTAATCAAAAAATATAAAAACAATTCAAAATAAATTCAATAATGGGATTATAAAGGCATTTAAACCGAGTAATAAGGCTTTGCTAGGCATAAGTGACTATAAATGAACTTTTCTTGACAATGGATGGCTTTCGCTCCATGTTTCCCGAGGTAAACAATCAATTACAATCTGTTTTAATCAAAAAATGTAAAAAAAATTCAAAATAAATTCAATAATGGGATTATAAAGGCATTTAAACCGAGTAATAAGGCTTTTCTCGGCATGAGTGACTATAAATGATCTTTTCTTGACAATGGATGGCTTTCGCTCCATGTTTCCCGAGGCAAATAATCAATTACAATCTGTTTTAATCAAAAAATGTAAAAAAAAAATTCAAAATAAATTCAATAATGGGATTATAAAGGCATTTAAACCGAGTAATAAGGCTTTTCTAGGCATGAGTGACTATAAATGATCTTTTCTTGACAATGGATGGCTTTCGCTCCATGTTTCCCGTGGCAAACAATCAATTACAATCTGTTTTAATCAAAAAATGTAAAAACAATTCAAAATAAATTCAATAATGGGATTATAAAAGCATTTAAACCGACTAATAAGGCTTTTCTAGGCATGAGTGACTATAAATTATCTATTCTTGACAATGGATGGGTTTTGCTCCATGTTTCCCGAGGCAAACAATCAACTAAAATATGTTTTAATAAAAAAATGTAATAAAAATTCAAAATAAATTCAATAATGGGATTATAAAGGCATTTCAACCGAGTAATAAGGCTTTGCTAGGCATAAGTGACTATAAATGAACTTTTCTTGACTATGGATGGCTTTCGCTCCATGTTTCCCGAGGCAAACAATCAATTACAATCTGTTTTAATCATAAAATGTAAAAACAATTCAAAATAACTTCAATAATGGGATTATAAAGGCGTTTAAACCGAGTAATAAGGCTTATCTAGGCATGAGTGACTATAAATGATCTTTTCTTGACAATGGATGGCTTTCGCTCCATATTTCCCGAGGCAAACAATCAATTACAATCTGTTTTAATCAAAAAATGTAAAAACAATTCAAAATAAACTCAATAATGGGATTATAAAGGCATTTAAACTATGTAATAAGGCTTTTCTAGGCATGAGTGACTGTAAATGATCCTTTCTTGACAATGGATGGCTTTCGCTCCATGTTTCCCGAGGCAAACAATCAATTACAATCTGTTTTAATCAAAAAATCTAAAAACAATTCAAAATAAATTCAATAATGGGATTTAAAAAGCATTTAAACCGAGTAATAAGGCTTTTCTAGGCATGAGTAACTATAAATGATCTTTTCTTGACAATGGATGGCTTTCGCTCCATGTTTCCCGAGGCAAACAATCAATTAGAATCTGTTTTAATCAAAAAATGTAAAAACAATTCAAAATAAATTCAATAATGGGATTATAAAGGCATTTAAACCGAGTAATAAGGCTTTGCTAGGCATAAGTGACTATAAATGAACTTTTCTTGACAATGGATGGCTTTCGCTCCATGTTTCCCGAGGCAAACAATCAATTACAACATGTTTTAATCAAAAAATGTAAAAACAATTCAAAATAAATTCAATAATGGGATTATAAAGGCATTTAAACCGAGTAATAAGGCTTTGCTAGGCATAAGTGACTATAAATGAACTTTTCTTCACTATGGATGGCTTTCGCTCCATGATTCCCAAGGCAAACAATCAATTACAATCTGTTTTAATCAAAAAATGTAAGAACAATTCAAAATAACTTCAATAATGGGATTATAAAGGCATTTAAACCGAGTAATAAGGCTTTTCTAGGCATGAGTGACTATAAATGATCTTTTCTTGACAATGGATGGCTTTTGCTCCATGTTTCCCGAGGCAAACAATCAATTACAATCTGTTTTAATCAAAAAATGTAAAAACAATTCAAAATAAATTCAATAATGGGATTTAAAAAGCATTTAAACCGAGTAATAAGGCTTTTTTAGGCATAAGTGACTATAAATGATCTATTCTTGACAATGGATGGGTTTTGCTCCATGTTTACCGAGGGAAACAATCAATTACAATATGTTTTAATCAAAAAATGTAAAAAAAATTCAAAATAAATTCAATAATGGGATTATAAAGGCATTTAAAGCGAGTAATAAGGCTTTTCTCGGCATGAGTGACTATAAATGATCTTTTCTTGACAATGGATGGCTTTCGCTCCATGTTTCCCGAGGCAAACAATCAATTACAATCTGTTTTAATCAAAAAATGTAAAAAAAAAATTCAAAATAAATTCAATAATGGGATTATAAAGGCATTTAAACCGAGTAATAAGGCTTTTCTAGGCATGAGTGACTCTAAATGATCTTTTCTTGACAATGGATGGCTTTCGCTCCATGTTTCCCGTGGCAAACAATCAATTACAATCTGTTTTAATCAAAAAATGTAAAAACAATTCAAAATAAATTCAATAATGGGATTATAAAAGCATTTAAACCGACTAATAAGGCTTTTCTAGGCATGAGTGACTATAAATTATCTATTCTTGACAATGGATGGGTTTTGCTCCATGTTTCCCGAGGCAAACAATCAACTAAAATATGTTTTAATAAAAAAATGTAATAAAAATTCAAAATAAATTCAATAATGGGATTATAAAGGCATTTCAACCGAGTAATAAGGCTTTGCTAGGCATAAGTGACTATAAATGAACTTTTCTTGACTATGGATGGCTTTCGCTCCATGTTTCCCGAGGCAAACAATCAATTACAATCTGTTTTAATCATAAAATGTAAAAACAATTCAAAATAACTTCAATAATGGGATTATAAAGGCGTTTAAACCGAGTAATAAGGCTTATCTAGGCATGAGTGACTATAAATGATCTTTTCTTGACAATGGATGGCTTTCGCTCCATATTTCCCGAGGCAAACAATCAATTACAATCTGTTTTAATCAAAAAATGTAAAAACAATTCAAAATAAACTCAATAATGGGATTATAAAGGCATTTAAACTATGTAATAAGGCTTTTCTAGGCATGAGTGACTGTAAATGATCCTTTCTTGACAATGGATGGCTTTCGCTCCATGTTTCCCGAGGCAAACAATCAATTACAATCTGTTTTAATCAAAAAATCTAAAAACAATTCAAAATAAATTCAATAATGGGATTTAAAAAGCATTTAAACCGAGTAATAAGGCTTTTCTAGGCATGAGTGACTATAAATGATCTTTTCTTGACAATGGATGGCTTTCGCTCCATGTTTCCCGAGGCAAACAATCAATTACAATCTGTTTTAATCAAAAAATGTAAAAACAATTCAAAATAAATTCAATAATGGGATTATAAAGGCATTTAAACCGAGTAATAATGCTTTGCTAGGCATAAGTGACTATAAATGAACTTTTCTTGACAATGGATGGCTTTCGCTCCATGTTTCCCGAGGCAAACAATCAATTACAACATGTTTTAATCAAAAAATGTAAAAACAATTCAAAATAAATTCAATAATGGGATTATAAAGGCATTTAAACCGAGTAATAAGGCTTTGCTAGGCATAAGTGACTATAAATGAACTTTTCTTCACTATGGATGGCTTTCGCTCCATGTTTCCCGAGGCAAACAATCAATTACAATCTGTTTTAATCAAAAAATGTAAAAACAATTCAAAATAAATTCAATAATGGGATTATAAAGGCATTTAAACTAAGTAATAAGGCTTTTCTAGGCATGAGTGACTGTAAATGATCTTTTCTTGACAATGGATGGCCTTCGCTCCATGTTTCCCGAGGCAAACAATCAATTACAATCTGTTTTAATCAAAAAATGTAAAAACAATTCAAAATAAATTCAATAATGGGATTTAAAAAGCATTTAAACCGAGTAATAAGGCTTTTTTGGGCATAAGTGACTATAAATGATCTATTCTTGACAATGGATGGGTTTTGCTCCATGTTTACCGAGGGAAACAATCAATTACAATATGTTTTAATCAAAAAATGTAAAAAAAATTCAAAATAAATTCAATAATCGGATTATAAAGGCATTTAAACCGAGTAATAAGGCTTTTCTCGGCATGAGTGACTATAAATGATCTATTCTTGACAATGGATGGCTTTCGCTCCATGTTTCCCGAGGCAAACAATCAATTACAATCTGTTTTAATCATAAAATGTAAAAACAATTCAAAATAACTTCAATAATGGGATTATAAAGGCGTTTAAACCGAGTAATAAGGCTTATCTAGGCATGAGTGACTATAAATGATCTTTTCTTGACAATGGATGGCTTTCGCTCCATATTTCCCGAGGCAAACAATCAATTACAATCTGTTTTAATCAAAAAATGTAAAAACAATTCAAAATAAACTCAATAATGGGATTATAAAGGCATTTAAACTATGTAATAAGGCTTTTCTAGGCATGAGTGACTGTAAATGATCCTTTCTTGACAATGGATGGCTTTCGCTCCATGTTTCCCGAGGCAAACAATCAATTACAATCTGTTTTAATCAAAAAATCTAAAAACAATTCAAAATAAATTCAATAATGGGATTTAAAAAGCATTTAAACCGAGTAATAAGGCTTTTCTAGGCATGAGTGACTATAAATGATCTTTTCTTGACAATGGATGGCTTTCGCTCCATGTTTCCCGAGGCAAACAATCAATTACAATCTGTTTTAATCAAAAAATGTAAAAACAATTCAAAATAAATTCAATAATGGGATTATAAAGGCATTTAAACCGAGTAATAAGGCTTTGCTAGGCATAAGTGACTATAAATGAACTTTTCTTGACAATGGATGGCTTTCGCTCCATGTTTCCCGAGGCAAACAATCAATTACAACATGTTTTAATCAAAAAATGTAAAAACAATTCAAAATAAATTCAATAATGGGATTATAAAGGCATTTAAACCGAGTAATAAGGCTTTGCTAGGCATAAGTGACTATAAATGAACTTTTCTTCACTATGGATGGCTTTCGCTCCATGTTTCCCGAGGCAAACAATCAATTACAATCTGTTTTAATCAAAAAATGTAAAAACAATTCAAAATAAATTCAATAATGGGATTATAAAGGCATTTAAACTAAGTAATAAGGCTTTTCTAGGCATGAGTGACTGTAAATGATCTTTTCTTGACAATGGATGGGCTTCGCTCCATGTTTCCCGAGGCAAACAATCAATTACAATCTGTTTTAATCAAAAAATGTAAAAACAATTCAAAATAAATTCAATAATGGGATTTAAAAAGCATTTAAACCGAGTAATAAGGCTTTTTTGGGCATAAGTGACTATAAATGATCTA